>NC_067399.1:659938376-660608376 GCF_016432865.1 Antechinus flavipes
GAAAAAAATTACAGTAATAGTCCCATTTTAGAAAAAGAAACCAAACAAGCTATTAATCAGCTCGCTAAAAAAATAAACAAATATATTAAAAAAAAAAAAAAACCTCAAAGGTCAGATAGATTTTCTTGTGAATTCTACCAAACATTTAATTAATTCAAACACCATAGAAATTATTTGAAAACATAAGTAAAAAAGGAGTCCTACAAAGTTTCTTTTATCAAACAGCTATGGTACTGACACTTAAAGCAGGTAGGGTAAAAACAGAAAAATAAAATTATAGACCAATTCCCTTAATGAATATTCATGCAAACAAACATTTTAAATAAAATATTGTCAAAGAGATTACATCAAATATTCGCCAGAATAATACACCATGACAAAGCAGGATTTATTCCAGGAATGCAGAGGTGGTTCAATATTAGGAAAACTATTAGCATAATTGACTATATCAATAAACAAACTAATGAAAATCATATGATTATCTCAATAGAAGCAGAAAAAGCATTCAACAAAATCCAACACCCATTCCTATTAAAACACTAGAGAATATAGGAATAAATGGAGTTTTCCTTAAATTTATCAGCAGCATCTATTTAAAACCATCAGCAAGCATCATATGTAATGGGGATAAACTGGAGCCATTCCCAATAAGATCAGGGGTGAAAAAGGTTGCCCACTATCACCATTACTAGTCAATATTGTATTAGAAATATTAGCTTTACTAATAAAAGAAAAATAAAGAAATTAAGGAATAAGAATAGTTAATGAGGCACCCAAATTACCACTCTTTCTAGATGACATGGTAGTATACTTAAAGAATCCTAGAAAATCAATTAAAATTATTAGAAACAATCCCCAACTTTAGCAAAGTTTCAAGACACCAATAAATCCATATAAATCAACCTTATTTTTATATATAACCAGTGGATTCTACCAGCAAGAGATGCAAATAGAAATTTGTACAAATAGAAAGAGATACAAATAGAAATAACTGTAGATAATATGAAATATCTGGGAATCCACTTTCCAAGGCAAAGTCAGGATAATTACAAAACACTTTCTATATAAATTAACTGAATTCTAAATAATTGGAAGAATATCAAGTGCTCATGGGTAGGCTAAGCTAATATAATAAAAATGACAATGATAACTACATTAATCAGTGCTGTTGGAATCTTTACCAAACTGCTAACTCATTAGAGTTGATAGATTATTGATCTGATCTTACAAGAAGATGTTTTGGGCCAGAACCTGAAACGAGGTACTAAGTAGAACTAATTAATACAATGCTTGTGTTTATACCTTTACTCATTGGAGTTCACAAGTATGGGAGATTCACAAAGTAAACTTTGTAACTTTGTGAATTCATACCTCCCTTGAAGCTCTTAGGGCCAGAGCACTCTGGGAAGAAACCCATAATCCCTCTCTCTCATATACCACAATTCCTCTCTCTCATATATAAGATACAGACAGAGGCTCTCAGACAGATTTCAGCCAAATTACATGGAGAGGAGAGCGTCAAGTCAGAAGAAGCCACGAGTTGGAGTTGAGCTAGAGCCAGGAGAGAATTACGTAGGAAGGAAGGCAAGAGAGACAGATTCTCATCTTTGTGCTGGCTGGAGGCTGAAGAAAGCAGAGGCAGAGGCTGAAGGACAAACCTTTGGATTTGGAGACATTTGGAGGAAGCTCTTGGAATCAAGCAGAGAGATAAGCCTCTAAGAATCTAGCTATCTGGGTCCAAGGAAAGAGACAAGACTTGGAAGGAGAAATAAACATTTGTATTTTTACCAACTGGCTGCATTTGGGGTAATTATTGATCTGAACTGAAACTAAAGCTGCCTCAAGAAAATCTCCCCAAGAAACCTGCCTTTCTCCCAGAGAGAACCTTTATATTATTTTAAAGAAGAACAAGAACACCTCATTTTGGTACCCAAACAGGGTCTGATTCAGATTCTGATCCAGTGGAAAAGCCTCTGATCCTGATCCAGTGGAAAAGTCTTCTTGACCCAGAAATTAGGGTAAGTGCAACAAAGAAATTTTGAAACAAAGAGAATTCAGCCAAATTACATGAAGAAGAAAGTTTTCAGAGGAAGAAGTTACAAGTCGAGAGTTGAACTGAAGATTGAGAAGGCTCTCTCAGAGGCACAACTAGATTCATCTTCATCTCACATCACTGTGGTGGCTGGATTCCTGCACTTCCCCCCACTGAGACCAAGCTGGTCTGAAAGATTCGCCAGAAAGTTAGCTGAGCCCCAAGTGAAGGAGACAAGAGATTTATTCCATCTTTGTGCTGGCTGGAGGCTGAAGAAAGCTGAGGCAGAGGCTGAAGGACAAAACCTTTGGATTTGGAGACATTCGGAGGGAGCTCTTAGAACCAAGCAGAGAGATAAGAATCTAGCTATCTGGGCCCAAGGAAAGTGACAAGACTTGGAAGGAGAAATAAACATTTGTATTTTTACCAGCTGGCTGCATTTGGGGTAATTATTGATCTGAACTGAAACTAAGGCCGCCTCCAGAAAATCTCCTCGAGAAACCTTTTCTTGCAGAGAGAACTATTATATTAAAAGGAAGAAAATCACCACACAGTGCCATACCAAAGTCCCCCCCTAAAAAATTTACAGAGCTATAAAAAATAATAATGGGGCAGCTAGGTGGTGCAGTGGATAGAACACTAGCTCTGAAGTCAAGAGGACCTGAGTTCAAATTTGGCTTCAGACACTTAATACTCCTGTATGTGACACTGGGCAAGTCATTTAACACCAATTGCATTAGCGAAAAAAAAAATAAGTAATAACAAAGTTGATCGTGAAGAAGAAAAAGTCAAGGGAATTGATGAAAACTAATGTAAATAAAGGTGGCTTAGCTGTACTTGATCTAAAAATATTATAAAGCAGTGGTCATCAAAACCATTTGCTATTGACTAAGAATAGAATATTCAATCAGATTAGGTTCACAAGACACAATAGTCAATGGTTATAGTAATCTATACACCACAAAATCCCAGCTTCCGGGTTAAGAATTCACTATTTGACAAAAATTGCTGGGGAAATTGGAAGTTAGTATGGCAGAAACTAGGCATTGACTCACATCAAATATGCTATACCAATACAAGGTTGAAATAGTTTCATGATTTAGCCATAAAGAGTGATATTATTAGTGAATTAAAAGAACAAAGGATAGTTTCCCTCTGAGATCTGTGGATAAAGAAGGAATTTGTGGCCAAAGAACTAAAGTACAGTACAGAATGTACAATGATAATCTTAGTGATATTAAATTAAAAAGGTTTTCTACAAACAAAACCAGTGCAGACAAGATTAGAAGGAAAGAAGTGAATTGGGAATTTTTTTTTTTTTTTTTTTTTTTTTTACGTCTAAGAGTTCTGATAAAGGCCTTTTTTTTTCTGAAATACATAGAGAATTGCCTAAATTTTGTGAGAACAAAAGCCACTCTCCAATTGATAAATGGCCAAAGGTTATGAATAGACAATTTTCAATTGAAGAAATTGAAATCATTTCTAGACTTGAAAAAATGTTCTAAATCACTATTGAACAAAGAAATGCAAATTAAAAAAAACTCTGAGTTGTCACTACACACCTTTCAGATTGACTAAGATGATAGGAAATGATAATGATGAATATTGGAAGGAATATGGGAAAACTTCCACACTAATTCATTGTTGATAGATTTGTGAATTGATCCAATTATTCTAAAGAGCAGTATGTAACTATTCCCTATCAACTATCAAACTGTGTATAACCTTTAATCCAGCAGTATCTTTTCTGTATCCCACAGACATCATAAATAAGTGAAAAGAAACCACAAATGCAAAAATTATTGTTGCAGGCATTTTATAGTGACAGAGAACTGGAAATTGTGAATGTCCATAAGTTGAAGAAAATGAATAAGTTATGGTATATGAATGTTATAAAATATCATTTTTCTGTTAAAAATGACTAGCAGGATGATTTCAGAATGGCCTGCAGAGACTTATATCAAGTAATGCTAAATGAAGTAAGTAGAATCAAGAGACTACTTTCCACAGAAACAACAAGATTATGTGATGATCAATTCTGATGGTTATGGCTCTTTTCAACAGCAAGGTAATTCAGGAAAGTTCCAATTGTCTTGTGATGAAGAGAGCCATTTGCACCCAGGGAGAGAACTGTGGGGACTGAGTGGGAATCATAACATAACATTTACAACTTTTTTTGTTGTTTTTTGCATGTATTTGTTTTGTTTTTCACTTTTTCCCCTTTTTAATTTTATTTTTCTTGTGCAGCATGGTAATTGTGAAAATATGTATAGAAAAATTTCACATGTTTAACGAATATTGGGTTACTTGCTGTCCATAGGAGGGGATGGGGGGATGGGAGGGATAAAAAAAATTAAACACAAGGTTTTTCAAGAGTGAATGCTGAAAACTTTCTAAGCATATGTTTTGAAAATAAAAAAAAGTTTAAAAATATTTATCTAGCATTAACTATGGTTTACTTGCCATTCAAACACAAATCACAAAGACAAAACAAACAATCCCTGTCTTCAAGGACATTGCCTTTCAGCAGAGAAGGCAATATTTACATATACAAACATAAATACAAAATACATTCATAAAATTAAGATGAGAAAGTGAGATACTAACATCTGGTAAATTTTTGGAAAGACATCATGTAGAATGTTAGATAACATCTAAACTTGTGATTCCAGAGATTCAAGACAATAAACAACAATATAACCATCAGCTTCTCAATTTTCCTAATCCAGAAGGCTAATTTATGTAGAGGGATTCAAGATTCAGAGTTATAAAAAGGACAATCTGCATAATAATCACTAAAATATTATATTAGAAAACAATTGGTAATAAGCATATTGCTTTGATGCTTAGGGATAATAACTTCATCTTAAGTCTTTGCTTCATCAGGGTAAGATAACTGGTATTTGTGTGAAATATATATTTAAAAAATGACATTTGATAGGCTTATCATCCAGTGATTATCTCAGTTCAAAAAATAATTAGAGAAAAGCAAACAATTCTAGAATTATTGAATTCATTATCAGGAACTCCAGTAAAAAGGGTTTTTATTAAGAAATTTAGGCATTCAGAGGAAAATAAATGATAGCAGAACAATGCAGAGTGCACCATAACACCTAGCTGAAAGTGCCAACAAGACTCAAGTCCACACAATAGGTCAGAAGAAAAGTTGGAGTCCTCCAAAGATAATGCATCATAACCATTTATTATTCATTGAATGCTTAATCAAATTCCTTTATGAATATGGGAATAAGAATACAGAGCCTATCAAGAGATCTCCAAAGAAAGACAACAAATTATCAATGAGAAACATATTTTCTCATGTTCAGAGAATTTGCATAAGGAATGAAAAAAAAAACTTTTAGTAATTTCCTAAAAAATGAATAAAATCAGGAACAAAAACTACTTAGGAAACTACCCAGAAGTCTTTGCCTAAACAGTCAGGCATGCATGAAAATAGTTGATACTCTCTAATGTTCAAGTACTTTATCTATATGTCTTTAATAAATCAGAAGCAATTATATACCTTGGATCATCAGTGATTACAAGCATATTTAGTTATCTAGAGCTATCCATGATCTCAGTATTTGGCCTAAAATCAAATATACATTATAATAAAAGGGGAATAAATCAGATTGTCAGTCACAATATGTGTGTCAAGACTAACAGGCTAATGACCAGTCTGACATATTGTAGAGGGTCAGGAGGTAGTTCTTGAATCTTACAGTAACTTGGCTCAGCAAAACTCTCTTTTCTTATTGAAATAGCAAAAATTGCTTGTCAATATAATAAATTAATAAATTAGCAACTGAAGCAAAATGCAAACACTATTTTTTTTTTTAATTAAAGGCTAACATTTGAATTTAGGACAAGAAAAAGAGCCCGCAATAAAGACTAAAGGCATTTGGGAGAAAGATACTTGATTCAATGTTATGTTAAACTTTATCCTGATATGTATCTTAATTATTTGCATCTCTGTCTAATTAACAAAAATCTAGGGCTTAATCATTTATATCTCAGTGGATCTTATATGTTAGAGGAAACTATAGGAACTTCAAAGAGTGTACTTTGTATTAAGTCTATGAGCATTTGAGTTGTGAGTGTGTGTGTGTGTGTGTGTGTTGTGTGTGTGTGTGTGTTGTGTGTGTCTGATCAATAAACCTTGAAGAGTTCATAATCCATACTTTTCCACGTGGTCCTGGTATGTTTCCATACCCTCAATTCACTCCAGGAGATGGACTTCAACAACTTATGATACTTCAAGAGTACTCGAATAGGGATACATTTAGTCAGGTAACATCTCTTTATAAAGCAAGAGCCATGTTTTCTTTGTATATGAAATCCATAAAACAAATTCCTTTATAAACAGGAGTCTTGAGGCCCAAGTTCTTTAATTATTGGGGGAGGAGGTACAAGATCAATATTTTTATCTTTTCATTATCCCTTAAATCAAGGGTAAGAAAATCCCTAAACAGAAATATCTATACCAAAAGTTAAAAATTCTATAAATATGAGTAAGACTACACCAGAAAATCCATATCTATAACATAACAAAGAACTTTATTCTGGAATAAAAACATGAAGAAAAACTTTAAAAGAAGCCAAGATATCTGAGCATTTCCACCAGCTCATTTTATAAGTCAGCAGGTTTAAACTAGGAGAGAAAGAGACACTTAGGAATCACCATTTGTGCTAACTCCTAAGTGTCTCTTTCTCTTCTGTTTAAACCAACTCCTGTTTAAACTCCTGTTTAAACCCAATTCATCATGGGGTTTCATATTCCCTGAATTCCAATATCTCATTGCGCTGCTATGATCTAGTAATGACAGAAGAAGACCCAGAGAACATAACATCCTTATTTGGTGTCTTTTATATGAAATATACCCCTCACTGGCCATGGACATTTGCCTTGATGTCCAATCCAAATGGGACTATGTACCTTTGTGGCTGTCATTTTTCAGCTTGGAATCTGCCCCATCTGATACAGAGTTATATGATCTAAAATAAGTTAGTCACTGGGCATGCCAGTTTCGCTACTCCAGATTGAGGAGTAAGAAGAATATGGTGTTATTTGAGAAAACTAGATGGTGCAGTGGATAGAGCTCCAGCCCTGGAGACGAGAGGACTTGAGTCATATCCAGCCTAAGACACTTAACACATGCTAGCTGTGTGATCCTGGGCAAAGTTTTGCTTTGCAAATAGATAGATAGATAGATAGATAGATAGATAGTTTTGTTGCAGCATCATTCTACTCTTACTAAAACACCACACTTGTGCAAAGGAATGGGCATAACAGTATGGGACTTTAGAAGTTGCAGAGGTAAGAGACATTTTTTAAAAAGTAAGTGAAAAGAAGGATAATAGAAATTCTATCAGTTATACTAGTGAAGAAACAAACAGAATTGAGGAAGCATCTACCAAACATATAATGCAATGAAAAAATACAAAAAATTAGGGAAACATTAGGAGTTCAGAAGGCATATAGTAATTTTGTCCTAGATACTACTTGTGTTGAATGTCACTTCCTCAATAAAATCTTGCTAATACATAGTTGGAAGTGTTCTTCATTCCTTTCAACATTCATATCAGTAACATTTTTTAATGTCTTTTACACTGATATTGAACAATATAATAAAATCATTTGTGTACACGCAGCTTTGTAAGTAACTTGTGAGGTCATAAACTACTCAGGCCAAGAATGTTTGGGTTAAATGGATTCAGAATTTATTATTTTGTTTTGTTTCTATAGATCATGACAAAGATAGACATTGCTATTCTGAATGTTTATGAAAAACTTTCTTTCCCATTAGAAATATTATTCCTGAACAACTGGCTATATCTTGTTAATGAATGACTCATAACTTACAGCTCTCTTCCAAATTTGATGTTGATGAAATGTGCACTACACTAAAAGGTCTGTTGTCCTCCATCTTGCACTTATTAAGCACTTACTGCATTCTAAGCACTGGACTAATCACTGCAATTAGAAAGGCAAAACCAAAGAAAGCCAAACACTGTTCTCTGGGAGCTAATAGTCAAATGAGGGAGGTACCATGCAAATAATTATGCAAAATAGGAAAAAATGGGAGGAGGCTTTACAGAGAAAGCTATAGTGTATATAATCTTATAAGATTAGAAGACCTTAATTGGTGAAAAATGTGAGTATTTAGCTGAAAACTGAAAGAAAACAGAGAAGCTAGGAAGTGAAGAAAAGGGGGAGGGTCCAAAAAAGCCATTGAAGAAGTGCAGAGTAAGGAAATGGAATATTCTGGATGAGGAATAACAAAGAATCCAAAAGTCACCAGACAATAGAGTACATAGAAGTAGAAGATAAGATAGATTAGAAAAAGTTAGTAAGAGGAGAATTTTTAAAAGATATTAAAAGATAGAGAATTTTATAGTTGTCCTGTAGGTAACAAGGAATTATTGAAGTTTATGAAATGGAGGGTTACAGGGTGTTGGAATCCTTACTAACTGCTAACTAATTAGAGTTGATCTAATCTTAAGATGTTTTGGGCAGAACCTGAAACAAGGTACTAAGTAGAACTAATCAAGACAAGGCTTGTGTTCCCACCTTTACTCAAAGTCCACACCTTAAAGCTCTTTGGGCCAGAGAGCACTATGGGAGAAAACCCATAATCCCATTCTCTCAGAAGAGGCAGATAAAAAGCCAGCGATGAAGGATCTATGGCAGAATACATATTTTCCTCTTGGCTGGCTGATCGCGCTAGACTCGAGAGAAACGTCTCTGCTGCAGAGAACACTTTTGACGGACTTCAGTAGAGTTACGCCAGAAGCCCTCTCTCCGAGGCAAGGCAGAATATTTTCCACTTGGCTGGCTGGTGGCAGAAGTGTTCTTGAGAGAGGAAGACGCTACAAGTCGAGATTTCACCGGAATGACATGAAGACTGGAGCTGGCTGGAGGCTGAAGAAAGCAGAGGCAGAAGCAAAGGAAAAAGCGGCAAGAGCTCTTGGAACCAAGCAGAGAGATAGGCCTCTAAGCTAACCGGGCTAGAAGAAAAAGATATTTAGAAAACAGCCTTCTGTTTCTGTTCAAGGAAAATGTTTAGAAAGCCAAGGTTTAATTATATTCCACATCTCATGACCCTCCCCCCGCAATTAACCCTTCATGGGTGGAACAAGGGGGAGGGAGAGAGGCAGAAACACAGTCAGCTTCTCCTATAAAGCAGAATTTGAAAGCAAAAAATGAAGGAGAAGATATATCTGATTTTATAAATGCATATCCTGTGATTGAAAAGATTGACTCTTCAGGTCAAAAAGAGAGAAAATACACTCCTTTTAATTTGGGAAAAATTAAAGATTTGAAAAAGGCTTGCACTCTTTATGGGGCTACATCATCTTATGTGAAGATGTTACTGGATAATTTGTCTTATGAGATCTTAACCCCGAATGACTGGAAATCCATCACTAAAACATGTCTTAAACCAGGACAAAATTTATTGTGGCTTTCAGAGTTTCATGAATTATGTAGGATTCAAGCCCAATGCAAGAGGCAAACAGGAGCTATTGTACAAGTTGCTTTTGACCAACTAGCTGGTGAAGGTCAGTATGCAGAGAGTTCAGAACAAATTTATTATCCCATAACAGTGTATGAGCAAATTTCTAAGGCTGCAATAAAAGCTTGGAATTCTCTCCCTGGACAGAAAGATGGAAATAATGCTTTCACAAAAATAGAGCAAGGTCCCAATGAACCTTTTGCAGATTTTGTGGGACGTTTACAAACAGCTGTAATAAGAACCATTGGAGATGATGCTGCCACAGAAATAATGACTAGACATTTGGCTAAGGAAAATGCCAATGAGGTTTGCAAGAGAATTATATGGGGGCTAGACAAAAATGCTTCTTTAGAGGAGATCATTAGACGCTGTGCCACAGTGGGCACAAATGCTTATTATGCCCAGACTATGATGAACATGGAAAGACAAGGTCCTTCTTGGCAGAGGAATTCTAGAGAAACTCGTCGATGTTTTCATTGCGGAAAAGTTGGACATTTGAAATTGGACATTTGAGAGCTCATTGTAGATATGGAGATAGAGTGAGAAGACAGGGTGAGAGAAAACCTAAAACCCCATGTCCAAAATGTAACCGAGGCTTTCACTGGGCCTCTAAATGTATATTGACCCAGAGGAATGAGAGGCAGGGCCCAGCTCTAAAGTATCAATCAAAGGACAGGTGGGGCATGATAGCAGCTGAGGTTACACCAGAGAGACTTTAGAAATTCAGAACTCTGATGTCATCAACCAACAGAAAAGCAATCAGGATTACAGTTGGGAAGAATACAGGCCTTTTAAGACAACAAGACAATATCCAATGCAAACAGCTCCAATGTAATTACCAGATGATGAGGAGAAATCCCAAAAGTGGTAAATAGAAGAGAATTAGATAGGTTAACTGCTTGGGGAAGAGGATCTGCTTATATTTCACAGGTGGAAAAGGAATCAGATGGCTAACAATGAGACTGTCAAAAGAACTTTAAAATCTTCAGCTTTCAGTTCCTGAAAAACCAGCAAGAATCACTGGATTCCCTGAGATGAAAAATTGTTGATGAGACTTTTGCAGTACTTCAGAGCTTACAGGAATTATTAGATTCTGGTGCATGAACTAATGGACAATGGATTCCTTATGGACTATTTCTAGGACTTATGGACATTTGTAAATTTTCAGGTCGATTTATGTTGTTACATTACTACTAGCCTGTGTTATATTACTATGTGCTTATGTATTTTAAGCAATTGCAAGAATCATTGGATTTCTTGAGATGAAAGATTGTTGATGAGACTTTTGCAGTAGTTAAATTTTCATGTTGATTCATGTTATTTGTTACATTACCACTAGCCTGTGTTATATTGCTGTGTGCTTTTGTAAATTATGTATAATGCCTCCCATATTGATGGATTTATGTATACCATGTATATCTGTTACAAAGTTCTGGCCCATATTGATGGATTTATGTGTACCCCCTCAGAAACCCCCTACGTTTTAAAACAAAAGAAAGGGGGAGATGTTGGAATCCTTACTAACTGCTAACTAATTAGAGTTGATCTAATCTTAAGATGTTTTGGCAGAACCTGAAACAAGGTACTAAGTAGAACTAATTAATACAAGGCTTGTGTTCACACCTTTACTCATTGAAGTTCAATGAGTTCACACCTCCCTTGAAGCTCGTTGGGCCAGAGAGCACTATGGGAGAAAACCTATAATCCCTCTCTCTCGTATCCCACAATTCCTCCCTCTTGGATAAAAGAAACAGACAGAAGCTCTCGGTCAGATTTCAGTAGAGTTACGCCAGAAGCCCTCTCTCCGAGGCAAGGCAGAATATTTTCCACTTGGCTGGCTGGTGGCAGAAGTGTTCTTGAGAGAGGAAGAAGCTACAAGTCGAGATTTCACCGGAATGACATGAAGACTGGAGCTGGCTGGAGGCTGAAGACAGCAGAGGCAGAGGCTGAAGGACCAGACCTTTGGATTTAAAGACATTTGGAGAGAGTTCTTGGAACCAAGCAGAGAGATAGGCCTCTAAGTTAACCGGGCTATATTGGAAATAATAAAAGATCTGAACTTTTATCACCTGGCCGCGTTTTGAGAAGAAAAAGCTCACAACAACAGGGTAATCCTAAAGTAAGTAAATCTACCCAAGGAAGACTTATTTGACAGTTTAATGTAGGGTGGATTTTGACTAAATTACAAAAAAAAGGTGAGGTAAATAGATAGATATGGACAGAAAGAGAAAGAGAGAGAAAGAGAGAGAGAGAGAGAGAGAGAGAGAGAGAGAGAGAGAAAGAGAGAGAAAAGTCCTAATTCTAGCTTGATTAAAATAAAAGATATACATAGGGATGCAAATGAATGTATATGTATATAGTTATGTATGTATGCATGCATATTTATGGATATTAGTATAAAAAATTCTATCAATTGCAATACATTTTAATTTAATTGCAATTTTGTAATTTTAATTGTAATTTGGTATATTTTATTTTTATTTTTAATTAAAATAAATGTAAATGTAATGTTTTAATAAGGGGCTATATCTTAGCTCAGTTTCTTGGATTTATTTCTATTAGGTTAATAATTCATTGTTAACCATTCAATATTTTTCAGACTATGGAATGTGATTCTTCAATTGCCCACCATATGCCAGCTGTCAGTATTGTCTATTTCTTCTCTTTGTTTCCTTAGTTGCTGAATGGTGAAAATGTAAACACAGATGTCTCTATGGTGACATTTGTCAGCATTTGAGCTCCCAGTGGAAAGTCCTGAAGTTTCATTATTATTATTTTTTTTGTTAGTTGAACATGTTCAACTGGCATGACCTCTATAATTCATGTATCCATTTTTCCCCACTGGTTCTTCAATGGTCACTGCACAGAGTAAGTAGTTGATAGTTATTCTAACTTTGTTTAAAACATTGGTTTTAATTTTCCAGTTTGAAAGAGTTATACAAAAATAAGTTGGAAAGAACTCTTTTTCCTCCAGTATAAAAAAGATACATGGTGTTTTCTAACTTCAAAGAATGCTATATTCCTTGTCTCTTTTAATATTCACAAAACCTTGTAAAGTAGATAATAAAATTATATTAACATTTTTGACAAAAGAGATGCTATGGTATTGTTGGAGTAAATATATTTATTGGTGTTAAATACAAACTTGCTTATATACACAATGTTTCTCACATTATCCTTGAGTAATATTACATACTCCATAGCAATAAAAATTCATTAGATGACTATTGGTGTGGAAAAGATGAAACTTCTTTTCAGGAGTTCATTAAAAGCACTGGATAATTTCTTTTCATTATACTTGCTAACTTTTGGGCAGAGAAATGCAAATTAAGACTCCTCTGAGATACCACTACACACCTCTGAGATGTCTAAGATGAAAGGAAAAGATAATGATGAATGTTGGAGGGGATGTGGGAAAACTAGAACTCTGATACATTGTTGGATTTATTGTGAATCAATCCAGCCATTCTGGAGAGCAATTTGTAACTATGCATAAAAAATTATCAAATTGTCCATATTCTTTGACCCAGCAGTGTTTTTACTGGGCCTATATCACAGAGATCTTAAAGGAGGGAAAGGGACTCACATGTGCAAAAATGTTTGTGGCAGCCCCTTTTGTAGCAAGAAAATGGAAACAGTGGATGGAGAATGGCTGAATAAGATATGATCTATGAATGTTATGGAATGGAATTGTTCTATAAGAAATGAACAGCAGGATGATTTCAGAGAGGCCTGGAGAAACCTACATGAACCATTGATGCTAAGTGAAATGAGCAGAACCAGGAGATCATTGTACATGGCAACAGCAATATTACAACAACAATCCAATGAAGGTGACTCTTTCAAGCAATGGGATGGTTGAGGCCAGTTCCAATGATTTTGTAATGAAGAGAGCCATCTGCACTTAGAGAAAGGACTGTGGGAAGTAGGTTGGATCAAAACATAGCATTTTTATTCTTTTTGTTGTTGTTCAATTGAATTTTGTTTTCTTACTCATTTTCTTTCCTTTTTGTTCTGCATTATTTCCCCCCTTATTATAGAACCACATAAAGTGCCGAAAGAGAATCTGCATAAATCCACTTGCAACAGATTTGGATGACCATCTTTCAAAAACAAATAAAAAAAGAAACAATAAAATCTTGATTTCAGCACTTTATTATGACAATTGGGGTTTTGCTCCTCAGAGGCAATATTTTTTCATAGCATATTCATTTTAAAACTGGTTTCATCAGAACATCCTTAAGAAAGAAAGTGAAAATGATCAATTTCTCATATCACCAGACTGACTTCACTAGATTGTAAATGTGTACCCAAACTGAAGTAGTGAAATACCCTTTTCTCTCATGTAAGGTCATCATTTTAAAGTCCTGTTTAAGAGCAAATACATTTAATTTTGGAGTGAATTATGCATCCCATGATTACAAAAGTCAAATGTGGTAAATTATTAAACAATTATTCAAAGAAAACTCAGTAACATGAAGAGCCACTTATTTTCTGGGTGAACCCTTTCTCCTAAAGTCAATCTCATGCATAATGGACTTTTCAGTGGAACAATGGAAAGAAATAGATATTCCAGGGTAGCTAAGCAAAATGAGAATTCAGCTTTCAACAAAGTTTCTGTTTATTGTCAAGGTCCAGATGGTCATTAAATATGCCTCTAGGTTGCACTAATTTGGATTCAGGGAAATTTAACAAGCATTAATTAAATGCCTATTATGTGCAAAGCACTAAGCTTGGCACTAGGTTTACAAAAAAATAAAACTAAACAACAAACAAAAAACCACTCTGCCTTTGAGGAACTGAAACATACATTTATTGATGTGTGAAGGAATGAGGCTTGTCAGTAAGAAACATAGTCTATGATTTGAATCCACATAAAAAATAATTTAGAAACCAGGAATCCCTTTTAAGAAAATAATAATAATCTACACATTAATTTTTTTTATTAGATTCACCTTATTCTCCACAACTTTCCCAAATGACTTGTACCCTTGGACACACTTCCACCAAATGAACCAAAATCATGGTATGTACTTCCCTTTCCAAGGCCATTATTTCTGAAAACTCTCAGCAATACTTCTCTGCTGTTTGATAGCTATCTTCTCCATAGTTGAGACAATTATTTTCATAACCTAAATCATCATCAAAAACTGATTCTCCTACATTTCCTGGACTGGTGTCTCAAGCTCTTAGAGCCTCAGGTCCTTTTCACTCCATCCCTTATTTTTTTAGATCAATTTTTTTTTCCTTGACTTTCACTCTTCTTTATGTCATCATCCCTATCTGACCTTGAACTCAATGGAGAGCAGTGCATTGCTTTGCTTTTGTATCTATTTTCTTTTTATAAGCCCATTTCAAGTTTTTTTGACAAATATTTTAGAATTGATTGCCATTTTTTAATCCAGCTCATTTTACATGTGAAGAACTGAATCAAACAGAATCAAAAGATTTTCCTAGGATAATATAGCTAGCAAATATCTGAGGTCAGATTTAAACTTCTGGAAATGAGTTTGTTTGTTTGTTTGTTTGTTTGTTTGTTTGTTTTTTGGTACCAAATTAGTGCTGTATCTAATGTGCCACAAAACTTTTCATTAATCAATTTTTACTCTGTAAACAATTTTAAATGTGTAAGATTTAGTACTCATTAAAGAGAAGATAGATTTTTGCTGGAGATCTTAAAATCATAGGATATTATCTAAATGGAAAAACCTTAATTATGCTACAAATAAGTTTAATGAAGAGCTCTGAGTTTGTTTTCATGAACTGCTTAAATCTTGTCCCAATAAATTGCTGTATGTGTGACACTAAGTTTTTTCTTTCTTCTTCTTCTTCTTCTTCTTCTTCTTCTTCTTCTTCTTCTTCTTCTTCTTCTTCTTCTTCTTCTTCTTCTTCTTCTTCTTCTTCTTCTTCTTCTTCTTCTTCTTCTCTTCTTCTTCTTCTTCTTCTTTTTTTTTTTTTTTTTGGTTTCTTTTACATCTCAGTGCCTGAGATTCAACTATGTAAAAGAAAAAAATTAAATTTAATGGTTTCCTTGACCTCTTCTGTCTCTAAATGATTTCCTCATCATGGTTCAAAATTGACATTTAACTAATGAGGAAAATCTCAAAGAAGGTAAATGACTCAACTAAGATTACATAGCCAAATTAGTGCTAGAATAAGCAATATGATCTAGGCCCCAAGATAATAAAACAATAAATAATTCTCTTAACCAAAACATACAGTTCCATTTAATTTGTGAAGGTTAGAGTGACATGTATAAATTTACCAGGAACAGTTCAGAAGTTTTATAAATAAATGAAATGCGACAGAGTCGAGATGACAGAAAAATCTAGTAAGTTGCCTGAATTCTTTGTCTCCCCTTGGAAACAATGTTAAATCAAGCATCTAAAAAGATTCTTATGTGACAGAACCTACAAAAAAATGAAATACAATATTTTCCCAATTTACAATAACTTGGAAGGACTTTAGAAAAGGTAAATTTCATTTGAATAAAAAGAGAACACAATCCAGCACAGAAGATATCTGTTAGACATAACAGGAGATAAGCAATTAAGGACCCTTAGTTCTGGTATAGAAGACTAGTGGCATAGCAGGCCAGCTGTGAGGCTTGTAGCTCAAGCACAGAAGGCAAACTGTCAGTCTTGAAAAGTCTGGCATAAGAGACATGACCAGACTGGGCCAACACAATGCATTGGCTAATCAACAGCACATGAGGCCACAGAATAGAAAGCAAGTTACCAGGATGATGGTTGTTAGGACAAGTAAACTGGGACAGTGCTCCCAGATTTAAAATCAGTCATAAAATAGGTTTAAAGAAAATGCAAAACTCAGCCAAGATTAGAAAAGAAGCAGAAAACTTGAGGGAAAATTACATTCAAGGGTTCTGATAAAGGACTCATTTGTAAAGTAAGAAGAGCATTGACTCAAAATTTATAAGAATATAAGTTATTCTTTAACTGATAGTCAAAGGATATGAAGAGATGGTTTTCATTTGAAAAAGTTAAACCTTTTATAGTCATATAAAAAGTTATAAATCACCCTTGATTTTTTGTGCAGCATGATGTGTGGAAATATATATATATATGTAAGATTTGCACATGTTTAATATATGTTGGATTGCTTGCTGTCTAGGGGAGTGGGTAGGAGGAAAGAATAGAGAAGAAATTGGAACACAAGGTTTTGAAAGGTGAATGTTGAGAACTATCTTGTGTGTGTTATGAAAATAAAAAGCTATTATTTAAAATAAACCAACAAATAAACAAGCAAAATTAGAAAAGAACTCCAACCATAGAAAGTTACTGTGGTAACAGAGAAGATCAAAACACAACCTCAGAAGAGAACAACAATGTAAAATTGATATGAGAAGCCTAACAGGAAAACATGAATTATTGTGAAGCCCCCAAAAGCCTTCTTAGAAGAGCTCAAAAATAATTTGAAAATCAAGTGAAACAGTTCTCAAAAGGAAAACTCCAAGGAATATTGTAGCTAATTATTAGAATTATTAGAACAAGGTGAAAGTACAGCAAATAGCCAGAAAAAAACAAACAATTCAAATATCAAGGATGTACAAACAGAATCTGGAATATGATATTCCAGAAGGAAAAGGAGCTTAGACTACAACTGAAAATCATCTCCCAGCATAATTAAGCATTATTTTTCAGGAGAGAAGATGGACATCCAATGAAAATCATTTCTATCAAAAGACCAGAGCTGAACAGAAAATTTGATCGACAAATAATAGTTTCAAGAGAAGCTTTTATGCTTTTATCTTTTTATAGATAAATATAAGAAAAAAATGTTTAAGGTCAAAAGGTTTACACCCTTATATGTGAAGAAGATAAGCCTAACTTTTAAGAATTGTCACTTTGTCAAGGCAGTTAGAAGCAATATACTTAGAGGTTGTAGTTACAAGTTGACTTTAATGTGATGATATAAAAAAAAAATAGACATAGAAGTGGGATTGCATTGGGAAAAGAAAAAAAAGGGGGAAGTAAAATGAGATAAATTATGCCACATAAAGAAATACAAAAGACCTATTTTACTTGAGGGAAAGAAAGGAGGGGGGCAAGCATTGTTTGAACCTTAATCTCATTAATTTGACTCAAAGAGGGAATAACAGAAATATCTTATATTTTTCCATATATCTTTTAATGCACTGACACTATATTCCTTATTGTTCCTCCCACATGACTCACATCTGTTGAATAAAAACTTTCAATAGCTATTCCTTGCAATATGCTTCTTCCTCTTTCTGTCACTCTTAGCTCATCCTTGACATTGAAATAATAATTGTCATGCTGTATTCTGAGCCAGGTATTGTGAGCAAAATTTTCCTATTTTTGTTAACCTGAAAGTATTTTAGATAACAACAATTTTATAAAAGGCCCTAAGGTATGGAAAACCCATGGGGCCATTGTGAATGCTATAAGATACCAAGATAACATCTAAATATTCCTGATAATTTCATATGAAAAATAGCATTTTTCTCTAGAAAAGTTACCTAAAATGATTGTCAGGACTCTGTGATTTTAATTTGATTTTCTACACTCCATAAAGAGCAAAGACAAGAACTTCAAAGCCTCTGTCTTTGAACTCCATGGGCAGAGGCTTCCTGCTCAAAACCAATTAAGACATCTTTTAAATACTAGTCATGTTAATCAATTTTCTGGGTGCTTTGAAGCAGGTTGAATTCAAATTGAATGGGATCACAACTCACATATATTTATTTGGGCACCTTTCCTCATTTCCATATTGGACAAAAGATACAAAAGTGGGGGCGGGGGGGGGGAATCATGAAAGGAGAAGTTTAACACTTTCAACATGAAAGCAAAATTATGCTATTCTTGATTTCTCTTTCTAAAGAAGCCTACTCATTATTTTCCTTATAATATTAAGTTCTTTTTTCTTGCTCTTCAAATTTCATTTACTCTTTCAAGACTATTGGTGTTTTGAAAGTCTGTATCCAGGTTTTCACAGAATTGGTTTTATTTAGAACACATCTTACATTGATGCATATCTCTTGGCCATGTTTTTTTTTTTTTTTTTTCTTTCAAAGTCTACTAGATGTGGCTCAATGCCAATAGTCCTGCATGAAATGATTTTTTTTTCTTCAAAAGATTAATACATGCATTGAGGCTTATAATAAAAAATAAACATGCTGGATATCAAGAACACTCATCCCATGAAGAGGAAACCTCACAAATGGCCTTTTATATTCCCAACAAAAGGCTTCCACAACTTTAACACTAATTATTGAATAAATAGATTGAATGAAAAAGAGAGAATATTTAAGTACAAAAATGGCCAGCTCTCCAGTTAGGAAAAAAAAAAACTGCCTTCAAATCTCATCTCTGATACATACTAAATGTGTCCCCCTGGGCAAGTTATTTAACCTCTTCAATGAGCTTTCCTCTCCCATTATCCACACTAGAAGAAAAAATGGAGTAGATGATCTGTGTCTGTAGAAGGAATTTCCACATAGTAACTTCCTGACTCAAACAATATCACAGATTTGCTTCTTTCCATCATCATTGCTTCTCCATGTCCTCCCCACTTATTAGTGAACTAAAATGGCAAATTCTAAAGTAAATATTAAAAGTAGTTTTTTATGGGTTTCTCCAAATATGGACACCTCTACTTTCCACTGTGGAGGATCTAAAATGGCAAGTAATTATGTCCATCAAATACAGCATGATAGAGGAGATGCTCAGCTCTTTAACCTAGTTTTAAATCTTGTCTAACAATTATTAATTATGTATCTCTGGTCCTCTTAATTTTTCTATTCCTCATTGATTTATTGAGGGAGGGGCAAAAGTATGTACTATTATATTTAAGAAGAAAATGAAGAACTGAATATGTTGAATAATAAAAATTCAGCCCATTCCTAATAATATATGGGATAATTTTAATCCATGTATGATTCATTAAAATAAAGTATCACTCTCTCTCAGTTGTCTCTTTCTTTGATATGTGGGAATATATAGTGATTTAAAACTAATTGAGCTAAATATAATACTTTGAAATAATAATGATAAAACTTTTGGTACAGGGCAAGGTAATAATTAGTGATAAAAAAATAAACAAATTACAATATTAGATTACCTCTACCATTACCATATGACCCCTAGCTCAAGTACTTTATTACATATCTAAGTATATAGTGGGAGTTGGAGAAGGAAGAGAAGGAAGTAAAGGAAGAGAAGGAGGAGGATATCTATTTTTATGTAGTCAATGTGGAATAATGGAAAAACCTCTGGATTTGGAGTCAATACTGAACTGTGATCAAATCTCACTTATGACATTATTTGTGGAACTTGAGCATATCATTTAAACTCCTTTTTGTATGAACATATGCACACACACAACACACATATGTGTATATACATATGTAGCCTATATGCACACATATGTGCATGCATGGATACATGTATATACATGTATATGTGCATTTGTAGTCTACATACCCACACATGTGTATGCAGGAAGAGATGCATATGTATATAATGCACACACACACACACACACACATATATGTATATGCAATATATATGTGTAAGCGCACACACAGATTTCATATATATATATATATGTATGTATATACTGGTACATGTATATATGTTTATAAAAGATACCATGAACCAACATGTGATCTACATGCACGTCTGTGTGTTTGTGTATATACTAATACCATGTGTGTAAGTATTCACAAAAAACAGTCAAATGCACTTGGATATACATGTGTCATATGGCAATGTGTACATGAATATGCATATAAATATATGTGTATGTCTGTGTATACACACACCATCTTCAAGAGCACTTTTCTCATTTATTGTAATATAACTAATCCATGAGTTAGATATTTGAAGAAAAATTCTATCCAATATAAACTCCTATGTTGGAGGAGTTGAGATTGATGGTTTCATGATTAGATCAGCAATAAAGTGCCAGAGGCTACTATTAGATCCATGCCTTTTTCTACCCTTACTTAAAGAGTGACTCCCTACTCTGTAGCATAACTATGCTATAGCATAACTATGTAGAAAACTACAGATAGAATAAATCCTGGAATTTGATTCTCCATCCTAATGAACTTCCACAGGAATTCCATGCTTCAAAAAAAAAAAAAATTCTCTTGAGAATATGCATGATCTATGGCCCAGACCTTTCCAACCAGATTGAGCAGTTGGAATATGTATTTGTTTGCAGGTGGGAGGGATAAAATAAAAGAGCAATGGAATTAAATTCTGAAAGACAACTTTATTTTTAGTTGTATATTCCACAAGTAAAGGACTTCTTCAATATTTAAAAACCTTTTGAAGACTATTGCTCTACAAAAAGAAACATTCCCCCTCACAGAGATACTTTGCTTTTAGACAGAATGAGAATGAATGAATGAATGAAACATTTATTAAGCATTTAGTATGTACAAAGTTTTTTGCTAAAAACTGAGGATAGAAATAGAAAAGTAACATCTCTTCCTAAGAAACTCACATTTTAATGCGGAAGAAATCAAATATGGAAGACAATAGCTGAAAGTCAGAGGGAAAAGTTCTATGACTCTTTGGGTAGAGTGGCAAAGCAGGTGGTAATGCTTCTTTTTTAATGACATTTCTACCGATAAAATATAATAATTTCTGATTCTGAACCATTTGATATTGTCAAAAGATTTTGATGAGAACCAGAATTTTATTATCTGTAACTACAGCATCTTCAGGAAGAATTTCTGCAGGTTGCATCTTCACAGATATTGTGTCCCAAGAGAATAATAATGGTCACTGGACATGGGACTAGAAACATTACTACTCCAACCACTGTTAGTATCAAGGTTCTGGAGTATCTCAATTGAATCTAAAGGAGATGATAGTAAATGTGGTGGTGATGGCTATGATCTGACTTGACTGGCACACACCATCTTCCCCCATTCTTGTTCTCTGATGTTCTGTTACTTCAGTTGGTCTGGCCTGGCTCCTCCATGTGTGGTAATTAGCTAGTAGTTGGCAGAAAAAAGCTTTTTTCCCCTCTCCATAGTAGTTGCTTTCTCAAGTGATTAATATGAGAACAAGAGTACAATGGCCAGGGTTGTGCTCCCACTCCCAGAGCTCCAAGAACAGCCATCTCTCTCTTTAACGTGGCTGTTGGAGCTTTGCTAGAATAAGGTCTGGTAGCTGATGACAGGGAGAGACATGGTAATGCTATTCCTATGGCTCTTGGGTCCAGTGTGATTAGTCATGGTGATGACTTGATTTTTATAGTACCTGTTGCTTCTCTCTGTCTTTTGGAGTGACATGCTGTTTCAACTAGACTTTCTTGAATCTTCACTTAATAAATATGTTAAATATTGCTTTGGGGAGGGTGAAAATTCTTTATTTATATTGATAGCTTGTCAAACCTGACTTCTATTTGCCCCCAAAGTATCCTTTTAATGTAAGATACTTTAATTTCAATATTTGATATTTTCTTTCAAAGAAAAGCTCATTCTCTCTGAGATCCCTTCTGATTTTGAGATTTTGTCATTAACTGGACCAAGATCATGCAGTCTATCAGATGAAAGCACAGGACGGCATCCCAGAGCTCTTAACAGCCAATTTAGCCTTTAATTTGACTGCATTCTTTCCTTGCAGTTTTCAAGCATGTTATGATTTTGTACAAGAGAAGTATAGAAACTTGTTAGGTAGATTCTGATGACCTCATTTTACCCTCTTACGCCAGTCCTTTTTTATCTAGAAAAAATAAAGATCAATATCATTAATAACCATCCTAATCCTATCTTATGACCTGGCTGAGGGAACATTTGTCATCCACTTAAAACCATTCAGTTTTTTGAATTAACATGGTTTGACTGGGATTAAATAGTCAAATCTTAGCCCATTATACTCTACATCATATAGCTTAAGGGCTAACAGAGAAGGTCACATGGATTTGTCATTTAATTAAATTTATTTTAAAAGGAAAAGTCCAGCCTCATATGTAGAGTTGAAAAGTCATGTCTAAATATTCTCAGGCATAAACCATATCTGAGTATCTGTATAATATGCAGTAAAAGCATCAAATTAGGAGGAATGGAGACTCCAAATGAATCCCAACTTTGCTTTGAAGGAAATGTGCAAACTCTCTAGCAGACAGAACATTACTTTCCCCTAGTTATAAATAAAACAAATATTGGAAAATCCTCTAAGATCATATCTTGACCTTCTCACATTTTCTTTGACATTTCATTTCTCTCCTAGATTTCCTCTATAACAAGATAAATTTTTCACAAAGTTCCTCTTTAAATGTCTGATTTAGTATCTTGTATCAAATTTTTGCACATAGTCTCCCAATTAATAATGATGATTATAATGATGACCATCATCCTCATCATTATCATAGTTATCAATTATGTAGCATCCACCATGTATTAGCCGCTGTGCTTAGCACTTTAAAAAATATTGTCTCATTTATATCTCATAATAACTTACTGAGGTAAGTGGTATTATTATCTCAGTTCTACAGATGAGAAGAAATGAAACTGGTTAAGTGACTTTTCAAAAAACATGCATCTAGGAATTGATGCTGAATTTGACCTCAGATATTATTTTTGAATCCTCAGACTCAATCTTTTGTGCTCCCTAACTGCATCATTTAGAATTAAGATCTTTTGTGGCAGGAATTATTTGGGATCTTGCAATTATTTGTGTTCCCAAGATTACACAGTAATTGGTGTTAACTAAATGTAAGGATGGAGTTATTTACTCAACCAACAGATGCCTAACCCATTTAAAATAAATGAAGTTTTAGTCTAAGTAAAAGAAAAATGATGTTGAAATGGAATGATTTTGTAGATTCATCTTTGGATAGCCCAAGGAAATCAATTTAGAATAATAGAATCAATTCCAGAATTTGGAATAAGTGAGACTTTTAAAAGCATGCCCGCAGGAAAAAAAAAGTTAGCTAGCACTGAGAGGCAGATATTATTCTACAGTCATTGACCCTTTAGATATGTTGAAAAATAAAGGAGGGGGGGTGAGAGAATTCTTTCTCATCCCTGAAAATTTCTCTTTCTCTGTCCATCTCTGCCCATTTGTAATCAGTATAATGTAGTCTATTGTTTTTCTTATCCAAATATTTCCAGTAAACTGCATTTGGACTCAAATCCAAAGAGAGATGGGGCCAACTATAAGACTGATTTCAATGCAGAGTTAGGCAGAGAGCCTAATTTTTTCCTAAATGTTTTTTTTTTTTTTAACCTATCATTCAAAGTAATTGTGACTGAGCTCAGTTTTTTTTTCTTTTTCTTTGAAAGAAACTATGTGGACTTTAAGAGTGATTAGAATACCTCTTCAGACATTCATACAGGCAAGCTCACATACACCCCTTAGCATTAAAAAGCTAATTATTTTGTAGTGGCTAGAAACTGGAAATTGAATGGATGCCCATCAATTGGAGAATGGCTGGATAAATTGTGGTATATGAATGTTATGGAATATTATTGTTCTGTAAGGAATGACCAGCGGGATGAAGACAGAGAGCTTACATGAACTGATGCTAAGTGAAATGAACAGAACCAGGAGATCATTATACACTTCGACAATGATACTGTATGAGGATGTATTCTGATGGAAGTGGATTTCTTTGACAAAGAGACCTAACTGAATTTCAATTGATAAATGATAGACAGACGCAGCTACACCCAAAGAAAGAACACTGGGAAATGAAGGTAAACTCTTTGCATTTTTGTTTTTCTTCCCGGGTTATTTTTACCTTCTGAATCCAATTCTCCCTGTGCAACAAGAGAACTGTTCAGTTTTGCAAACATATATTGTATCTAGGATATACTGCAACATATCTAACATATATAAAACTGCTTGCCATCTAGGGGTGGGGGTAGAGGGAGGGAGGGGAAAAATCGGAACAGAAGCGAGTGCAAGGAATAATGTTGTAAAAAAATTACCCTGGCATGCATTCTGTCAATATAAAGTTATTATTAAATAAAAAAATTAAAAAAAATGACTACAGATCCTGGTATCATATCTATCTGACATTCAAAAGAACTAAGTTTGTGGCCAAAAATATCATAACTAGCAAAAATTTTTATGTTATTGAATGAGAATAAAATGAACATTCTTCAAAAAAAAAGAATCTAAATATTATACCACTTGGTACTTATTTATTTAGTATTAATATCACTTAATTATCTATGGCACCCCTTAACAAGGTGTAGTTTCTTTTTTTTATCTCCTTCAATCACATCTGTTTTTGTTTTGCCTTGTCTGAATTCAGGATTTCATAATGTATTCTATTTAAGTCTTTTAAATTTACTCTTTGTGTATTCCTTTGATCAAATGTGTTTCTTGTAAAAACATATAGCAAGCTTTTAATCCACTTTTTTATTTGGTTTCATTTTATGGGAGAGTCCATCCTATTCACATTTATAATTATGATTACCAGCTGTGTATTTTCCTCCATGCTATTTCCCCCAATTTCTACTTTTCTTTTTCCTGTCACTTCTCTCCTTTCCAGAATTTTCCTTCTAATCCCCATCTTTCTCAATCTGCCCTCTTTTCACCCCTTTTTTGCTCTTTCCCCTCATGTTTTTGCTCTCTCTTCTATCAACCTTTTTTTTATCCTCTTTTCTTTCCTGTTTCCCCTCCTACTTCCCTAGAAGGGAAGAAAAATTTCTATAACAAACTAAATCTATATCTGAAGAAGTTAAGGTTCAAGTAATGTCATTTCCATTCCTTCTTTGCCTGTACTGAAAAAAAAATTTTTTTTTTGCTTCTTCTTGTGATATTTTATCCTATTTTACTTCTCTTTTCCTCTTCTCCCAGTACAATCCTTTCACTCCTCCTTCATTTATCTTTTATATCATCATAACAACATCATAATCTCTACTTATAGATAACCCTTCTAAGTGCCACAATGTACAGTTCTCAAGAGTTATGCAATCTTATGAAAGTGAGAATGAGAGATGATCACTACCTTGTTCTGCATCCCTAAGCTAGTAAGAATGAGAGTAAGATTTGCACTCAAGGTCTTCCTGACTCCAAATTTAACACTGTATTTATTACACCATTTTGCTATATGTCTGTCAATGGTGGAACAATAGATTCTCTGATGAATTAAAATTTCAAGTGAAATAAAGAATGATGGAAGGAAAAATTGTCTATATCTGTAATCTGTGTCATATTACAGGGGTTATCTTAATGCCAAAGTGCAACATTGGTACCAACAGGAAAAAGTTTAGACAAGTTATCCAAGTGGATAATACATTTGGAACGACCTTTAATTGATTATGTAAAGGTAAGATCTGTTTATATCTTAAAGGGCAAAAGCAGAGCCAGTGAAAACACACATGGATGGAACCAAACAATAATAGGACAGGGTAATATTTAGATAGATTGTGACCTCAATCCTTATGTAACTGTATATGGAAGGACGACAACTCATCCAGAATTATGGAAATCTATCGACAAAGAGACCATTTAGCCTTTTGTTCTAAAATGTAAATACCCTGAAATTATTTACTTTCTTCTTTTAAGACATTTTAAAAGCAATTAATTCAGTGAATTGTTTCAATCTCCTCTATGCCTTTTCTCTGTTCATAACTTGGAATAGAATATGAGTGTCCTGAAAGCAAGCACAGTTTTTATTTTTTTGCCTTTACATCTCTGCTACTTAATAATGTACCTAATCTTACAGATATTTCTTAATTGAATTGAATTGAATTAATTCTTAAGATTAAACATTCTCCTCCATGTCTATTATGTGCCAGAATTTGTTTTAGGCATTTTTTACACATATCTCCTTTATTCCTTAGAGCAACCCTGAAAGATAAATGGTATTATCGCCATTCAATAATTGAGGAAATTAAACCAGAGTTTGGTTTACTTGAAAAAGTTACTTGATCAGGTCCACATAGCTAGTGGATGTCTGAGACTAAATTTAAATTAAGGTTTTCCTAACACCATAACCAATACTTTTTCTATTCCAAGTGACTGGAATAGCTTGTAAATACTAAAAATTGATTGATTGTCTTTCAGTATTATTTCCCTCACTGTTCATTTTAACTTTCTTACTTTCTAGAATTATTTCTTCATCTAATACTGTGGTAATCAAAGTATAGTCTGAGAACTCTTGCTATTCCTTGACATTCTTTCAAGGGGACAAGTGATCAAAACTATTTTCATTATAATATTAATGTTTTAATTTTTAATATGGTAAATATATAGAGTTATAACCCACATAAATGTGGATCGTTGTTGGAGAAGTCCTCAAAAATTTTGGGAGGATATGAAAGGATTCTGAGCTTAAAAAGTTTGAGCACCGCTGATCTAAAAGAAGGTATGCTTGTATATAATAAGAGAAATTCTCTCTCTCTCTCTCTCTCTCTCTCTCTCTCTCTCTCTCTCTCTCTCTCTATCTCTCTCTCTCTCTACCTTTCTCTTTCTTCCCGTTTTCATCAACACAAGTGAAGAGACAATCAAAGAATTGGAAATATAACTAATGAAGAAAATTATAAATACCAAAAAAAATTGAAATTCTGAAAAATCAAAAAAAAAGACCCCAAAATACCAGAGGCTTGACAGATAAACATAGTAACTTGAAAATATTAAATGTTAAAGAAAATCTTTTATGTTTAATTTGACAAAAATAAAGCTTAACAAAATTGACTCAAAGTAGAACATGGAAAGGGATTCTTAATACATAAAGACATAAAGGAAAGTATAATAACTATTTTCAATTAAATAAAATATGAACTATAAATATTTGCAAAAAATCTAATATCCAAAGTGATCATAGAAAAAATAAAAGAATTGCATGACCACATTGTAGAAAAATAAACTCAATAAGACATAAATGAACTTCACAAAAAAAAAATAACTATGATTCATGATTACTATTGCCTAGCTATATTGCTATGAGAAAAGCACTTTTCAGAGTTTAAATTGTCATAGAAGTGTACATTATTATTTTATTTCTTGAACACACTATGACCTGAACAAATACCAACTCCACAAAACTGTCCACACTGTGTTAAATACAAATGTGCTTTTACTGAAGCTTCATGGGAGCTGCACATTTAGACATCCTATATTTATGGCCAGGTCCATATTTTGGCTGTTTTAAAAATATATATATCTCAAGGACTGTAAAGGTAATTGGAATTCAAATGATTTGCAGCCCCCTGTTCATATTCCCATAGAGGTAAGTTATTGACCTGCTGTCACTTCATGCTTTTCCAGCCTTGACAGATTTGCTAAATTGGTCGCCGATTTCTATAAGGCATCTATTTTCATGTAGTGCTCCTCTCACGGGAAGACAATGACAAGCAAGTGGAACCTGAGCAGTCACTCTGAAAGGCCCTGCAACATGAGAAATGGTCCATTTCACCAAAGAGCTGAATAAAATATTATCTTTTCGCCCCTGCACTGCTTTGGGGACATCAACTTTCAACATGTTGACACCTCACAGATAGATTGGGGAAAGAGGTCCCTGCCTTTTGCCTTCAGAATTTGAAAGCTAATGTGTTTTCTGTGGAATGAGAGTGAAGAGAAGACAGATAGAGGCTGGATACACTTGTATTTTGGCAGTGATCTTTCTATAAATTCATTAGAATAGGGACAAGAAAAATCTCAGAATACTGTTGCTGCTAAATTTTCTTACCCACATGTAGCTTTAAAGATTCTTGGAGGACAATGCTTTAAAGCAGCATGAGACTATCTTTTGAAATTCTCTTTTATATATAGTATTCTTTTTTGTTCTGTTTTTTTTTTGGGGGGGGAGAAACAAATATGTATTAGACAACTAAGCATAGGCAGATGACTTGGTTTAGCACTGGAGTGAAATTTATAGACGAAAAAAATCCATGATCATTGGCTTTTCCAGACTTATCTGGGACTAGAACAATGAATGGCAATAGGGAATAAGAGAAGAGATTTTAAACAGTTGCAACAATGAACAGTAGTCAAGGTCACAGAGAACAGAATGCTGGGAAAGGTGATGATGATGTGTCTGACTACAGATTTCACTTATTTTTCCACATGATGGATTAACTGCAACCAGGCAAGATCACATGTCTCCATCAAAGGCTAGATAGCTCAAATTGAGAGGCATCTTTTCTCCTAAGTTAAAGCCTGCATCAGTTGTTGTTGTGCATTTATGTTCTATAATTAAACTAACTTTTTGACTCAATAGTTCCTTCATGTGTACTTGATTACTGTTTTTGTTTGTTTGTTTGTTTTGGAAATATTAATCAAACTTCTTATGTAAACCATCTTTTACTTTCCTCTGCCTTCTCCAGGAGAGACATAATTGTATATTTGGAAATCCTGATACTATATCATTCATGTCTATCAGGCTACTTCCAGGGCTTAATAAAGTGATAATTATAGACATGTATTTTATATATATATATATATATATATATATATATATATATATATATATATATATACACAGAGAGAGAGAGAGATGGATAGATAAAGATAGGTAGTTATCTATATATATTTACATAGATATAGACATATATGTAATTGTATTTATAAAATTATATAGAGATACTTATATATTTTATATATACAATTATATATGTGTGTATGTATATACATATATTTATTTATTTATTTATATCCAATGCTATTGCTTTGGAATTATTTTCAGGTTATAAACACGGATGAACATAAAATTATTTAATGGGAGAATGTTACCTTTTCTCCTCAACTTGAAAAAGAAAGACTTAGAAAGAAAATAGGCACAAGTGCAGAATATTAAGAAAGCCTCCTCCGTGCCATAGGTATTTGAACTGAGCCTGTGAGAGAGTGGAGGTATTCTAGATTTGATTTTCATTTATGATGAGGATTAAGGGAATGTAGAAAACAAGAGAAAGAGAAACTGGGCATTGAAGTGACATGATTACAATGAGGACATTATTACAGCTTCAAAAATTGTAGCTTTACGGACCTTAACAGTTAGATGATAGCTCCAGACTTCAAGGAGTCAGTAGCTATATTTCCTGTAGTAACTGACTTTTCATTTGAGAAAAGTTATTAGTGAAGCGCCTATCTCTTCCCCACACTCTGCTACCATTGTCTGAAAGGGCATTTGATGATTGACTGATTTCAATGTTTTGAAAGTTAATTTCTACTTTCTATTTTAATTAGTATAACATTAGTTTGGATAAAGATTTGATCAGTGATCAATGTTAACTTCTTAGATCTTCATGCAGCTTGGTTGTAGTTGGGTTTTCAAATGAGGAGAAGGGGAAAAAAAGTAGATTTATGATGGAGACAAAACACAAGGTCCATTCGAACTTCTCTGAAGAATTATATTCTCTTCATATTCTACCAATTCAGGACTAACAAACTAAATTATATTAATTTCACATTTGTATAGATGTTCAAAAATAAGAGAAATGTGGATTACGGTATTTTCTCCAAGGAGAGAAAAAATAACATTTGGTAGAATTTAGAGTAGGAAAAATGGTAGATACTGTGGTGAAAACATTATCTTTTCCATTTAAGTGCAGAGAAATGCCCCCTTCTCCCCCCCGCCAAAAGTTGGAACCAAGCACCCATTTTAGTGGAAGGAGAAAGTGAGTAGCTAAAAATGATTCATCATACCCACATTTCAAGGGTGAGGCCAGCAAAGAGGGAGTAATTATGATTTCTATTTCTCCTTTTGTAGCTGAAATAGGTAAAGTCATTAATTAATTAGATCAGTCAATATGCATTTAAGTTTCTACTATATTCCAGTCACTGCTTTATACTGAGAATATAAAAATGGCAACAACAACAACAACAACAAAAACCAAACCTTGATTTTACAATTTCCTCTTTTATAAAATGGGAATAACAACTTAATACATCAATTTCCCAGCATTGTCTTGAAGCTTTCTTACTTGTAAGTAATAAAGATAAAAAAATTATATTTTCAGAGCTTCTAAAAAAGGAATGCATATTTATATATAGTTTAAACTAGTGTCAGTGGCATCCAATCAAATGGTTACCAGCCTCCTGCCCTTTGGCAAATTACTTTGTTACAACCTTAATTCCCTCATCTGTAAAATGGGAATTATGATAAAATGTATCTTACAAAGTTATTGTGAGTATGAGAAATAAAATGAGATAAACCACTTTGTAAAACTGAAAGTATTATATAATTTTGCACTTATTTTATAATTATCTCTTTAATAATTTCACTAAATATTAAGTGTAATTAAAGAAAATTATAATTAATAATAAATAACAGTTCCCTTTCTTTGTTATCCAGTAAATTCCAGAACAAATAAAATAGTTTTCATTTAGCTGTGCAGCAGGCAAAAATAAATGCCTATCAAGAAAGCTCTTTTCAATTTGAAATTATTTCATATATTAGAAAGTTTTGCCTAATAGGAATCCTAAACTGGCTTCTTCTCAAAATCTACCTCCTGCTTCTAGGTCTGCCCTCTAGGAACAAAATTCACAAATATAATCATGCTTATAAATGAAGCCACTTAGAAATTTGAAGGCACCTATCATGCCCCCCATAAGATTTTTCTCAAGGCCTCATATAATGTGATTGACAGCCCATTGACTTATTTTATCACTACTTATCTTGACCAGACATTCCTGATGTGCTAGACCCAGAATAAAATAGAAAGAAGGAAGTAGGCAAATTTTATTTGGAAATTTTTACATTTACAATAATCCCAAATCATTCCCTAGACAAATAGCCAATCTTTTCAATACTAATGTTTTTCTTAGCATGATATCTGAGTGCAAATCAGAGAACATCAAGATCCCAGAAGATTAAGACATACAGGTGATACAAAGGTTAATGGAAAGCATGTGATGGGTCCAAGTAAACATATTGTTGGAGCTCATTTCTATGCCAGAAATCATCTAAGACAACCTCATGAATATGTAAGATCAGAAAAAAAATGATTAGGTCAATTGAGTTGAATGACAGAAAATAGATGGACAGACTGAGTTGAGTATCAGTATTCATGAATTATATAAAGATTCAGAGAAAGACTGCTAACACATTCAGTGGATGGTCTTAAAGAACTTATGGAATTACATAAATAAGACTTTCATGGGAGGAAAAGGAACAGATAAATTGCTGGAAGCATCACCAGAAAGCATGCCTTCTCCTGAGCAATAATGGCTCCATCAAGGTATCAAAGTAGCCTCATATACACAACATATAGAGAGTTTATTAAATTTTTCATCTGAATATTTTATCTTTACCTAGACAATTTTCCCTCTCTGGGAGTGATTCAGTTCTTTGCTTTGAACATATGGCTCTGGGAAATAAAGACATCTAGAATCCAAAATTTTGCAGTTGATGAAAATTTAAACCTACTTTCAACTTGCTTTTAAGAAAGAATTTAAATAGAATAGGATCTCTGAGAATGTATTTGTAAAGGGGAAAAAAGAGCAATTTAACTCTTCAGAGTTGATTTTGTGTCCCTAATTAAAGTCCTTTAAATGAATAATCAACAGAATTTGGGGAACTAAAATTTCTAATAAATTACTCAGATTAAGTGTGAATATAAATTTATCTCTTTGATTAATTGATCAAATCAGATTCACAAAAGAAATAAAATCAGATTCATAAAGAATAAAATAAAATAAATGTTAATGTTAGGAAAATAAGTTCTGGCAAACTAGCTTTGGAAAAATAATATTAACATATAAATATTAATATATTTATTATACATAATTTAAATATTGATATGTTTATTATATTGTGTATTATATATTATATTAAATAATAAAAATATTAAATATTTATATATAAATGCATACATGTAGAGTGAATATGAATAAAACAGAGATCTTAGCCCTTTTACAAATTGAAACTACATTCTATTTCTCCAATTTTTGTTTTGGGAGTGAGGAAAGTTTTTTTTTTTTTTTTTTTTTTTTTAGCTTTTTGCCTGTCATGTTGGATATGATACTGGAAATAGCTGCTGGAAAATTAGGAGTTCCAAAGTTCCATGGAAAGGAACACTGATCACTTAACAAAACATTAAAACAAGCCAATTTTCTTGAGGGAGAGATACAAAAAGAAGGAATAGTTAGGAGGGATAAACAAAGGGTCATGCTTTGGAGTCCTAGATAGAGCTAGGCACTAGGCATTGATTAAGCTGGGAAACTGTGAGCATGAAGGCAAATTCACCAGTAATAGAGAAAAGCAAATAAGAGAAGAAATTTTAGGCAAATATGTAAGTATTAAAAATTATAGATCCAATATTGTCAACAAAAGGAAAGAGATTCATTTCCTCACCTTTTCTCCTGAGTCCAAATCTTACCTAGTCATTCCCAAAGTACTGAGAAATAAGTGATTTACCAGGTGATACCTAAAGCATTATCTCTGACTTCCCTTAGAATAAGGCTGAGAAAACCTCACACTAAATAAACCAATTGAAAACAAATGTAAGGTTATAAGGAAAGGAATGGAAAATAAGCAGAGATGACATCAGAAAAGCACCAGAGACCTTTCTAAGGCCCGATGGATAGCTAAGATTATTCGCTTCTCAAAATGACACATCTCTGAGCAAAAGGCTACTGGAAGAGCATTCATCAGAGCTTTCACCTATTCATGCAGTGAGCTATGAAACTGTGATTTTTAAGACACTACAGTTCTCTCCTGAAAAGCACTGATTTTGAGGGGATTTTAAAAGTGGAAAAGTCCTGCTTTTTAAAGCTCCATAACAGCAATCTATTTCACAGGTTTCAAGTGAAGAAAGATAAAGTTGAAGACTAAGAGGCCATATACATTACTGGAAAGTAAATCACTGCCCCAATTTTGACAGCTAACTTGATTTCACAAATTATGACTTAGGAATACTTTTAATAATAAGAAAATTATTCTATTTGCATGTATTGGAGCACCATGGGCTGAAACTATATAGGATGGAATGATAAAGAATCTATTCCAGTGTACTGTATTTAGAGGCCAATAATAGCATTTGAAGTCCTTTTGTCCTCTGGGAGAAGTCCATTCCTCACCTTTCCATATCCTCCATCCCCTTTGAAACATGACCTTTCCTAAAAATTATGCCTGGGTATCTTTATCTTCTCTCCCTCTACCTGCCATGGGAACTACTTAATTCATCTCCATATAATAATGATTGAAAAATTATGATGATGATAATTATAGAAATATATTACATAATATTTAATGTAATATATCATATATTATATAAAAATAAATGATGTATGAATAGATTACTGACAGATAAATTGTATTATACAGTACTTCAAAGTTTGTGAAATGAATTACCTAGACTATATCATTTGATGTTTACATTTCTTGCTGCTTCTCCAGGAAGCAAAAAGAAATGATAATTGAAAGCTCTGAACTCTGAGGTTTAGGACCACTAATGTTTATGAGATTATTGTCATTCTGATATCAATAATTTATGATGAATGGGATATTAAAGGTAAACTTTCTTCTTTTTTTCTTTCTTTCTTTTCTTTTTTTTTTTTTTTCAGAGAACTTGACATCCAGGAAAGAAATGAGCTGCCCTATGTCAGATAGTACATTATCCGGGGGCATGTCAAATATAAATGTGAGTTAGTAAGGGTCATGCCTCAGAATTCTGTGCATCAATACACATTGAATAAGATGGTAATATGTCTATTAGAAAAATATATGGAAAAAGAGAAAGGAAAAGCAATAATAACACATACATTTATATGAAATGGTAACATTTGTAAATTGCTTTATGCACATTATCTTATTTGAAACTCACAACAATTCCATGAGGTATGGCAGAGAATTAATTCAGTTCTCTGCATTTTTCTGGCTTAATCGAGATATTTTCATTTGTTTTGTGTTTAAGAGAAAACTCATGCTACGGACAAATAGTCCTCAAAACAATATTCTCTTCCCCCTGTACACTGCATACCCCATGACAAAGTTCAATATATATGGCAAATCTATAGCCTAAGAATCAAAGTAAGGGTTACAAAAATTAATTAGGAATAGTACAAGGATGAAAGATCAAGGGGGAGGGTAGTAGACACAAAAAGGGAAATATAAGTTATGTGCTTAATGAAGATATTGTTAGTGAGAAATGGTGAGCTAAGTTGGACTGGACCAGCCAAGTACTATCCAATTTAGCAGAGATGAGCTTTGAATGAATGGCTATATATATATATATATATATATAGAGAGAGAGACTATGTTGCTTTGGACTACAGGAGGTAATGGAAATAGTGACACATATGGAGAATGTCAAATCTGCTACATGATTGTTTAAATCTAAGTGAGGCCCAAGATGTGAACACATGAATAAAGAACTTTATTATTCAGTTGGAAGTCATAGAACAATTAGGAATTATCTTTGTCCAAGATAGAAACTGACTTTTGGAATTGACCATTGTAAACAAATTATGGAAGCATTAAGAATTAAACAAAGTAGACAATTATTAATTATGCATCTAACATGCTAATAGTTTATATATATGTATGTATGTATGTATGTATATATATATATATATATATGAACCAAAAAGCATTTGTTCTAAAGCTGATACATTAATTGCTAAGGGATGGAGCCAAGATGGCAGAGAGCAGACATGACTTTCTGTGACCTCCTCTGACCTCTCAAACCAACAGCAGATTAAGCCTCTAAACTGGTTTTGGAGTCACAGAACCCACAAATATTTGGAGTACAACACGTTCCCAGAAGAAGATGCTTTGGAAGACCTTCCGAACAGGTCTGTTTCAAATGGGCAGGGGGATGGTATGCAAGCACAGACCACAGCACAGGAGGAAGGGGCAAGGAGCTTCAACACCTCTGGGAATCTTCTGTGAGCCTCTTAGGCTACTCTGTCCTGGTTGCAAGCAGTTTGCCAGGAAAGGCAGTTTGTAAACCACTGAGCCCCAGAAGAAACGAGGGACCTGGCCACTTTAACCCAGCACCTGAAGTCAATCAACAGAACTACCCCAGGGCAAACTAAAGCAGCTGTCTCTCCTTTTCCTTAAGAGCAGCCCTCCATCTTAAAGAATATGATGAACAAAAAAACAAAAAGAATTCTCATCACAGACAGCTTTCTATGGAGAGAGAGGAGAACAGACCTCAAATCCTGAGGTTCCTAAAGGCAAACCAAATCCAGATGAAGCCCCAAAGGGAAATATGAGCTGGTGCCCATTTCACAAGGCTTTCTTGGAAGGTTTCAGAAAGGATCTCAAAAGAGAGAAGAAAAATGCGGAAAAAGAAAATGAGATCATTGCAAGAAGGAATGGAAAAAGCACATAATGTCCCACAAAGTAGATATGAAAAAAATACCAACTCACCAAAAAACAAAATTTGTGAAATGGAAAAAAAAATCCAATGAACAAAACAATTAAATTGGCCAAATACAGAAGGATCTAAAAAAGGTAACTGAAGAAAATAATACACTAAAAATTAGAATTGAACAAATGAAAGTGAATGACTCACTAAGACTTCAAGAATCAGTCAAAGAAAAACAAAAACAAAAATGAAAAAATAGAAGAAAATACAAAATGCCTCTTAGGAAAAACAACTAATCTGGAAAATAGATCTAGGAGAGACAATCTAAGGATTATTGGACTTCCTGAAAGCCATGATGAAAAAAAGAACATAGACATTATCTTACAGGAAATCACAAAGAAAAACTGCCCTGATATCTTAAAATAAGAAGGTAAAATAGCTTTTGAAAGAATTCACCAATCACCTCCTGGAGAAGACCCCAAAATTAAATCCCCAAGGAATATCATGGCTAAATTTCAGAAGGAAGAAGGAGAAAATCTGAAACACAAGACTATGCAAGGGTCAATATTGTCAAATTACCCGTGCATATGTTTTGGAAATAAAAAGCTTAAAAAAATAAATAAAACTGATACATTCTGTCTTATTATCTTTGGATGAAATAATGAGGATGGTTCACATTTTTTAATATGAGGCACCAGAAAAAAATTGCTTATGCTATATTTAAGAATTCCTGAATTCAAATCCTTTCTGAAAAGATCATGTTATAGATGATGTGAGAAAAATTGTTCAAGCATTCTATTTCCTAATCTATAAAATCACTCAGGTAACCTTGAATTAAGCTCTTATCATCTGCCAAGGAGGCAGCAATTTACTAATGAATAGAGTGCCAGGCCCAGAATTAGAATGATTCATCTTAACGAGTTCAAATCTGCCTTCATCCCCTAACTGGGTGACTGAGTAAATCATTTAACCTTGTTTGCTCCATCTATGAAATAAGCCAGAGAAAGAAATGGTGAACCACTTTACTTACTTTCTCTCTCTCTCTCTCTCTCTCTCTCTCTCTCTCTCTCTCTCTCTCTCTCTCTCTCTCTCTCTCTCTATATATATATATATATATATATATATATATAATATATATATATATATATATATGTGTGTGTGTGTGTGTGTGTGTATATGTGTATATACACATAGATATAATTTGTCTAGTAAATTTACTTATTTTTGGTACACATTACTTCATAAATCATGTTGGGAAAGAAAAAGCAGAGCAAAGGAGAGTTTTAAAAAAGAAGGGAACATAGCATGTGTTGATTTACAATCAGTCTACTTAGAACTTTTTCTGAATGCAGATGGAATTTTCTGTCCAAAAGCTATTGGGATTGCCTTGGATCACTGAACTACTGAGAAGAACCAAGTCTTTTACAGTTGATTATCACAGATTCTTATTATTACTGTGTACAATGTATTTCTGGTTCTGCTTGTTTCACAAAATATCAGTTCAGATAAATCTTTCCAGGACTATCCAAAAATACTTTGTTCATCATTTTTATAGAATAATAATATTCCATTATCTTCTTATACCACAACTTGTGCAGCCATTCAGGGGACCTCAAACTATGGCCCGTGGGCCAGATTCGGCAGCTGAGGACCTTTATCTCTCTCACCCAGGGCTATGAAATTTCTTTATTTAAAGGCCCACAAAACAAAGTTTTTGTTTTTACTATAGCCCGGCCCTCCAACAGTCTGAGGGACAGTGAACTGGCCCCCTATTTTAAAAAGTTTGAGGATGGACATCTACTCATTTTCCAATTCTTTGCTACCACAAAAAGAGCTGCTACCAACATTTTTACACATGTGGGTCCCTTTCTCTTCTTTACGATTTCCTTAGGTTACAGATCCAGTAACTGCTGGGTCAAGGGTATGCCCAGTTTTGTTGTCCTTTCCAAATTGCTCCCCAAAATGGTTAGATTATTTCACAATTCCCCCAAGAATATATTAGTGTTTCAATTTTCCCACATATACTCTAACATTTATAAGTTTATTTTCCTGTCATCTTAGTCAATCTGAGAGGTGTGAGATGGTTCCTCAGAGTTGTTTGAATTTTCATTTCTCTAATCAATAGTGATTAGGATAATTTTTTTCTTATCTCTAGTTAGAGATGACTTTAATTTCACCATCTGAAAATTATTAAAATTGTTTGACCATTTATCAATAGGGGAATGTCTATAAAATAATCTTTTGGCAGTTTGATTGGTATGGCACTTAACATATAGATCAATTTTAGGTAGTATTGTGATTTTTATTATATTAGCTCGGCCTTATATTTTTTAATGCTCAATTCATCAATCTCCCCATTCTCTATTTTATTAACATATCTATTTAGTTTTATAAAATTTCCCTAAGAACTTCTGGATAAAATCTAGATTTAGTATGTTGTCCCATTATTGTTATCCTCTTGGATGAAATTGTATATTAATTCTGTGATTTGTAGTTTGACTACTCATTTTTTAGAATTGGATTATTTAACTTGCAATTCTTTTTTAACCTATCTTTCCTTGTCCCTGTATTGAACATAATTTTATTGTATTATGGTCTGAAAAGGAAGCATTTACTATTTCTGTTTTTCGCATTCGATCATGAGCTTTATGCCCCAATACATGATCAATTTTTGTGAAGGGGCTATGTATTTTTGAGAAAAAGATGTATTCCTTTCTGTTCCTATTCAATTTTTTCCAAACGTCTATCATATAAGGTTTTCTAGTATTATATTAACCTCTCTAATTTATTTCTTATTTATTTTGTGGTTTGATTTGTCTGATTCTAAGAGTGGCCCCCCCAATGTAATCTTGCTATCTACTTCTTCCTGTAACTGGCTTAAAATCTTCCCTAGGAATTTGACTGCACTACCACTCAATGCATACACATTTAGTATCATTACTACTGCATTATTTATGGTATCCTTTATCAAGTTGTACTTTCCTTCCTCTTTTAATAAGAACTATTTTTATTTTTCCTTTAACTGAGACCAAAATTGCTTCCCTTGCTTTGTTTTTTCAGCTGAATCATAATAAATTTTCTTCCAGCCTTTTACCTTTTCTCTGTATTTTTCTGCCTGTGTCAAATGTGTTTCTTGGAAACAACATATTGCAAAATTCTGGTTTTAATACTCTGCTATTTGTTTTCATTTTATGATAGAGTATATCCCATTCATATTCAAAGTTATGATTATCAGTTCTATGTTTTCCTCCATCCTATTTTCTCCCCTGTATATACTTTTGTCATCTCTTTCTACCCAGTCCTCAGTCCTGATTTTTTTAATACACCTCACCCACTACTTTATCTTTCTCCCTCTTTTCTTAGTAATAATTTTTACCCACCCCACCTTATCTTCTATTATCTTTTACCCATTTATCTTACCTTTTTCTCTTCTGTTTCAGCCCTCCCTTCTATTCCACCCTTCCCTTTTCTTTCTTCTTTCTCCTCCTATTTCTTCATTAATATATATATATATCCAACTGAATAATTAAAATATTCCCTTTTAGAGGCAAAACTGATAAGATCAGACAATGCTCACTCCTCTCCCTTCTTTACCCCTATTGAATAAGTTCTTTGTACCTCTTCAAGCGATAATTTCTCCTTTCTGCTTTTCTAGTACAGAATTTTTTCCATCCTTTAATATCTTTTTTTAATGTCATCATATCAAAGTCCATTCACAAGCACACCCTCAGTCCATGTGATATTCCTCTCTGTCTGTTGCAGCAACAGATAGAGTTCTCAAGAGTTATAGATATGATTTTCCCTCGAGGAATGTAAATAGTTTAACCTTTAAATAATATATATTTTCCCCTGTTTACCTTTTTTATGTTTCTCTTGAGTCCTGTGTTTGTAGATTAAATTTTCTGTTTAGTTCTGGTTTTTTTTTTGTTTGTTTGTTTGTTTTTGGTTTTTGATTTTTTAATAGAAATAATTGATATTGCTTCATTTAAGTTCCATTGCCTCTCCTGGAAGATAGTGCTGAATCTCGCTGAATAGTTAATTCTTAGTAACAACCCCAGGTCCTTTACTTTCCAGAATATGGTATTCAGCCCCCCTGATCCTTTATTGTAGAATCAGCCTGATCCTAGGTAATCCTCACTGTTGCTTTTTGATATCTGAGTTGTTTTTATCTGGCAGCTTGTAGTATTTTTTCCTCCAGGTTGTAGTTCTGGAGTTTTGCAACAATGTTCCTTGGGGTTTTCCTTGTGGGATCTCTTTCCAAAGGTGACCAAAGGATTTTTTCCATCTGTATTTTCCAATCTGTTTCTAGAAGATCAGGGCAGTTTTCTGTAATGATTTCTTGAAGAATGCTATCCAGGCTCTTTTTTTAGTCATGGCTTTCAAGTAGGCCAATAATTTTTAAATTGTCTCTTCTGGATCTATTTTCCAAGTGTTCAGTTTTTCTAATGAGCTATCTCACATTTTCTTCCATTTTTTTCATTTTGTTTTAGTTTGTTTGATTGATACCTGCTATTCCACAATGTCATTAGCTTCCATTTGCCCTGTTCTAGTTTTTAATGTGTGATTTTCTTCAGTTAGCTTTTGTGTCTCTTTTCCTATTTTATTAATTCTACTTTTGAAAATGTAGAATTTTCTTCAGGCAAGTTTTCCCTTCCTTTCCCAAGCTGTTGAAAATCTCATGCATACCTCTCATTTCCTTTCTCATTTTTTCTTCTACCTCTCCCTTTTGCCTTTAAAGTTTTATGAGCCCTTCTATGAAGCCTCTTTGGGCTTGAGACCAATTACTCTCACACTTTGCAATTTCTTCTGAGGACATTGTATCCTTGACTGTTTGTTTTGGCCTGTTTTGTCACCATAGTAGCTTTCTGTGGTTAAGATTTTTCATTTCTTCCTCATTTTCTTTCCTTTTCTTTTGCTAATTCTTATTTTTTACTTGTATATTTGAGCTCTTCTCCTGGATTAAAGGAGGCACTGTCCTAAGCTTCCTGTGCAACTCTGAGGCCTGCCTTTTAGTATAGGCCTGTGTCAGATATGAGGCAGAAAGGCAATAGGCAAGAACTTCATATCTCAGCTATTCTCCCTTCAGGCTGTGCAGGGTTGGTTCTCTTTTTGGGAACTTTTTATGAAGAAGACATACTTTGGGCTTGTCTAAGCAAAATTTCTACTAGATAACTTTACATAAGCTTCTCACTTTGAGAGATAAGATGGATAATGTCAACCCCACTTTATTTTTGCTTAAGGAAAATACTCTGGAAAGATTTAAGAAGAGTCAGCAGTTCCCAACACATCCCTGTTCCCAGACTGCTATTCTAGAAACTTTAGTGAGTTTGGGTGAAATCTAAGACAATTTCTCTTGGTTGATATGATATTTCATTCATAATTTCTCTATTTTCTGTTGCATGTATTGTCCTATATAAAGCTTAATGAATTTATATTTCACTATGACTTGGATAAATGGGTTTCTTTTCTATTTGATGTGTGTTCATTGTGGAACAGTAGTGTTAGATGGGAAAGGGGGCAAACTTGTATATAGAACTTGGGAGCCAATTCTTCCACAGAATTGAAAAACTCATCAAAATTTAGATGGACTCAATCATATTTCTTGAGTAGTATACTTGAAGAAGTATACTTGAACTTGTTTCTGGGGAGAGGAGAATGTTGACTTCTGGTCCAAACTCCTACTTTCTCTTCTGAAGGAAATGAAAGTCTCCCTTGGAAAAAGACAGAGGAAGAAGAGAGTAGAAAAATCTATTCTGCCTCCCTTCAAATCATACAATGACAGTGGCTCCTGTTCTTACACATGGAGTCCTCACTACATTTGTGAGACACTCACTTCATAGTCCTATGCCTATATTTAAGCAAAAGTTATGTATAATAAATACATAAAGTACTATTTAGGCAGTGTTTAAACAAATAGCATGAATAATTCTGAAATTAGAATTTATTTTGAGACCAAAAAGGTTTAAGAACCTTCCAAACCTCCATATTTTATATACACCAGTATATGTGCTTTATTTGTTAATTTCATCATGGTTGTTATCATCATCATCATTGTCATCTTCATCACTAGCATCAGCATCTTCTTTCTTGGTAACAGGTTTTGAAACTTAGTATAAAAGAACCATCTCAAAATAAGTTTAAAGATAGTTATATACCTTTTGAAAGTGATTTTAAAAGTGATATAGCAAAGATGTGTAAAATAAAATGATGCTAATACATCCCTCTTGGACATCATGGAGATAAGGCAGTATAGAGGGCTGAAACTCCAAAAGTTATGCCTGAACCAGACAACTGAGCACTTAAGGCTAATTATTTATTCGATGTGAGATAATGAGTTTATTAGCATATATTTGGATACTGGCTCTTCTCACCATTGATGCTTGCTGAATGTTTGGTGTTAAGATAACCACAGGCAAGGATTATAGGGCAGGGAGGAGAGAGGGCAGAGGTACTTGGTAGCAGGGTGAGGAGGAGAGAAGTTGATGACTTCAGATTCCAGGATCCAGGATTCTGCTTGTCTGCCTCCTTCACTTCTCCCCCTAAAAACCAAGGACTTTCATTTATCCTGATTCTGGCTTACCTTGAGGCCCTCCAGGAGCTAGCCCATACTTTACAAGGCAGCTTTCAGAGTTTTTCCTTTCAATTTTTGCCTATAATTCAATATTGTTACAAGAAGAACAGGATATGGTATTGTATGCTTAAAAAGTATAGGACTCTGAGGAATGTCATTTTGAAAAGAAGAAAACTAAGGAAATGAAAAGTAAAGGTAATGCCCATGGTTAGAGACGGAAAGAAAAAAACAAACTAGTACAAAATTAATCTTCCTAATTGCAAATCAAGATGTTATTTTTTTTTTCTTTTAATTTCTCCTCTTCCTCCTTCACTATAATGGGCTGAGGCTTGAGTTGATGCACTTAGGTCCCAAGCACGTGAGGCTAAATAGTAATTGGACCATACTCTATTCATATATATGCTTGGAGAAAGACTGTCCCCCGCCCACTCTTTGTGCAAGTCCTGATGTGTTGTATAGGAAATGATGATTTTGGTGGATCGAGGCAGGGGAGTGGAAAGGGAAGCGGAAAGAGAGACTGCTAGCTGCTTCTTGCCACAGCTGCTTGCATTGCTATCGCGAACCCCCTTCACCTCTGCTGGCTGGCTTCCTGTCGCATCTGCCCATATTACTATCGCAATCCCCCTTCACCTCAAAAAGAATAAAGATTGAAGATTTTTCCCTTAACCTGAATTCTTGACTCTAGCTGATTTTAAATAGGTGGTCATCACACTTCATCTCCTCCTTTTCCTGCTCTTCATCCTCCTCTTCCCCTTCCTCCTCCTGCTCCTCTCTTTTCTCCTCCTCCTCCTCCTCTTTTCTTCTTCTTCTTCTTCTTCTTCTTCTTCTTCTTCTTCTTCTTCTTTCTTCCTTCTCTTTTTTTTCTTCTTCTCTTTCTCCTCTTCCTCCTTTGCAATTTCAGATGTGACTTTTGATATAGAACCTTCTATTTGTTTTTCTCACATTCTCACATCATAGTGAATCACTGGAGCTGATGGGTCATCCAGCATTAATTAGTGATCACAGTGATGTATCTTTAGCTTTCCATTAACAGAGGCAGGTTAAACATGTCTTCACTTAAATTGATATTAATTATTCATACTTTACCTGTAATTTATTATGCACATAAGAAAAATCATTCTTGGTAATGAATCCTCACATAATTAATTAAGTTCTTTAGTAAACTGTACTCTTAAACTCTAAAAAAGCCATTTACTTGAATTTTTGTAATAATCTATTTCTATGAAGCCCTCTCTGCATTGTTATAGGCGATTGTGCTTGTGGGAGAAGTAGAAGTTCTGTTTTCATTTATGAACAATATTATATTTATTAGTTTAAAACAAATCATAGAAAATAAAATATTCTTCATTTAAACTACCAACAGAATACATCCATAAAAACATGGAAATAATAAATTTCAGCATTAAATGAGGACTCTGTAGAAAAGGGTTTCAAAATACCTTGACAAGTTAGAGAGTGCTAATGGTGAAGAGAAGGAAATTTAATAGATTACTGATCCTATATTTACTGATCAAGAAATCTATTAATATATAGAGCATTAGATTATCATCTATTAATTGCTTAGTGTGTTCTGGACATGCTTAATACTGAAAAAAAAATATTTTAAATAGTCCTTACCCAAAAGGAGTATTTGTAAATCCATATTGTAAAATATGGAGGAAGATAATATATAAAAGAGAATTGAAAGAAGGGAAAGAGTTTTCTGAGTACCGGTAATATGTTTGTGAGTAGCTGTAAAAGTCAGAGATTGAGGAATGAGACTCAGAATGCATTGAGAATGACATAGGCACATCATAAAATGATGATCCAAATTAAGGACTTAAGAATGACAAGAAAAAAAAAAAAAAACAGGAGGGTAAATGTTCCTTCAATGTGAGAAGACTGCTCAATTTTTTAGCTAAGTGTTAACTTCCATTTTGAATTTTGAATTTTAAAAGGCTTCACTTATCATAAATATTTCAAAGCATGGAAGACAAAGAGGGTTTTATTGAAACATTGAATCCTTATGACTGAAGAATCAGATCTAGAAGAAATCTATTCATTTTTTATAACTTTCTAGCATATTATCTGCAGATAATACTTTCATTATAGTTTCTCTTGAAAAAAAAAAATCAGTAACACTATTGGGGCAATGGCTACCAGGGCATGAATTGAGGAAAATCTATATTATTTAACTGGACAAAATTGAAAGAAAATCCATTACCCAAAGGGAAATGGCTGAAGAAAACATCAGAATGAATACAATACCAAGAGCAGAAAGAGTCAAGTTCCTAAAATGGTGCAACAATGTTTTAAAGTCTAAAATCTTTGTCTTTTTGCTTGCTACTTCAGTATAAACTATAGCAAAATCACTCTTACACACACACACACACAGAGAGAGATGGGGAGAGAGAGAGAGAGAGAGAGAGAGAGAGAGAGAGAGAGAGAGAATAAATTGGGAAAACACATAGGAAAGGGACACTGACATCTGGTAGAATTATATTGAAGGTGAACCTTTAGGATTTTTTGTTTCTGTTTTTTGCCATCTGCAAAAATCAATTATTCATTTATTTATTTGTTTGTTTGTTTATTTTTTATTATTCCAAATTTTCCCTGCTTTCTAGCCCTTGCTCCTACCGCTTGATAAGGCATTAAAAATATGATACCTATTATACATGTTTAGTTATGTAAAACATATTTTGTATTAGCCATATGTCAAGAAACATAAAAAACATAGAAAGTGAAAAAGAATTTCCATCTGGATTTCAGAAGTCTCTTTCTGGAGACATTTTTCTTTATGAGTACATCAGCTATTCTGAAAGAAGCAAGATATCGTACAAGTCATGGATGAAGGAACTCCAGTTCAAAAACCTTGGAGAATGGGGAATGTATGAAAACAAAATTGCAAGAAAACAAGGTCAAATGACAGAGGGCTGTAACTATTAAAAGTTCAACATTGGAATAGATTTATGTATTGGATTCAATAGGGAATCAGTAGATTTTGGCACATAGGGAGATGAATTTGTTATATCTAAACTTAAAGAAAACCATATTAGAGATTATGTGGAGGATGGATGATAGTAGGAAGAAGTTTAAGGCAGGGAGACTAATTAGTATGCTATTGTGACAGTATGGACAAGAGATGATGACAGTCTAAAATAAATTCTTGGCCATATGACTAAAGAACTTGGGACAGATTTAAAGTAATAATGGAGGTAGAAACACCATATGGTAGATTTGGTGCAATACTGACAATGTGGACTTCAAGCATGTGAGAATATAAGGAAGTGAGTTTGCAAACTTGAAAGGCTAAAAATCTGGTGATGTTGGAATAAAAGGGGAAGTCTAGAGGATGGTAACCATGAGGGAGAAGGTTATCTTTATATAAGACATAGAAAATTTGTCATACCTTTAGAACATGGCATTTAGGATGCCCATTGTACTGTTTGTGATACAGGGCTGAAGCTTAAAAAAAAAAAAAAGACTAGGCTATAGATCAAGTGAATAGAAGCAACAGTTAAATCACTGATAGGTTCCACAGGAGAGAAGAGAGGAAAAGAATGAACTTATGAAATAGTACAATATCAGCTGAAGCAGAAAATAAGATAACAGAGAAGCTATGGATCCATATGAGTGGAAAAGATAATGAGCCTAACAGAACATGTGTAGATTTAATTGATAAGAAATAGTAATTGATGAGATAAGGGAAAGAAATGAGGAAGACTGACCATCAATGACAAGATCCAATTTGAAAACATTATTGATATAGAAGTTCATTGTACTCTATAAGTAGGGCAACTGAAAAAAAAAGTTAAAATTGCAGGAAATGACAATAATTAAATAAATAATATTTACATATGATATCAGTTAAATGTTTATTGCATGAATAAATATTTACTGAGTGCAAGGTATGGGACTAGGTAATTTAGACAAAAGATATAACTTTCCCTTAAAGAACTTCTAGAAAGATACTCAATTGACTGTAATGTGATAAGTATTATATGTAAGTATACAGAGATATAAATATATTACTGTGGAAAATTGAGAAAAGAAAAATAATAAAGGGGGTAGAATCATACACAATTTACCAGAATGGACTGAATTCTTCCAATTCTTTCAGTTGTGTCCAAAAAAAGAAAAATCCTGTTTGGCCTCTCTGATTAAATGGACCCCCTTCATGTGGTTTATTCATTGCTTTCTGATTGTGTCTAATTTTTTTGTGACCTCATTTAGATTTTTTTTTTCTTTTTCTTTTTTTGGCAAAGATCCTTAAGTGGTTTGCCATTTTTTAATTCAACTCATTTTATAGATGGGGAAATGGAGGCAAATAAGTTTAAGTGACTTGACCAGAATCATACAATATTAAGGATCTCAGGCTAGACTAGTTTTTGACACAGCATGCTATTGCTGTAGCCCCTACCTGGACACTGGTTATTGTTAGGATTTCTTTTTTATTGACTTCAAGGCTAAATTTGATTCACTTAGAATTCCTGTATCTGGTTGGTGCAAGCAACATAATCTAAATCTATCTTCTACAAAAAACAGTGCTTCCATAATTGAAGATTATGATAACAGTTCCTCTAACATATCTTGTTCCTTGCTAAATATCCCCAGTTTGATCAATAGCCATATTGTATGAACTTCAGCTCTTCCTTATGCTGTTTACACTTTTCTGTATTTTGTCAATGATCTGGATAAAATATTATGTTTGCTCAATAATATTATGTAAATAGTCTGATCAAAGCAGAATATAATAATGCTCTCATCTTCCTCGTCCTAGAATGCTATCAGTACTTATGCAGGCCTATTAGGTAGTGCAATGTATTTGGATTCAGGAAGACATGAGTGATTTTCTTCTCTCATACATTTAATAGTTTTGTGATTATAGGCAAATCTATTAGCCTTTGTCCATCTCAGTCTCCTTTTGTGTAAAATAAGCTCCTATCTACCAATGTTATTGCAAGGATAAAATGAGATTACAACTATAAAGTGATTTGAAAACCTAAAAGCACTATATGAATGTTATAAATGCTGTCTAGCTATCTATTAACACGTGATTTATTTATATTAAATGTAACTGACATTGTTTCCTAGATAACAAATTATGTTATTGAGTTATATTGGGATTGCAGTCTTTAAATGTCATTTATTTCATTTAGACTTGGATCAATAACCTATTAGTGGCAAGATTTGTAAATCATAGTGTGCTAGAAATTGGGGAATCAAGTATACTGATTATTTTGATTTCAGATGGTAATGGTTATAATGGCAATCTTTTTCTCAAAATTTTCATATTTATTTAAGTTAATCTACTATCTTCTCATTATTTATAATAAGTGAAATTATATATATATACACATATATGTTATATATGTGTATATATATATATGTCTTATTTAAGTTTATTGATTTAGAACAAGATTCTTGTTCTAAATGTGATTAAAATATTTAGGAAGGACAAGCATATGCAACTTACCCCCTTACCCAAAGAAAAGAATGTTTGAAATGAGCCAAGAGTAGATATCTCATTCTTCAAAACTTCCAAGGTCTAGACAAACATAGGATAAAATTCTATCTACTACTGGTATCAATCTTTAATCCATCACTGGACATCTATTGTACAATTACGATGACAGGAAAATTTATCTTTGTTACACCCATTGAACCACAATGGAACAAGATGCTATCACCATCTTATATGTCAGTACTATGAAAAGCTCAATAAATCAAATTCCTCTCATCTGCTTGTTGGGGAGAACATCTATAAAAAGTGTAGACTGATCACAAACATCATCATTTTCTCTTGGGGAAAGTATACAGACATAATCCTAAAAATAAAATTTTTAAATCCTTCTAAATTTAAATGTAGAAATGTAAACTTCATTTTTAAAATTATCTACTTGTTAGACTTAGATCTATTTGAGAATACCATATTTGAAAGGAGAATTGCAAAATGTAGTCTATTCCTTTTATTTAAAGACTCCTTCACAATTTTCTAGTCCTAAAATCGGCATGTTCAAGTCAAATGGGCAATGACAACACTAGTTATTTTAAATTTTATTACATCTTTAGTGTTGATTTATATGTGTATATTTGTGTTTTCTGCGTAGGGTAGAGTTTCTCGTGGATAACAACTGGTTTAATTTCATCTATGTGTCTACTTTGTAGTATATAAAAATGGAATGGGTTGAATGGTATATGATTTTAATCATATTTGTGTGCTCCAATCTCAATAAAGAAGTCATCTGATATATTGAATTGAGTATTACATCTGCAATAAGTTTTAAAAAAAAAAAAAGGGTTTTAGATTGTGCCTCTGATTAATGTCATTTAATTTTGTTGAGCAATTCTTGTAGCTATCTTCTAAACTGAATGTCATAATTAACTATTTTAAATTATAAACTTATTCATCTGTCCTGATGGAGTTTCTTCATAGAGAAAATTATGGATCAATGACATATTGACAAGCCAAAAAATGAGGTAACTTTTAATGAGAAAGTTTTTATTTGTTCATCTCTGGCAAAGGCATAACTATTACAGACATCTTCAACATCAATAAGCTGGCCAGCTAAAATTAATAGATGCTGGGAATGTTTCACTGGATGATATATTTAGAACTGTAATCAACTAGTAATCATTGGGGTGACATACAATGTGCTGCCAACATATGAGGCACAATCTTTGAGGAATGTTTACATAAACTGATTAGATATGGGGGAAGATGTGTAAGAGTTTGAAAGTGGAGAATGATTCTAAACTTGGAAATCTTTTGGACTGAAAAAAATGATACACATAAATAGGAAAGATGAGAAGAAGGTTTTGGGGAACAGGTCTTGAATTCTCTTTTGAACATGCTAGGTTTTAGATGCCAACAGAACATTAACTTGGAGATGTCTAAAAAGCAGTCAGTGTTCATGAAATGATAATACTAAAACTGGAAAGGATATCGGATGAGGAAACTGGGTCCGAAAGAGGTTTAATGCCCAGGTTCACACAGTAAGTGACAGAGCTTCTCACCAATGAGTCCAAAAACAATATTGTGTCCCTGTGTATCACACTGCAAGCATGAGCTTGGTTATGTCCAAATAAGAAAAGAGAATAAAAATGAATAATTCTTTTTATTTGTTTGTTTAATCTGATCTGACATATAGGAAAGCTACTGATATTATGGCTCATGTGACTTAGATCCTGTATTATTTTTTACTGAGCTTCCCCTGCTTTATTTATATATAATCACTCGAACTGATTGATAAACAGCCTCCAGGGTTGCAATTTTTTTTTTTAAACTTTGCTCAAGATAAAAGCAAATTCTCTCTGACTACTGATTCTGAGTTGGGCTTTGCCACCCACACCTTTTCCTAATGGTATGTCACTAAGTTTCAAGTACCATAATTTATCCTGAAATGCAGACATATTTTCAGATACCCTGAAAAATTGACTCTAGAAAAATAAACCTTAAGAGAATTAAATATGAAACATATTAGTGGGTGATCAAAATTCACATTCAATCTTTTATGAGTAATCTCACATTTATAATCCAAATGGCTTCCTCCAATTTCAATCTTAAATTCCAGTGTTTGGATTACAGAGAGCCAATCTATGTCCTTCCTATCATTATGAATGTGGATTAAGAAAAAAAATTGTGGAAATGGATTTTTCCTCCACGGTGTGAGAGATATTAATCTATGTCTATTTTTTCTGTCATTCTATTTTTCATTGTCCCATCAGTTTTTGTCAAATAGTGAATTCTTATCCCAGAAGTTGGAGTCATTGTGTTTATTAAATAGTAACTTAATATAGTCATTTGAAACTGTGTGTCTTTTATATTCCACTGGTTCACCACTTATTTTTAATCAGTACCAAATGGATTTGATAACTGCTCCTTTGAATTCTCTTCCAACTCTAGTCTATTAACTTTTCTTCATCTATTTCATGGCCAGGAGACTTTCCTCTGTGTCCCTTACAATTTCTTTAGTACCAATGCAGTACACTAGCTAAACGTCTGTCTGTTATTTTTTTCTTCTAGCTTCATGACCATTCCATCTCCATTTTCATTCTTATAATTTTTGTTTGATGTGTATTATATTGTGCACACAAGTCACCATTGCTAAGATTATTGTTGCTACTATTGTGTCCTCTTATATTATGATATAGACAATTGACCCTATGCTTTTTCATTACTTTTTTGGTTATCTGCAATGCAAATTTTTCAATAGTTCTGTTGTTTAACAATTCTTAGCCACATTGCCTCACTGGAAAAATTTTGCTACACAATATCGATTTAGAATCTGGAATAAGCTTGCTATAAGTAAAAGCAATGTGCAATTAAAATAATAATCACCTCTTATGCCACCATCTCTTTATTCATTGAATGATCATTTATTAAGCTCTTGAGTTGTAAAGACATAGTTAGTGCCAGTGATATGTCCACACACACACACACACACACACACACACACACACACACACACCAATCCTTGTACTGAAGGAGCTTATATTCTATTAATGAAAAACACGCAAATACAAAAAGGTAATTATATAGTTTACACAGAGTATTGGGGTGGGGAATTGATGAATAAAGCTCACAACAAGTAGGGAGAAGTGGGATCTGAATTGAATTTTTATGACAGACAATATTTGGATTAAGTCTTGAAAGATGCTAAGGATTCTCAAAGAGTTGGCCATGGTGAGAAATGTGCCATACAGGATATAAAGTCTATTCAAAAGTACAGAAATATAAGATAGGATATTATGTATGGGGAGTAGCAAATGTGCTAATTTCTTGGGAACATAGAATTTGTATTGGAAAATATCTGGGTAAAAAGGTAAAGATATATTGCTCAAATTATGAATGATTCCATATGGGAAATAAAAGAATTTGCATTTTTTCTCTAGAATTATTTGGGAGCTAAAGTTGTTTCTTGAATAGGAATGTACAAGGCCTGTACTTAAGGAATACAAACCAGAAAACAATGTGAAGGATATGCTAGAGAACAGAGAAGATGGAGCCATGGTGACTATTTAGGAAGGTCCAGCAAAAACCAGATGAGAAGCCAAATGTTTGTTGAAAAATATTGTTCAGGGAAAGTTTCTGTGTAATTTTGTCCCTGTGTCCTTATAACCAGTGTGATTATCACTCAGGAACAGAATGATTCTTTCCTTGGTGTTGAAAGGACTCTTTGTACAATAAAGTACCCCTCCATGGTGCTAGAAATTGTTAATGAAGCAGCTTTTGCCATTTAAACAAACCTTTTATTCTCATTTAAAATGTATACCTTATTGTGATTAATTTTGAGGGTACTTTTTTATTTATATCAAAATATTTTCTCAATAAAATCACACAAAACAGCTAGAATTTAAAGTGTTGTTGCTATGTGGGTAGCACCTTGCTAGCTATATCACTTTGTGGGAGACAGAATGGTAAAGGGATAAATATTGATTATATAGCAGGAGTTCTTACTGTGGACTTATAAACATTTTTTTTTAATAAGTTATCTGGAAATAAGAATAGTCTAACCATTGGCTCTCAATCTAAAATCTTGTGTGTGTGTGTGTGTGTGTGTGTGTGTGTGTGTGTGTGTGTTACTAAATATTTTAGACATGGGAACTCTTTGAGTACTCTATAAACTTATCTTTAGATATTTTTGATAATTGTTTTTCAAGATATTTGGTTTCTTTTGTTGTCTTATGTGTTTTATCTTATTCACTTAAAAACATAATTCTGAGAACTCCATGATCTTAACCTTACTGCCAAAGTAATCTGTGATATACAACAAAAAAGTTAATTAAAGGGCAGTTAGATGATACAGTGAATAGAACACTGACCTTGAAATCAGGAGGACTTGAGTTCAAATTAAACCTCAGACATCTAATACTTACTAGCTGTGTGATCCTGAGCATGTAATTTAATCTCAATTACATTGCCAGCCAACCAACCAACCAACCAACAAGTTAATCAAAGTTCTCAAATCTTGGTTTTGATTCTTACAATTTCATGACCTCAAAGAAGTATTTAACATTTCTGGACCTCAGTTTCCATATATGTCAAAAAAGAGAGCTAGTTGAAATAACTTTCACAATGCCCTTTCCTCTAAACCTGATGAGGATGGAATCTCAGGTCTTTGATAATTCAGCAAGATAACAAGAAGTAGCATTGTTAAGAAAAAAAAAATCTGAATCTTACAGGTTAAGCTGCTCCAAAACACAGGCTGAGAGGAGCACTAATTATGTTCAACTTTTTATCTTCATTGTATATGTGGAGTTTTATTCCAGTCCTACACTCTTGATGGAAGACTCTAGTAAGGATTCTGAGCTAAAACTTTGTATTGGCAAAACTATCAAGACTTCACAGTTACTGTATCCAATCAGAAAGTCCATATGTATTGCCAACCACCCTCACCCCAGGTTACTTTTCCCTTATAAAAACTCTTATCTGTAATTCTGTTCCATGGTTAAAAACCTAAAAAACGAACCTTTAACCTGCTCTTAACAGCATAATATCTTTGTTTCTTGCTTTGGAGAAGGTCTGAGCCTACAAATTCTTTTGAGACATTTTTTGACACCAGCCCGTACCCTCAATAGATTTGTGGGATCCACCATCCCTTGTAATGTTCAGGCTAGCTTTCTAAAAATCCTCCAGAAGGGCCTTGTCCCCACTTCTCTTAGCCCTTAAATACCCTATTACAATTACATCATTACAGTATACTGAATATGATGAGGACAATACAGCCTTGCCCAGTAGAGCATCTACATTCCCTGGGAAAGACTCTCTTCCCATACATTATGCACCTTTTGGATGCAAAATCTACACTCCCTGGGAAAGACTCTTTTCCCACACCCTATCTCAAGTATGTTCTTTTCGGATGCAAAACCTAAATTGTTTTGTTTCTGTATAAAAGTAAGCCCTGAGATTATGTCTCTTGGCAATTCTTTGACACTGCCCACCAAGTGAACATCTTGATGTCTCTCTCTTTAACAAAGTGTCTTTTCTTATCATGGCCTTTTGTGTAGCGTTTCTCCCTGCAAACCCGCCCTAACTTGGTGTTTTGGAGAACTAGGAGACCAACCCATATTCCTGCCACGATCCATACCTCATCAAGTATAAACCAATCTAGAGTGATTAGGATAAGGTCTAGGGAACCAAAATGAGATTAGGGTTTCTGGTAGTCAGGGAGTTAAATGATAAGGTCTAGTGGCAACCACTAGGGAACCAAATGGAGAGGTTTGGCTTCCCTGAACCCCCTTGGGATTCGGCACAAGGATAAGGAGTTTGGGGGAACTCCCTTCTGGTGGTGCAGAGGTTCTCTGTAAAGGAATTTACAAACCTGAAAACCTAGATTGATAAAAGAGGTTTAATTATAGGAATTGGGAAATAAGGTTAGAAATCCTGAGAGAGATGCAAAGTCTCCTTAGGGAAATAGGTGAGGGTAAAGAGACACTAGCACTGGAAAAGAATATTCCAGTGAACAGAGGCCCTTAGCATAGCAAGCATGGCATAGCAAAGAGAGGGTTTTAGATTGGCTCTTTTATGAGCCTTGGCTACAAGCTCGGGGTTGCTCTTGATGGGGCTGGGTATAGCTTCTGTTGAATTAAATAGATGATCTTCATTTGAATAGGGTTGGGATTCTTGCCCCACCTACATAAACCATTTTATCTGATTCCCTGGGATAGTCTCTCACTGAGGCAGGGTTGAGGGATAATTTCTGCTTCAAGGATTTTTAGAGTTTTGGGGTCCCCTCTTCAATTATATCATTATATCATACTAGATATATGTAAATTAGAGAACCATTATCTCATCAATTTCATTGAGTTAATAACTTGTTTCAAGTATACTCCAGAGTTCCAGCCCTGTATAATCCCTAACCCCTAATATACCTAAGATATCATAGGGAACTTGAAATAAAGTATAATGTATTTATTATTGAAGATTAAAAATGTATGTGTGTTTTCTGTCAAAATGTTATAATCTAGCTTAGTGAGACAGCTAGGTGATATATTATGAAGGTGTCAAATAAATGGCCTTCAAGCTGCTTTTCCCTGGGGTGCTTTCCTCTGTCTAAAATGTTGTCCTTCCCTTCTTCATTATCTATTGAATCTCTTCCTATCTATTCATTAAAATTTCACCCTTCCCAGTAAATTATTCCTTGATTCTCCTGTTTTGATCATGAACATTTTCCTAAGTTATAGAATTTTATTCAGACTTATGAGTTAATTGACATCTTACTTCTTTATTCAAGGTGAGCTGCAACTGTTCTGAAACTTCTATTGGGAAACACACAGTGAAGTGATTTGCTTTGAAAAGACAGTCAGGAAGAATTGAAGCATAAAAAGGAACTTAAAATAGAATTTCCAGTCTCCAGGTCCAAACTTCCATCTACCATGATACTTCATATGTCTCAGTCTCATATTATATAGCAGTTTTTTGAGTAAATATTATTTTATTTTGGTTTTTAATAGCTTTTTTGTTTTTCCAAATACATGCAAAGATAATTTTCAACATTTATCTTTGCAAAATCTAGTGTTCCAAATGTTTCCCCTCAACTCCCTCCTATAGACAGCAAACAATCCAATATTGGTTACCTTTGGATGAATAAGTTATTGTATATAAATATTAAGGAATATTATGATGATACAAGAAACAATCAACAGGATGATTTCAAAGAAACCTGGAAAGACCAACATGAACTGATGCTAAGTGAAGAGAATAGAAACAGAGGAACACAGTATACATCAACAAGATTATAAGATGAACAATGCTCACGGATGTGACTCTTTTCAACAATGAAATGATTCGGCCTAGTTCAATGGTCTTGTGATAGAGAAAGCCATCTGCACCCAGAGAGAGGGCTATGGGGACTGAATGTGGATTGTGACATAGTATTTCCACCTTTTTTATTGTTTGCTTACATTTTTCTTTCTTATATTTTTTTTGTTTTTGATCTTTTTTTTTTTTTTTTTGGTCTGTATCACGAGAAATATGAAAATATCTATAGAAAAAAAAAAGGAGATGAATAATGTCATGGAAACAATGAACATGAATCTGAAAGACTTCAAGAGATAGTGGAGTAGAGAAAAGCATAGTATGCTATGGTCCATGGGGTCATAAAGAATGGTTCAAAATTGATGATTGAACAGCAATTACCACTATATTATAAGCACCATGAAGCAAAAATCATGAGCTATCTAAAAGGTATATTTCCTAAAAAACTAGAATTCAATTTTGTACACAGAAGGTGCATAATAAATATGTGTTGATGTTTGTGATACAATGCTGACAACAGCCCTAAAATAGATCAATGCATGAAGTTGTTCCCTGAATCAAAAGGTAATTTAAAATAAAGCTTGGAAAAAAGTCATTCCATAATAAACATTGTATATTGTATGCAAGGATAGGAAATTAGCCAGAAAATTATAAAAAAATGGAAACTGAAGCTTAAAACTCTCTCTCTCTCTCTCTCTCTCTCTCTTTTTTGTCTTCCATTTCAGGTTTCAAACACTGCTCAGTGAACTAGCTCACCTTTCAGCTCTAAACGTTTCAGGCTCCATTTCTTGTAAAATGCTGCTATCCACCATTACCTAAACTAATTGAGAATCAGGGATAATTAAGGTCTCCTGTGATCTCTAACCCTTTCATAATGTCTTCATGAAAACAACACACAGGAAAAAAGGTGATCAAAATCAATGCAAAATTAAGAGAAAAAAGAGTCAGTATCAGGAAGGGGCAGAACAAATTAACCTACAGCTCATGAAAAGTAAGTTTTCTGTTTCACATCTTTGAAGTATCAAAACAAAAAAATATATATTTCTGTGATTTTTGTAAATTATACTTGAGTGATGACCGCTTATTTTAAAATCAGCCAGAGTCAGGAATTCAGGTTAGGAGAAAATCCTTGATCTTTATTCTTTGTGGAGGGGAAAGGGGGTGGCGATAGGAATGTGAGCAGCCATGACACGAACCCGTACAGCAGTCTTTCTGCCTCTCTCCCTGCCTCTCTCCACTCACCCAAATCATCTCTATGTCATTTCCTATATAATACATCTAAACTTGCACAAAAAGTGGGCGGGGTACATTCTTTCTCCAAGCATATATATTAATAGAGTATGGTCCAATTACTATTTAGCCTCATGTGCTTGGGACCTCAGTGCATCAACTCCAGCTTCAGCCCATTACACACTTGCTATTTGTGTTATATTTTATATATGCATTAATTTTTCTTCTTATCAAAACATAGAAAAATTAGTAAGTGAAGCAATAGCTATACATACAAACATGATGTCTTAATCAAGGCAGATATTTTTTAATTGACAAAGAAAATTAAATCTATATTTAACATGTTGACTCTGGAATCACTTTTTGAGAGCTTATCTTGTGACATGTCATTTTCTAGCTACTCCAGCACCTTGAGGGTTTTGGAATATTAATTTTCCCTGCCATTGCCTTGAACCACCACCAGTTGTATCCTCCACATTTTAGGGGCCCAGTGACTGTTACCTAGTTACTTTTATTTATTTACCATCAGATTTGTTTTATGTTTGTTTGTTTTTACAAAAGAATATTCACTTCAAAGATAGAGCCACAACATAATTTACATATTTACCCAACACCTCAGGGGCAAATGCCACTTCCCAGCCCACCTCCATCAGAGTGATGGAATAAATTATGTTAATAAGTTATTTCAGTTTTTATAGAGCAGTTTTAGTAGTATTAGTTGCTAATATCAAAAAGAATACCTTTCACATTATTTAATAATGATTATTACTATAAATGCTAATATGTAATTTTGTGATCTTGGGGAAGTCAAAGTCTAGGTAAAGCCTTTTCTCTTTTCTAGTTTTCTTTATTATCATTGGAATGAACTAAGCAATCTTGAGGTTATTTTCTAGTGGGAAGCAATCAGAATGATAACAAAACTTCAGTTCATACTCTGTAACCATTGGTCGAAGGAACTGAAGATATATAACCTTGAGGGAAAAAAAAAACGTAGAAGACAAAAGGTGACTGATTTCAAGTATCTTAAGGCCTATTTCAGGGAGAGTGAATGTTATTATGCTGGAACCCAAAGGATGAAATAGTAAGGATGTCTGGACATTGCAGAGAGAAATATTTCAGTCCAAATTGTGAAAAAAAATGGTCTAATAATTTAAGCTATTCTACAGTGTAATTTACAGTCTTGCTCTTCTCAATGGGAGTAATCAAAAAAAAGTTTAGAATACAATTTGTAGAGGAAATTCATAATAAAAAAATTAAATTGAATATACTCAGGTTTATTCCAAATTTGGTGTTCTGAGATTCTTTGTTTGACTTATTAATAATCAAAACACATGCATACCCCTTTCATATGTGTGAAGTACTCACTATGAGCAATTTAGAAAAATATTGTATACAAACAGTAATTCAAAGGAAAATATGAAATTTAAAATGATAGCAAAAATGCTTAAGATGATGTGATGATGAAGATGATGATGAAAATAATGATGGGGCAGTGATGAATGAAGAAAGTAATGATTATGATTTCTACTTATTTATCAGTCCTCTGTTTTCTAAATACAGTTTTAAAATAAATGCAAATCATTGCCACCTACAGATTCACTGTCAAAGGAAAAGAAGGGAAAAGTCCTTTCATTTCCAATAGCTTGCTATTCACTCTAAAATTTATAGCTTCTTTAAGTATTCATCGCTCCCTTGCAATTGTAAGTTAGAAATATAAGTCATCAAGGAGCTGAGACATAATTTCTGAAATATGGCAGACCTAACTAGAAGCCAGCTGACCAATGGTTTCTATTCCTGTCTCTGTCACTAACTGGTTGTGTGATTTGGGTTGAGTCACTTCATTTTCTGGATGTCTGTTACCTGAGTGGATAGAAATAGATAATTATTATGGTATATTCCAGCTCTAAGAGTTCTTTTTCTGTCTGCTCAGTCATGCCAATGATTGGGATGGGAAAAGACAGTTCCTTTAAATATCACCTTTCTGTTACCGCACTTCTGAACATAGCACAGTGGGGAAAGCAGAGAACATGGATTTAAATTGCAGGCAAATTGTAGGTTTTTCACCTTCTTGCCAATATGAACTTGGGCAAGTGACAACCACTCTGGACTCTAGATTTACCCATCCATAAAATAAATGGGTTTGGTTAGAAGATTATGATTGGCACTAGGCACCAATCACTGGAAAGTTAGGTGTCACAGTGAATAGATCACCAGACATGAATGAAGAAAATCTGAGTTCAAATCCAATTCATACACTGACTAATGGTATTGATGAAGTCTAGATATGGGGTATCTAAATGAAATTAGAGTTTAGTTGAAGTCTAGTGGCAGATTCAAGGTACAGGGAGTCAAATAGAGCTCCCCTGCAACCCCTTTGGATTCCGCACAAGGATATGGAGTTAAATGAAGTCTAATAACAGCACGAGAGTCCCCTTGTAAAGGAATTTACAGAGCCAAAAAGCTGCATTGATAAAGGAGGTTTATTATGGAGTTTGGAAGTAAGGTTAAAGTCTAGTTAAGGAAATAGGTGAGGATAAAGACATTCCAGAAACAGGATTCCAGTGGACAAAGATCCTGGCATGCCAGGCATAAGGCTGGCATGTTTGGAACCTCTGCAAGGAGAGGATTTTAGTTTGGCTCTTTTATAACGAGAGATTTAGCTAAAGGGGCCTGTGTGTGGAATCCCAACTTGGCTCCTCACTGGATTTCAGTTGGGGCTTGAGTTCACTTGGTGGGGGTTGGGAAACCTGAGCAGATCATTAGAATGGGGGGTAGTACAGCCCAAGTTGTCTCAGATCCAGTGGGGCAGGCCCCAATCTTCTATTGGGGTTCAAAGGGGTGCTTTTGACCAGGATTTGTGAATCAAAGGTCCTAGCTTCCTGGATTGATAATGCATCAGCTAGGAGGGGTTGGGAATCAGAAAGAAAGGAATAAATCAATTCTTAAAGGGACCACAACCCACATCAGTGTGACCGTGGGTAAATCAGTTAACCCTGTTTACCTCAGGTTGCTCATCTGTAAAAAGAGTTGGAGAAAGAAATGATAAACAACTCCAATATTTTTGCTATAAAAAAACCAGTTGGACTCATGAAGAGTCAGACAGGACTGAATAACAACAGATCTGGTCAATATGATTTCTCACTGCTCCTAGTATCTTAGTCAGACTTTTGCTGGTCCATAATTTGAGATAAAAAGGTCAGTTAAAAATACCCAAAATAGTGAAACAATAACATTACAGAAAAGTAGAATGTCTAAAGATAATAAATTTTTTTAAAAGTATATTTTCATGAATTCATAAGATTACAGCAAGAATGAATTTTAGAGTAGATGAAGTTTCATTTTCCACTTGAGACTTTCACATCTGCAATTATCTTACTGTAATCTTGAGGATTCCAGAATTAACACAGACTCAGTACTGTAATCCTCAGAGTCCATGAAACCCACCCCATCTCTTGGCATGGGAATTCATCTCAATTCATTTCAATTCAAAAAGAATGTATTCAATTCTACTTTAAACTAGGCTATGCATTTAGCACTGGAGAAACAAAAGAATTAGTTCTTGAGTGTCCTGCCAAGAGTCATCAAACCATGCATAACAACTCTTTGAGGTGTATCATTCAATTAATATTAAATCAAAACATGCTATTTAGTCCAAGTTTCTACCCATCTTTCTCACAAAAAGATATGAGATAATCTGTTATAAATTTGTTTAAATCTAAATCTATAGTATCTAAATTTTGCTCTTTTCTCATCAGTTCAACAATATTTAACAAGGGGGAATAATATTAGTAGTCTGTTTGATGAAATCATTGTAGATTTTTGTAATCATCACTACCTTTTCTAAATATTCAAAAATCAACTCTATTCTACAAGTTTTCCACAATTTTTTAGTTCTCAGATCTATAGCTATAGTTATAGCTTCTTGTCTTCCTAAAAATAAATCAGTGTATCATTTGGCTTTCTTCAATTCTCTGATTCTTTTCTTATTATCTGTGATTTTCCAACATGTCAGGAAATGACTCAGAAATCATAGATACTATTTGTTTCAGAGTAGGAAGATGAAGTTCATCTCATCATATGATTGAATTCATCATGGGAGGCTCAGGATTTTTCTCTTAATATTTGCTTATTTAACTTCATTAGGTAGCTTATAGGTATGCAGCTTTTTCCAAAGTAAGGATTCTAAGAGCACTACCTCTCTTTGATTCACTCAGTTCAATCCTCAATTAACTTTTGGGTATAAATCTCTTGCTAGCCTTAATTTTTACCTTCCCATTCACCCCAGGTTATATTTTCAGGATTCTACTTCTAAAATCAAATGGGAATTTGGGGATATAGACTATACTAGTAAGGAATATGCCTTTTGCTTTTAATGTCTTCTATCTCCTACCTCTATTTTATAAAAATCCCAATGGATATTTTGGGAAAAAAATAAAGTTTCTTTGCATTTGTCCTACATAAACCTTTCCCATATCATGAGCAACACATCCAAAGTTCTCTGTACATATTGTTGTGGTTGGTGTAAATTTTTTTAATTCTCCTTTTTTCTCTCATTTAGCTTTGCTTTCTAATTTAGGTTAAATATATCCCAGTCTGTGGCACAACTATCTTATATCTGATATTGCATAAATCTCCTGTATTTGAAATTTTGATTTTTTCACATTAAAAAAAAGATGTTTGCATTCTTTTAGGTCAAATTTCATATTATTATATTCCATTTATCTTTATAGGCTATAAAGCTCTTTTTATTGTAATGAACTTATCTATTATGTTACATGCCCCTCCCAGTTTCTTGTTATCTGTATATTTTTTTCCATATTTTTGTGGCTTCATTTTCAAGTTACTGATGATATAGATGAACACTAAAGCAGTAAAGTATTCCACTTAAGACATTCCTCTACACTTACATGAGCTCACTATCAGCTACTGTTTGGATTACATCATTCAATTTGATCTGAATTTATGTAACTAATTCCATGTCTTTCTCAATACTTTGTTAAAATATTATCACAAAAATATTTACCAAATAATTGCTGAATTATAAATATCCTATATCAGCAGCATCTCCCTGATCTACAAGCTGAATGATCCTCTTACTAAAGAAAATGGAGTTTGGCATTTCTTGCTTATATTGTGTTAGAACTTGTTATTTACCTTATTCATTTTCCATTAATTATTAGAAATATGCCTCAGAGCCCACTTCCTATGAGAAGCAAACAGATATTTTTTCACAGATTGAGCATATTACAAGAATTGCCTATGAACACAAGTAATTTATACTACTAGATCTTGGACAAATCATTGGACTTCAATTTCTTAATATGTGAAATTAGAGAGATGATCAAGATAATAATTGCTGACCTTTAGAGGGCATTTCAAGTTTGGCAAAAGACTGCAATTTTTTTTCCCCAACATGTGATTTTCTCAATAGTTCCAGAAGGTAGAAATTATTTTCATGTCCATTTTTAATATACAGAAACTGAGATTCAGAGAAATGAAGTAACTCGCCAATGATTTCAGAGATGGGAAACATTTGAAACAAGATTTGAACTCTGATCTTCTTGAATATAAGTTCAGTATATCATTTCGGAGAGTTACTGCTGTAAGACATGTTTTCAACTCTTGATATAGAGTTCTATGATCTGCAGTCCTCTAAAAAAATCAAATAAACTTTATTTTGTTTTTTGGTTTGCTTTTCCACTTTGGTTCCTAAGACAACTTTTTTTGGGGGTAGCTCAGCTGAGATTGTGTGATACTGGAGCTATATTTGGTCTAGACAAAAATGGCAAATAACAAAAAGGTAAACATTACATTTTAATAAGATGCAGAAATAAGTTATACCCATCTCTGGACCCCAACAAAAGTGCTTGGTACTATATGGTAAAGTGGGGCTAAAAGGGAGGGTACAGTAAATAAGAAGGATTTTAGCAAAAAAAGTTAAAACTGAAAAAAATCTTGTATTTTAAGTTAAAAAGAAGCTCTAATCAAAATTGTGCCAATGGAAGAGTTTGCATTTTAGATTTTAATTTGAAAAATAAAAACAAATGTTATAGAGTTTTATATTTAATAATTAAAATAATAAAAATTGGCTACCATTATTAAGTTCTCAATAGATGTTCACTTAAAAAAATAAAATCCTGTGTACACAGGAACTTCTAAAAAGTACTGGGGTATTTATAAGGCACATAGACAGTAGTAAAAGGCAGATTAGCATGTAGAGATCTCTAACTCTCAGTGTGATACTTTATAAACTATGCCAACTCAGAAAATGGGCATAGGCCAGCATCTTATATCCTATTCTGAAATAAGATCAGAATTAGTACATGATTTAGACAAAAAAGGGTGGTATCAAAGGTATATTAAGAGAGTAAAAAGTAGTTTTATCTGACTGATCTATAGAAAAGGGAAGAATTCATGACAAAATTAGAGGTAAAGAACATTATGAAATGAAAAATAGATACTTTTGATTATAATCACATAAAAAATTTTGTACAAATGAAACCAATGAAACCAAAATTAGAAGAAAAAGAGGAAGCTAGGAAAAAAACCATTACAGTGAGTGTGTCTGATTAAGGGCCCATTTCTCAAATATATAGAGACCTGAGTCACATTTATAGGAATAGAACTCATTCCCCAACATCTAATACTCTATAACAAGATAAGTTCAAAATGGGTTCATGATTTAAACATAAAAGTTGATACTACAAGCAAATTAGAAGAATAAAGGATACTTTGCCCCTCAGTTCTGTGGAAAAGGAAAGAATTTATGGCCAAAGAAGAACTAGAGTACGTTATGAAATTCAGAATGGATAATTTTGATTATATTAAATTAAAAAGTTTTTGTACAAACAAAACCAACGCAGACAAGATAACAATGGAAACAGAAAATTTCAGGGAAATTTTATACCCAAATGTTCTAATAAAGGCTTTATTTCTAAAATAAGGAGAATTGATTCAAATGTATAAGAATACAATCCATTCTCCATTTGATAAAAGGTGAAAGGATATGAACAATTTTCAGACAAAGATTTTAAGACCATTTCTAAATATATGAAAAATTATTTAAATAACTACTGATCAAAAATGCAAATTAAGACAGCTCTGAGGTACTACTAGACATGTCTCAGATGACAGAGAAAGATATGGATAAATGCTGGATGGAATGTGGGAAAACTAATACACTAATACATTATTAGTGGACTTTGAACTGAACCATTCTGGAGGGCAATTTGGAACTCTGCTTAAAGGGTATACCCTTTGATAGAGCAAAATCTCTACTTGGCCTGAATTCCGAAGAGATCATACAAAAGGGAAAAAGACCCATATATGCAATAATATTTGTAGCAATTCTTTTTGAAGTGAAAACAAAATGGAAACTAAGTGGAATGCCGGAAACTAAGTGTTTGGGGAATGACTGAATAAGTTATGGTATATGAATGTGATGAAATATTATTGTTCTATAAGAAACAAGGACCAGAATGATTTCAGAGAGGTCTGGAGAGACTTACATGATCTGATGCTAAGTGAAGTGAGCAGAACCAAGACAACATTGTATTCAACAACAACAAGATTATACAAAGATAAATTCTGATGGACATAGTTCTTTTCCACAATGAGATGATTCAGACCACTTCCATTGATCTTGTGATGAAGACAGTCATCTACATCTAGAGAGAGGACTGTGGGAAATGAGTGTAGAACACAACATAGCATTTTCATTCTTTTTGTTACTGTTTGAATTTTATTTTCTTTCTCATTTTCTTTTCCTTTTTGATTTGATTCTTGTTGAGTAGTAAGATAATTGTATAAATATGTATGCATATATGGGATTTTATATATATATACACACACACACACACATATTTAGGGGAAGAGATGAAGGGAAGGGGAAAAAAAAGTGACAGAAAGTTTTGCAAGGGTCAGTGTTAAAACATTATCCATGCATTTATTTTGAAAATTAAAAAAAAAAAAAACCTTTAATAAAAAAAGAAAAAAAGAAACATGACTGCTCTTTTTGTTGTGACAAAAATTGGAAATTATTCAGATTCTCATCAGTTGAGGAATAATTGAAAAAACTGTATCATATGAATGTAATGAAATACTATTATTCTTTAAGAAATAATGAGCAGGTAGGTTTTAGACAAATCTGGACTTATATGCACTGATGCAAAATTAAATGAGTGGAACCAGGAGAACATGCTACATAATAACAGCAACATATTTCAATGATCTGAAATGAAGCATTTAGCTATTCTTAGAAATCCAGTGGTGCAAGACAATTTCAAGGAACTTTTGATAGAAAATTTTGACCACCTCCAGAGAAAGAACAATAGAATTTGAGTGCAGATTGAAGTATGCTATTTTCACTTTTTTTTCTTATTTTTTTCCTCTTTTATTCTGTCTTATTTCACACCATGACAAATTTAGAAATATGCTTAAAGTGATTGTACATATATAACTTATACCAGTTTGCTTGCTTTTGTGGGTAAGAGGGATAAACACAAGGAAGGGAGAAAAATTTGGAGTTCACAATCTTTGTTTTCTCTTTTTGTTGTTCTTTTATTAAATGTTATAATATTTTTTATTCTCATTTTATAATTTAATATTTTCCCCAGTTACATTCAAAACAATTGTTTTACTTTTGTTTTTGAAATTGTTGACTTTTGGATTCTCTCCTTTATCCCCACCTACAATTAAGAAACCACATGTGAAATTATATGAAACATTTCTATAATGTCAGGTTGTGAAAGAAAATATAGATCTCCTACCGTACTGAAAATAAAAACCGTCAGGGAAAATTATAGTTCAAAAGGAAGACACAGAGAAAAAAAGAATGCTTTAATCTGTATTCAGATAAAATCAGTTCCTTCTCTGAGTATGAATAAGATTTTTCATCTTAGATTCTTCAGAGTAGTCTTGAATGATTGCACTACAGAGAACAGGAAAGCCATTTACAGCTAGTCATTCCAGAACATATACCTTATATACAGTACATTTCCCTTTGTTTGAGTCCATGGAGGACTTTCCAGGTTGATTTTTTTTTTTTTTCTGAGAGAATCCTGCTGATCAATTCCCATAGAACAATAATATTTTATCACAAACACATACTGAAGTTTATTGAGCCATTCTGCAATTGATGGGCATACCCTCAAGTTCCTTTTTTTTTTTTTTTTTTTTCACTGAGAAGAGAGCTGTTATGAATATTTTTTTGGTACACAGATGCCATTTTCCTCCTTTTATTTATTTATTTTTTTTGCCAATTCTCTTTTGGTAATTTATGCCTCGTAGTGGTATTGATATAAATTAATTTGTAGCCTTTTAAGCATAGATCATATCTTTTGATCATTTATCAATTGGGCATGCTCTTATTTTCAAATAAATTTCACTTACTTTCCTCTGTATTTGAGAAATGAGGCTTTATCAGAGAAATTTGCTTCAAATTTTATTTAAAATTATTATTGTTAATTGTATTTCCCCCATTTATTCTTTCTCTCCTTTTACCCTGTCCCTCCTTAAAAGTGTTTTGCTAGTGACCATTCTTACCTTCAATATGTTTTGTTTTTTATCACCCTCACCCCTTTCCATATCTCATTCCTTTTCTATTTTCTTGCAGGATAAGATAAGATTTACATTCCACAATTGCAGTATGTATGTGATTTCCTCTTTGAGCCAATTCCGATGAGAATAAAGTTCATTCACTTCCCCTCTGATCTCCTTCTTCCCCTCTAATATAAAAACTTTTTCTTGCCTTTCCCTTTCTCCCAATACATTCCCCTATCATCTCTTAATTTTAAAATTTTTCAAATGATATTATTCCTTCATATTCAACTCACACTTGTGTCCTTCTTCTAATTGACATAATAATGAGTTACAAGTATCATCCTCCCTTGTAAGATTATAAACAGATAAACCTTATTCAGTTCCTTATGATATCACTTTCCTGATTTGAAAATTTTCCATTAAGCTCTGGTATTTTCATCATGCTTGAAAATCCTCTATTTCATTGAATTACCACGTTTTTCTCTGAATGATTATTCTCAGTTTTTCTGGGTTGGTGATTCTTGGTAATAATTCAGGCTTCATTGCTCTCTAGTATATTATATTCCAAGCCCTCCAGTCCTTTAAAATAGAAGGTACTAAATCTTGTGCTATCCTGACTGTGGCTCCACTATTCTTGAATTGTTTCTCCTAGATGCTTGCAATATTTTCTTGATATGGGAATTCCAGAGTTTGGCTATAATATTTCTGGGAGTTTTCTTTTTCAAATGTCTTTTGGAGGTGATCTATGGAATGTTTTTTTTTTTTTTTTCAATTTCAATTTTATCTTTGGGTTCTAGAATATCAGGACAGTTTTCCTTGATGATTTCATGAAAGATGATGTCCAGGCTCTTTTGCTGATCGTGACTTTCAGGTAGACGAATCATTTTTAATCTCTCCTGAATCTATTTTTCAGGTCAGTTGCTTTTCCAATGAGATATTTCACATTTTTTCCTCATTTTTCTTTTTTTCCCTTTATCATATTTAGACCTTTCATAAAGTCATTAGCTTGACCTAGAATAAATAACAACAAAGTTCATATGGAAAAACAAAAGGTCAAGAATTTCAAGGGAATTAATGAGAAAAAAATCAAATGAAGGTGGCCTAACTGTACCAGATCTAAAATTATATTATAAAGCAGCTGTTACTAAAACCATCTGGTATTGACTAAGAAATAGACTAGTTCATCAATGGAATAGATTAGGTTCAAAGGACAAAACAGCCAATAACTTTAATAATCTAGTGTTTGACAAACCCACAGACCCCAGTTTTTGGTATAAGAACGCATTATTTGACAAAAATTGCTAAAAAAATTAGAAATTGGTATGGCAGAAACTAGGCATTGACCCACACTTAATACCATACACTAAGATAAGGTCAAAATGGGTTCGTGTCCTAGGCATAAAGAATGAGATTAAAATAAATTGGAAGAGCATAAGATAGTTTACCTCTCAGACCTGTGAAAGAGGAAGGACTTTATGACCAAAGAAGAACTAGAGATCACTATTGACCACAACATAGAAAATTTTGATTCTATCAAATTGAAAAGTTTTTGTACAAACAAAACTAATGCAGACAAGATTAGAAGGGAAGCAAAAAACTGGGAAAACTTTTTACAGTCAAAGGTTCTGATAAAGGCCTCATTTGCAAAATATATAGAGAATTGACTCTAATTTATAAGAAATCAAGCCATTCTCCAATTGATAAATGGTCAAAGGATATGAACAGACAATTCTCAGGTGAAGAAATTGAAACTATTTCTAGCCATATGAAAAGATGGCTAGAATCATTATTAGTCAGAGAAATGCAAATTAAGACAACTCTGAGATACTACTAAACACCTGTCAGATTGGCTAAAATGACAGGGAAAGATAATATGGAATGTTGGAGGGGATGTGGGAAAATAGGAACACTGATACATTGTTGGTGGAATTGTGAACACATCTAGCCATTCTGGAGAGCAATTTGGAACTATGCTCAAAAAGTTATCAAATTGTGCATACCCTTAGATCCAGCAGTGTTTCTACTGGGCTTATACTCCAAAGAGATACTAAAGAAGGGAAAGGGACCTGTATGTGCCAAAATGTTTGTGGCAGCCCTGTTTGTAGTGGCTAGAAGCTGGAAAATGAATGGATGCCCATCAATTGGAGAATGGTTGAGTAAATTGTGATATATGAATGTTATGGAATATTATTGTTCTGTAAGAAATGACCAGCAGGATGAATACAGAGAGGACTGGCGAGACTTACATGAACTGATGCTAAGTGAAATGAGCAGAACCAGGAGATCATTATATACCTCAACAACGATACTGTTTGAGGATGTATTCTGATGGAAGTGGGTTTCTTTGACAAAGAGAGCTAATTCAGTTTCAATTGATCAAGGATGGACAGAAGCAGCTACACCCAAAGAAAGAACACTGGGAGATGAATGTAAACTGCTTGCATTTTTGTTTTTCTTCCCGGGTTATTGATGCCTTCTGAATCCAATTCTCCCTGTGCAACAAGAGAACTGTTCGGTTCTGCATACAGATATTGTATTTAGATATACTGTAACCTATTTAACATGTATAGGACTGCTTGCCATCTGGGGGAGGGGGTGGAGGGAGGGAGGGGAAAAATTGGAACAGAAGTGAGTGCAAGGGATAATGTTGTAAAAAATTACCCTGGCATGGGTTCTGGCAATAAAAAAGGTATTTTTAAAAATAAACTCATTAGCTTCCATTTGCTCAATTCCATTTTAAGGAATTATTTTCATCAATGAATTTTTGTACTCCCGTTTCCAATTGGTCAATTTTGCTTTTATGGGTATTCTTCTCCTCATACATTTTTTGGGTTTCTTTTTGCACATCTTCTTTTGCAATTTTCTCAATTCTTTTCCTAATTTTTATTCTATTTCTCTTACTTGGTTTTCAAAATTCCTTTTGAGCCCTTCCATGGTCTGAGTCCAATTCTTATTTTTCTTGGAGGCTTTGGATGTAGGAGCTTTGAATTTGTTATCCTCAACTGACTGGGTTTTTTGATCTTCCTCAACAGCATAACTTTCCATGGTCAAAAACACTTTGTTTTCTGCTCATTTTCTTAGCCTGCTACTTGGCTTTTAAGTTTTTGTTCAAAATAGGGTTTTGTTTTCATGGTGGAATTTACCCTATCCCAAGCATCAGAGGTTTTGTGCATCTGTTTTCAGAAATCCTTCTAGGAATCTTACCACAAGCACTCTTTCCTGCCCTGGAGTTGTTGGGAGTGTCCCTGTCCTATATTAAGTGTAAGATCTAGTATGCTAATGTAACAGAGTCCTGCCTTGCTAGTGCTGGGATGCTGAGGTTGGAAGCTGTCCTGGTGCCACAGACCCTTTCAACTGACCTTCTGAATCCTCCCTGATATCCCCAGGAGGAGAGGTAGAGAAGCTTCCAGCACTGCTGTTGATTCAAACATCCCATCTAGCTGATGTGGGGGTCTTGATGGAGATTAAAATCAGGGTTGTGATGGCACTATCTGCCCTGGGATTGCATGCTGGCCTGGCGCTCTGATTCTGCACATCTTTTTCAGCTCACTTTTCAGATTCTCTTTGGTGTCTCTGGGCTGAAAAGTCTGGAAGCCTCCAGCACTACTGCTAGTCAAGTTAGGGCTAGAGTCAGAGCCAGAGTCCAAGGCTGCATTGGTCCAGCCCATACCAAGACTGCATGCTGAATTCCCACACTGGTATCAAAGATGTTTTCTACTGATTTTCTAAGTATCTTTGGCTGGAAAATGTTCTACTCTGTCTTTTTGGATATTCTGATGCTCTAAAACTGTATATAATCTTATTTTAAGGAATTTGGAGAAGTCTGGGGGAGAGATTGGTTGAATTATTGCCTTTAGTCCACCATCTTGACTCTACCTCTTGAGTTCACAATCTTAAAAAAAAAAATGTTGAAAACTAACTTTACATGTAATCGGAGGGGAAAGACTATTAAGTGGAGGGAAAAATTCAACTTACCTCTCAAATTTTGGTTCTTGGTACTTCTATATTCTTTAAGTACCTGTTAAAAACAAAGAATTCAGATGACTTTTTTTGTCCGAAAAAAATAGTTTTAAAATTCTTCTCCTTATATTATGTCTCTCTCCATTTTAGTCCATTCTCCTTTCAGCAGCTAAATTAATTTTCCTTAAAAAGAGTCCTGACAAGTTACTCCTCTTTCATAAATTCAGTAGTTATCTGTCACCTACAAAATTAAATGTAAAATCCGCTGCCTGGCTTATTAAAGTCTTTTACAATCAAGCTTCTTTTTTTGGCCCATTCTTCTTAACTTCATCTTATTTTTGTACTCTGATGCAGTGATATTGGTATTTTTGTTGTTTCAAGCACGACACCATATTTCTTGACTCTGTGACTTTTCACTACTTATTTTCTGCATCTAGAGGGCTCTCACTCTTCATCTCTGTTTCCTGAATTCCATGGATTCCCTTAACATTTATTTTACAACCCAGTTTCTGTAGAGGTCTTTCCCATCTTCCAATCCCCAAAACTAGTGACCTTCTTCTGAAATTATTTTCAATTTATATTGTATGTATCTTGTACGTATAATAATGGTTTGTATGCAATAGACCAATGCAGCCTTGGACTATTATACTATGAGCTCTTTGAAAGCAGGAACCATCTTTTTTGCTTTTTATTTATGTCTCCAGTGTTTAACACAGTCCTGAGTACTAATAGTGCTTAATATATAATTGTAGGGGTGATGATGATCATAATTTATATTTATGATCAAGACAAGGAATTGTACATAAATATTATTAGTGAATCTATAATTTCATCTAATTTGATACTCCCAAGGTATCCCTATATCTAAAAAACCAAAGTTTTAGAGTTTTAAGAGACATGAACAAGCATTTAGTACAACCCATAAATGAAAATAATCCTCCATAGAACTCATCTGGCAATTGTTCTCCATGTTACACATAAGGTTCTCCAAGTAGGGTTAATCTACACCTTTTGCTTTGCCTTTTGAGAATATACAAATTCCATCAATAAATGACTGTCTAGGCAAGCAGTTCTAACTAAGGCATCCATATCTACTTGACTTTAAGAACGATTCTGTTCTATGTGCATGGTTCCATATCCAAGTTTTTAGATAGAAGGTAGTTCATAAACAGTCATTAACTCGAATTGTTGCAGATCATAATCCCTGCATTACTACTCATATTATGATTATTTTTAATAATCAGGAAATGTTAGAACCACTACAGGACATGTTAGGAGTGTACAAGGTCAAGTATGAGGGTATAAAACCAGCTATATTTTCACAGCAGTATAAAAATAATTCTGTTATGCATTACACAGTGCAGCATGACAATACACATAAAAATACCAGGAGGCCAGTAACAAAGCCATCCCACTGCTGAGGGAGAAAACTTTCTTACCACTCAGTTTTGAAAATGAACAAAAAATTCACAAGATTCCAAATGATATAATAAGATTGCTTGCTAGCTAACTCATGTAAAACAGATAGCAATATCAAAAGCTAATTTAGTTTATTTCCATTTCTTCACAATACCTTCTCTTTATATACTTAACTAGGATCCAAGAAAATTTTGCAAGTATCTTATCTTTTCTTCATTTTATTCTACCAGGAATCCTGAGGAGAGCTTGGAATAGTGGGGCATGTGGAGAAGGTTGAACATAGTAGAATAAGCTCCCCTTATGCTGAAAAGTGATGGAATTTAAAGAACGTAGGCCACTGAGGAAGCAACTGATTATTTTTTCCCTTGAGTGCAACATACGCAAGAAATGGAAGGTATAAACTTTGGAAGGCGTTGCTCAAAGAAAATTGTTGTACTAGATTGTGATGAAGTCAAAATAGCTGTAAATCCACATCAATACCTCTTCCTTAATTGCTTTCCGGGTTTGCCCTGACTTTTATGGCTCTTGGCTTGTTTGTTTCTCTAATGAGGAGAACAAAGTTCTTAATGCTCCAACTCCACTTCCCTAAACTCTCTCTTTCACTCACATATACATCTTACATTCATGAAGAACTGTAAGTTGGTCCTTGCCTTGCTTTATATTCCTAATATTTATCATAGAATCTTACTCTACTTTTCATGAGTAGTTTTTCTTGGTTTAAACTCTATGAAAATAATGAACCTTTAAGGATGAGGGAATCACTCCAAATTTTATCATCAGGCTGTTAACTCAGCCTTGGCTACTCCAACACCTACAGACATTGCTTATGGGTCTGGGGGGTATAAAACTACACACCCCCAAAGCCTTTTTTTTTCTCTATAAGGAAAGATTTAAACTTTCCAGCTCACTCCCACTTTCATTTGCAGCCCTTTGTGGTTTCTAGTCCATGAAACATTGGGCTGGGTACTTTGAGAACTATCCCTTTATCACTTCCCTTTTATTATTCCCTCCCATTAATTGTGAGCTTCTTGTGGATAGTTTTTTTTTTTTTTTAAACCCAGAACCTAGCACAATGTGTGGACCACAGTAGGTTTTTTTGAGAAGGATATTCCATATTTTATAATATATTGTAAGATATTAGAATTTATTGTCTTCTGTTAGCATTAGTTGACAAGAGTGTCCTAAATCATTGCAAAATCAAATGAATGGGGTAATTGAAACTGATTTCACTAGATGTATATAAATAAATTATATATTTCCAAAGTTGTGGGTGGTCTGGGGTAATCTTAGGACATTAAACCTGTTCACTAACAGATTGTTTCTTTTTTTTTTTTTCAACATTAAATCTTGCAAAATCTTGTGTGTTTCAATTTTCTCTCCCCTTTCCCCACTACCTCCCCTAGACAGCAAGTAATCCACTATAACATAGTAGGTCTTTTAATAAATATTTATTGAATTGAATTCAATAGGACCTGGCATGAATTATTCAATATGTGCTTCTTACTTTAAAACAAGAAAAAGAAGACACCTAGATTAAAGAGAGGAATCAATTATGGAATAACATGTTATTCCCATGTACACAAAAGAGTAATAAATACCACAGAGTGGTAGATGTGTGTAGAAGCTAATATTCGGGTTATTAAAACATTTACAAATATCTTCTAAGAAAACAAAACAAAACAATTTTACATTTCAAAAACATAGAGAATAGTCCAATTAATGCTATCACTTCTTTGGGTTTCTCTGTCTCTGTCTCTTTCTCTCTTTTTGTGTCTTCTGTCTGTCAGTCTGTCTCTGTATGTGTATTTTTCAAATATAAAAATAGGTTAATTAAATATCATCTAATTATTTATATTAATTAAATATTAGTTTATAATATTATGTATAAAATAAAATTAAGATCAGCATGTAATCATGGCTAGAAAGTGGGGTTATAGTAAGGAGTTAACACCCCAACTATCACACACTGACTCTGTGATTCAGTACAATTCATTTTTAATTTCTCACCACTCCATATGAGTGTAAATTTGAGAAAAGGAACAAAGTTGCATTAATAAAAAGAGGGTCCTCACTGGGAATTCTCTATGCAAAAAAAGGCATAGCTGTTATAGCAAATAGCTATAATCTTTTTTCTTATAATTCTTATGAATGAAAAGTGATATGGAACATAGCACATTCCTAACAAAGTTGCCTCTTTGGATCAGGCATTTTCCTTACAAATATTAAGGCATTTATTGGAGACCAAAAAGGTTCTTGAGAAGCAATGTGATACACAGGAAAGAGGACTGAACTTTGTGTCAAAACAATTTGTTTTTTTATATTCTTCTGACAAATCTAATTTTACTTACTTCCATTTATTTCTATATAGTCTGTGCTGTATCTAGTAAACTGGAAATAAAGACATTTCTGTTAATGCTCCATCTCTCCCTTACTTCATTCTGTCTAGATTCCTGAAAATTGGAAATAATGGAACACTCTGTGTGACTATGGGGGACTCACATTATCTCATTGTCCTAGGAATTTCTCTAAGACTATGATGTGCCTCTGTATTTGTAGGACTTCCTCAAACTGATGAAATCACAGATTCTGAGGGGGAAAACAAAAACAAACCTACAAGATACAATTCTGGATCAAGAGTAAGAAGTAAAAAAAAAAAATTAAAAATACTTAGTCTTTGTTCTCAGGAATATAACAGTTCATTTGGAAAGATGTTGCAAATAGTCAATGAGATATTAAAAAAAAACAGGAAAAATTATTCTACTTCTGATAATTGTACACAATGTGTGATTGTACACAATACATATCAATGGCAGGAAAATTAGTCTCATCTGCAAAACTGGGGAAATAATACTTATCTTCCTGAAAGTTGCTTTATTGGAAAGTACACTGTAAAAATTGGAATGCTATGAAATCATGGTAATGATGATGATGATAATGATGAGTGATGGTAGTGATATCACACTTTGTTGATTATTTCCTTTTTATTTTGTAACTTTTAAATTTTAAGATTTTTTAAAATTCTTTCTATTTAAAAAAAAATCAATGTATCCAAATTCTCTGCCACTTTTTGATTTTCCCACACCCAGTGAAAAGACAATATATTAATTATACATTTGAATAACACAAAATATAGTTTTATGTTAGTCATATCACAAAAAGAATGAAGAATAGAGACAATGATATAATTATACTTCAAATTTCACTCAGAGTTTATCAGTTCTCTCTCTGGAGGTACAGAATATTTTTCATCATGAATCCTTTTGAATAATATTGGATCATCAAATTGATCATAATATCTGATTCTTTCCCAAGTAATCATCAGAATTATATTGCTGTTACTACATACATTGTGTTATGATTCTGCTCATTTCACCTTGTATCAGTTCATATGTATTTCCCATATTTAAAAAAAGTTTCATAATATTTTATTCTTGTTAATTACGTGTAAATTTTTAACATATATATGCATATGTATACATTTAATTTTGAGTTCCAAATTCTTTCCTTTTTTCTCTTCCTTTTCATCAAAAAGTTAAGCAAGTTGATATAAAGTATACATTTACAGTTACACAAAACATATTTTCATATTAGTCATATTGTGACCAGAACAGACCAAAAAAAAAAAAAAAAGAAAGAAAGAAAGAAAAGAACTTCCAAGGGTGGAGCCAAGATGGTGGAGTGAAGCCAGGAAGCTGCTCAAGCTCTCCCAGTTTCTATCAAAAATTACATAAAACCAAACCTTTGAACAGAGTTTGATTGATGAAACCACTTTTTAATTTAAGATAGATTGGAAAAACTTCAAGAAAAGTCAATTTCACTGAGGTGTAATGGGTTCGGCTCAAACAACATTTGGGAAAGCCAGTAAGAGGGCCTTAAGCATAGCAAAGCAACAACAGAGACCCTCCATTCTGGGTCAGTAAAGGAGCAAAACAATAAGACAGTTCACAGTCACAGTCAGAATATAAATTCTGACAAACCAGATTTTCCTAGAAAAATCAAGCAAAGCTATACCTTGTAAACAAAAGGGGCCTCTGTGCTCAAAGCCAAGGCTTAGAAATGTATAGAAAGCTTGGGACTGTGCTCCCTTTACCCAAGGAGAAGAAATCTACCATGAAAATTAAAAAAAAAAAAGAGGAACTACCAAAAGAAAAGGAAATAAAATGAATAAGAAACATAAAAGAAGTTTGACCATAGAAAGCTATTATGGTGACAGGGAAGATCAGGTCAGATGAGAAAAAAATGTCCACAGAGGAAATCTGAAAGAGTGATATGAATGGATCTTAGGTCCAAGAGGATTCTTGGAAGTGCTCATAAAAATGTCAAAAATCAAATAAGAGAGGTAGGAGAAAAAATGAGAAAAGAGATGAGAGGTATGCAAGAGAGAGTTAGCAGTTTGGAAAAGGAAAGAAAAAATTACCTGAAGAAAACATCTTCAAAAGTTATTTCAAAGGGCTATAAAACTGTGCATACCCTTTGATCCAGCAGTGCTATTACTGGGTCCATATACCAAGGAAACCATAAATGAGAGGGAAAAGATCCACATTTGCAAAAACGATTTTAGCAACTCTTTTTGTAGTAGCAAAGAATTGGAAAATAAATAGAATGCTCATCATCTGGGCAATGACTGAATAAGCTATGGTATATAAAGATAATGGAATATAATTGTTCTATAAAAAGTGATGAACAAGCTGATTTTTAGAAAGTCTTAGAAAGATTTACATGAACTGATACTGAGTGAAACTAACAGAACCAGGAATACATTGTACACAATAACAGCAAGAATGTGCAATGATCAACTGTGAAAAACTTGGTTCTTCTCAGTGATTCAGTTGTCCAAAGCAATTCCAATAGACTTTAGAAAGAAAACGTCATCCTAATCCAGGAAAAAAACAAAAATACTTATGAAGATTGAAAGTAAATCAACACATATTGTGTTCATTTCATTCTTTTGTTTTCTTTTTCCCCCTATGGTTTTTCTCATTTGTTATGCTTTTCTCTCCCAACATGATTCATAAAACAATGTGTATCAAAATAAATAAATTATTTTTAAAAATAAAATAAAACAATGTATATTAAAAAAGAAAAGAAAAAATAAAAAGAAAATGAAAGTTATAAAAACATATCATTCAATCTATATTTATACTTCATTAGTTCTTTCTCTGGAGATGGGTAGTATTTCTAAACATAATTTTTTTTTTTTAGTCACAGTCATTGTACAGTATTGTTTCTTTTTACAATATTTTCTTGATTCCGTTTCCTCTTTTCTGCATCAATTAGTGTGAGAATTGCCAAGTTTTTTTAGAGAGCATTTTCTTCATCCTTTGTTATAGTACAACAGTTCAGTGGAAAGTAACTGGAAATTGAATGGAATATCCATCAGTTGAAGAATGGCTGAATAAGTTATGATTGTCATGGAATGTTTCCATAAGAAATGATGATCAAGCTGATTTCACAAAATCCTCGAAATACTTACATGAGTCAATGTTAAGTAAAGTGAAGAGAATCGAGAGAAAATTGGACACAGTAACAACAAGATTATGTGTTGATCAATTGAGATAGATTTGGCTCTTTTCAACAATAAAGTGAATCAAGGCAATTACAATAGATTTGTAATGTAAAATGCCATCCACATTCAGAAAAAACTTTAGAAATTGAATGTGAATTGGAGCATAGTATTTTCATCTTTTTTGGTTTATTTGTTTGTGTTCCTTCTTTCCTTCTTCCCTGATATTCTGAGGTTTTTTTGCACAGCATGAGAAATATGGAAAGACTTTTAGAAGAATTACACATACTTAACCTATTTCAGATTGATTGCTGTCAGTGTGCAGGAGTGAAGGAAAGAAATTTGGAACATAAAATTTTACAATTATGAATGTTGCAAACTATGTTTGCATGTATTTGGAAAAATGAAATCCTATATAAATAGATAGATTTCTGCACCCAAAAGAGTGTATACATTACTCTTTCTCTTAATCATTTGCAATTAAAATAAGATTAATGTATTATCCCTCCCCAAGTCTCCTATCTTTCCCTTCACTAAAAAAGCCCTTTCAAATTATTTTGATGTAAAATCTAACTGTGACTTTTTACTTCTTGAAATGTATTCCTCTTTCTCATTCTTTAATTACAGATTTTTTAGATATGATTACAAAATATTCAGCTCATACCCATGTTCTCTGTCTATATTTACTCCTTGTAACCACCCTACTAATAAAAAAGTTCTTAGGAGTTACAAGTATTATCTTCCCATGTAAAATTATAAACATTTTGATCTTAATGAATCCCTTATGAATTTTTATCCTGTTTACCTTTTTATGGTTCTCTTCAGTCTTGTATTTGAAAGTGAAATTTTCCATTTAGTTCTGTTTTTTTTTTTTTTTCATCAAGAATGGTTGAAAGTTCTCTGTTTCATTGAATAACTATATTTCCTCTGAAAGATTTTACTCAGTTTTGCTTTATACGTAAATCTTGGTGATGATTCCATCCTTTACCCTCTAGAATATTATAACCAAATCTTTGTATCATTTAATAAAAAGGCAATTAAATCTTGTGTGATTTTGATTGTGGCTCCATACTATTTAAATCACTTTTTTCTGGCTGCTTGACCAGGAAAACTGAATTCTAGATAAAAAGCATTTTGTGATTTATTTTTATTGATGACTGGTAGATTCTTTCACTTTCTATTTTACATTTTTAGTTCTTCAGAATCGATGCACTTTTTCTTGATAATTTCTTGAAAGATGATGTCCAGAAAATAGTCAATGACTATAGCTGTAGTGTTCTCTGGTTTGGCTTTCTTGGGGTTTCTGGAAGCAGCGTTCATTTCTGTTCAGTAATCACCACAAAAGCAGCCAGGTGTTAAAGTCCAGATTATTTATTGTCTCTTTCCTGATGCTAGGCAGCTTTCTGGAAAGCCTTTCAGTCTGGCCTTGGTTTAAGTGGGGGAAGTGCAAGAGGCCAGGCCAGTCACCAGGATCCTGACTGAAGGTGAAGTGAATTTCTATCTCCTTGGCGCCACGACCTTCTAGTGTGCTTGTCCTCTGTGACTCTCAATTCCTACTTGTATGCGCCACACTGAATATAAATCAATAATTATATCTCTAGGAAACAATTGTTTGTTGTAAGTTTAAATAAATCATACTGAATCATGCTAGATAATCATTGTCTTATCAATTCCACTTAGTACCTTGTAAGCATCCTTGTTTCAAGTTCAGAGTTCTGGCCCATAGCATATAGCAATCTACTCTTTGACAAACCCAAAGATCCCAGCTTTTGGAATAAGTATTCACTATTTGGCAAAAACTGCTGGGAAAATTGAAAACTAGTATGGCAGAAACTAGGCATTGATCTACACCTAACACTGTATAGCAAGATAACATTGAAATGGGTTCATAATCTAGGCATAAAGAATGATAATGTAAACATATTAGAAAAACATAGGATAGTTTAATTTTTTACCAAAGAAGAACTAGAGATCATTATTGTTCACAATATTGTGATTATATTAATAATATTGATTATATTAAGTTAAAACAGTTTTGTACAAACAAAACTAATGCAGACAAGATTAGAAGGGGAACAATAAATTGGGAAAACATTTTTATATTCAAAGGTTCTGATAAAGGCTTTATTTCCAAAATATATAGAGAACTGACTCAAATTTATAATAGTTTAACTCATTCTCCAATTGATAAATGGTCAAAGGATATGAACAGACAATTTTCAGATGAATAAATCGAAACTATTTGTAAACATATGAAAGAGTGTTCCAAATCATTATTGATCAGAGAAATGCAAATTAAGACAACTCTGAGATACCACTACACACCTGTCAGATTGGCTGAGATGACATAAAAAGATAATGACAACTGTTGTAGGGGATGTGGGAAAACTTGGATACTGATACATTGTTGATGGAACTGTGAAGAGATCCAACCTTTCAGAAGAGGAATCTGGATCTATGCTCAAAAAGCTCTCAAACTGTGCATACCCTTTGACCTAGCAGTGTTTCTACTGGGCCTAAATACCAAAGAGATCTTAAAGGAGGGAAGGGGCCCACATGTGCAAAAATGTTTGTGGCAGCCCTTTTGCTTGTAGTGGCAAAAAACTGTAAACTTAATGGATGCCCATCAATTAAAGAATGGGCATTTAAAGAATAAATTATGGTATATGGATGTTATAGAATATTATTGTTCTATAAGAAATGACCAGCAGGATGATTTCAGAGAGACCTGGAGAGACATACATGAACTGATGCTAAATGAAATGAGTTGAACCAGAAGATCACTATACACAGCAACAAGGATATATGATGATCAATTCCAACAGACGTGGCTCTCTTCAATAATGAGATGTTTCAAACCAATTCCAATTGTTCAGTGATGAAGAGAGCCATCTATACCCAAATAGATGACCTTGGGAGCTGAGTGTTCTCACTCTTTCTGTTGTTGTTTGCTTGCATTTTGTTTTCTTTCCTTCTTGATCCAATTTTTTTTTAATGCAGCAAGATAACTGTATAAATCTGGAGATTGGATTTAACATATATTTTAACATATTTAACATGTATTGGACTACCTGCCATCTAGGGATTGGGGTGGGGGAAAGAAGGGGAAAAGTTGGAACAAACAGTTTTGCAAGGGTCAATGTTGAATAATTACCCAGGCATATGTTTTGTAAAAAAAAATAAAATAAAAAAGAAAGATGATGATGATGTTCAGGATCAATTTGTGTGTGTGTGTGTGTGTGTGTGTGTGTACCAAACTTGTCATGTGATTTGTATCTTTATTTAGTTCTGAACAAATTATGCAACATGATACCAGTAGAAGTAAAGAAGAAAATATATGTCTTACAAACTGAAAATAAATGTTTCACATAAATTTTCTTTTTTGGTTTGTTTATTCATTTCTCTCTCTTTTTTTATTTTTTTATTATAACATTTTATTTTCAAAACTTATACACAGATAATTTTTCAACACTGACTCTTGCAAAAGTGTGTGTTCCAAATTTTTCCCTCCCTTCTCCCCACACCCTCCTCTCCATGGCAAGTAATCCAATGTATGTTAACTTGTTAAAAATATATAATATATATATTAAATCCAATGAATGCATGTGTGTGTATACACATATGTGTGTATATATGTATGTGTGCATATACACACACACACACACACAATTATTATACTGCACAAGAAAAGTTGAATCAAAAAGGAAAAAAAAAAGAAAAAAAAATTCAAACAAACAACAAAAAGAGTAAAGTATAGTTCCCCCAGTCCTCTCTCTAGGCGTAGATGCCTCTCAATGGTATTGACCTCAATCATCTCATTGTTGGAAAAAAGTCAAGTCCATCAGAACTGATCATTGTATGATTTCGTTGCCACGTGCAATGATCTCCTGGTTTTGCTCATTTCACTTAGCATCAATTCATGTAAGTCTCTCCAGGCCTCTCTGAAATCATTCTGCTGATTGTTTCTTATAGAACAATAATATTCCTGTAAGGGTCTTTTAAATGGGTGGCCACAGTGCAGCAGGAGATTTGAGTGGCCCAGAAGTAATCTCTGTGGGCATAGGATGGCCCCTTGAGTGGGATCCTATTCATATCGAGATAGCTTCTTAACGAGAGAAAGCTCTCTCTCTGATTGGCTATGTGTGTGACCTCACAGACCCTCTATAAGCCCACTGTGGGCAGCAAGTTGCTCTCTTTATCCTGGGGCAGCCAAGTAGAGTGGATGGATAGCCAAGAGACTTAGGGAGGTTGACAGTGAACACGTGGGTCTTTGGACCAGGTGTTCCCTAGGGAGTTAACAAGTCAGGGCATTATGTGAGTAGGTATAATAAAGGTTTTAAGTTTGCACGTGACTGGCTGTTCTTGAGTGTGCTATTGGTTATTAAACTATGATTCAAGAAATTGTGGCCAGAGGCCTCTGAAAGCCTCAGAGGAGGCACATTGGTAGAATTAGTTGACACTGCAAAGGTCAATGGCCAGAGGTACTCTGATGGCCTAGGAATCAGGAGAGACTGGTAATAGTAAATGCTATGAGAGCTTGTTACATATTCCATAACATTTATATACCAAACTTATTCAACCATTCTCCAACTGATGGGGATCCAATCAGTTTCCAGTTTCTTGCCACTACCAAAAGGGCTACTACAAACATGTTTGCACATGTTCCTTTCCCTCCTTTAAGATCTCTTTGAGCTATAAGCCAAGTAGAAACACTGCTGGATCAGGGGGTATGCTCAGTTTGATAATCTTTTGATCATAGTTTCAAATTGTTCTCCAGAATGTTTGGATCCATTTACAATTCCACAGTGTATTAGTGTCCCAATTTTCCCACATCCCCTCCAACATTCATCCTTTTCTATCATCTTAGCCAATTTGAAAGGTGGGAGTGGTACTTCAGAATTGTCTTAATTTGAATTTCTCTGATCAATAACAATTTAGAGCACCTTTTCATATGACTAGAAATAGTTTCAGTTTCTTCATCTGAAAATTGTCTGTTCATATAAATTGGAAGATGGTTTGAATTCTTACAAATTTGAATCATTTCTCTATAAATTTTAGATATAAGGGCTTTATCAGAACTCTTGAATATAAATTTTTTTCTGATTTATTGCTTTCCTTCTAATCTTGTCTGCATTAGTTTTATTTATACAAAACTTTTTAACTTAACATAATCTAAATTTTGTATTTGTATTTAATAATGGACTCCCATTCTTCTTTTACCACAGATTCCTATCTTCTCCACAGATATGAGAGGCAAACTGTTCTTTGTTCTTCTAATTTGCTCATAATATCATTCTTTATATCTAGATCATGATCCCATTTTGACTTTATCTTGGTATATGGTGTTAGGTGTGGATCAATGCCTAGTTTCTGCCATATTAATTTCTAATTTTCCTAGCAGTTTTTGTCAAAAAATGAGCTCTTATTCCCAAAGATGGAGTTTTGGGATTTGTCAAACATTAAGTTGCTATAATCATTTCCTGTGAACCTAACCTATTCCAGTGATCAACTACTCTATCTCTTAGCTAGTCTCAAATGGTTTTGATGACTACTGCTTTATAATATAGTTTTAGGTTTGGTACAACTAATCCACTTTCATTTATTTATTTTTTCATTAATTCCCTTGAAATTCTTGACCTTTTGTTCTTCCAGATGAACTTTGTTATTGTTTTTTCTAGATCTGTAACAAAATTTCTTGGGAGTTTTGTTGTTATCTTACTGAGTAAGTAGATTAATTTAAGTAATATTTTCATCTTTATTATATTCACTTGGGCTACCTATGAATGCTTGATATTTTTTTTCCAATTGATTAGATCTGCATCTATTTATGTGGAATGTGTTTCATAGTTATGTTCATATAGTTTCTGACTTTGCTTTGGCTGATAGACTCCAAAATATTTTATATAGTTGACAGTTATTTTAAATGCAATTTCTCTTTGTATCTCTTGCTGCTGGACTTTGTAGGTAATATATAAAAATACTGGTAATTTATGTGAATACATTTTGTATCCTGCAACTTTGCTAAAATTGTGAATTGTTTTTAGGTTTTTGATTGATTCTCTAACTATACCATCATATCATCTTAAAGAGCGATAACTTGGCCTCTTCATTACCTACTCTATCTAATTCTTTTAATCTCTTTTTCTTTTGTTATCATCAAAGCTCACATTTAGTACAATATTTAATAGTAATGGTAATAGTGGGCAATCTTGTTTCACCTCAGGTCTTATTTGGAATAGTTCTAATTTGTCCTCATTACATATGATACTTGCTGATAGGTTTAAATAAATGCTATGGATCATTAAAAAAAAAAAAACTCCATTTATTTCTATGCTTTCTAGAGTTTTTAATTGGAATGAGTGTTGGATTTTATCAAAAGCTTTTTCTGCTTCCTGAAATTAGATGATTTTTGTTAGTTTGATTATGAATAGAGACAATTATGCTTATACCTTTCTAATATTGAACTAACCCTGTATTCCTGGTATAAATCCTACTTGTTTGTGGTGTATTATCCTCAGGATGATTTTATGTATTCTCTTTGCTAACATTTTATTTATGATTTTTGCATCAATATTCATTAGGGAAATTGGTCTATAATTTTCTTTCTCTGTTTTCATCCTACCTGGTTTAGGTATCAATACCATGTCTGTATCATAAAAGGAATTTGGTAGGAGCCCTTTGCTCCCTATTTTTTCAATTAGTTTATATAGCATTGGAGTTAATCGTTTTTTAAATGTTTGGTAGAATTCACATGTAAATCCATCTGGTCCTGGAGATTGTTTCCTAGGGAGTTGATTAATAGCTTATTCTATTTCTTTTTCTGAAATGCTACTATTCAAGTAATTTATTTCCTCTTCTGTTAATCTGAGCAAACTATATTTTTTTAGGTATTTCTCCATTTCATTTAGGTGTGATTTTCCTCTTTTCTTTTTCTAATCAAATAAACTAAAGGTTTATCTATTTTGCTGGTTTTTTTCCATAAAACCAACTCTTGGTTTTATTTATTAATTCAATAGTTTTTTTTTTAACTTTCAATTTTGCTAATCTCTCCTTTTATTTTTAGAATTTCACATTTAAAATTTGATTGGGGTTATTATTTTTTTCCTATCTTTTTTAGTTGCATGACCAATTCATTGATGTTCTCTTTGTCTATTTTATGCAAGTAAGCATCTAGAGATATAAAACTTCCCCTAAGAATTGCTTTAGCTGCATCCTATAAATTTGGTATGTTGTCTCATTATTTGTCATTCTCTTGGATAAAATTCAATTGTGTCTATGATTTATTGTTTCATCCACTCATTCTTTAGGATCAGATTATTTTGTTTCCAATTAATTTTTGGTTTATTTTCCCTAATTCTTTATCACAAATGATTGTTATTGCATCATGATCTGAAAAAAATGTATTTACTATTTCTGCCTTTCTGCATTAGATTTTGAAGTTTTTATGCCCCAATACATTATATTGGCTAATTGAACAGAAAAGGAAAATGTCAGATGCCGAACAGAATGTGGAAAAATGCATTGTTGGTAGAGTTGAGAACTGGTTCACACTTTTATGTAAAATAATTTGGAACTATGTCCAATAGGCTATAAGATCTTGAATTCCTTTTAACTTAGTAATATCCCCTATTTTCTCTGTAATCAAAAATATTTTTTAAAAAAGGAACTATATGTACAAAATATTTAAAAGCAGCTCTTTTCCTTTGGAAAAGAATTTTTTAATTGGGGATATGTGCATAAAATGGGCAATAGCTGAATAAATTGTGATATATGATTGTGATAGAATTCTATTGTGCTAAAAGTAACAATAAGCAGGATACTCTAAGAAAAAATTTAAAGACTTGTATGAGCATATGCAAAGTAAAATGCATTATGTACAAAGTAAAAATATTATAAGATGATAAGCTGTGAATTACGTAGCTGTTCTAAGAAATATAAAAATGCAAGGCAACTCTGAAGAATTTTAGGCAAAAGATGCTATCCTTACCCAGAGAAAGAATTGCTAATATTTAAATATAAATTAAAGCACCTTTTTAAATGTTTCACATTTTAAATTTTCTTTTTTTCACAACATAACTATTATGGAAATGTTTTGTACAACTACACATCTGTAATCTATATTGATTTGCTTACCTTCTCAGTGGAGTTTGTGGAGGGAGGAAAACAGAATCGAGTTCAAAATTTTAAGAACAAATTTTAAATTTTTTTACATGTGTTTGGGTAAAAAATTAAATACCAAATATATGGAAATTAAAATATATTTGGGGAAAAATAAAAGATGTTGTCTAGTTTTTTTTTCTTTGAAAATGGATTTCAGTTAGTTCAATAATCCTTTTTTTCCCTCAATAATATTTTATTTTCTAATTACATGTAAAGATAATTTTCAAAATTATTTTTGTAAGATTTTGAATTCTAAGTTTTTTCCCTCCATTCTTCCCCCAAGACATCATGCAATCTGATAGAGATTATAAATATACAATAATTTTAAACATATTTCCATATTAATCATGCTGTAAAAGAAAAAATCAGAACAAAAGGAGGAAAAACAATAAAAAGAAAATATAAACAAAACAAAAAGGTGAAAAGTAAAAATTGTATGCTTTGATCCACATTCAGTCTCCATGGTTCCAAAGAGAGAACTCCTTGGATATTGATGGCATTTTCTATCCTGAGTATATGGGAACTGTCTTGAATCACTATATTTCTGAGAAGAGTTAAGTCTATCAAAGTTGATCATCACATAATCTTCCTATTACTGTGTACTTCTGGTTCTATCTACTTCACTCAACATCTATTCATGTAATTTTTCCAGGTTTTTTGAAATCAGCCTGCTCATCATTTCTTAAAGAACAATAATATTTCCTTCAATTCATATATCATAATTTATTCAGCCATTCCCCAATTCATGAACATATCTTTAATTTCTAATTCTTAGTCCAAACATTTGAAGCAGAAAGATGCATACAGTGTAAAACTAAAAGATCTGGAGCAGAATTTATTACATTTCAGTTGTAGTTAATTTTAAAAAAAGGACAGGGTAGCGATCCTCATCTCAATTCAAAAAGAAACAAAAATAGATCTAATTAAAAATATAAGAAAAGAAATTACATCTTGCTAAAGGATACCATAGATAAATAAGTAATATCAACATTAAACATATATGCACTAAGTGGTATAGCATCCAAATTCCTGGAGAAGTTAAGAGGGATGCAAAAAGAAAAGAGTTTCTATTTCAATATTTTATATATATAAAACAAAATTATACTAGTGGTGGGGTCTCAACCTCCCTCTATCAGAACTAAATAAATCAAACCACACTCAAAAAAGAAAGTTAAGAAGGTAATTAGCACTTTATAAAAGTTATGTATGATAGGCCTTTGGAAAAAATTTAATGGGGACAGAAAGGAATATACTTTTTTCTCTGTGGTACATGGAAACTGCAAAAAAAAAAATTGGTTATGTATTAGGGCATAAAAACTTCACAATCAAACGCAGAAAGAAATAATAAATGCATTTTTGACATGATGATGCAATAAAAATTACATATAATAAAGGACTATGGAAAAATAAACCAAAAATTAATTGGAAAGTAAATAATCTAATCCTAAAGAATGAATAGGTGAACAACAAGCCACAGAAACAGTCAATAATTCCATCCAAGAGAATTACAATAATGAGACAATTTACCAAAATGTATGTGATGCAGCCAAAACAATTCGTAGGAAAAAAAAATATCTTTAGATGCTTACTTAAATAAAATAAAAGAAATAAATAAAATAGAGAAAGAGAATATCAATGAATTGGCTAGAAAAAGAATAAATTCAAAATCCCCAATTAAATACCAGATTAGACATTCTGAAGCTCAAAGGAGTGATTAATAAAATTGAAAGAAAATTATTGAAGTACTAAACAAAACTGACTGGATTTATGAAAAATCCAATAAAATAGATAAACCTTTAGTTAATTTAATTAGAACAAGGAAAAAGAAAACCAAATTATCACTAGAAAATATGAAAAGGGTGAATTCACTACCAATAAAAGAGAAATTAAAGCATTAATTAGGAACTATTTTACCAATAAATCTAATAATCTAAGTTAAATGGATGAATACTTATGAAACTAGATTAACAGAAAAGAAAATAAATTACTTAACAACTTCCATTTTAGAAAAAAGAAATTGAACAAGTTATTAATGAATTCCCTAAGAGAAAATCTCCAGGGCCAGATGGATTTACAAATGCATTCGACCAAGCATTTAATGAACAACTAATTCCAATATTATACAAACTATTTGGAAAAATAGGAGTCCTATCAAAATGAAGATGTAATAGTGATTTATTTGGGAGGGGGGAGGTTTGGAGCGAGGTAAAAACACTTTTCAGAAAGGTAGAAAAAGATGACCTCAGTAGTTTTTTCAATGTATACTCACAGATACAACTCAAATATGCACTTTTTAGTTGTAAACCAAAAAGAGAATAATTTGTACATAAGATTTTAGAAGTAGCAAAACTCTTATCTTTTAAGCTGAATGTTTATGACTATGTCTGTATGATTGTGTTTGTTTGTGTGTGTGTGTGTGTGTCTAAGAGAGAGACAGAGACAGAAAGAGAAACAGAAAGACAGGGACAGAGACAGAGATACAGAGAGAGGGAAGGAGAGAAACACTGAGAGACACAGGCACAGAGACAGAGAGGGACTGAGATCCTTACCTCTCCATTGCACAGTGTTTAGAATGGAGCCTCAATTCCAGTTACATACTTACTAGCTCTGTGACAATTGACAAGTAACTTAATCTCTGTTTGCCTCATTTTCCTTAACTTTGAAATGAAAATAATAATTAAACCTACTTGATAGATTGTAGTGATAATCAAATAAGAAAATTTTAAAGAGCTTCACACAATGCTTCATACGTGGTAAATGTAATATAAATATTAGCTACTATTATTATTATTAATAATTATTATTATTACTGCTAAGCTTCAAACTCTTCTCAAAAGAAGATAAATGGATCATGAATTATAGCACTGAGAAGAAAAATATATGAAATTAAAATTTGAGAGTTTCAAGATTAGACTGTTTTTTAGAGTCAAAGAAGCAAGGCCACAAAGTAATCATAAAATAATCTCTACAAAGTCCAGCTCTGCTGTAAGTATCTTTTGTTCAATAAGGTATTACTTTATTTTATAAATGAAAGTGAAATTTTCATTTAAACTACTTTTTTTTCTATTAATAAAGCACAATGACCAAGAAATGGAGCTCAATTTTTTTGTGGGGAAGAACTAATTTGAGGCCAATATTCTTCTCTGAATAGTGGGAATCATGGGCATGCATAATAAATTTTCCTGCTTCTGGGAGGAAGAAGGAATTTAATCTGCTCCTCTTAACCTAAGGCCAACAGACAAGAAAGTAAAGCTGTTTATGAGATTACAACAGAATGACCTGATTTGGGAGCACCTGGGAATCACATGACAAAAACAGGTATAGGAATCCTTTAAACTGATCTTTACAGAGCAGTCCCCAATTACCCACTGGAGAGCTGCATGGGTTGCTGGAACATTTCTTTCCATGGAGAGAAAAGTAGTTGATGGTGAGTGAGAGTTTGTGTTAGGAAGGATGCATTGTAAATACATATCATAGTGAATCTCTTCCCCCTTCTCCCCCCTCCCCCCAATACAGCCAGCCAGAAGTACTACCTCTCCTTGAACAGATCCTAATAAAATAATAGGAATAATAGCCTGTCCTGATCTTTGGCCAGGCTAGAAAATACTAAAATCAATAATATGTACATCAATAGTAATAGTAGAAGACTGGGAGTTCAAAGGAATAAAGTTTGTGTCAAAAAGTAGTTTACTGATTAAAAGTTATAAGTGACTTTAGAAGTCATGTATTATATTTGCTTAATTTTATAGATAGGGAAATTGAAATTCAGAGATGGTTCAAGACGTTGCAAGATAAATTTTTGCTTGGTAAACACACTTGAAACTAGAAAGGGAAGTCATATAAACCAGCTTAATCATTTAATAGAGGGGGAAAATGAAGTCCAAATAAATTTAAATTAGTGACGTATCCAAAATCATAAAGGTATTTAAGTGTCACAAATATGATTTGAATTCAGGATGTCTTAATCTAGAGTGAATCCATTTTTCACAATACTATGTGAAAAAAATTAATTGCATAAATGTAGAGGGGATAATCCCATGTAAGCTCAATCATATGGCAATTAAAAAAACAAACAAACAAACAAAAAAAAACCTAAAGTCACTTTTGACTATATTTGGAGAAAACTGTAGGCTATATCAAGTACTATCTCTATTTACCTCTAAAATGAATTCTGCATTTCACATTTTAGAAAGACATTGGACATATTGGAGAATCATTAGAAAATAATGACCAAATTATGAGGGTGATGATACCAATGATATCAATGATGGTATTATTAATTTAATTTTTGAAAAATCTGCAGGTAGGGGAGGTTAAGTGACTTACCCAATTTCAATTGACTAGTAAGAATGAGGGACAAGATTTGGACTCAGGTTCTTTGATTATAAAGTCAACATTGTTTCCATAATACCATATAAAGAAAGGACTTTCCAAATGAGTATCAAAAGACTAACCAAAAGAAACAGGAATGTTTAGAATAGAAAAGACTTGGCCTAAGAATGTGGAGGTGGGAAATGAAGGTGGGACAATGAAGGGAAAAGCATAAATATTCCTTTCAAAGATTTAAAGGGATATCATGAGGAATAGGGACTGTAATAGTTTTACTTATGTCTAGAGGGCAGATCTAGTAACAATTTTCAGAGAAGTAGACATGGGTTCCTTTGAAAGAAAACTTTTAAATCATGAAAGTAGTCCAAAAATGCAATGTGTTATGTCCTCATGAGTTACTAGATAGTTTTATCACTGAAATCTTTTAATCAAAGGCTGACAGACCCTGTGTAGATGTCATTGACATTTAGATAAAGGTTATATTAGTTGATTTTTTTAGGTTCTTATTCTAAGACTAAATAGCTCTGGGGTAAAGAAGGAAGGAATTTCAGTGTGGCCAGGATGTTAAAAGCAGGATAATTGAAAAAATGGAAGGGGGAGAGGATTTAGAACTTATTGGGGAAGTACCCACTTATATAAAGGAAGGAAAATACATAAGACTAAATGAGATAGGGACAAAGGAGATGTTCCTTTAGGTTTAGGAAGAAGAGAGAAAGATTGGTATGATTATCAGAATGAGAATAAGAGAACAACAAAAAAAGATAATAATAATACAATGAGAAACAAAAGCAACACAGTGAAACTATATAATCTAATATGGCACACACATACACACATACACGAATTTATTACCTCCTTCATTAAAGTATGCGTCTATCTTTTCCCTCCCTGATGTTTCTCCCAAATAATACTTCTCTAGACTTTATGGGTTTTCACTGGCTAACCCATATGTCTGAAATTCTTTCCCTCTTCATGTCAAATTTCTGACTTTTATGGCTTTCCTCATGTCTTAGATAAATTCCCACTTTCTTCTGGACTCCTTCCCCAGTTCTAATAGGATTAGTACTTTCCTGAAGTATCTCAATCAGACAATTTTACAAATGAAAAAGAACTGTTAAGTAATATCCTAATTTTGTCAGAACAAATATTTCCTTTGCTTAAATGTTTCATGACTTGTATGTGCATCATTTGATCCTAATATCAATCTAGAACTAACATGATGCTAGTGTTTGAATCATGCTTCAGAGAGTAGTCTTCCTTAGAGTTTGTAATTTCCATATTAATTTATCCCCGATATATACTATGTCTTATATATAATAGCCATGCCATCTCTTCCACTGGGTCATATAATCTTTGAGATAAGGGACAGTTTGTGTTTCACTGTTGTTTTTACTTGTTTAGCTCATTTTTGTTCTCTATTTCCAATGTATAGTCATAAGATTGGCACATTGTAAGTGCATTTTAACTGAATGTCTGAATATTTACATGTATGCTTGGATATTCTATCCTGGCACAGTAGTTACTAGCTTAAAATTAGAGAAAAAGAATGAAAAGAGATTAAATATGCAAAGAAGATAAGTAATCAAGGGAAACCTTAATATGAGGAATTATACAATAAGGAATAAGAATAAGCTACATTTATAAGCAGAATCAAATAATCTCAAATAAAGAAGATAACTGTGGCAATCCTTTCAGAACCAGAATTCAACTCCAATATTCTAAATAAGTGTTCTCCTTGTTTTATTACTTTTAATAAGAAGAGTTCGATATATTCTGGGGTACCATATTCTTCTTTTAAATAATTCTAAATGAAAAAAAAAATCAAACTTAAAATTGCTACTTTGGCCTCAACCCATTGCTCCTAGATTGGTTCATTGAATCCAAGCAGCAAAAACTTAATCCATTTTCTACTTTTTAGCTTTTCTAGCACTTGAAGACAGATACCATCATTGTGTGTACATAATAATATTACAAGCAAGGAATTTTGTACATAGTAGCTTCACTGGAATTTTTTTTTCGAGAGGAAAATAATTCAGAGAAATTTTGTTGGCATAAGAAACTTTCATTGAGAGTATCTCATGCCATCTTCAAAATAAGCAACTCAAAGACCTAAAACTTTGCCTTGCTACACATAAAAAAAAAAAAGTAGGGAAAAGATGAAGCTATCTAATTTGGTGTTCTTCACAGAACCTCGCATGTACAATATAATTTGATAAATTCACTCAATAAGTGAATGCATGTACAACAACAATATGCTTAAGATCTCTGGTGACTCACAACAAATCTTTGCCAAGATGATTTTATGTAGGAAAATGGAAAGATACATGAAATCATTCTAAGAATAGCAAGCTGAAAGGCCATATTCCTTAATCATCAAGAAGTAATAATATCATAGTTGTAGAACCTCAAAAAAAGGGACCTCAAAAACTATCCAGCTGAAATATCTTTATTTATAAATGTCTTTATTTATAAATGTGGGCTTAGCCAAAACCATATCTGTAGTACATGGAAGTAATATTTGATTTCAATCTCTCTGATGCCAGAAACAGTCTCATTTTTTTTCTACATTCTATTAAGAGAAGTTACTTTCCAAAAACAGTAGATCAGCTGAGCAAATATCACTCTGAGATTCTGTACTTGTCCCTTTTTTTTATCTCTCTTCTACAGAAAGCAGCAGACCAGGCCTAGGGACCGTTAAAGTTTATGCCTGGATTGGCTATTTCCTACTTGCCACAGTATAGATTTTTTATGTCAATAATATGGATAACAATCAGGAGAGTAAACCAATCATACTGAACCATGCTAAATTAGATAACTATTGTCTCAATCAATTCCACTGACTTAGTACCTTATAAAAATCCTTTATTTGAAGTTCAGAGTTCTGGCCCATAACAATTATCTTAAGAAATATTAAAATAATTTTTCCTCCAATGTGTGTTAAAGACTCTTCCACAAGAACAGAGAGTCCAGAGAAAACTGGACTCAAGCTTGTGGACTCAAGTGTATGTGAAAAAGAATAATAACTTCAGCTCTTAGAAGTCATTTTGCTGGAGTCTTCAATATGTTCCTTTTGTAGAGTCTAAAGACGATATTTACTTGGTGTATCTAGTTTGCCCTTGGATCCTGTAGTCTAATGCTGCCCCAGATCACTGCTGTCCCAGGGACGCTGCTAGGACAATGAGTTGTTCAACATTTCATTTGTGCTGTTGCAAAAGTTTCCCTTTGTCTTGGGGTGTATGAGAGGGAATGAGGGTCAGAAGAGAGAGTTTTTTTTTTCTCTCTCCTGCTCAAGTGATTCACTCTTAACAACTAGAACTGGTCTCTCCTTACTTAAGAATGAAGGAATGTAAATTGCTTTACTATTTCACACAAGGGTCATGGGGCATGACTAAGGGACTTCAGGTAAGGGCATCACATTAGCTGTTGCACCTAGGTGACATGACCTTGATTGATGGATTGACTGATGGATTCAATGGATATAGTTAGTCCTTGTTCACACCTAGTTCATTTCTGTGATGTACTTATTAATCAGAAGTGTACTTGGCTTTCACACTTTTTCCAGTATAAAAATGAAGGTCATAGAAATGGCTTTAAAAAGGGGTATTTAAAAGCTTAATAGCTGATCAATAGAAGAATGCAAGATAATTTTTATTTTTTCACTCAATTATTTAATAAAGATGCAGTGACAAATGAGACAGCAGTTGCCCTCACAAAAATTAGCATATCATTTATCAAAGGAAAGAAAAACAGGAACACAGATAAATACAAATTATATATAAAGTAAGTAAAAATTAATTTGGAAGGAGAGGGCATTATTAGAAACTGATAGAATTGAAAGAGATCTTTTGTAAAAAGTTAACTTAGCACTTAAACAGTTTAGAATAAGCTAAGGATCCTGTTTTGTGAAGGTGAGGAGGAAGTATATTCCGAGAATCCAGAACACTTATGTAAAAGTGCAACTGGAAAAAGAATATTGTGCACAGAAAAAAAAAAAAAAGAGAAAGAAAGAGAAAATTAGCTAGAAGATATAAGGCGAAAAAAAAATCACTAATGCACAGAAAAATACATCTGAAAAGTAGTTTGCAGCCACTTTGTAAAAGATTTTGAATACAAAATCAAAAACCACTCTCCATATATTTCTCTCTGGATGAAGATGCATTTTGTTTTTCAACCAAAGTTTATTGAGAGTACCTGGAATCTTTGAACCACGGAGAGGAATGAACTCAGTCATAGTTGACCATTGCACAATCTTGCTGTTGCTATGTACAATGTTTTCCTGCTTCTGCTTGTTTCATTTAGCATCAATTCATGAAAATTTTTCATGATTTTTCTTTCTGTTTCTCTTCCTATGTCTTCTCATTCTGTATTTGAAGATCAAATTTTCTGTTCACTTCTGATCTTTTTAATAGAAATGACTGAAAGTCCCTCAATTTATTGAGATCCATTTCCTTCCTTGAAAGCTGCCAGATCCTGAGTAATCCTGTCTGTGGCTCTTCAATATTTGAATTGTTTTGGTCTGGCAGCTTACAGTATTTATTTTCTTTACATTATAGTTTCTTGCAATAATGTTTCTTGAGGTTTCTATAATGAGATCTCTTTCCAAAGGTGATTATTGGATTCTTTCAATGAGTATTTCCTGCTCTGGTACAAGTATAATGTTTTCCTTGATAATCTCTTGAAGAATGCTATCTTCTTTTTATTTTTATTTTTTATTTTTTGGTTGTGACTTTCAGGCAGAGCAATAATTTTTAAATTGTCTCTCCTGGATCTATTTTCCAGGTCAGCTGTTTTTCCAAGGAAGCATCTTATATTTTCTTCATTCTTTTCTGGCTTATTTGACCAACTCTTAATGTCTCATAGACATAACATTTGACTGGATTTAGTTTTTAATATATTTTTTTAAAACTTTTTAATTTTTATATTTTAAATATATATATTCTATTTATATATATTACTTATTTATTATATATATGGATTTAAAAATATATAATTTATACATATATAATAAACATATCATTTTCATATGTTAGCTTTTGTATCTCCTTTTCCATTTCATTCTACTTTTCAAAGTGGTGTGTTTTTTTTAGTAGGCTTTTTTCTTCTTTCTTCCTTCTCCTTCTCCTTCTCCTTCTCCTTCTCCTTCTCCTTCTTCTTCTGCATTTGGCCAGTTGGGTTTTTTTAAGTTACTGATTTCTTCAATAGATTTTTTCAATACAATGTATTTTTTAAGGAATTGTTTTCTTTAGTCAATTTTTGTTCTTTCCCTTCCAAGATGTGATTCTCACTTGCATTCCTCTTGTTTCTTTTCTCAATTTTTCTTTTAGTTCTCTTATTTGTGATGGTGGAGAGCAGACACGACTTTCTGTGACCTCCCCTAACCTTCTCTCAATCCAACAGTAGATTAAGCCTTTAAACTGGTTTTAGAGTAAAAAAAAAAATCCACATATATTTGGAATACAACCCAATTCCAAAAAAAGATACCTTGGAAGAATTTCAGAACAGATCCATTTCAAATGGGCAGGGGGACAGTCTGCCAAGCCCAGACCACAAAACAGGGTAAATGGGACAAGGAGCAGAGGAGAGGAGTTAGACAAAAACTTCCAGACACCTGGGAATCATCTGTGAGCCTTTTAGGTTACTCCAAGAATAAGCAATCCAGCTAAAATGAGGTTTATCTTTCAGGGAAGAAGATTCAATGATATAGGTGAATTTCACCTATTTCTAATGAAAAGACCAGAACAGAACAAATAATTTGCTCTCCATACACAGAAATCAAAAGAAGCATAAAAAGTCAAAAAGGAAAGAACACTTAAGAACTATATTTATATTTTGGATATACTTAGAGAGAGGAGGTATAATTAGGTTTTATTATGATAGTATGAATAAAGAACTAGAAATGCAAAGGAGATTGTACTGGCAAACAGAGGGAAAAAGAAGTAAAATAGGGGAAATCACACCTCATGAAGAAGCAAAGAAGACCGATTATAATTGAAAGAAAGAAGAGAGGGGGATGAACATTCTGTGAATCTTACTCTCATCAGATTTGGATCAAAGAGAGAATATCAGACATACATGGTTTCACAGAGAAACTTGTCTCACCTTATTGGGAAGAGAGAAGGGAAAGGGAAAAGGAAAGGGAAAGACTAATAGAAGGACAAAAAGAAATATTAGGGGAAAAGTTTAAAAATAGGGAGAGGCCCTAAAGGGAGAAGGATGTTTTAGGGAAGTGGTCATCAGAAGCAAATTACAGGGGAGGAGGGAAGTGGGAAAGGAAAGAGAAAAGCATAATTTAGGGTAAATATGATATCAGGAAATACAGAATTAATTATTTTAACAGTGAATGTGAATGGAACAAACTCTCCCATGAAACAGAAGTGTATAGAGAAAAGCATAATTTAGGATAAATATGATAACAGGAAATACAGAATTAATTATTTTAATAGTGAATGTGAATGGAATGAACTCTCCCATGAAATGGAAGTATATAGCACACTGGATTAAAAGCCAGAAAACTACAATATGTTGCTTAAAAGAAACACATTTAAAGTGGAATGATACATACAGAGCAAAAGTAAAGGGCTGGAGCAGAATTTGTTATGTTTCAAGTAAAGTAAAAAAGCAGAGGTAACAATCCTGATCTCAGACCAAATAAAAACAAAGATAGATCTAATTAAAAGACATAAGGAAGGAAACTATATTTTACTAAAGGGTACCATAGATAATTAGGCAATATCAATATCAAACATATATGCACCAAGTTGTATAGCAGCCATATTCCTAGAGGAGAAGTTCAAAGAGGTGCAAGAAAAAATAGCAAAATTATGCTAGTGGGGGATCTCAACCTTGTTCTCTCAGAAGTAGATAAATTGAACCACAAAATAAATAAGAAAGAAATTAAAGAGGTAAACAGAATGTTAGAAAACTTAGGTATGATAGATATTTGGGAAAAATTGAATGGAGACAGAAAGAGGTTTATTTTTTTCTCAGTGATTCATGGAACCTATACAAAAATGGATCATCTATTCAGGCCCAAAAACCTCAAAATCAAATGCAGAAAGGCAGAAGTAGTAAATGCAATTTTTTTCTGATCATTATGCAAGAAAAATCACACGTAATATAAGGCTAGGAGGAAATAGACAAAAATTAATTGAAAATTAAATAATCTAATCTGAAAGAATGAATGTGTAAAATAACAAATCATAGACACAATCAACAACTTTACCCAAAAGGATGACAATAATGAAATAACATACCAAAATTTGTGGGATGCAGCCAAAGCAGTAATAAGGTAAGATTTTATACCTCTATGTGATTATTTGCATAAAATAGAGAAAGAGAAGATCAATTAATTGTGTTTACAATCAAAAAAGCTACAAAAAGAACAAAATAAAAGCTCTCAATTAAATACCAGATTTGAAATTCTGAAACTAAAAGGGGATATTAATAATATTAAAAATAAGAAAACTATGGAATTAATAAATAAAACTGAGTTGGTTTTGTGAAAAAAAAAACCAATAATAAAATAGATAAACCTTTAGTTAATTTTATTAGAAAAAGGAAAGAAGAAAATCAAATTGGTAGTCTCAAAAATGAAAAGGGAGAAATGTCCACCAAATAAAGAGGAAATTAGGAATGAAATTAGGAGTTATTTTGCCCAACTTTATGCCAGTAAATTTAATAATCTAAGTGAAATGGAGCAATATGTATAAAAATATAGATTGCCCAAGCTAACAGAAGAGAAAATAAATTATTTAAATAGTCCTATTTTAGAAAAAGAAATAGAATAACCTATTAATCAACTGCCTAAGAAAAACCTCCAGGGCCAAATGGATTTATATGTGAATTCTACCAAAGATTTAAAGAACAATTAATGTCAATACTATATAAACTATTTGAAAAAATAGGGAAAGGAATCCTACCAAATTCCTTTTATGACACAGATATGGTCCTGATAGCTAAACCAGATAGGGTAAAAACAGAGAAAGAAATTTGTAGACCAATTTCACTAATGAATATTGACAAAAAAATCTTAAATAAAATATTAGCAACAAGAAAACAAAGGGTCATCCCCAGAATGATACCCTAAGATCAAGTAGGATTTATACCAGGAATACGGGGCTGGTTCAATATTAGGAAAACTTTTACCATAATTGACTACATCAATAACCAAACTAATAAAAATCATATGATCATTTAAATTGATGCAGAAAAAAGCATTTGATAAAATTCAACACTCATTCCTATTAAAAATTCTAGAGTATAGGAATAAATGAACTTTTCCTCAAAATGATCAGTAGCACCTATTAGAAACCATCAGCAACCATCATATGTGATTGGATGAAATAGAACCATTCCCAATTGGATCAGGAGTGAAACAAGGTTGCCCACTATCACCATTTTTATTCAATATTGTATTAGAAATGTTAGCTTTGCCAATAAAAGAAAAAGAGATCAAAGGAATTAGAGGAGGTCATGAGATGCAGATGATATTATGATATACTTAGAGAACCTTAGAGAATCAACTAAAAAAAACTACTAGAAAAAATAGACAACTTTAGCAAAGTTGGATACAAAATAAGTTCACATAAATCATCTGCATTTTTATATAATATCAACAGAATCTAGCAGCAAGAGAAGAGATACAAAAAGAAATTCCATTCAAAATAATTGTCCATAGTATGAAATATTTATGAATCTGTCAAGGGAAAGTCAGGAACTATAAAATATAAAACAATAGAATACTACAAAATATTTTCTACACAAATAAAGTCTGATCTATTAAATTGGAAAACTATCAAGTGCTCATGGTTAGGCTGAATGTATATAATACAAATGATGATATTACCTGATTTTGCTTTTTTTAGTGTCATTCCAATCAAACTCCCAAGAAATTATTATACAGACCTAGAAAAAATAATCACAAAGTTCATCTGGAAGAACAAAAAGTAAAAAATTTCAAGGGAATTAATGAAAAAAATGCAAATAAATATGGCCTAACTGTACCAGACCTAAAATTATACTATAAAGCAGTAGTCATCAAAACCATTTGGCACTGGCTAAGAAACAGTAGTTGATCAGTGGAATAGATTAAGATCACAGGAGAAAACAGTCATAGGTTATCTAGTGTTTGACAAACCCAAATTCCAGCTTTTAGGAGAAGAACTTACTATTTGACAAACTGGAAAAATTGGAAACAAGTATTCCAGAAACTAGGCATTAACACCTAAAATCATATACCAAGATAAGGTTGAAATGCATTCATGATTTAGACATATTGATATTATAAGCAAAACATTGGACAGTATACCTCTCAGATCTGTGGAGAAGGAAGGAATTTGTGACAAAAGATAAACTGGAACTCATAACTGAACACAAATAGAAAATTTTGATTATATTAAGCTAAAAAGTTTTAGTACCAACAAACCTAATGCAGACAATATGAGAAGGAAAATAATAAACTGGAAAAACATTTTTTATATTTAAGGGTTCTGATAAAGGCCTAATTTTGAAAGAATAGAAAGAATTAACTCAAATTTCTAAGAATTCATGCCATTTTTCATGATTGATAAATGATCAAAGGTTGTGGACAGACAATTCTCAGATGAAATTAAAACCATTTCTAGTTATGAAAAAGGTGCTTTAAATCACTATTGATCAGAAAAATGCAAATTCAGATAACTGAGATACAACTACACATTTCTCAGATTGGCTAAGATGACAGAAAAAGATAAAATATTGGAGGGGATGTGGGAAAACTGGGACACTAATACATTGTTGGTGGAACTGTGGATGGATGCAGCCATTCTCGGGGGCAATTTTGAACTATGTTCAAAAAGTTATCAAACTGTGCATACCCTTTGATCCAGAAGTGTTTCCACTGGGTTTATAATCCAAAAAGATCTTGAAGAAAAAGGGCCCACATGTGCAAAAAACGCTTGTGGCATCCCTTTTTGAAATGTCAAGAAACTGGAAACTGAAAGGATACCTATCAATTGGAGAATGGCTGAATAAGTTATGGTATATGAATATTATGGAATATTATTGTTCTATAAAAAATGGTGAGCAGGATGATTTCAAAAAGGCCTGGAGAGATTTACATAAACTACTGCAAAATGAAATGAGCAGAACCAGATCACTGTACACGGCAACATCAATATTATACGATGGTCAATTCTGATGAATGTGACTCTTTCCAACAATGACACGTTTGATTCCAATTCCAATGATCTTAAGATGAAGAGAGCCATCTACACCCAGAGAGTGGACTGTGGGAACTGAATGTGGATCACCACATAACATTCTCACTCTTTTTTTTTTTTTTTTTTTTGCTGTTTGCTTTCATTTTGTTTTAATTCTCATTTACTTTCCTTTTTAATCTGATTTTTCTTGTGCAACAAAAGAATTATATAAACTTGTTTACATATATTGGATTTAACATGCATTTTAACATGTATAACATATATTGAATTGCTTGCCATATAGGGGAGGAGGTTGGTGGAAGGAGAGGGAAATCTGAAACACAAGGCTATGCAAGGATCAATATTGAAAAATTATCTATGCATATGTTTTGAAAAAAAAAGTAAAAGTAAAAATAAAATAAAATCCTTTAGGACCACTTCCTGAAAACTTCTTTGGATTTGAGACTAATTTATGATATACTTGGAAATTTCCCATCTGAGCATTTTGTCCTCATTTTAGTGTTTTGATCTTCCCTGTCACCATTGTGGCTTTCTATGTATAATTCTTTTTTTTTTTTTTCTTGCTCATTTTCTATCTTTCTTTCCTTTTTTAATATGTTGCGACTTTTAAAATCGAGCTCTTCTTCTGGCTGGTAGAAGGTGTTCCAAGTTCCTTTCTTTCTTTCTTTCTTTTTTCATATAGCTTCTTATTTACAAGATATATGCATGGGTAATTTTTCAGCATTGACCCTTGCAAAAGCAACTTTTTCAACTTTTCCCCTCCTTTCGCCCACCCCCTGCCCTAGAAGGCAGGCAGACTCATACATGTTAAATATGTTAAAGTATATGTTAAATACAATATATGTGAACAAAAACAGAGGGAGTAGAAATTCTATGTTGCCATTCACACTCATATCCCAGAGTTCTTTCATTGGGTGTAGCTGGTTCTCTTCATTGTTGAACAAAGGGAATTGATTTGGTTCATCTCATTGTTGAAGAGAGTCATGTCAATCAGAATTGATCATTGTATATAGTATTGTTGTTGAAGTATATAATAATCTCCTGGTTGTGCTCATTTCACTTAGCATCAGTTTATGTAAGTCTCTCCAGGCCCTTCTGAAATCATCCTGATGGTCATTTCTTACAGAACAATAATATTCCATAACATTCATATGCCACAACTTATTCAGTTATTCTCCAATTGATGGGCATCCACTCAGTTTTTAGCCACTACAAAAAGGACTGACACAAACTTTCGTGCACATACAGGTCCCTTTCCCTTCTTTAAGATCTCTTTGGGTTATAAGCCTAGTAGTAACAATGCTGAATCAAAGGGTATGTACAGTTTGATAACTTTTTGAATATAATTCAAAATTGCTCTCCAGAATGCTTGGATTAATTCACAGTTGCACCAACAATGCATCAGTATCCTAGTTTTCCCATATCCCCTCCAACATTCCATATTATCTTTCCCTGTCATTCTAGCCAATCTGACAGGTATATAGTGGTATTCAGAGTTGTCTTAATTTGCATTTCTCTGACTAATAATGATTCTAGCCATCTTTTCATATGGCTAGAAATAGTTTCCATTTCTTCATCTGAAATTGTCTGTTCATATCCTTTGAACTTTTATCAATTGGAGATTGGCTTGATTGCTTATAGAGTCAATTCTCTATATATTTTGGAAATGAGGCCTTTATTAGAACCTTTGAGTATAAAAAATGTTTTCCCAGTTTATTGCTTTCCTTCTAAGCTTGTCTACATTAGTTTTGTTTGTACAAAAACTTTTCAGTTTGATATAATCAAAATTTTCTATTTTGTGATCAGTCATGATCTCTAATTCTTCTTTGATCACAAATTCCTTCCTCCTCCACAGGTCTGAGAGGTAAACTATCCTATGTTCTTCTAATTTATTTATAATCTGATTCTTTATGCCTAAATCATGAACTCATTTTGACCTTATCTTGGTGTTAAATGTGGATCAATACCTAGTTTCTGCAATACTAATTTCAAATTTTCCCAGCAGTTTTTATCAAACAGTGAATTCTTATTTCAAAAGCTGAGGTCTTTGAGTTTGTTAAGCACTAGATTATTAAAGTTATTGACTATTTTGTTCTGTGAACCTAACCTATTCCACTGATTAACTAGTCTATTTCTTAGCCAATACCAAATGGTTTTGGTGACCACTGCTTTATAATATAGTTTTAGATCTGGTACAGATAGGCCACCTTCATTTGATTTTTTTTTTTCACATTACTTCCATTGAAAGTCTTGACCTCTTGTTCTTCCATATGAATTTTGTTGTTGTTTTTTTCTAGGTCATAAAAATACTTTTTTGGGGATCTGATTGTTATAGCCCTAAATAAATAGATTAGTTTAGGTAGTATTGTCATCTTCATTATATCACTCTATCTATCCAAGAGACCTTAATATTTTTCCAATTGGTTAGATCTGACTTTATTTTTGTGGAAAGTGTGGAAAAAGTTTTGCTCATTTAGTTCCTGACTTTCCCTTGGCAGATAGATTTCTAAATATTTTATTTTATCAGCAGTTACTTTAAATGGAATTTCTCTTTGTATCTCTAAATATTGGATTTTGTTAGTGATATATAGGAATACTGATGATTTATGTGGATTTATTTTATATGCTGCAGCTTTGCTAAAGATGTGGATTATTTCTAATAGTTTTTTTAGTAGAATTTCTGGGGTTCTCTAAGTATAGCATCATATCATCTGCAAAGAGTTATAATTTGGTTTCCTCATTACCTACACTAATTCCTTTAAACTTTTTCTTAACTCTTATTGCTGAAGCTAGCGTTTCTAATGCAATATTGAATAGTAATGGTGATAGTGGGCAACCTTGTTTCATTCCTGATCTTATTGGGAATGGTTCCAGTTTATCCCCATTACATATGATGCTTTCTGATGGTTTTAAATAGATGCTACTGACTATTTTAAGGAAAAGTCCATTTATTCCTATACTCTTTAGTGTTTTTAATAGGAATGGGTGTTGGATTTTATCAAATGCTTTTCTGCATCTTTTGAGATGATCATATGGTTTTTGTTAATTCCGTTATTGATATAGTCAATTATGCTAATAGTTTTCCTAATATTGAACCACCTCTACATTCTTGGTATAAATCCTACTTGGCCATGGTATATTATCCTGAGGATAATTTTCTGTAGTCTTTTTGCTAATATTTTATTTAAGATTTCTGCATCAATATTCATTAGGGAAATTGGTCGATAATTTTCTTTCTCTGTTTTCAACCTATCTGGTTTAGATATCAGTACCATGTCTGTGTCATAAAAGGAATATAATAGGAGTCCTTCATTCCCTAGTTTTTCAAATAGTTTATATAATACTGGAGTTAATTGTTCTTTAAATGTTTGGTAGAATTCACATGTAAACCCATTTGATCCTGGAGATTTTTTCTTAGGGAGTTGATTAATAGCTTGTCTATTTCTTTTTCTGAAATGGGACTATTTAAGCAATTTACTTCCTCCTCTGTTAATCTGGGCAGCCTATATTTTTGAAGGTAGCCATCCATTTCACTTGGCATAAAGTTGGGCAAAGTAACTCCTAATTATTGCTCTAATTTCCTCTTTATTGGTGGAAAGTTCCCCCTTTTCATTTTCAAGACTAAAAATTTGATTTTCCTCTCCTTTTTCTTATTAGATTTACCAAATGTTTATGTGTTTTTTTCATAAAACTAACTCTTAGTTTTATTTATTAATTCAATAATTGTTTTTTTTTTACTTTCAATTTTATTAATTTCTCCTTTTAATTTTAGAATGTCAAGTTTAGTATTTGATTGGAGGGTTTTAATTTGCTCTTTTGCTAGCTTTTTAAGTTGCAATCCCAATTCAGTGATCTTTTTTTTTTTTTTTCTCTATTTTATTCAAGCAAGCCTCTAGCGATATAAAATTCCCCTTTATTATTGCTTTGGGTGCATCCCATAAATTTTGGTATGTTGTCTAAATTGTTATCATTCTCTTGGGTGAAAGTATTAATTGTGTCTATGATTTGTTGTTTTACCCATTCATTCTTGAGGATGAGATTATTTAGTTTCCAACTACTTTTTGGTATTTACCCCTAGCTTTTTATTTAATGTAATTTTCACTGCATTGTAATCTGAAAAGAATGCATTTACTATTTCTGCCTTCCTGCATTTAATTTTGAGATCTTTATGTCTTAATACATAGTCAATTTTTGTATAGATTCCATGTACTGCTTAGAAGTTTTCTCCTTTCTGTCTCCATTCTGTTTTCTTCAAAGATCTATCATACCTAATTTTTCTAATATTCTATTTACCTCTTTAACTTCTTTCTTATTTGTTTTGTGATTTGATTTATATAACTCTGAGACTGCAAGATTGAGATCCCCCACTATTATAGTTTTGCTGTCTATTTCTTCTTGCAACTTTGTTAACTTCTCCTTTAGGAATTTAGATGCTATACCACTTGGTGCATTTATGCTTAGTATTAATATTGTTTCATTGTCTATGCTACCCTTTAGCAAGATACAGTTTCCTTTCTTATCTCTTTTAATTAGATCAATTTTTGCTTTTGCTTGATCTGAGATAAGGATGGCTACCCCTGCTTTTTTGATTTCCCCTGAAGTATAATAGATTCTATTCCAGCCTTTTACCTTTATTCTGTATGTATCACCCTGTTTTAAATGTGTTTCCTGCAAACAACATATTGTAGGATTCTGGCTTTTGATTCAGTCTGCTATCTGCCTCCACTTTATGGGAGAGTTCATCCCATTCATAGTTACGGTTAAAACTACTAATTCTGTATTTTCTGCCATCTTATTATCCCTAGATTATACTTTTCTTTTCCTTTTCCCCCTTCCCCCTCTCCCCAGAATTAAACTTATGGGCACCACTTGCATCATCCAGCTCTCCCTCTTTAGAATCCCTCCCACCCCCTTTTAGTCCTTCTCCCTTTCTTTTATTTAACCTACTCTTTTCTTTTTGCCTTTCCCTCTCCCACTTTTTAATGAGCTGAGAGAAACAAACCAAATGTGTTTAATATTTTCTCTTTGAGCCAAATCTGATGAGAGTAGCATTCACACAATGTTTCTTCCCTCCCTTAATTCCCTCAGATATGATAAGTTTCCATTGCATCTTTGTGGCATGTAATTTCCCTTCTTTTTATCTCCCTTTCCCCTTTTTTTCAGATAAAATCCTCTTTCCACTTCTACTTCCCCTTTTTATATTATAACAGTAAAATCAAATTACATACACTCTCTTTATGTATTTCTATAACAGAAATACAGTTTTCAAGATTTTTTTTTTAATCTTTTATGCTCTTCTTGAGTCCTATATTTGGAGGTCAATTTTTTTTTCTTTAGCTCTGTTTTTTTCATTAGGAATAAATGGAATTCACCTGTTCATGGAATGTCCATCTTCTATCCTGGAAGAAAATGCTCAGCTTCACTGGGTAGTTTATTCTTGGTTGCATTCCAAGTTCTTTTGCCTTATGGAATATCATATTCCAGGCCCTTCGATCCTTTAATGTAGAAGCTGCTAGATCCTAAGTGATCCTTATTGTGGCTCCTCAGTATTTCAATTTTTTTTCTGGTTGCTATTAATATTTTTTATTTAGTTTGATAGTTCTGAAGTTTAGCCACATTATTCCTTGGAGTTTTTATTTTGGGGTCTCTTTCAGAAGGTATTCAATTAATTCTTTCAATGCCTATTTTATCCTCTGATTCTATTACATCTGGGCAGTTCTTTTGGATGATTTCCTATAAAATATGGTCTAGGCTCTTTTTTTAATCATAATTTTCAGTAAGTCCAATAATCCTCAGATTATCTCTCCTATATCTATTTTCCAGGTCTTTTGTTTCTCCAAGTAGATATTTAATATATATTATTTATTTATTTATTTATTTTATTATTATTTTTTTTTTTTTTTGGTTTTGCTTAACTGATTGTTGATGTCTCAACAAATCATTCATTTATATTTGTTCAGTTCTGATTTTTATTTAATTGTTTTCTTCATTAACTTTTTAAATTTATTTTTGTATATGTCCAATTGAATTTTTAAATAAGTTGTTTTACAATTTGGGATTTTTTTTCCAGTTCACTATATTTTTTTTATGAGTTATTTTCTTTTTTCAATTTACAAATCCTACTTCCCTGGGAGTTCTTTATCTTTTCCATTTCACAAATTCTGTTACCCTGGGAGTTATTTACCTTTTCTATTTCACATTTCAGGAAATTGTTTTCTTTTCCCACTTTATCAAATTTTTCTTTATATGCTTTTTCTATACTCTCTTGCATAGCTTCTCTTTTCATTCCCCATTTTTCTTCTAGCTCTCTTTTAAGAGCTTTTATAATTTCTTCTAGGACAGTCTTGTGTGATGGAGACCAGGTTACATCCCCCTTTGGGGTTTTTGTATGGAGACTGTCTGCTATTAGTCTCCTCAGGATTCGAAATTTGCTTTCTTTCTGTATAGAAGCTATCTATAGTTAGAGTTTGCTTGGCTTTTTTACTCTTTTTTTTTTTTTTTTTTAAAGCCCTTGGGGTCTGCCCTCAGGGAAAGGACATTCTCAGCTTCCTCTAAAAACACTGATAGAAGAACAGTAGCTGTCCTGCTAATGGGCTGCAAAGAGGGGTCATCTACTGAGGAAGTGTTGCTGCCCTGGACAGAGCCCCAGCTATGCCAGAAGTACTACTGCCTTGGGAAGAGCCCCACTGTGAGGATCAGTGGCTGCCCTGGGACTAGTGGCTGAGCAGCAAAAGTGAAGATAATGTTGTTTTGATCATTGAACTAACTTTCCTATCTTTCTTTTCTCTTTGAGCATTCAGAGTAATCCAAGAAAAAAGTTAAGCAAACTGATTAAAAATATATTCTTGATTAGAACAATATAAATCCTGTCTCCAGCTTTAAACAGGTGTTTTCTTTCCACTTTTTCTCCTTGATGCCAGAATGTGATAATGATATGACAAGGAAATCTTCACTAAATTCTAATTTCCAAATGCTAACAACCTGAAAACCACATTTGTCTTTGGCAGTATGCATATAATTCTCTTATTGGCACTTCTCCCACTTGTTCAGTCTGCTTGTCAAGTTCAAAATCACACCACTTCTCCCCTTCCCACCACTTTGAGGACACAAAATAGTACCCTTGGGAAATATGAAAGTGGGGATTGGGTGGAATTTTATGTTGCTTCTGAGAAATACAGACCAGGAAAGGCCCAGGAAGATTTCATGCCCTAGATCAAACTTTTGAGTCCCTTTTACTAAACAGAGTCCATGGATTTAGAAAATCAAATTGATTTACCAAAAGGGTGAAGAGAATTCAAAATTTACCATCAAAGCTCTTCCTCCATCACTTTCCCCATCACATATTGTACTATCATAACACAAGAAAATACAGGGTCGTTATATCTGGTACTATAAGACAGCACAACAACAATAATAGCAAACAACCATAGGGCCCAGGCTTCTACATCTCTAATTAACTTTGAGAGGGCTTGAAAAAAACAGGATTTAATTAGAAGAGGAATGTTAACTAAGGATCTTTGACTAGGTTATTGGTGTATCCTTGAAAAAGTGTGTGTGTGTGTGTGTGTGTGTGTTTGTATGTATATGTGTGTGTATGTGTGTGTGTGTGTGTGTGTGTGTGTGTAGTACAGAGACTGTCCAGGGAAAACCTTGTTCTTAGAGCATGTGCCATGTGTTCTACCTGGCATCAATCCATATAAAGAATTAGTGACTCTATCTCCAGAAATGAAGGAAGGACCTTGTTCATATATGTCTCATAGTTAGTACCAGTATTTAATGATTATTTGCTGTTGGTTTACAATAGAGTAAAAAAGGCTTTTAACTCATAGCTGAGTCAAAAGAGATTATAAATACAAATTCTCTAAAAGAAAACTCGTTCTCTTGGTTGTTGGTGAGTAAAAAAAAAAAATTAATATAAGCCTCTAGGTAGAAGGTTAAACAGCAGCAGCAACTGAAATAAAATCCTGTCCCTATCTATCTTATCTCACTCTTCAGATCTATGTGACTATAAATCCTTGATGCATCTTTTTTTTCCTTCTATTGTGACTCTTCTTCTTCTCCCCAAATCTCCATCATACAGAGACAGAAGGAACTAGATTTGGGCTTTGGAAATTTCAAAAGGTCAAAGATCTCAGCATCTGAAGTCCAGTAAATACTTAGCTCCATTATAATTATTCTTGTAGAAGGCTTTTGAACAAGACTACAAATTTCTTCCCCTTAACATTTCAGGATTATATATGGATTATTCAGAGGAGACCAGTTGCAGGACTCAACCTGAAAAAGTGAGAGGACCCTGTCTAAATATTATAGAAAGATAGTAGGGAAGAGGAAAAGGAGAGGAAGGGAAGAGAGAGAGAGAGGGAAAGAGAGAAAAAAGAATAAATATAGAATAAAGATAGAGAAAAGAAATGTATGATAATAAATAATATATGTGTAATTACAAACATATATATATGTATACACACACACATACACACACATCTATATATATATATATATATATATATATAAATATATATATATGTATGTATGTATGTATGTATATATTAAAGTGATACTATAATTGCCATTGACCTAGTCTCAAATGATTAAGAAAAGAGTTGAGCAGTTTCTCTTATGCAACATAACTCATTGACATGCAGAGAGAGACACAGGAAGACCATGAGATAGAAAGCTGAATAAAAAATCAGCCAGATTCAGAAGAGAGGAAGAAATGAATGTGAAGACAGAGAGATAAAGAGAGATAAATGGAGAGATAACAACATAAGGTACAAAGAAAAAGACTGAATGAAAAAAGTGAGCAATCAATAAGACATGGCTTTTCAGGTGCCAATGAGCCACTAAGAGATTTGGGGGTTCCCATCACATTGAAGAGCATTTCATTTTTATTAGGGACATTCAAAGGTTGAGAACACCTTGAACTATTCAGTTCAGAAAGGTGGATACAAACTGACAGGATAGATGTTCCTTCTGGGAATGGAAGGCTAAAAATAGGAGGAAGGGAAGGGAGGAAGGAAGGAAAAGTGAGAGGGAAGCAGAAAAAAGAAAGGAAAAAAAAAACAGTCAAATAAATACATCTATAAAAGGAAATTGTATATAATCACTACAGAAACATATTGAGTATTATTACATTAAGAAAATATTCTTCAGGAAATTTGACATTGTAAATAGACTACTTAACTGTAATTCAGAAAATCAGAACTGGTTCAAATCACAGGTCTGGCATGTAATAGCTGTATAATACTCTCTTAGAAAGGCAATTCACTATGGTTGTAGAGTATGTTGTATTAGGCTAAGTGGCAATGAGGAGAATTTAGACAGTTAAAATCACAGGTCACAACATCACAGAATCTGAGAAGTGGTCAATCTAATTTAATCATCTCACCAAAACATTCTGCTTTAATATATCCAGCAACATTCAATCCAATCTATGTTTAAAGATAACCAAGAAAGTGGAAGGAAACCAGCATTTCCCCAGTCTACTCCATTTTTGAACATTTGTAAATGTTGGAAAGTTTGTTGTTGTTATTTTGCTTTTTTCCTGGCGTACAAAGCAAATTGTGATTTTGTCCCTTGCTACCGGTTCTGCTTTCTGGAAACAAACAGAATACATTTAATTCTGCTTCATTTTATGTCATTAAACATTGGAAAAGAGATATGTCTTTCATGAGTCTCTTCTTTTCCATAAGATAAATATTCTCAGATACTTCAACTTATCCTTATATTTATAAACTCATGGCCTTTCACAATCTTGATTACTTTCTTCTAGACAAAATCTGGTTTATTATTATTCTTTTTGAACTGTTATGCTCCAAGCTGAATTCATCCTTAGCAGAAGGATCTGAAAAGTATAAAGAGAGGCCATCAACTCACTATTTATGAGAGATATATTCTGTTTAACATCACCCAAGTTTTCATTATATTTTTATTAGATTTTAGATTCATATGGAATTTATAAATTTAGATCCTCTTCTGAACTATCACCTCTTCTCCTAGACTATTGTTATTTATCCATCAACCAAAAGAATATAATAATACATTTTTTATTGTTGTTGTTAAAAATTGTATCCTATTAGTTTCAGCACAATACTCTTTAGATCCTGAATCTATCATCCAGTGTGTTTCCTATTACTTCTCATTCAGTGTCAAATTTTATTATTAAAGCTTTTTATTTTTCAAAACATATGCATGGATAATTCTTCAACATTAACCCTTGCAAAACCTTGTGTTCCAATTCCAACCCCTCTTTCCTCATCTCATCCCTTAGTGGCTCATTGGCACCTGAAAAGCCATGTCTTATTGATTGCTCACTTTTTTCATTCAGTCTTTTTCTTTGTACCTTGATGTTGTTATCTCTCCATTTATCTCTCTGTATCTCTCTATCTTCACATTCATTTCTTCCTCTCTTCTGAATCTGGCTGATTTTTTTTAATGAGTCCAATATACGTTAAAAATTGGATATGTTAAATCCAATATATGCATACATATTTATACAATTATCTTGTTGCACAAGAACAATCAAATCAAACCAGATAAAATGAGAAAGAAGATAAAAAGCAAGTAAACAACAACAAAAAGACTGAAAATGCTAAGTTGTGAACCACCCTCAATTCCCACAGTCCTCTCTCTGCCTGTAGATGGTGTTTTTCATCACAAGATCCTTGGAACTGGTCTGAATTATCTCATTGTTTAAAAGAGCCATGTCCATCAGAATTGATCATCCTACAATCTTGTTCTTGCCATGTACAATGATCTCATGGGTGTGCTTATTTGACTCAGCATTAGTTCATGGAAGTCTCTCCAGACCTCTCTGAAGTCATCCTGCTGGTCATTTCTTACAGAATAATAATATTCCATAACATTCATATGCCATAATTTACTCAGCCATTCTCCAACTGGTGGGCATCCACTCAGTTTCCACTTTCTTGCCACTAAGAAAAGGGCTGCCACAAACATTTTTGCACATATGGGTCCCTTTACCTCTTTTATGATCTCTTTGAGATATAGGCACAACTGACTGGGTCAAAGGGTATGCACAGTTTGATAACTTTTTGACATAGTCCCAAATTATTCTCCAGAATGGCTGAATCCATTCACAACTCCACCAACAATGCATTAGTATCCCAGTTTTCCCACATACCCTTCAACATTCATCCTTGTCTTTTCCTGTCATGTTAGTCCATCTGAAAGGCTAGTGTAGTGGTATCTCAGAGTTGTCTTAATTTGCATTTCTCTGATCAATAGTGATTTGGAGTAACTTCTCATATGATTAGAAATAGTTTTAATTCCTTAATCTGAAAATTGTCTGTCCATATCCTTTGACCATTTATCAGTTGGAGGATGGCTTGGATTCTTATTAATTTGAGTCAATTCTCTACATATTTTAGAAATGAGGAGTTTATCAGAATTTTTACTTTGAATATTAAAATGATTATACAAAACTTTTTAAATTTAATATAATCAAAATTATTTATTTTGTGATCAATAATGATCTTTAGTTCTTTGGTCACAAATTCCTTCCTCATCCACAAATGTGAGAGGTAAATTATCCTATGTTCTTCTATTTTTTTTTTTTTAATATCACTCTTTATGTCTAAATCATGAACCCATTTTGACCTTATCTTGGTATATGGTGTTAGGTGTGGGTCAATAACTAGTTTTTGCCATACTAGTTTCCAATTTTCTAAGCAGTTTTTGTCAAATAGTGAGTTCTTATCCCCAAAGTTGGGACTTTTGGGTTTGTCAAACACTAAATTATGATTGTGATTGACTATTTTGTCCTGTGAAGCTAACCTATTCCACTGCTCAACTATTCTATTTTTTAGCCAGTACCAAATGGTTTTGATGACCACTGTTTTATAATATAGTTTTAGATCTGGTACAGCTAGCCCACCTTCATTTGCAGTTTTTTTCATTAATCCCCTTGAAATACTTGACCTTTTGTCTTTCCAAATGAACTTTGTTATTATTTTTCTAGATCTGTAAAATAATTTCTTGTGAGTTTGATTGGTATAACTCAGTGTCAAATTAGATCAACACACCATTTGCAACTTTATGCAATGTTATATTAATGTATGTGGAATATTATTTTCTATTAGAAATGATCAGTAGGATGGTTTCAGAAAGGCATGGAGAGACTTACATGAACTGATGCTAATTGAAGTGAGTAGAACTAAAAGAAGATTGTACATGGAATAAGAAGATTTTGTGATCTTCAATTCTGATGGATTCAGCTCTTTTCAACAATAAGGTGATTCAATCTAATTCCAAAAGCCTTGTGATAGAGAGAGCCATTTATAGCCAGAAAGAAGGTTATGGGGACTGAATATGTTTTACAACATAGAATTTCCATCTCTTTTGTCAAGACATGTTGTTTGGTTGTTTTTTTTATTATTTATGAATTTTTTAATCTGATTTTTCTTGTGCAGTATAATAAAAATGGAAATATACTTAGAATTACATTTTTTTAAATATACAAAACATATGCATGGGTAATTTTTCAACATTGACCCTTACAAAAACTTCTGTTTCAACTTTTTTTCTCCTTCCTTCCACCCCCTCCCCTAGATGATAAGCAGTGCCATACATGTTAAATATGTTAAAATATATGTTAAATACAATACATGCATACATATTTATACAGTTATCTTATTGCACAAGAAAGATCAGATTTAGAAAAAAAGGTAATGATAACGTGAGAAGAAAAACAAAAATGCAAGCAAACAATAACAGAAAGAGTGGAAATGTTATGTTGTGGTCCATACTCATTTCCCAGTGTTCTTTCTCTGGTTGTAGCTGGTTCTGTTCATTACAGATTAATTGGAACTGATTTGGATCCTCTCATTCTTGAAGAGAGCCATGTACATCAGAACTGATCCTCATATAGTATTATGAAGAATTACATATTTAACTTGTATTAGATTACTTGCTGTCTAGGACAAGGAATGTGGGAAAGGGAGGGGAAAAAAATGGAACACAACATTTTGCAAGGGTGAATATTGAAAACTATCTTTGCATATATTTTGAAAATAAAAAGGTATTATTAAAAATAAAAAAAAATTATAGAAGTCTTTTGATAAAAAGATTAAATGGAACAAAGTCAAGCACAGGTCCCTGAAGCATTCCATTCTAGGTCCCTTTTCATATTGGCTCTGAATTATTAGTTACATTTTGAGATCACCCAATTAACATGTTCTAATTCCATCCCATTGCACTACCACTTAATACACAGACTTCCATTCTCCACAAAAGAATTCTTTATGTGAATAAACTATGTCCACAACAGTCTTTTCAGCTTCTAGTTCAGTCATTAAAATAAAAAAAGATACAAGTCCATAAGGGTTCTCTCATTTTCTTTTGGTAAAATCTGGTGAGTCCTCCATAAAAAGGATAAGATACTATGAACTGTGGGAAAGGAACAATCAAGCTGGCTCAAAAAACCTACCTAATATCCCTGGAAGATAGCCCTTTAGGAAGAATTGGGATGAAGTACTAAAATGTATAGGGATCAAATACTGTTGTTTTGTTTGGACAGATGTCCCACCAGGAGAAATGGTTGTTCCTCTGAAGGCTGTGTGTAAATTCAAAGGGGTCTTTCATACACAGTTGGCCTTTCTTAAAGCTTCAGCTTCAGAACTCCCCTCCTTACTTCACACCACAAGGTGGGGCCTAGAAAGGGAGCTTGATTGATTTAAAAAAGCACTTTGTGTTTTCTAAGTGTATAAGCCTGTATCTCTTCTGTTTTTGTCTTAGCCAAATTACAAAGAAAAAGAACTGGCTATTTGGAATTTAAAAAGGCTTGTTTTGTACATAATTGGACTTAAGCAAATAGCTTTTAGGTAGAGAGAGGAAGGACTAGTTCTAAAATGGGGAAAGTTTTTAACTGTCACACCAAAGAAGAAAATAAAAACTAACATTTTTGTGGCCAATTTTGATCTTGCAGAAATAATTAAAATTATAGAACTGCTAAAACATTTTGGCTGATTCTGGGGATTTTGAGATGCTTGGTACTATCTTTATATCAGCTAAATTGAATTAATCTATTGTATTTTTAAATAGGCAGAATTTGCATGACTAGAAGACTTCTGAGGGCCTGAACAGGGCAAAATGTAACTAATAATGTGGGCTTACAGAAAAACTGCAAAAGAAAAAAAAATCCCACTCTGGAATTTTTCCAAGCTTTTCTCCCTTGTAGAAGGATTGTGGAGGACTTGTGAAATCTCTCCTGGCTATCCTGATGTCCCTCATTAAGCTGGCTTATTATGGGGTTGATGCTGATTTCCCAACATCTTCTACATAGCCCCCAGCATTACTGGGCCAGGGAGGACACCTGGGTCCAAATTTCTCTGACTCTCTCTCTTAAAGTTCTAAATTCTACCAATTTCTTAAATCCCTGGAGATAAACTTGGAAGGGCAGTTTTCTGCCACTTTAAATGTTGGGGCTATGTGTGTTTAAATTGAAATTCAAATTCTGAAATTGTGTGAAATAATTACTACTGTGTGCTAAATGTGTGCTAAAATTGTGAACTTGTTTATTCTGGTATAAGATTTTAAATAAGTGCATTGATATTGAAATATTGCTACTAGAAATTTTAAGTAATTTTGGTTCTCTGGTAACTTATCTAACAACGTCACATGTTTGTATTTCTTAATTAGATGAAATATATTTAAATTGTACATTGCTTGCTAAATTGTACATTGGGCAATTTGAAAAATTATATGAACTTGCTTTAATATTTTGTCAGCTTTGTTGAATATGTGGTATAAATTTCATGAAATTTAGTTCAAAGTTATTTAGATATTGCCTATATTCTGAATCTTAAGGTTTGTCTTGCTTTCTTTCTTTAACAAAGAAATGAAAACAAGAAAATTTGACATATAGGGATATGTATAATTGTAAAACAAATTGTATCTGAAAAGTGTGTAACATGTCTAAAGATGAACAAGAAGGTATCGAGGATGTATCCCTCTGGAGAGAGGGAACCTGGCTCCAAAATATTCATTAGGTTTTAATTAAATGACACCAATGGGTCATTCCCAATGGGGAAACTGAGATAGCTTTCCCCTGGATTGTATTGCTCTAAGAGGGGTTAGTGGAATAACATTGGAACAAATTGTACCTAAGCATGGATTGGTACTGATTACTGATTATGATAAAGAAACATATTTTACTTCTAAAGTTTTATAAGAAATAATGGGGAGGGACTGCAAATTGAGTGGCAATTTCAAACACCTGGGCATCTGCTCTTAGCAAGGAAAGTGGAAGAAATGAAACCTATTCTTAAGAAACAGATGACTAAATTGATGTTAGAGTCTAAATTGCCTTGGGAAAAAAAATGTTTTCCTATTGTTTTGTTAGAGAATTAGAACTGTCCCCAGAAGTGATCTGGGACTTCCCCCATATGAAATTATTTAATTTGGGAGGGAAAAAGGGAAAGACCTTCTATTGAAATAAAGGATAAGTTTTTAAGGAATTATATACTGGCTATGTTCTCATTCCTTTTAGCTCTTAGGAAACAAAGAGTGCTGACCCAGACAATATATTTGGAGTTTGAGGTTACAGTAGAGTAGGTGCTTGCTAAGTCCTGTAAGAAGCAGAAGGGGAAGGACCTCACCAGATGTTTCAAATGACTGAGACTGAAGTTTGGAGGTTGAGAACACCAGGGTTAAAGGACCTGGGGAGGAACCTCAAAAATGGATAGTGAAAGACAATTTATAATCTCTAAAATTGACTTTGCAATTAGCAATGTTTGGCGGGAGGGGAAAATTCATTGTAGTTAGAGGGCTTTTAATAATATTGGTGTTGTACCTGTAATGTATGTTTCCAGAAAAGTTTATAGAGACTCCTCAATTGGAAGAAGTTGAATTAATTTTTTTTAAGATGAAGAAATTATTCATTTTAATTCTGAAGGGGTTCTTTAATGTGAAATTAGGGAAGTCAATTGGTTGTATTAGATCATTTTAGGGTTATTCCCATGGTTAGGGAGAGTCTGAAAACAATAGTCTGTCTATGTCTTTGACCCTTTGAACATGATTACTACTTGACCACGTTTTGATATAGATTGGTTATTGAGCCTTTTAAAATGTAATATTCAATTTAAAATCCATCTTCTTAAATATGAAGATAAACTGAGGACCTTCTAGAATAAATCACTTATTGTTATCAATATAAGATTATAGTCAATACTTATTTAGGATATGTGATCCTTGAGAGCTAAATTTACCTGAAGCTTTGATTAATGAGTCTTGTTATTTGAGATAAAATCTCTTGGGACTGTAGCTGATACTATTTGGAGTTTTGAATTCAGGTACAATTGTCTGCTGGATCATCAAGCCAGTAATCTACCATCTGAAAGGAATATGCTACAAGCTACTTAGAGGAATGTGCTCCTGAATTGTTACAAGTGGAGGTTACTATCTGAGCAAAAGTTGGAAGGACAACTTTGGCCTCCACTTAAAGTGGAATCCTTCTGACTCAGTTTCCCAGTGATGCTCCTCTGAATAAAAACCTATCTGTTTATTCCCGAGTCTGGCTATAAAGTGGAATTGTTACTGTATACTAGATAAGGATGCTTTATCCTGTCTTGTGTATACTCTCAGGCTGAGGCCTGAAGGACCAATTTTTGATTATAATTATGTCCTTTTTTTTTTTTCTTACAGCAAATTTCTATAATCAGGGTAAATGTTCAGTAAAAGATACGAGTATCTGAAAATATGTGCTCATTATGTCCTAAATAAGTAGGTAAGTATTTGGCCAAATCATCTATCTGTTGGTAAATGCACATATCTGCTGTTTCTGTTAGCATTTTTGTTGTTGATATCTTTCATGATAGGCATTTTTATTTGTGAAATGTTGTCTACTCTAATTACTAGGGATACAAATTGTTGGGGTGATAGATAGCCCCAAATGGAGTTGGGGGTAAAGAACTCTTAATTTGTATGCTGAATAGGTTCATTAGATTCCAGGCCATGATCAAAATAATTATTAACCAGATGACAAGACTTAGGATCCTAAGAGAGTTAGTTAGCTGTTAGGAAGAGAGGTGGGTTTGGGAAGTATAGCAAAGATAGGAGAAATACCACATGGCACAGGGGAAGGGAAAAGACACCACAAGGCAGAATGCTGTGGTGGGCTGACCCAAAGGAAAGTATCAGTCATGGGATGGAGCAGAAGTAGGTTTTATAGGGAAATTTTAACCTTGGGGACATGCCTGATTTTTGCATAGAGAAAAGATTGAAGAATCTGTAGGGGCAGGTCCAGTTAAACTTGGACCTTTAGAAGATGGGATCACAAAATCAAACTGAAAACAGCTTCTTTGGTTTCATTTCTGACAAGGATGAACCCCAATAGAGAAAAAGGACAAACCAGGTCCAGAGGGATTGGAGACTGAGAACAAGATGGTTGAGGAAATGTATCAAGAGTAATGTGAGAGGTTTTTATAAGGGTTAATAAATAAAGAGGAGGGACTGAATCGGATAAACCAAGTGAATCATATAAGCATATGGCCTTGAACTAACAAGTATAGCTAAAAAGCTACAGGTGTTCTGTTTTCTTAGATGAACATTTCACCTCCTCTTCCCTCTATCACTTCTTAATTAGCATTTAGGTACTTCTTTTAAAGAATATAATAGCTTTGGGAATTCAGGTAACAGAATTCTCTCATTCAAGATTATCTGCTTGTATAGAATTTTTCTAGGGAAATTTGAATTAAGAGATTGTTATTTATTCTTTTGTTTCTGGGATAGATTTCCATGTTTAGAGTTTGTCTGAATTCCTTCAGACAATAGGAGAAAAGGTTGGGGGGCAGGGACTTCTGCATTTAAGATCTATTTAATCCTGTGTTCTTATGTTTTGCAGTTTGTGCTTTGTACTCTTCTACTGACACCTTGTCTATTAGGAGTTGCCCCTTCTAATGTGATTATTATAAATCTTTTTTTTTTTTTTTTTTTTGCTTTTTATGTGAAGAGTCTCTGATTTTAATTTGGGTAAGATCACTGTCCCATACGTGTGTGTTTCTGGGCAAATTATTTAACCTCTGCCTGTCAGTTTCTTTAACTTAAAAGTGGCAATTCTAAGAACAACTACATCACAGAACTTTTTTGAGGATCAAATAAGAAAATATCTATAAAGTATTTGACCCCAGTATTTTATATGTGGTAGTCACTTAATAAAAGCTTATTGCCTATTAGTGTAGGGTAAAATCAATGAATTTTCTCTGTTATCACATCACAATGTTTAAATTCCAGTCCACTAAATTTTTTACAATTTTTTTCACATCACCGAGGTCAATCTCTAGCTGAATAGAACTAAAATTGCTAAAAAGGTGACTCCTAATATCCCTTAGGCGGTAAATGGCAGTCAGGATTCAAGTTCATTTTTTCTGATTCCAAAGTTATTTCTCCTTCTATTGTATGACATTGCCACTCAAAGAATCATGAAAGCTGTATTCCTTGTATGTGTATGTATGTGTATGTGTATGTAATTTTATTGAAGAATTTCCTCTGACAATAAGATTCAGATGAACCACTGATTTGAAATTTATTATCTTATAGAGTGGCCTGAAACATTGAAAGGTTAAGTGACTTACTATCTCAGAGCCACAGAGCAAGTATATGTACGAATCAAGACATAAAGCTGTCATTGTCTATACAGTAATGACTGGATAGTTAATATATCTAGCCATAATAAACAAAATATTTAGAGACTGTATTAGAACCCCTAATAAAAATTCCTTTGGATAAGCATGAAAGAGCTCCTTAGAAACAGGTAGAGAAGTGTTCTCTATTCATTATAAATTCAAAATGACTCACAAAACATGCTATCTTCAGGCTAAAAAGTCAGAGGTCTTGAAACTGTGAAAATAAAGTACCAGATGACCAAAATCATCTTTGAAGGTTTATACTAAGTAACTTCTCTCTAACTGGCCAGATTCACATTCTTAAAAGTGATCCTTATTGATTAAAGAATTCACTTTGAATTAAATGCTAAAAATTCTTCAATATAAAAGCCCATAAAGGCTAGGAATAATAAGGTTATAGCTGTAAATCAGTTCTCCAGCTCTGACAGAAAACTACATCAATTTTTAAAGAGTACTATTAGATGCCCTTGAAAAAAACATGAAGTTTGATATGTGATTCCTTAAGTTTTCCAGGGAAAATATTCATTTTAATTTTGTAGAAGTATTTCTATTTTCATTAATTATCAGGTTTTCATAAAATGCTAATTGATGGGTAGAACAGTTATATGATGATAGTTATTCTGCCTCCAAGGAGATTTAGTCTAAGGACAAAAAACCTGTTTTGGAGCATTGGACTTTGTTAGACTTATTGAAAATTGGTTTTAAATGATGAATTTAATTTAATTTTTGAATGAGTTTATGAATAAAAAAGGCTTTACTAAGTGCTCACTATGGTCTGAGCCCTTAGTTAAGAGCTGAGAATGCAAATATGAAAACAAAAAAGACATCCTTGGCCTTAGGAGCTAACATTATAATGCAGGAGACAAAATATATAAAGCCTTAGGGATGACAAGTAGAAACAAAGAGAAGTATATTGTTACACCTCATCCAGAACAGTGGTAATAGTTCCTTTTTCCACCAGTGAAAGGAGGAGGAATAAAAAAAGAGGATACTAGAAAGGCAGTCATTAATCAGATCAAAGCCATATGCTATGAATTTCTTAGCTAGAAGAACTTATGAATACATCTCAAAATGTTGTTATCTATTTGTTTCTTGAGAACAGGTGATATAATAACAATTATGAAATGGCTATATTTAATCTTGGAGGGATCCTTGTAAGTAAAGGTTCTTTGGTAGGAAGTAAGTGGGAAGTACTAATTCAAAGAAATCAGAGGCTATGACTACAGTCAAGAGGCAAAGGTCAGTCACTTGAATATAGTGGTTTAACTTTAGCAGAGAAGAAGTAAAATGTAGACTACCCTCTGACACAGTATTCATCATTTCCCCTAATCTGACCACAAATAGGCCCAAACATGTCTTCTTCTTCTTCCTATTTTCTTCTCTGTACTATTGTATGAAGTGGCTAAATCTTCTCCCTGCTTACAGTCCCTCTCCTGTCATGTTAAACAGAACTTCCAGAATATTTTTCTTTACATACAGTTTCTCCCAGTCATACCCATGTTAAAACACTAACAAGGAATTGCAGATCCTCTACAATATGGCTCTAACCTACTTTCCCAGTCCTATATACAAAACTCCCTTTCATGCTATTTAAGCTTTAAACACATTGGACCACAGACTTGTCTCTAAAAGCTTTCTGTTATAAAGTTACCTGTCACTTAAAACAGAAATCCACATCTGAATCAGATTTAGTTGTTAATATAAATTTTCCCCTTTAAAATACTGTCATGATGTCACTTCCTCCATGATGTTGCTTTTCTCTACAGAAAATGTTTATATTTATTTAAAACTTGTAATGCCAGAGAAACTGAGGCAAGATGGAGATTAGAGAGTATTTAATATTTTATTTGAAATGGAGAGATTTACTGGGACCAAATGGATCCATGGTTTGGTCCCAGGGCTGAATGAGACTATCATCTCCAAGAATCCAGCAAACAATGTGAGTTCTTGATGACATATATACATGTGGCTCAGACATAGTGGGTAGATCAAGGCAGGGGCAGAGTCAGAGTGATAAGAGCAGGAACTGGACTATGATAGGGTGGGGAGAGTCACCAGAGATAGGGATGACATAATGGGCAGAGTTATCCCAGAGATTGGGAGAGGCATGTTGATAAGATGGAATCTGCTATTCTAATAGCTTGGGATGAGAAGAGGCATTCTGATATTCTAAAATATAAGATCTTTTATCCTTATCAAATATTCTGATGATTAAGAGGGAGGGCTGGTTTTGCAGGATTGAGCAGAACAATTAGAAACCAAGGCAGGACAATTAAGGAAAACTGAGCAGGATAATTAGGAAAACCGAGTCAAAATAATAAAAGAACCATGGCACAACAAACTCTGCAGCATCATGTCTTATTCTCTCCTTTATACTGATCATTCTTTATCTCATATTAATATGTCTATGCACATGCCTTTCCCTTCTAATAGGGGAAAGCTATTATATAATATAGCTAAACATATATAAAACTATATAAAAATATAAAGCTAAACAGCATGCCATTTTTCATCTTTGGCTTCTCATCTGTTAACATAGTACCTTTTTTACAGTAGATTCTGGACAAATGTTTGTTTATTGTTGCTGAGTCTTTCATTTTATAGAAAGATAGGAGACATATGTCACCAATTTCCATATCTCTGTTTCTTGATATTGCATTTCTTCATCACATTTTGTTAAAAAACAAACAAACAAATAAAAAAAAAAAAACTAGTGTAAATGATGGGTCCCCATCTTCATTCTAAGCTTCTAAACCCTTGCTAGTGGGCATGAGATGGTGAATGCTTCCAAATAGCAAATGGAGTCTATAAAAGAATCAATCAACTTTAGTGAATTGGATCACTCAGAAAAATTGTCCTCATCACTTTTGTTCAGCACTGGACACTTTTATCAGATCAGTCACTCTAACATCAATCATATTGGAATTAGGTTCAAGAAGAGAGACTGACAAGCTCAAAAAAGCACAGAGGAAAGAACACAATTAAAGGAAAAAGAAGATTAAAATGTGTTCCCTTATTTGCAAACAAAATGTTCCTACTTGGTAGAGAGGGTAGAATGGACTTAATTCAAATACTATTTAAATCTCTATCTCTGTGATTTTGGTAAATCATTTTACTTTCTTGAACCTCAGTTTCTTCAGCTGTAAAATGAGAGTTTTTCTATATTTCCTCAAAGACCCTGTCTATGATGTAATGTATGATCTCATGAAAGCCCACTCAAAAAAAGGTTTCAATTTTCAATGAAAGGCTTAGATTTTGTTTTTTTATTTTTTAAATTTTTCAATAATTTTAAAATCTTATTTTTCCTGAATATAAATATACATATACATTTTTTCAAATTCATGTCAGAAGAAAAAAATCAAAACAACAACAAAAAAAAAAACAAACAACAACAGCAAGAGAAAAAAAACAGAAGAAAAAGAAAAAATGTGAACATGGCATGAATTTACATTCAGTCTCTAAAGTTCTCTCTCTGGATGCAGATGGTGTTTGATATCCAACTTTAATGGAATTGTCTTGGATCACTGAACTGCTAAGGACAATCAAGTCTTTAATAGCTGATCATTGAATAATTTTGCTGTTACTGTGTAGAATGTATTCCTAGTTCTGCTTGTTTTGCTTAGTATCAGTTCATGTAAATCTTTGCAGGCCTTTTTAAAATGGGCTTGTTCATCATTTCTATATAACAATGATATATCACACTTTCATATACCATAACTTATTCAGCCACAATGGATGGGCATCTACTCATTTTTCATTCTTTGCCACCAAAAATGGTTGTTATAAATATTTTTGCACGTGTGTCTTTTCTACTTTTTATTTCTTTGGGATACAAACCCAGTAGTGGCACTGCTGAATCAAAGGGTATGCAAGAGATACAACCTTTTGAGAATAGTTCCAAATTGCTCTAAATAATGGTTGAATCATTTTACAACTATATCTTAGTGTCCCAGTTTTCCCATACCCCTTCCAACATATATCACTTTCTTTTCTTGTCATCTTAGCTATTCTTAGAGGAGTGTAGTGGTACCTCAGAGTTGTTTTAATTTGTATTTCTCTAATCAATAATGCTTTCAAACTTTTTTTTTTTCATATGACTATAGATGGCTTTAATTTCATCATCTGAAAATTGTCTATTCCTATCTTTTGACCATTGATCAGTTGGGGAATATGTTGTATTCTTATAAATTTCATACAGTTCTTCATATGTTTTAGATTTGAGTTCTTTATCAGAAATACAGACTGCAATTTTTTTTTCTCCAACTTAGTATTTCCCTTTTTAATCTTGTTTCTATTGGCTTTGTGCAAAAAATTTTCAAATTAATGTAATTAGAGTTGTCCATTTTGCATTTCATAATGTTCTCCAGTTAATCTTTGGTTATAAATATCTCCCTTCTCCAAAGATCTGATAAGTAAACTATCCTTTGTTCTCCTAATTTGCTTATGGTATCACCCTTTGTGCTCAATTCATGTAACCATTTATATTTTATTTTGGTATGGGGTTTGGAGATAGGGGATATGCCAAGTTTCTGACAACTTATTTTCCATTTTCCTCAGCAATTTTCATGAAATAGTGAGTTGTTATCCCAAAAGCTGGAGTTTTCTCCAGAGGTCTATCATATCTAAGGTTTCTAGCATTCTATTAACTCCCTTAGTTTCTTTCTGGCTTATTTTGTGGTTAGATTTATCTAATTCTGAGAGGAAGAATATAGCTTTGCTGTCTATTTCTTTCTGTAACTGGATTAACTTCTTCTCTAAGTATTTGGATGTTATACCCATTAGGACATATACATTTAGTATATTACTAAGATAATGAAGTAGTACTTCATTATCTATGATACCCTTCAATGAAATATAATTTCCTTCCTTGTCCTTTTTAATTAGATCTATTTTTATGTTGGATGTAATAAAAATTATATTCAATAAAGGGCCAAGGAAATATAGAATAAAGACCAAATGGAAATTAAATAATCTATGTCTAAATAATGAGTGGGTCAAAAAAATTTCACAGAAACAATCCAGAATTTTCATCCAAGAGAATGATTATAATGAGGCAGCATACCAAAACCTGTGGGAGGCAGCCAAAGCAGATTTTAGGGAAAATTTTATATATCTAAATAGTTACATCAATAAAATAAAGAAAGAGGAGATTAATGACTTGGGCATGTAACTAAAAAAGCTAGAAAAAGAACAAATGAAAATCCCTAATTAAATACCAAATTAGAAATTCTGAAACTCAAAGGAAAGAGTAATATATTTGAAACTAAGAAAATCATTGAATTTATTAATAAAACTAAGAATCGGTTTTATGAGAAAAACAATAACAAAGTAGATATACCTTTGATTAATTTGATTAGAAAAAGAAAAGGGGGGAAAGCAAAAAAAAAAAAAATTACCAGTATCAAAAATTAAAAGGGTAAATTTGCCACCAATGAAAAAGACATCAAAGAAACAATGAGGAGATATTTTGCCCAAATGTATGAGAGCAAATCTGGCAATCTAACCAAACTAGAAGAATATTTACAAAAATATAAATCATCCAGATTGACAGAATAGGAACTATATTACTTAAATTGTTGCACTTTAGAAAAAAAAAATTAAAGAAGCCATCAATGAATTCATTAATATAAAATCTCCAGGGTGAGATGGATTTACAAGTGAATTATAATAAACATTTAAAGAACTATTGATTTCAGTGCTATCTAAAGTATTTGAAAAAATTGGTAAAGAAGGAGAACTGCGAAATTCCTTCTAGGTCACAGATATGGTACTAATACCTGAACCAGGAAGACCCAAAACAGAGAAAGAAAATTACAGACCAATCTCTCTAATAAATATTGATGCAAAAATTTAAAATAAAATTTAAAAAAATAGATTACAGCAACTTATCAACAGGATAATATGCCATGACTAAGTAAGATTTATATCAAAAATGTAGGACTGGTTCAATGTCAGGAAAACTATAACCACAATCAACCATATTAACTACAAAACTAAGATAAATCATATAATAATCAAAATAGATGAAAAATTTTTTTTAACAAAACAGCACCCATTTCTATTAAAAATATTTAAGAGCATAGGTATAAAGAAGTTTTCCTTAAAATAATAGAAAGTATCCATTTACAACAAAAAGCAAGCATTATATGCAATAGAGAGAAACTGGACACATTCCTAATAAGATCAGGCATGGGATAAGAATGCCCATTTCTCACCTCTATTATTCAATATTATAATTGAAATGTTAGCTTTAGCAATAACAAAAGAAGAAACTAAATGAATTAGAATAGTAGATAAAACTATCACTCTTTACAGATGATATGATGATATACTTAACAAATTCTAGAAAATCATCCAAAAAAAAAAACCCCATTTGAAATGATTAACGACTTTAGCAAAGTAGTAATATGTAAAATAAAGCCACAGAAATCATCAGCATTTCTATTCTGAAAAAACCTGATAGCAATATATAGACTATACATACTATATATATATAGCAATATATAGAAAGTCCATTTAAAATAACTATAGAGAAAATAAAATATTTGGGTATCTACCTGTCAAGACAAACCTAGGAACTATAATGAACACAATTGCAAAACACTTCTCACACAAATAAAGTTACATTTAAACAACTGGGAAAGCATGAATTGCTGATGGTTAGGCCAAGTAATTTTAATAATAAAAATGAGAATTCTACCTAAATGGTCTACTTATTCAGTACCATAACAATCAAAGTATCAAAAATTATTTTATAGAACTTGAAAAAAATAATAACAAAATTCATCTGAAAGAACAAAAGGACAAGAATATAAAGAAAATTAATGGGGGAGGAGGGGGAGTGCAAAGGATGGTAACCTAGCAGTACCAGACTTAAAAGTATGTTATAAAGCATCAGTCATCGAAACCATTTGGTACTGCCTAAGAAATAATGTGAAGATTCATTGGAATAATTTATATAATAATTTGAATAATTTGAACAATAATCAGTAATTATACTAATCTAATATTTGATAAATCCCCAAACTTCAGCTTCTTGTATGAGAACACATTATTTCACAAAATATGGAAAAACTGGAAAATATTATGTAAGAAATTTGGCATAAATCTACATCTCTCACCCCATAACAAAATAAGATCAAAATGGTAACATGATTTAAGTATAAACTGTAATACCATATGCATATTAGGAGAGCAAGGGATAATAGACTTTTGGAGAAGTGAGGAATTTATGAGTAAAGAATTAGAGCACATTATCAAATGCAAATTGAACAACTTTGATTACATTAAATTAAAAAGGTTTTGCACAAACAAAACTAACACAAACAAGATTAAAAGAAAGTACAAAACTGGGAAAAAATCTGTACATCCAGGGTTTCTGAAAAAGCTCTCATTTCAAAAATATATAAAGAACTTTTTCAAATTTAGAAGAATACAAGTATTCTCTAATTCATAAATGGTCAAAGGATATAAACAGAAAACTTTCAGATGATGAAATTCAAGTCATCTATAGTCACATTAAAAAATGCTCTAAGTCCCTATTGATTAGAGAAATGTAAATTAAAACAATTCTGAGGTACCATGCCACTTACCTCCCAGACTGGTAAGGGTGATAGGAAAATGTAATGATAAATGTTGGAGGGGATGTGAGAAAATTAGTACACTGATGCATAATAGATGTTGTCAAATGATTCAACTATTCTGGAGAACAATTTGGAACTGTGCCAAAGGAGTATAAAATTGTGCATACCCTTTAACCCAGAAATGCTACTACTGGGTCTGTATCCTTAAGCAATCATAAAGGAGAAAAAAACAACTTTGTAGCAGCTCCTTTTTGTAGTAGCAATGAATTAGAAAATGAATAGATGACCATCAATTGGGAAATGACTGAATAAGTTATACTACATGCAGGGAATGAAAAGTTCTGATTTTTAATTAAAAAAAAACATACAGGTTATTGGGTGAGGATCACTATCCTATTTCTTTCTTTTTTTTTTTTTTCATTTTCTCATTTTTTATTAAAGCCTTTTATTTACAAAACACATGCATGGGTAATTTTTTAATATTGACCCTTGCAAAATCTTGTGTTATAAATTTTCCCCTCCTTTACCCCAATCTCTCCCCTAGATGGCAGGTAATCCAATAAATGTTAAATATGTTAAAATATACGTTAAATTCAATATATGTATACATATGTATAAAGTTATCTTGCTGCACAAGAAAAATTGGATCTAGGAGCAAAAAAATGAGAATGAAAACAAACAAGAGAAAGAGTAAAAATTCTGTATTGTGGTCCACATTCAGTTCCCACAATCCTGATCTCTGGATGTAGAGGGAAATTCTCTTTATCACAAGATTATTGGAACTGATCTGAATCATCTCATTGTTGGAAAGAGCCTTGTCCATCAGAATTGATCATCATATAATCTTGTTGTTGCCATGCACAATGATCTCCTGGTTTTGCTCATTTCATGTAGCATCAGTTTATGTAAGTCTCTCCAAGTCTCTCTAAAATCATCCTCCTGATCATTTCTTATAGAACAATAATATTCCAAAACATTCATATACCATAACTTATTCAGCCATTCTCTAATTGATGAGCATTCAGTCAGTTCCCACTTTCTTGCCACTACAAACAGTGCTACCGCAAACATTTTTGTACATGTAGATCTCTTTCCCTCCTTTAAGATCTAATATAAACACTGCTGAATCAAAGGGTATACACAAGTTTAATAACTTTTTGAACATAGTTTCAAATCGCTCTTCAGAATGGCTGGATCCATTCATAGTTCCACCAACATCGTATTAGTATCCCAGTTTTCCCACATCCCAATATTCATCATTATCTTTTCCTTTCACTGTAGTCAATCTGAGAGTTATGTAGTAGAAACTCAGAATTGTCTTAATTTGCATTTCTCTGATCAACAGTGATTTAGGGAACCTTTTCATATGATTAGAAATGGTTTTAATTTCTTCATCTGAAAATTGTCTATTCATATCCTTTGACCAATTTTCAATTGGAGAATGACTTCAATTCTTGTTAATTTGAATCAGTTCTCTATATATTTTGGAAATGAGGCCTTGGTCAGAAACCTTAAATATAAAAATATTTTCCCAATTTATTGCTTTCCTTCTGATCTTGTCTGCATTAGCTTTGTTTGTACAAAAACTTAATACTAACTTTAACTTAATACAATCAAAATTATCTATTTGGTGTTCAATTCTGAGTTCCAGTTCTTCTTTGGACACAAATTCCTTCTTTTTCCACAGATCTGAGAGGTAAACTATTCTATGTTCTTCTAATTTGCTTATAATATCACTCTTTATGTCTAAATCATGAACCCCTCTTGACCTTATCTTTGTTTGTGGTATTAGGTATGGATCAATGACTAATCTCTGCCATAGTAGTTTCCAATTTTCCCAAAAGTTTTTGTCAAATAGTGAGTTCTTATCCCAAAAACTGGGATCTTTGGGCTTTTCAAACATTAGATTGCTATAGTTATTGACTACTTTGTCCTGTGATCCTAATCTATTGCACTGATCGATTACTCTATGTCTTAGCCAGTACCAAATGGATTTGATGACCGCTGTTTTATGATATCGTTTTAGGTCTGACACAGCTAGGCCACCTTCATTGGTATTTCCCCCCCCTCACTAGTTTCCTTGAAAATCTTGACCTTTTGTTCTTCCCAATTAACTTTGTTATTATTTTTTCTAGGTCTGTAAAATAATTTCTTGGGGGTTTGACTGGTATGGCACTAAATAAGTAGATTAATTTTGGTAGTATTGTCATTTTTATGATATTCATTTGGTCTACTCATGAGCATTTGATATTTTTTCAAATGATTTAATCTGACTTTATTTTTGTGGTATTTTGCAGTTATGTTTATATATTTCCTGAATTTCCCTTGGCAGATAAAATCCCAAATATTTTATACTATTGAGTTATTTTGAATGGATTTTTTTTTTGTATCTCTTGCTGCTGGATTTTAGTGATAACATATAAAAATGCTAATGATTTATGTGCATTTATTTTGTATTCTGCAACTTTGCTAAAGTTTTGAATTGTTTCTAGTAGTTTTTTAGCTTATTCTCTAGAGTTCTCTAATATAGTATCATATCATCTGCAAAGAGTGACAATTTGGTTCCCTCATGACCTATTCTAATTCTTTTAATCTCTTTTTGTTGTCTTATTGCAAAGCTAACATTTCTAATACAATATTGAATAGTCATGGTGATAGTGGGAAACCTTGTTTCACTCCTGATGTTATTGGGAATGGTTCTATTGTGTCCTCATTACAGATGATGTTTGCTGATGGTTTTAAATAGATACTATTGATCATTTTAAGGAAAAGCCCATTTATTCCTATGTTCACTAATGTTTTTAATAGGAATGGGTGTTGGATTTTATCAACTGCTCAAAAACCAATTTTCCTTAGTGTTTTCCTTGTGAAATCTCTTTCTGAGAGTAATTGATGTATTCTTTCAGTGCCAATTTCCCCTTCTTGTTGTAGTATATTAGGGTAGTTTTCCTTGATGATCTCCTAAAGAATGTTATCCATTTTTTTTGATAATGGCCTTCAGATAGACCAATCATTTTAAAATTGTCTCACCTGGATATATTTTACTGGTTAGGTATTTTTGAAATGAGATAATTTATATTTTTCCATTTTTTTCATTTGTTTGATGGACTCTTGATGTGTCATGTATCATTTAATTCCATTTGCCAAGTTCTAGTCTTTAATATGTAATTTTCTTCAGTTATCTTTTTATATCTTTTTTTCCATTTAATTAATTCTATTTTTCAAAGTGTTCCTTTGTCCCCCTGGCAGTGGATTTTTTTTTTTTTTTTTTTTTTGCATTTGGTCTATTGAATTTTTAAAAAAGTGGATTTCTTCAGTGGATTTTTTCAATGTCAATTGTATTTTTTAAGGGATTGACTTTTTTAAAAACCATTTTTATCTTTCCCTTTTCAAGCTATTGATTCTCTCTTGCATACCTCTCATTTTTTTTCACATTTTTTTCTTCTATCTCTCTTATTTTTCTTTTGAAATTTTTTTTTGTGATCACTTCCAAGGAATCTCTTTGGGTTTCAATCCAATTCATATCAGTGTTTTAGTTTTATTTTGTGGATATTTTGTCCTTGTCTAAGTTTGTGATTTGGTCTTCTCTGTCACCAGACTAATTTTTTTGGTTAAAGTTTCTTTCTGTTTTTTGTTCATTTCCCTATCTTCTCTTTTAAAAAAAATTCCTCTTCTGTGCCTTTTATAGTTGTGCTTGGCTCCTTGGATAAAAGGGGTGCTATCCCAAGTTTCCTGTACATCCCCTAGACCGTGGCTTTGAGCATAAGGGCCTCTTGTGTTTAGTGTTTTGTCCACAGCAGAGACTATCTGCTCTCTCCAGGAAACAACCTGATTTCCAATGGCAATTTACTTTATGTGCTTGGACTGAAGGCTGCACAACTAATTGCCTCTGCTTTTGAGCTAGAACTCAGGGTCTCAATTGCTGATTTTCTGTGATTAAGACTTTCTCACTGGTTTTTCTGTACACTAAGGTGGGCTGAACACCCCTTTTATTCTAATGCAGTGGTCCTCAAACTTTTGTCTCAATATCTTTATTCTATTAAAAATGATTGAAGATCTGACCAAAGAGTGTTTTGTTATAGTTATAGATATTGATCACATTAAAAATAAAAACCAATTATGAATTTGTAGATTCTCTGAAAGGATTTCAGAGATTCTTCAGGATGCTCTGGACCAGACTTTGAGAACCACTGTTCTAATGAGACTGATCTTTCTTGAAATCCTTCCATTCTGTGTTGCACTGAAGAGGGTTCATTCCATCATACACTTTTCAGTGTCTTGCCTTCATGTTTTTTGAGGGAAAGTAGGCAACCTTGAGCAGCTGCCTGGCTTTATGCTGCCATCTTGGTGCACTTGAAATATAGACTTATAATTTGAAAGCTAGAATGGGCCTCTGCTCCAACTCCCTTATTTTAGAAATGAGGAACCATAGAGCTAAAAATATAAGTGATCTGTTCAAAGTGATATAGGTAGTATCAAGAACATTCCTCATACAGAGATTCTGAGCTTGCTAAAAGCCAAGTGATCATAATCAAATAAGTTAGACTTTAAAGTCACTTATATATCATCCAATTGTATTCATTCAGTTTGATGAAACTAAAAGAGCTAGAATTAACTGATTTGCCCAAATTCATATATTGAGTAAGTAACATTGCTGGTTATCAAACCCACATCATTTGACTCTTATAATTATTCAAGGCTTAAAAATAGCTGAAGATTTTAGTTAGACATTAGTGCAGACCTCACTTTAACATTCATTTGTAATTGAAGTCTATGTAAAGTTTCTTTAAAATTGTTTATGAATAATAACAATGTATTAGTGAATCACAATGATTAATTTTGTTTCAGAGTTTGCTAAAAATTGTATTTTAATTTTTTACCTTTTCAAACACTGTTTCAATTTAACTGTCTAATAAATATTCTCTTTGTTTTCAAATTAGAAGTATCAATTAAATTTAGCATGTCTGAGTTCAAAGTCACTATTGGTATACTATTAAGTTTCTTTAGATCAAAGCTTCTTAAAACATGGGTCACACCCCATATAGGGTTACATAACTGTAGGTTATGTAGGTGACAAAATTATGATTTATTATTAGTAAATGTTTGATTTGTATACTGTTTTATATATTTATATATCTGTAGTCATGTAAAATTTTTTCAGGCATAAAGGGTTCGCAAGTGTAAAAATTTAAGAAGTCCCACTTAAGATTTTAAATAAAATGTGAAAAGTTTATTATGGAAATATATGTGTCATGTTTTGATTGTGTGCCCAGTCTATCACTTCCAACTTGTGCCAGCATAACAAAATTTCAAACTTAGCTACTTGAGATAAAAATAAACAACAATATTTTGAGTTTAAACTTTAAAAATTGTTAGAAACATGATTAATTGCTAATATGTCATCTTTGGAAAAGATATGAGTATACATACATACTTATATTACATCTCATATGACTCAAGTTCATACCACATGAGTATTGTCAAATTGAGAGTTTTAAGCTTAAAAAAAGAAATCTTGGGATGGGACTGTGTAATGGGCTGAGGCTTGAGTTGATGCACTGAGGTCCCAAGCACATGAGGCTAAATAGTAATTGGACCATACTCTATTAATATATAAGCTTGGAGAAAGAATGGCCCCTGCCCACTCTTTGTGCAAGTCCTGATGTGTTGTATAGGAAATGACGATTTTGGTGGTGGAGGCAGGGGAGTGGAAAAGGAAGGGGAAAGAGAGACTTTTTGCATTGCCATTGCAACAGTTTGCTCAGCTCAGATCTCTCTCTGTTAGCTGGCTTCCCATCACAGCTGCCCATATTGCTATCGCAATCTTTCTTACCTATATTTGCTATGGCAATCCTTATTCATCTCTTCACTTCAATAAATATTGAAGATTTTTCCCTTAACCTGGATTCCTGACTCCAGCTGATTTTAAATACGCGGTCATTACAGGACTGAGGGACAATAATTGTATTCATTATTAGAAGTATCTCATGTAAAAGGGATTACATATGTTTTGTTTGTATCATTAGGAAAGAAAATACAATATGTGAAGAACTTACATTTAAAGAAATTTATGTTGATATGTAAATATAAACCTATGAAAATAATAATAAAAACTTTCTAACTATAGAACTTACCTCAACATTGAGGTAGGCCTTTCAGCTATTGGAGGAGAAGGTGAATAATCACTTGTCAGGGATATTCTGGTTGCAATACATGATCAAGTATAGGTTTAATAGAAGGCTAGAAATATTTCACATTAAGTTCCTGTGATTGCAGTGCTTTGGATTGGGCCACTGCTTATTAGAGTCTTAATTCTAGCTAATTTAATTGCAATGTAATCATTTATAAACTTGAGTCTTTTCTCCCTTTCATTTTTCTTTTCTAGATTCCATTCTTTCCTTACTCTTTCTCTTTCTTTCCCTCCTTCCCTTCCCTTTCTTCACTTTTCTTCCTTCCTTTCTGCCCTTTCTCTTTCTGTATTTAGATCCTCTTACATTTTATTCTACAGAATGAAATAATAGCATGAACTTTCTAGTGAAGTAGAAGCAATCATTGCTTTTGATGAACTAAAAACGATTCAATGAAATGAGCAACTATTAATTATTTACCAAATACAAGGAAGTTGTTTCTAGGACTATAAAGACAAAAACAAAACAATCACTGTCCTTAATAAACTATACATATAAATATAAATTATAGGTAGATAGATTTATATAGATATGAGGGGGAAATATCATCATCAAATAATCTTTGAATGTTTCCTGTGTTCAGACTGTTTTTTCAGAGAAAGAGGTTAAGATTTTCCTCTGGTCTTTATATGTTATAATGGTTAATATCAAGGAAGATGGTTCTACACATCTTATAAAAGGCATTTAAAAAGGCATTAGTAGCACCACATATCATTTTTAGAATATATGCTACTAAATTTTAAAGGACATACAAATGTGAAATGAGTTTTAAAAATCTCTTGATGGGATCGATAAAGAAAGCTACTCATCCATAAGTGGAAACCAGACAATTTGAGGATGTATCATGAACTCCCTAGTCAACTAATGCTTTAATAAATAATTCTTCCAATTTTCTGAAAGAGTTCAAGCATCTCCTCAAATACCCAATGTACCTATGATTGCTTTTTAAGTAAAATATGATCAATTAAATTCTTTTGAATATAAAGCGGTGTGAGCATATTTTAATGTCTTTTTTTCATTTTTTAAAAAATAATTACTTTTTATTGAATCAAGGGTAAAAAAAGATTGGGAACAATTTCCAAACTAGCCTCCCCTGGCTTTCTTCTTTCTAGTTTTTTCCTAGTTCCTTATTTCCAGCTCTATGCTGCCTTTAATCCTAAATGCCCTCACTGATTGAAAAATCAACAACATATCTGAATGATATAGAAGATTTATGTTATAAAAATACAAGAATTAATGAGTCAGACAGGTTATCAGGAAATTGTTCCAAGTAGTCATTTGAAATCAAAGGGGTTTCAATAACCTCTCACCAACTCTTTAGCTAAACATAATCCAGCAATATAAGATGTGGCAAGTTTTTAAGTTGTTTAAAAAAGATGCTTTGAGCTGAAGTTATAAATATAGCACATCATCATTTTATATTTGTTTCCATGTTTCTATATTAAGAATGAGGGGCAAGGGAAACAGAGTACATACAGGAAAGTAACATTAATGATTTCATTATTGATGAGCAAAATATTAAATGATCCTGTTATCATAAAGGTTCTCTAGCTAAACAGGACTTCAAAGATCCTACTGAAAGCACCTTCATTTATCATATAAAATTAATTTTATTTCATGAAATATTTACCAATTATGTTTAAAATTTTATCTTATTTTTTTCCAAAAATTTTCCCAAAAAATTCCAAATTATTTTTCCCTACCATGTCCTTCTCACCTTCTCACCTCCTTAAGAAAGCAAGCAAACAAAACCAAAGAAAAAAAAAAAAAATAGAAGAAAATGTAAAATACCTCATCGAAAAAACAACTGACCTGGAAAACAGATCTAGGATATACCATCTATGAATTATTGGACTTCCTGAAAACCATGATGAAAAAAGATATCATCTTACAGGAAATCTTTAAGGAAAACTGCTCTGAAGTCCTAAAAACAGAGGGCAATATAGCCATTGAAGGAATTCACTGAACACCTCCTGAAAGAGACCTCAAAATGAAAACTTTGAGACACATTGTAGCTAAATTTCAGAATTATCAAATAAAGGAGAAAATATTTTAACAACCAGAAGGAAATAATTCAAATATAGAGAAGCCACAATCAGGATTAAGCAGGACCTAGCAGCTTCTAAGAATCAAATATCCAGCAAAATTGAGCATTATCTTTCAAGAAAGTAGAAAGACATTCAATGAAACAAGTTAATTTCATTTATTTGTGATGAAAAGAGCAGAGCTTAATAGAAAACTTGATCTTCAAATACAAAACTCAAAAGAATTATGAGAAGGTAAAAATGAAAGAAAAAAATAACTTCCTTTTAAAAGTTAAAAAGCTTATATTTCTATATGAGAAGATGATATGTTTAACACATGAGATCTGTATCTCTAATATGAGTATACTTAGAAGGTACAGGTATAATTTTATTTTATTATGATGATTTAAAAAAGAAATTAGAGGATGAAATGGGATTTTATTTGAAGAATAGGAAAATGGCATTTAAATGGGGTAAATTACATCTCATCAGGAGACAAAAAAGACCTATTGCAATTGAGGGAAAGAGAGGAGGGGGATGAATATTGTGTGAATCTTACTCTCATAAGATTTGGCTGAAAAAGAGATTATCAGACACATTTTGCTTCACAGAGAAGCTTGTTTCACCCTTTAGAAGAGCAGGAGGGAAAGGGGGAAAGGAAGAGGGGAAGCTAATAGAAGGAAGAATGAAGTAGAAGGAGAAAAGTATAAGGAAGGGGGATGGCCTGCAAAAGAGGGCTGTTTGAGGGAGGGGATGATCAATGGCAAAATACTGGGGAAAAGTGGAAAGAAAAGAGAAAAATTTAATTGCAGGTAAGTAAGATGTCAAAAAATAAAGAGTAATTTTTTTTTTTCTGTGAATGGGATGAATTGTCCCATAAAACAGAAGCAGGTAGCAGATTGGATTAAAAGACAGAATCCTACAATTTACTGTTTGTAAAAAACTCATTTAAAGCACAATCATACGTTTAGAGTAAAAGTAAAAGGCTAGAGCAGAATCTATTATGCTTCAACTAAGGTAAAAAAATAAAAAGGCAGGGATAGCAATCTTAATCTCATATCAAGCAAAAGCAAAAATAGATATAACTTTAAAAAGATAAGGAAGAAAAGTATATCCTATTTAAAGGTACAATAGATAATGAAGTAATATCAATACAAAATATACATGCACCAAGTGGTATAGCATGGAAATTCCTAAATGAGAAGTTAAGAGAGTTGCAAGAATTAGACAGCAAAACTTCACTAGTGAGAGAATCTCAAACTTGCTCTCTCAGAACTAGATCACTTGAACTGCAGAATAAATAAGAAAGAAGTTAGGAGAGTAAATAGAATTCTAGAAAAGTTAGGGATGATAGACCTTTTTGAGAAAATTGAATGGAGATAGAAATAAATATACTTTTTTCTTGGCAGTATCTGGAACATATAAAAAATGATCATGTATTTGGGCACAAAACCCTCAAAATCAAAAGCAGAAAAGCAGAAAAAGTGAATGATTTTTCATCAGATCATGATAATAATAAAACTTACATGCAATAAAAGGCCAGGGAAAACAGACCAAAAATTAATTGGAAATGAAACAATCTAATCCTAAAGAATGAATGGGTGAAACAGCAAATCAACACAATCAATAATTTCATTCAAGAGTGTAATGTCTGGGCTAGCTTTCTGAAGGTCCTCTGGAAGGGCCTTGGTCTCAATAGGATAGTCACCACAAGGATAGTCAGGAATAGAGTCTAAAGTCTTTATTGTCTCCTTCACAATCTGTCTCCTTCACAGTCTGTTCACTCTGACTCTCGGACTCCCCAGTTCTCAGCCCTTAAATACCCTATTACAATTACATTATTACATCATACTGAGTATATGCCAAGTTGAGTGATTATATCATACTAGATATGTGTGAACTAGAGAACTAGTATCTCATCAATTCCACTGAGCTAAAATCTTGTTGTAAGTATCCTTGTTTCAAGAATATTTCTCCAGAGTTCCCGCCATCCACATCTCCCCCTTTCTTTTGTTTTAGAACACAGGTGGTCATGCCCTCCCTGATTTGTCAGAAAGGGAGGTAAAAACACCAAAAAAAAAAAAAAAAGAGAGGCTCACACCCTCCCTGACTTCTTCGGGAGGTGAGAACACCAAACCAGATATTGTTAGCAGGTTTCCTCTGGACTGAAGTATACCTGTTACTTGAAACAGGTGTACATAAATATATCAGCATGGGAAGTATTATACAAGCACATAGTAATGTAACACAGGCTATATGTTGTGATGTAACAACAACATGAATCAACATTAGAAATATCCATAAGTCCTAGAAAGAGTGTATATAAATAACAATGACACATACACCTCCTTCAGCAGCCAAGAGATAGTCCAAAACCAATCTATTGTCCATTACTTCATATGTCAGGGAATCTATTGATTACTGAAGATTTTTAACAGTCTTATCTTGTCTCAGGGAATTCAATGATTTGATTCCTGCTGGTTTTAAAGTTCTGCAGCAGTCTTATTAACAATTTTTAATGTTCATGAGTCAATTGCCATAACTACCATGCTCTTTTAGTGATGGGCACAGTTAGCCATGGAACCATCTGATGTTTCTTGGGTCTCCTCCTTCACTTCAAGAATCTCTCTGATGGACAAGGCAAATATGGCTTGTAAGCACCCATCTGATTCCTTCTCCATCTGTAGAGATACAAGCAAAACTTCTCCCCCAAGCAGTTAATCTATCTGGTCCCTTCCCTTCACTACTTTTTGGATCTCTCCACATCACCTGGTGATTATCTAAAGATAGTAGAGCTGCTTGCACCAGACACTGCCCTTCCAGTGGATTACAAAACCTGTCTGCCAGAGACAGTGCATCTTTATCAAAAATCAAGAAGTTAATTGTATAAAGAACTAAATTTAGAATATCTCTAGGATTACCTGTGGCTCCTCCATTCTTTTGTTTTTGGAGGAGTGTCTTGATATCTGTGTTTCTTGGCTGTACTATAGCCTGTCTTTGAGGATTAAAAGATATGCCAGTGATATGTAAAATCTTTGTACCACACCTACTGAATTGACTGAATCAGATGTTACATTTATATCTCCTGGATCATAAGTACTAATACTTCTCGTTTAATGGCCTTTAATAAAATTCTAGCCACAAGCACTGAGTAAGGAGTAAGATTTTGTTCTGATTGTGCTGGGAGGTTCACCCACTCTATCACATTGTCTCCTTGTTGAAGGACTGCTGTGGGTGCCTCTTTTGTAGCAAAAACTGATATTTCCAAGGGTTTTTGAGGATTCTTTCAACCACATTGGATAAAGCCAGTTCAACTTCTCTCAAAGCCTCTTGAGCTTCTTTCATAAACTGGCCTGTTTAGTTTGAAGCACTGTTTCCCCTTAAAATGTTATATAATATTGAAATTGATATGTAGTTAAGCCTAACACTGGAAGGATCCATTGGATATTTCCTATCAATTTCAGAAAGTCCTTTAAATTGTTCAACTTCCCTATTCTAAAAGAAAGCACTTTAGAATATACTTCATATTCTAAATGTTGAAAAGGAGTGTGCCTTTGAATTTTTTCTGGAGCTATATGCAATTTGTAGTTCCTTAGTGTTTCTTTGGTCTTTTGTAGACATGCTTCTAACATTTACTCCTCAGGTGCACACCCCAAGATATCATCCATAACATAACAACATAACTTTTGGAAATTCTTTTCTTACTGGAGTAAGAGCAGCAGCAACATACATTTGACACATAGTAGGACTGTTTTTCATTCCTTGTGGCAAAACTGTCCATTCATAGCTTTTATAAGGCTCAGCTCAATTAACACTAGGCACTAAAAAAGCAAATATTTTCATATCCTTCTTATCCGGAGGGATAGAATAGAAATAATATTTAATGTCTATAAACCAAAGAAGCCATTCTCTAGGCAATTGAGTAGAAGATGGAAGTCCAAGCTGAAGAGTTCCCATAGTTTGCATCTGTTCATTCACTTTTCTCAGATCTGTCAACATCTTCCATTTTCCAGATTTCTTTTTAACAACAAATACAGGAGAATTCCAAGGCCTTAGATAAAGTTGTAAGTATCTTTAGTCAAGTTGCTATCGTACTATATCTAATAAGGCCTGGATTTTTTCACTTGTTAAAGGCCACTGTTCCACCCATACTGGTGTATCAGTTTTCCATTGAATGGGAACCAGTGAGAGTGCAGGCAGGGCTTTGACAGCAGCCCTGCCATGCCGAAGTTTGCAACTGCAATCCTAACTGTTTTAAGGTCTCTTCCTCACAGATCGATGGGGATTTTATTTACCACCAGAGGAGTAAAAAATTCTGTTTCACCTTCAAATATCCATCTCAAATGGGTACCACTAATTTCAGCTGCTATTGATTCTACTGGAAGCCTCTGTTGCATTTTAGACTTAGGGTTTTGGGCCTTGTTCTCCCACCCTATCTTCTATGCCAACACTGAGCTTTCAGATACCCTACTTTACCACATTGAAAGCATTGACGGGTCTCTCAGGAAGTCCCTTGCCAAAAGGGACCCTGTCCTCCTATTTTCACATCATGAAAAGTTTGCATCGCATCATAGCCTGGGTATAAAAGGTATTTGTGTCCACTGGGGCATAGGGTCTTATGATCTCCTCTAAAGAAGCATTCTTGTGTAGTCCTAGTATAATTCTTCTACAAACCTCATTGACATTTCCTCTAGCAAATTGTCTTATCATTATTTCTGTTGCTACATTTTTCACCAATAGTTCATATGATAGCTGTCTCCAGACGTCCCACAAAATCAGCAAAGAGTTCATTTTGACCTTGCTCTATTTTTGTGAAGGCTTCCCCTCTATATTTTCTTCCTGGGAGGGTGCCCCATGCTTTGATAGCAGCAGAAACAATTTGCTCATATGCTGCTAGAGGGTAATTAAATTGTGTTCAAGTGTGTGCACAAGGATCTAAACCTATTAGTTGATCAAGGTGATTGGTATATTAACTCCAGGTTCCCATTTTGCTGGGCTTATATTCTACAGAATTCACTATACTCAGAAAGCCACAACAAATCTTGTCCAGATTCTGAACATGTCCTTGCTATAGATTTCCAATCACTAGGTATTAACATCCAAATTCTCTAATACTATCTTAACATAAGATGATGTAGACCCATAAAGAGTGCAATCCTTTTTCAAATCTTTGATAATTTCCAGATTAAAAGGAGTGTATCTTCTTTCTTGATCAGAAGAGTCAAACTCTTCAATCACAGGATATGCTTTTATTCTCAAATCAGATGTACCATGTCTTTCCTCTTTAGGTTTAACTAATGCCTTTTGTAAATGTGTAATAGCAGCTTGACAAAGCTGCTGTATAGGTGGAGCTGATGGTGTCACTGACCCTTCTCCTACTTCTTCTCTCTCCACCCATGAAGGTGAGGGGGAGGATCATGAGATGGGAAATGCTCTAAGGGCTCTTGCTGAGAAGCACCACACTCTTTAATTTCATCAGCACTGTACTTAACTCCTTTCTTGTCCAATTCTTCATGCTTTTCAGCTGCTTTGTCAGTACCTTCCCCTTCTTGCTCTTTCTCCTTTTTCCTTATTTTAAACCTTGTGGCATTCCTTAAAGCCAATTGTATTATGTTTTATATATAGAATGTTTCCTCAGGAATTGAATCAGGATCATCATCTTTACAATACTCAAATAGTTGTTCTCCTACTATTTTTACTTATCTGGATCTAACTTTTGCTTCCTTAAGAGAACCAAGGAGATGTGCATTCTAACATTAATAAGCATCCAATGATCTGTTCCCAAGTTACCAACAAACCTTGCTTTTTTATTAATCTAAATATGCTTGCTATACATCTCCCTTGGGGTAGGGAAGGCTCTTTTCTTAGTATTTGCCCCATTTCAGCTGAAAAATGAAAGTGACTAGTTTACTCACCTTATTTCTGGATCACAAGGACTTCTCCACTGAACTTATGATCGCATCAGTTTTATATCAAGAGCCTCAAAATGTAGTGTGCTTCTTTCAGCACCCTCATATTTGGGCACCAAAATGTATTGTCTGAGCTGGCTTTCTGGAGGTCCTCTGGATAGGCGATGGTCTTAGCAGGATAGTCACAGGAGTGTAGTTAAGAATAGAGTCTAAAGTCTTTATTGTCTCCTTTACAATCTGTCTCCTCCACAGTCTGTTCACTCTGACTCTCCAATTCGCCAGTTCTCCCAGCCTTTAAATATCTTATTACATCATTACATCATATTGAGTATATGCCAACAAGAGTGATTATATCTTCATATCAAACTAGAGTGATTATGTCATTATATCATATTAGATATATGTGAACTACAGAACTATTATCTCATGAATTCCAATGAGTTAACATCTTGCTGTAAGCATCCTTATTTCAAGTATAATTCTCCAGAGTTCTGGCCCTCTACACAAGAGGATGCCAACATAGTAAAATTTGTGTGATGCAAGTAGAATGGTAATAAGAGGAAATCTTATATTTCTAGATGGTTACTTACATAAAATAGAGAAAGATAAGTTCAGTAAATTTGGCTTGCAACTAAAAAACCTAGAAAAGGAACAAATTAACCTCCCCCCCCAGTAAAATGCAAAATTTATAATGCTAAAAATAAAAGGGGAGATTAATGAAATTAAAAGTAAGAAAACTATTAAATAAATAAAACTAATGAAAAAACAACAAAATAGATAAACCTTTAGTTAATTTGATTAGAAAAAGGAAAGAAGAAAATCAAATTGCTAGTTTCAAAAGGAAAAGAGAGACCTTTCCACCAAATGAAGAGGAAAATAGAGTAATAATTAGGACTTATTTTGCCCAACTTTATATCAATAAATTTGACAATTTAAGTGAAATGGAGGTATCCTTAAGAAAAAATCTCCAGGGCCAGATGTATTTACACATGAATTCTACCAAACACTTAAAGAACAATTAATTTCAAACTATGCAAAGTCTTGAAAAGAAATAGGGAAAGACGAGGCCTATCAAATTATTTTATCACACAGCTATGTTACTGATACCTAAACCAGGCATGGTCAAAACAGAGAAAGAGAATTATAGACCAATTTCTCTATTAAATATTGATTCAAAAATCTTAAATAAAACATTAGCAAAGAGTTTACAGAAAGTCATCCCAGGAAAATATACTATGACCAAGTAGGATCTATACCAGGAATACACAGTTGTTTTAATATTAGGAAAACTATTAGCACAATTGACCATATTAATAACCAAACTAGCAAAAATCACATGCAGAAAAATTATTTGACAAAATCCAAAACCTATTCCTATTAAAAACACTAGATAGTATAGGAATAAATGGGGTTTTCCTTAAAATGATCAGTAGCATCTATCTAAAACAATCAGCATGCAGCATATGTAGTGGGAACAAATTAGAACCATTCCCAATAAAATTGGGGTGAAAGAAGGTTGTCCACTATCACCATTACTATTCAATATTGTATCAGAAATGTTGGCTTTGGCAATAAGAGAACAAAATGAGATTAAAGAAATTAGAGTAGGTAATGAGGAAAACAAATTATCACTCTTTGCAAATGATATGATGCTATACTTAAAGAACCCTAGAGAATCAATTAAAAAACTCCTATTAAACAATTCAAAACTTTAGCAAAATTGCAGAATACAAAATGAATCCACATAATTTATCAGCATTCTTATATATAATCAATATAATTCAGCAGCAAGATATACAAAAAGAAATTCCACTTAAAATAATGTCAATTATATAAAATATTTCATAGTCTACCTTCTAAGGCAGTCAGGAACTATATGAACATAACTACAAAACACTTTCCACAAAAATAAAGTCAGGTCAAATCAGTTGGAAAAATATCAAGTACTCATGGATAAGCCAAGAGAATATAATAAAAATGACAATGCTACCCAAATTGCTCTACTTATTTAGTGCCTTACTAATCAAATACCCAAGAAATTATTTTACATACCTAGAAAAATAATAACAAAGTTCATTTGGAAGAATAAATGGTAAGAATTTCAAAGAATTAGTGGGAAAAAAATGCCAGTAAAATTGACCTATTAGAGCAAGACCTAAAACTATATTATAAAGCAGAAATCATCAAAAGTATTTGGTATTGGCTAAAAAAATAGTGATTGATCCATTGAATAGGTTAGGTACACAGGACAAAATAATCTATAACTATACAAACCTAGTGTTTGACAAACTCAAAGACCCCAGGTTTTGATATAAAAATCCAGTATTTGACAAATTGACAAATTGAAAAAAATTAAAGATAAAATTGAAGTGGGTTCATGATTTAGACATAAAGAATGATATTATAAGCATATTGGAAGAAGATAGAATAGTTTACCTCTCAGATCTGTGGATAAGGAAGGAATTGGTGACCAAAAAAGAACTGGGACTCACTATTGAACACCAAATAGATAATTTTGATTATATTAAGTTAAAAAGTTTTTGTACAAATAGAACTATTGCAGAGAACATTAAAAGGGAAGCAACAAACTGATATGGTATCAAGTTACATTCAGGAGTACTGATGAAGGACTTGTTTCTAAAATATATAGAGAATTGTCTCAAATTTATAAGAATTCAACCCAATTTCCAACTGATAATTGGTCAAAGGCTAAGAACAATTTTCAGATGAAGAAATTGAAACCAAATCTAGTCTTATATAAAGGTGCTCTAAATTACTATTCATCTGAGAAATGAAAATCTGAGATACCACTTCTCACATTTCAGATTGTCTAAGATGATAGGGAAAAAATAATGATGAATGTTAGAGGGGATGCAGGAAAATGAAGACATATATTTTTGTGGAATTGTTAATCATTCCACCCATTCTGGAAAGCAATTTGGAATTATTCTGAAAGACTTATCAAACTGTGCAAACTCTGCATACTCTTTCATCCAGCAGTGATTCTACTGGGTTTGTATCCCAAAGAGATCTTAAACGAGAGAAAGATATCTACATATACAAAAATGTTTGTGGGAGCCATATTTGTATTGGCAAGAAACTGGAAACTGAATGGATGCCCATCAATTGGAAAATGGCTGAATAAGTTATAGTATATGAATGTTATGGAATATTATTGTTCTATAAGAAATTACCAGCAAGATGATTTCAAAGAAGCTTGGAGATTCTTATTGAACTGATGCTAAGTGAAATGAGCAGAACTAGGAGATCACTGTACATAGAAACAAGAAGATTATACAATTATCAATCATTTAGACCAGTTTCAATGACCTTGTGAAGAGAGTCATTTACACTCAGAGAGAGAAGTGTAGGGGCTGAATGTAGTCACAACATAACACTTTCTTTTTATTGTTTCCCTGCATTTTATTTTCTTATTTTATTTTACTGATTTTTCTTGTGCAGCAAGATATTTGTGTGTGTGTGTGTGTGTATGTGTGTATGTATTCTTGATGGAATTGTGAACAGATGCAACAATTCTAGAGAACAATTTGGAACTATGCTGAAACACTTAACCTGTGTTTACCCTTTGATCTAGCAATGTTTTTACTGGCTTATATGCTAAAGAGATTTTAACAGAGGGAAAGGGATCCATATGGTCAAAAATGTTCATGGCAGCCCTTATTTAGTGTCAAGAAACTGAAAACTGGGTGGATGTCCATCAGTTAGAGAATGCTTGCATAAGCTATAGTATTTGAATGTTATAGAATATTATTGTTCTATAAGAAAAGATCAGCAGGATGATTTCAAAGAGGCCTGGGGAAACTTAAATGAACTGATGCAAGTGAAATGAGCAGAAACAGCTGTCATTGCACAGGGCAACAACATGATTATACAATGATCTATTCTGATGAGCATGGCAGTTTTCGAGAATAAAATGATTGAGACTGGTTCCAATGACCTTGTGATTAAAAGATCTATCTACACTCGGAGAGAAGACTGGAAACTGAGTGTGGATGACAACATAGCATTTTCTTTCTTTTTGTTGTTTCCTTGCATTTTGTTTTTTTTTCTCATTTCTTTTCCTTTTTGATCTTTTTTTTTTTTGGTGCAGTATGATAATTGTGTAAATATGTATGCATATATGGGATTCAATTTTATTTTTAACAGTTAACATATATTGAATTACTTGATATGTAGAAAATGGGGTGGGGAGAAGGTAGAGAAAAAAATGGAACAAAAGGTTTTACAAGGATTAGTGTTAAAAATAATTATCCATGAATATGTTGTAAAATAAAAAGCTGTAAAAAAATCTGTTTGACTACAAAAAATAAAAATGAACATAATTACTTTATGATAAATAAAGATACAATCAAGCAAATCCCCCAAAGTAAAAAAAAAATAGAAAAAATAGAACTATGTTATTAGAAAAACAAATGTCCCAGAAAGTCCAGGAGAAGCCATTTAAAAATTATTATCTAAAAATTATGATTTTAAAAAAAGATAGAGAGCCTGGATATCATCTTTCATGATGTTATCTCGGAAAATTCTCCTTGTATTCTTAGAATTATAGGGCAAAATAGAAATTACAAGAATCCATTGATTATGTCCTGAAAGAGATCCCAAAATGGAATCTCCCAGGAGTACTGTAGCCAAATTCTGGAATTCTCAGATCAAGTAGAAAATATTGCAAGCATCCTGAAAAAAATTCAAGTATAGTGGAATCACAGTCAGGGTTAACATAAGATTTAGCAGGTTCTATACTGTAGGACCAGAGGACTTGGAATATGATATTTTGTAGAGCAATGGAGCTAGGATTGCAACCAAGAATCACTTGGAAGAAAAAAACAAGGAAAAAATTTACAATGGAAGGGAAGAGGAATAGGAGAGGGGGAATCTTCACACCTTTCTCTTATCATATTTGACTCAAATAGGTAATAGCATACATACTCAATAGGGGTATAGAAATCTGTTTTATCTTGTAGGAAAATAGAAGGGGAATGGGATGTGGAATACATACTGGGAGAGTGAGTGGTCAGTAGCGAAACTTTTGAGGAAGGGCAGGGTTAAAGGAGAGAGAGAATAAATGGGGGGAAATACAGTTAGTATTAGTAATTATAAAAAAAAATGAAGGACATTTCTCTGATAAGGCCTCATTTCTCAAACATATAGGAAATAGTCAAATTTATTAAGAATAAAAATCATGCCCCAATTGATAAATGATCAAAAGATATGATCTGTGACCAACAGGCTGCAAATTCATGCATATCCTTTGATCTAACAACACTACTACTAGCCATGAATGCCAAAAGAAATCTGGAAGAAAAGAGGGAAAACGGAAAATGATCTGTATATACCATAATATTCATAGCACCTCTCTTCTCAGGACAAAAACCAAATGGAAATTGCAGGGATGCCCATAAATTGGGGAATGGCTTAATAAAGTGTGGTATGTTTTTGCAATCTCTATTTCTCTCTCTCCCTCTCTCTCTCTCTCTCTCTCTCTCTCTCTCTCTCTCTCTCTAACAGTTTTTTTTTTTTTTTTCTGGAGGGTTAATTTTTTCATTAGGATGGGAGATTTGTTTTCTTTCACAACTTGACTTTCATGGAAAAGTTTTGCCTAATTCCACACTTTAAAAAATAGTGAGATTTTTTTAATAAAATAGGGGATAAAGGGAGAGAATTAGAAACTCAAAAATCTTTTAAAAATTAAAATTGTTTTAAAAATAACTGGGGAAAATATTAAATTAATTAATTTTTAAAAAGAAATTTAAATGTCTTAGTTTTAGTATATTATTTCTTCTTAAAACATCTCCAGATCACATTTTAAAAACTATTTCTTTAATTTGTACACGTGTTGTTTTAAGCTCATCATCTCATAAGTCTTAGTTTTTTTTTTTTCTTTAGCTATAGAAGGCACTTATTCCTTTTCTTGAGGAACTCTCTATTTGAATCCCCTTCAACAATTCAGATAAAAATAATTCTCTGTAATTTATCATTTTAGAGAGTTGTCTGGGATGCTGAAAAGACGTGTGATGTTCCCAATAGGAAAATTGCTTTTATGTATCAGAACTCACCTATTTAAGGTTTCAAGGTCAATTCTATTTGACAATTTGACAATTCCCTCTCATTATTTGTAAGAATTCAATGAAAGAGGTATTAGGCAGGAGAATATGACTTTGAAGCCCCATATGAACTCTGCCTTTAATATAGATACAGTGTCATATGGAAAAAAGATTGGACTTATGATAGTTGACTGCAGGGACCAGAATTAGTCACAGTGGGTAGAAGGGGACAAAAAGGCATATTTTGGCATTTAAGGGGATAACAAACATGTTTTCTAACAATAATTCTTTGTGAAAGTGGAATGGTCTATGTCAGGAGAAGATAAGTACTACCCCCTCATTGGAAGTTTTCAAGCAAAAGCTGAATTGACATGGGCAAGTGGAGAAAGGGATGTTGCTGTATTATGGCAATTGTTCACTTATGAGGTGGACTAAATATTCTTTGAAGTTCCTGTCAATTTGATATTCTATGATTATGTAATAGTAATGAAGAATGAAAGACTAAAACTATGCATACTTAATGAAAAACTCTGAATGGAAATAAAAATGTATTCACAACTCTTGTCTCTGTGTGTATCTCTATCTCTCTGGGTCTTTATGTCTCTCTGCATCTGTCTCTATCTATCTCTTTTTCTGTATGTATCTCTCTATGTATCTTTCTCTCTCTCTTTGTCACTGTCTCTCTGTCTCACTTATTTTTGGCACCATGTCAATATACTGTAGCATTTTGATCAACATTTTCCACTAGCTGATTCTTTTTTTTTCTTAAATATAGCATTCTAATTATGAATTAATTTGTTTTTGGATTTAGTCTTTGTTTTTGTAATTGTACTTTTTAAAATATTCTCCAGTCTTTTTTAGTTGTGTGTGTGTGTATGTATGTGTGTGTTTCCTTAGTAATGTTTCAAGTGCCTTTCTTGTGTAGAACATCTTGTCTTCTTTGATGATCAGGTCTGAAGGATTCAGCAGAAAATCCTCTGCTTTTTAGTATATGTGATTCTTTTTTGATATTGCTTCTGAGTGTGAAGTGATCTTGTGCTATTTAAATTTCTTATTATCTGTATTTTAAGGTGTTTTTTTTTTTCTCTTATCAGTTTCCTGAATTTAGTTTTTATCATTGGAGTTGTTAAATTTTGACCAGTATATTTCTTGGAGTGTGACTCATATTGCTATTTCATTTGTTTCAGTTATGTCCAACTCTTTGAAATCACATTTAGAGTTTTTCTGACAAGAGTACTAGAGTGGCTCTCCATTTCCTTCTCCAACTCATTTTACATTATCCTACTTGCCAAATCTAATGGCCTTTCCTCAATTTTTGCACTTAATTATCTGTTTCCTCAGTTTTCTGTAGGTTTTAAGACTGCCTAATACTTCTTTTGACTTTTATATAATCCTCTCCCTAAATTTCATGACTCTCATCTTTCCTGATACTCATTCTATCTGTCTTCCAACTTCCTCTGCCTCCTTTAAGGAATCTTCATTCAATTAATGTCTACTAATTACATGTATCCCCAAAGACTCTGTCCTTAACTCTCCTCTTTTCCACTACATTTTTTTTTAAATTTAGCAATTTTATTAGCTCTGTTATAACGATCATCTCTATGTAGATGAATAAGATCTACTTGGCTATCCCTAATCTCTAACTCTCCACTTACAGTTCCAATTGCTAATTAGAAAACTAGATTGTATGTTTCATAGGTGTTTTAGATTCAACATGTCTAAAACTGAACTCATTATCTTTTCCCCAAAAGCTTTCCTTTTTTCCTCAAACTTCCCCATTATTGTCACCTACTACCATATATTCCATCAAGAATGTTTATCTTCTTAACTTCTCATTTTCTCCCACTCCTCACATGTAAGCTATCAGTGTTACTTTTGTAACACATCTCATATAAGATCTTTTCTTTTCTCTTAACAATTCAACCCTTCTAAAGTAGATTCTTATCACTTCTTACTGGGACTATTTCAATAACCTTTTTGGACACCTCACCTCAAGTCTTTTCAGTCTAAAATCCATTGAGCCATCAGGTTGATCCTCCTAAAGTTTAAGACAGACCAATTCATACTCCTTTTCTAAAAACTGTAATAGTTTCCTGCCAACTTCATGAAGAGTATGGGATCTTCTGGTATTCAAAGAATTTCACGACCTGGCTCTCTCCTACCTTTTCAGGCACCTTACAAATTACTCCCTTCATATCCTTTTAAATCTAATGGTACTAGCATCTTTATCATTCCACCACATCATAACTACATATGAAAAGGCATATCATAACTCTTTCCCATAAATGTAACTCTCCCTCTCAATTTTTCCTTCTGTCTTCCTTGAAATCTTTTCCAAAATTTCACCTTCTGTAAACAAAATTTTCCTAGCCCTCCTTAATCTTGGGGCCTTTTCTGTAAGATTACTATCATTTTATCCTGCATATATCTTGTTTATATGTGATTGTATACATGTTATCTTCCCCATTAGACTTTGAGGTGTTCAGATAAGTGACCTTCCCTCTTCTCTGGGTTTCTGGTATTTAACGGAGTGTTTGGCACACAGCAAATATTTAATTAATAGTTGTAGCTGACAGATTCACAGTTGTGTGTATTCAGAAGTCCTGAATAATTTTTTTTTAAATTATTATTTCCTAAATGTTGCTGTAATTGTTTAATTATAGGGAAATAGAGTTGGATCATTTTTATGGAAAATTTTATTTAATTTTGATAATTTTAATGCCTATTGTATTGTGCCACCATCTATCTATCATGTCTATGATTCATAGCTATATAGAATTTTGTGTTGGAAAGGTCTTTTCAACCACATAATCTAACATTTTGTGATATGATAGAATTTACTTTTTTATTAAGTTTTTTAATTTTCAAAACATATACATGGACAATTTTTCAGCATTAACCCTTGCAAAACCTTATGCTCCGATTTTTCCTGCCTTCCCCCACTCCCTCCTTATGACAAGTAATCCAATATATGTTAAATGTGGTAAAATATATATTAAATCCAATATATGCATGCATATTTATACACCTATCTTGGTATACAAGAAAAATCAAATCAAAAAGAAAAAATGAGAAAGAAAATAAAAGGCAAGCAAACAGCAATGAAAAGAGTGTAAATGATATGTTGTGATGCACACTCAATTCTCACAGTCCTAGCTCTAGGTGTAAATGGCTGTCTTCATCACAAGATCATTTGAATTGGCTTGGATCATCTCGTTGTTGAAAAGAACCATGTATGACAGAATTTTGAAGAAGAAGAAGAAGAAGAAGAGGAGGAGGAGAAGGAGGAGGAGGAGGAGGAGGAAGAGAAGGAGGAGGAGGAGGAGGAGGAGAAGGAGGAGGAGGAGTGATTCAGCCATAATACTCCTTCTCAGATAGTTGATCTAAGAACCTAGATTTCATTAAAATGACTAATCAGATCTAGCTTTCAAAAATATTATATTTTGAAAATATTTAGGATGATTCTAATTTTAAATATATATATATATATATATATATATATATATATAGAGAGAGAGAGAGAGAGAGTTCATTAAATACAACTTTTAAAAATACCAATATTTACTTGTTATAGGAATTAAAAAAGAATGATCTCCAAGGCCAAAGTATTTAGATGTAGAAATAGAAAGGAGCTTAGAGGCTGTATAGACCAATCTCCTCATTTTTAAAGCTGATATACAAATGGGCTTTATGAGTCAGTTAAATCTATATGAGTAGTATAAGGCAGAAATAGGATTTGAACCTATACTGTCCCTTCCATTGTTTAGTAACATAACATGGAAGTGGCTTTATAAATCTTAAAGTGCTATATAAATGTTACGGAGCTATTAGTAAGTAGTATAAATAGATGTAGCAAAAGGAGTCTTCTAACCTAAGATTCTTCTCTCTGCCATATTATTACTTTTATATGGATGGTAGAATTACTATACTTAAAACTTCAAAGTGACCAAATTACTTATTTTTTTTATTTTATTTTATAAACAATGAACTTGAGGAAAAGAATAGTAAAATGTCTTAACAATGGGCATAAAAGAAGGAAGTTCAGGAGATGGAACTATTTTCTCCAAAATGTCAAAATGTGGCAATTCTCTTTACTTTGAAATGCCATGAATTAGCAAGGGATGACTCTTTGCAAGTTTCATAATCAAGGATATTTTCACTGAGTCTGAAAAAACTAACATACACTACAATGGCAATATCAAGAGCAAAAAGCAGGACAAACCGTTTATTTCTATAAGACACCAGGACAGGAGCACCAAAAGAGATCTTAGTGACTTGGGAATTCTATAAAGAGTTCTTTGACAGTGTTCCATATTGTCTAATGTTCCTGTCTCAAAGGGCTGAAAGGTCTATCTAGCAATTCATTAAAACAGCTCCCACTGAGATAACTTCATGATTCTGAGCCACTTCCAAGGAAACTCTTTCATAAGTTAATGCAGCAATAAAGGAATCTGGAAAGATTCCTTGTTACTTGAAATAACTAAGAGTTTTTATGTATTTGACTCTCTTTGTGTGCATTAACTAAAAATATCCATAGTCTAGCTATCTCCTATGAGAGAATCATTTACAGGGAGTCAAGGGAAGAAAATTAGATACAAAAAAAGAACAGCTGAAGAAGAATAATTAATAAAGAATTTCAATAAATAAATTATATAACATTGAAGAAAAGACAATGACAATTATAGTAGAAGAGAAGAAAGAATAGTGATTAAAATAAATAATAAAAGATTTTAGGGCAGTTTGCAATTCTCAAGCAAATGTTAGGTCCCAATCATAGGGAAATGGGCTACAATTCAATTAGGAACCTGAAGATAGAGATTCAGTAAATTCTACTTGACAAACTGTAATATTATCTCTGATTTTAGAGATAGGTGTATAACATTGTGTAGTTGATATCAATTATCACTTTATTTTTCAATGAAAAAAACCTGTTTTTGGAATTAAAAAAAAATCTCTGGGTTCAAATATTGCTTCTGTCACTCTCTAAACCATTAGGCAAGCCATCTGAACCTCTTTGTGGCTTATTTTTCTCATTTACAAAATGAAAATAAATTGTACTGAATTTAGTAGATATCACAATGAGTTGTTAAGAAGTCCAAATATGTTTAAAAACAGGAAATAAAAAAGTGAGAAATACATCCATTGTTATTTCTTGAATAATTCATTCCTTCAAACTCAAAATTTATAAGGACCTTTTTTCATTAAATTCTTAGAAAGGTTCAAAATAAGTAGTTGAAATAATCTCAGCTCACCATGATGTGGAAATTTATCTACATATCATATTTATGCATAATTAAATGAAATAATAATTTAAAATACCTATATAATCACAATATAATATAGAGGCTGACATAACATAAACTGCAGTATTTTAATTTCTTTCAGCTTTCAGGAGATAAAACAGAAAAGGGTTAAATAGGTAAGATTAGCCATTTGTTATGAAAAGTAAATCAGAAGTTGATTCAAGAAAAATTGATAAAGGAGGAAACATAATGTTAGGAAAAAAATATTGTACTTATATCCAAAAGAAATAGAGTAAAAAGCAGCTATAAAACTTGCTTCCTTTGTGATCTTAGGCAAAATATGTAACTTCCTGGGTCTCAGTTTCTTCATTTGTAAAATGAGAAAGTTGATGTAGGTTCTATTCTAAGTCAAAGAAGAAAGAGAAAAATATTTATTAGGGACTATTATGTACCACATACTGGGTTAAGGATCAGATAAAAAACAAAATTCCTATCCTTGTCAAGCCTGTAATCCAGCTCAAAATACTTTATGTTTTGAAATGTGAAATGTGATATTTAAAATATTAGGAAGAGAATAAATGATTATCAAACCTGTATTATATGCCAGAGACATAAGCACTTTACAAATATCTTACCTTTCCTCACAATATTCCTCCTATCTTACAATTGAAGAAATAAAGACAGATCAAGTTTAGGTGACTTGCCTAGGGTCATATAGTTGTTTAAGAACAAATTTCACTTCATGTCTTCCTGAATCCAGGATCAGTGCTCTATCCACTGTGCAAGCTAGCTGCCAATTTAACAATTATGTAAATACAAATAACACACTAGTAAATATAATGTATACAATAATACTGCACAGAAAATATATTGACCAGATATACAAAGTGCAGAAAAATTGTGAATTTAAATTGGTAGAACCATCTTTTAAATTGGGAATCCTCAGGCCAGTAAGGATTTATTAATTGTTTGCTATATGTTAAGTACTAAGTTAAGTGCTGGGAATACAAAGAATAGCAAAAACAGCCTTTAAGGAATTACCATAATAGGACACAGAACAAACAACTAGCTAAGTACATATACAATATGTGTATAGAGGAAGGGGTTACACAAACCATGCACACATTCTTAAACATATTCTCTACATAAAATAGAAATAATCTAAAAAGAAATTAAGAGATACTTTTATGAGCATAATGAATGTCCCTTGAGGAAGTATCTATCTCCCTGTCTCTGTCTCTCTATGTCTATATCTCTGTTATTCCCAATTTCTTAGCTCATTATTTCTCTCTGTCTCTCTCTTTCTCTCTTTCTGTCTCTATCTCTCTATTTTTCTTAGCACTAGTCCTATAATCCTGCCAGAGAAATCTACAATATGATTTTCCTTTAAATTTAAATTTTACTCATTTAAATTTATTTTTAATATCATTTTTATTTATACACACAAGTATTTTATTTAATTTAATTTAACAGCTTATTTGTTTAATTAAAATTATTTTAATTAGTTTTTAATTAATTTTGAAATTATATTTACTATTTTTAAAAGCCTTAACGTCATAAGTCAAAATAAAATTTAAATAATTATAGTAATATTAAGTTCTGTTGACATTGAGTTAAAGACAAAAATAATTTCTACTAAGAATAATATTTTACCTTTTGAAAAACAATTTTTTTTATCCAAATCCTCCCATTCCCACTACTCTGCTGCTATCCATTAAAAAGGCAAGAAAAAAACAAACATATGAATGTAAAACATTTCCACATTAGTTGTGTTTCCTTAGGCCAAAAAAAAAAAATAAGTGAAAATTTTAAAAAAAGGTTTGATCTGAATTCGGAGTTCATCAATTCACTTTCTACATTCTCCAGTCTAGATCAATTATATTTTTTCCTGCTCTATAAGCTAATCTTTTTTGGATAATTTGATTATCAGGAACTAAATAAGTTGATTCAAGTAGTATTATTTTTGACATAGTAACTCAGTCTATATAAACAATTAATATTTCTTGGCATATGTAAAAATATCTTTGTATGCAAAGGGTTATTTTTTGTTCTTTTTTTTTTTTTTTTTGTAATTGTGCTTATATCGCTCAATATATGTCTTGACATGTGGACCACCAAATATTTTGTGATATCTGCAGTTGTTTTTAATAATTTTTTTTGTGATCTCTTTCTTTTGGATTTTGTTGTAATATATAAAAATCTATAGAAATGTTAATAATTATGTTATAAGGGTTTAGTTATATCCTGCAAATTTCATAAAGTTGTTATTTCAATTAGTTTTTAGTTCATTCTGTAAGGTTCTCTACATATACTTCTACTATTATGACATCTCCAAAAAGTAGCAACTTTATTTTTTCCTTGCCTTTTCTAATCCCTTTGATTTCCTTTTCTTGTCTTGTTAATGTAGCTAACAATTTTGGTTCTATGTTGAATAATAAAGTTTATAAAGACCATTCATACTTCACCCTGATCTTATTGGAAAGGACTCTAGTTTATGACCATTACAATAATGTTTGTTCAGGGTTTTATAAGTGATACTTAAAATTTCAAGAGAGGTTTTGTTTATGCTTATGCTTTCAAAGTTTTGTTCTATTAGGAAAAGCTTATGAAATTTGTCAAAAGCTTTCCCTATATCTATTGATTCATTTTTCTTTATTATTATTATTAGTAGTAGTAGCAGCAGTAGTGGTATTGATATGGTCAGTTATACTTATAATTTTCCTAATATTAAACCAGCCCTGTATTTCTGGTATAAATTCCATCTGCTCATATTATAATTTTTTTTTGTGATTTCCTTGCTAGTATTTTACTTTAACTGTTTACATTGATATTTATTAGAGAAATTGGTCTACAATTTTCTGACTACTTTTACTCTCTCTAGTTTAGATAACAAAACCATATTTGTCCTGTAGAAGGAATTTTATCATATTTATTTACCTTTTTTTCAAATAATTGATATCATATTGTAATATATTTATACATAATTTGTCTTTAAATGGATGATAGAATTCACTTGTAAATCCATTTGTTCTTGGGTTTTATTTTACTTAGTTATCTCATTTATGGCTTGCTGAATTTCTCTTCTCTAAAATAGTCATTTTTAGTATTTGTTGGAATCTTTACAAATTGTTGTCATTAGAGTTGATAGAGACAATAATTATCTAATTTAGTTCAGTATGATTGATCTGCTCTTACAAGGAGATGTTATGGGCCAGAAGAAACCAGGTACTAAGCACAACTGATAGAAACAATACTTGCATTCACATCTTTGGAGAGCTCATAAAAGCAGAAGTATTTAAGTACTCTTTGGAGTTCACACTTTTGGGAGATTTCAGGGTTTAGTATGAGATATCCAAATTCACACCTCCCTTAATCCCTCCCTCAGGAGGAGTTAACCTTTGGGAGACCATATATAAAAAGGCTCTTAACTTCGGTTTAGGGAGAGTTACTTTGGAAGATTGAGAGCCAGGAGAACTCTGCGAGTTACAGAAGCGCACAAGCCCTCTTTCAGAGGTGCAACCAGATTCACTTCATCACTACTGTGGTGGCTGTGCTCCTGCACTTCCCCCACTGAGAGCAAGTTGGTCTGAAAGGCTCTCCAGAAAGCTAGTCGAGCCCCAAGTGAAGGAGGCAAGAGAGATCTCTCAAAGAGAAATTTCCACCTGGCTGGCTAGAGGCTGAAGGACAAACCTTTGGATCTGGAGACATTCAGAGGGAGTTCTTGGAACCAAGCAGAAAGCTAGGCCACTAAGAAAAAGTAACCTGGCTATTTTGGAAGGAGAAAATAAACATTTGCATTTTATCACCTGGCTGTGTTTTTAGGTGATTATTACTTTTAACTGCAACTAAGGCTGCCTCTAGAAAACCTCCCCAAGATATCTGCTTTCTCCCAGAGAGAACCATTATTTTAAAGAAAAAGAACACCACAAGTATTTTCTTTCTTTTTTTATAAATCTGGAAAGATATTTTTCATCAATAATCATCCATTTCTTATACATTGCTTTTTTTTTTTTGCAAATAACTAGCCAAAAATAGTTCCTAATAGTTGTTTCAATTTTATCTTCATTGGTATGCATACTCAATTTTTATTTTCCATAATAGCAATTTGTTTTTTTAAGTCAAATTAAGGAACATTTTATTTTAATATTGTTGTATGAATATAAATGTATATATATGCATACAATATAATATATCTATATATCTATAAAACTACCTCCTAGTTTAAATTTTTAAGTCTTATTTTCTTTCAATTTTATTAGTGTGTCTATTGATTTTCAGGATTTTTATGCAGATTTTAATTGGATTTTGTAATTTTTTGTTAGTTTAATTTAATTGAATGCCCTTATTGATTTTTTCTCTCAACATTATTGATGTATATATTTAAAGAAAATTTCCCTTATATACTACTTTAACTCTATTCTACAAATTTGGATATAGTTCTATGTTGTCATTTTCTTTAATGAAACCATGAAATGTTTCTAGGATATGTGCTTTGACGCATTCATTCTTTAGGATTAGATTTTTTAGGTTTCTAATCCATTTAAATTTATGCTTCAAAACCTATATTTTATCAAATTTAAGTTTTTACTTAATTGTTGTGTGAAAAGAATGTATTTAATAGGCATCCTTTTCTGTATCTGTAAGGTTTTATGTTATAATGCCTGGTCAAGTTTTTAGGTGCCTTGTAGGGCCAAGAGAAAGCCATACTACTTACAATCTGTATTTAGTTGTTTTCTCCCCCTTCCAGAAGTCAAGATATTTAAGTTTTCTAAGATTCTATCCATCTTTTTCACTTATTTATTTTATGTTTAAATTTATCCAGTGTTGAGGGAAAGTTTGAGTTTCTCACTTATATACTTTCCTTTAAAATTTTGATGCCATTCCATTTGCTGCATACATTTTTAGTTCTGATATTGCTTCATTGTATATAGTGCCTTTTAGCAACATATAATTTCTGGACTTACCTCCTTTTAATTAAATTTGTTTTTCCTTATCTGAGATCATGATTGCTATTCCTACCTTTTTTTTAAAAAACTACCTACAGCAGTCTTTTAATTGTATTAAAGGTAACAGCTTTTTGTTTACATGGTTTTAATTATTTATTCAGCATTTTATTTTTCCCAATTGCATGTTAAAACCATTTTGACATTATTTTTAAATCCTAAATTCAATTCTCTTCTTCCTTCTTTTCCTTTTTATTAAGAAAGCAAGCAATTTTATATATGGTATATATATGTAGTCATGTAATATATATTTCATGTAAAACACAGACTAAAAAAGCTAGAAAAATAAAATTTAAAAACAAGATGCCTTGATCTTGATCTGTATTCAAATTCTATCAATTCATACTCTGTGGATGATAGATTTTAGCCAAAAGTCTTTCAGATTTGTCTTGAATCATTGTATTGCTAAAAATAACTAAGTCATTCATAGTTGATCACCATACAATATTGCTGTGATTGAGTATGATGTTTTCCTGGTTCTTCTCATTTCACATTATATCAGTTCATCTAAGCTTTTCTCACTTAAATACACATTCACAACTAAAGTCATCACCCTTCTGATGTTATTGGTCCTCTCTGAGAATGAAGGATAAACAAAACTTGTCAACTTCTGGATGTTAAAGATCTATTGTATTTAGTATTTTTGAACCTCTTTTATCAAGAGATCAATTCTCTTTTAATAATTGTCTTGAAAACTCATTTTTAGAAGAAAAAAAAGACCTCTACCATTATTATTTGATTTTTATTTTGCTCTTTTTAAAATTTTTATCTCTTATAGAAATTCCTGTGTCTTTGTATGTGATTTACATTTTTTCTTTGAGGTTTTGCTTGTTTATTTTTCGAAGTCATTGCTTCTGAGTATATGTCTTGCATTTCTCTGTCACCATATACGTTATTGTTAGGTTCTTCTTATTTGCTCATTTTCCAGTGTATTGATTTATTATGAACTTTATATTGCTGTTGACTCTACTCACCTGCTCTAATTTTTATGTGCTGTTACTTTTTCAATCTGTTCTCTGAAGTTGTAATTTTTTGGTACTTCTATGGCAAATTGTTTTACATAATCTACTTACTGATTTCCTTGTCTACACTCTGGTCCTTATCCAGGCAAAGAAGCTGCACCATTGTCATCAAAACTACTTCTACAATCAAACTACTATCCAGAATTTGGTAATGGTTAATAATGTTGTTAAATAGTGCCTGGTCTCATGGCCAATGGTAGCACAAGAATCCCCTGTAATTTTTCTCTCATTAAGTATCCAGTCCTCCATTGAGTACTTCTGGTACTGCTTCTGTTGCTGCTGGTATAACTTTGATCTTCAAGGCTCACCACTGGTACTCTCCTGACTGACCTAAGTTCCTGCATACCTCTATTTCAGTCTTCTTAACTTTCCCTAGGATACAAAAATGATTCACTGTCACTTTTTTATTTATACCATGAATTCAGTTTGACAGATGTCTCTGTGTATATGCACACATTCATGTCTATATATTCATGCAATACATACATGAATACACATAGCTATACATATAATCTTCAACTTGAAAGTCCCTATATAAATTAAATCAGAAAACCAGTCTCTGTCCCCATTTTCTTTTTTTCTTTGACATATGTCAGGAAAAATTTTTAAAAATAGCTGTTAATAATTCCTCATTTGAATTATCTCATTTGAAATATCCACAACTGTGGATAGATTACTGGATCTATAATCAGAAAGATTTGAGTTCAAATCCACCTATGACACTTGTTAGCAGACCCCACTGACCCAAAGCAAGTCACTTGGACATTCTCAATTTTGAGTTCTGAAATTTCTAAAACAAGAACAATAATAATTACAGGTATTTGGGGAAGATTTAATGAGATACTTTATATATAAGCCTTTGTTAAAGTATTAAATACTATATTAGTGGAAATTTTAATCAATATAAGATATCATGATATATTATTATCATCTGAACATACTCTTGAATATAATTGATTTCTTTTAATCATATACATTTTGATTTAAACTTTTATGTTTTTTGTAACAATAATAAAAAGAGAGTAAAACATTGCCTTGAAAATGCAAAAAAAAAGTCATTTTATTTTCTAGTCCATTCATTTTTTCAATCATCTCTTTCCCAGTGGGAATTCTTATTAATTTTAAATGAAAGGAGTAAGATTGCTCAACAAGGCTTTGCAAAACATTAGAAAAGAAATATTTGTCTTCTTTCAAGAAATTGTCTTTGACTATTTATGTTAATTTATTTGTATATTCTTATTTATGATGCGGTAAAAGGCTCCCTGACTTGTAAGAGAATTAACATTTAAGTTCTTAACTTGTGTTATGAAATGCCTTGGGAATCTATTAAAGCCTCTGGGCCTCTTCCAAGAAAATTTTTAAAAAATACTTAAATCAAAATGTATAGGATTAAGAAGGAAATCAATTATATTTAAATGTAGTTATTAAAATTCAAAACAATACTAATTAGAAACAAGTTCTCAAGTGCCAATGAATGAAAATATAACATAGTTTATAAGGGAATTTGGAACTAGAATATGATTAGAAAGCTGAATGTTGTAATATTCTTACCATGTGAACAGGCAAAGATTAAAAGTACTGTTTGAAAACTTATTTTAATACAAATCATTGGGATAAGCCATTAAAAGAGATCCAGGAAAAATTATCCTTAACTGTTTTTTCTTCCCTACTTCATTTATTTTATTTAGTTTTCAAACATTATTCCATCTATCTCCAAATTCAATGTCAAACATATTTGAATTCAATTTAGGGAAGATTGAATTCCTTATTTACACCACTCTGAACCACCAGAACTCAAACAATGAGAAAGTGAAGCTTCATTGGAATCTCTCATTGGCCAATCAGTGAGAGACAGAATTGTTTTGGTTTAAAGGATAGAAAAGTAGCTCCATTTATAGTTAGAATATTTGTTTTTCATATTATTATAAATAGCTATGATTACTTCATCTGAAAAAATGTATTGTTTAAATCATTTGTTAATTCAGAAATGTATCTCTTTTATTTTATTTATTTATTTTTTTAGCAATTTGACTCAGTTCTCTAGATATTTGAAAAATGATGCCCTTAACAATGAAATTTGTTTCACTTTTTTTTTTCACAAATACTTTTGTTAATTGTATTTCCCCCATTTATTCTGGTCCCTCTCTCCTTTCATCCTGTTCCACCCCCAAAATATTTTGATACTTACTACCCTTTCCAATTGGTCCTCCCTTCTAACAGACCTCCCCCCAGATCCTTCCACTACAATTGTCCTATAGTGTAAGATATATTTCTATATCAAAATTGAGTATGTATGTAATTCCCTCAGTGAGCCAATTCTGATAAGAGAAAGGTTCACTCATTCCCCCCTCCTCTCATCCCCTCTACTGTAAAATCTTTTTCTTGCCTATTTTGAATGTTACCACTTACCCCATCTATATATCCTTTCCCCTTTCTCCTACTATATTTCTCTTTCATCCTTAATTTTATTTTTCTACATACCATCCTTTCACATTCAAGTAGCACCTTCTGTATAGCTACTCTTTCTAAGTGTCTTGGTAAAGAGAAAGTTCCTATGAGTTACAAGTATCATTTTCTATTGTATAAAGGCAAACAGTTTAACTTTAATGACTATCTTATGATTTTCCTTTTCTGTTTACCCTTTTTATGCGTTTTTGGAGACTTGCTATAAAAAGTCAAATTTTGTATTCAGTTATAGTCTTCTCAACAATAATGCTTGAAAATCTTTTATTCCATTGAGTATCTATTTTTCCTCCTGAAGGATTATACTCAGTTTTATTGGGTAGATGATTCTTCATTGTTATCCTAACTCCTTTGCCCTCTAGAATATCTTGTTCCAAGCCCTCTGATCCTTTAATGTAGAAGCTATTAAATCTCACTTCATCCTGACTGTAGCTTCATAATATTTAGATTCTGACTGCTTTCAATATTTTCTCCTTTACTTGGGAACTCTGGAATTTGGTTTTGATATTCTTAGGTGTTTTCTTTGGGGAAATCTCCTTCAAAAGGTTGTCTAAATTTCCCATTTATTCTTTGGTTCTAGAATGTCAGGGCCGTTTTCCTTAAGAATATTTTGAAAGATGATGTCTAGATTCTTTTTTTTTAAATCATCATTTTCTGATAATTCAATAATTTTTAAAATGTATAACTTGGATCTATTTTCCAAGTTATTTTTTTCCCCAGTGATATAGTTTACAGTGTCTTCTTCCCCTCCCCTCCCCCCCATTCTTCTGGTTTTGCTTTATTGTTTGATGATCTCTTATACAATTATTATGTTCCATTTGCTCAATTCTAATTTTTAAGGAGTTATTTTCTTCAGTGAACTTCTGTGTCTCTTTTCCTATTTGTCTAATTCTAGTTTCAAAGGAGTCCCTTTTTTCAGTGAATTTTCTCTATTTGGCAAATTCTGCTTTTTAAATCATTCTTCTCCTCATTGTGTTTGTGTACTTTCTTTACCATTTAGTCCAGTCTCTTTTTAAAATGTCATTTTTTTCTAAATGTTTCTGTTTCTTTTGTTTTTCATAATTTTTTGCAGCACTTTCATTTCTCTTCCCAATTTTTTTCTCTATTTCTCTTACATGATTTCCAAAATTCATTTCGAGCACTCACATGGTTTGAGAAAAGTTCATATTTTTCTTGCAAGTTTTGGATGGAGGATCTTTGACTTTATTATTTTCTGGGTGCATTTTGATCTTCTTTGACATTTCAGTAATTGTCTATGACCAGAATTTTTTTTTTCACTTTGCTCATTTTCCAGTTTATTACTTCACTTTGAACTCTTTATTAAAGTAGGGCTCTGCTTCCAGGATAAAGAGTTCACTGTTCCAAATTACAGGAATTTTGTGCAACTGTTTTTGGAGATACTTCTTAGGGACCTGTAAGTTTTCAATTTTTCCAATGTGGTATGATATATATGTTTACTATTCTTATGGTCTGTGTTTTATTCTGTGAGTAACCAACAAGCATTCTTTTCTGTCCTAGAACTCTGCGAAGGTCCCCATTCATCTGTGGCAACAGGCTTTAGTTTGCTAATACTTCTCCTCATTCTGAGATTCTTACCCAGATCAAGACCTTATTTAGAGTATGGACAAAACAATAGAGTCCTCACTCAATGCTAGCAAAGAGACCCCTATAATTACCTTCTGACCAGTTGTTGTATCCCTTACTATATATGGACTGAGAGTTCTGAAAGGTACCATTGCTGCGGAAAATGATGATTCAGTGGCTCCCAAGATCTGTTCCTGGTTTTCGGGTGTTGAGATAGACTGTGGTCCACTCTCACTTTGGAGTATCAAATCTTTCCTATGGACCATATAAGTTAATCTTGATATTTATGTGCAGGGAAGTCTAGAAAATATACTGCTGACACTGATTCAGTCACTCTGAGGTCTATTACTAGTTTATTGGGATTGGGACTCTGCTGCCATAGCTCTACTCTGTACGTATGCCCATCCTAGTATGAGAGATCTTTCCTGCTGTTATTTAAAGTTCTTCAGAGATAGAAAAGTGTTTTTATTCTTGATGGTCTAGAATTTGTTTAGAGTCATTATTTAAAAATGTTTGGAGGGGTTTGGGAAAGAACTCAAGTGAGTTTCTCCCTTTACTCTGATATCTTGATGTCATTTCTCTATGAAGAACTATAAACACCAAACAGAATATTTTGTATTTATTCATGGAAGTATTACAAGTTTACAGAATCAAAGGAATAAAATACAAAGAAAAACAAAGTTTTCTTTCTTTCTTTCCTTTTTTCCTTCCTTCCTTCCTTTCTTTCTTTTTTTTCTTCCTTCCTTCCTTCCTTTCTCTTTCTTTTTCTTTCTTTCTTTCTTTCTCTCATTCTTTCTTTCTTTCTTTTTTCTCTCTCATTCTTTTTCTTTTTTCTTTTTTGCTCATCAGAGATGTGAGTGGTTCTGACCAGTTAGGAAATCAATTTGTAATCATGCACAAAAAATATCAAAACAAAAACTCTTCTGTAATTCAAAATTGCTCTCTGAAAGGTAAACTAAACTTTTAGACACTAATGGTCTTAGCTTAATGGTATACATAACTGAGAAATCTTGGTACAGTATAATTGTATATAATATTAACCAAAGGACAATAGATATATTCACTAGTCTTCGATAGCTTGAAGAATATTCTTGAAAATGCTTTATATCTAAGATGTTAGGTAGTCAACTAGTATTTAATAATGTTCATTATGTGCCAATAACTCTGATAAGCTAAGGGAATATAAAGAAAGGCAAAACCTGGGTCCCTGACATCAAGGAGTAAACATGTGAATATTATATATGCAAAATTATATACACAATATCATATATACAAAAATATATACACCAGGAACTAATCTTAGAGTGAAAGTGTTAGCAGTAAGGGAACACTTTAAAGACATGTTGCAGAAAGGATAATTTGATTTTAGTTACAAAGGAAGACAGAGAATCTATAAAACATAAAAGAGTGGGAGAGTAATCCGAACATTAGGGATGAATGAGGAAAAGGCACAGAATCAGGGCAAAGAATGCAAGGAACAAGAGACCACTTTAGCTTTTGTGTGTGTGTGTGTGTGTGTGTGTGTGTGTGTGTGTGTGTGTGATCATTATGGAAGAAAGTGAAGTAGAATAATGGGAATGCAGGGAAATATTATGTTATGAAGGACTTCAAAAGTCAAGCAAAAGATTTTATATTTTGTTTGAAGTAACAGAAGTAACTGGGCTTTTTTAAAGGGAAGTGGTGGGACAGATCATATTGGCACTTCAGGGAAATCATTTTGGTAACTGATGGAAAGATGCACTGGGATGGAGAAAAATTTAGACAAAGAGATCAATTAGAAGGCTTTTGCAGCAGTACTAGGTATGAGGTAATGAAAGCGATATACATCTAGAGCCTCTATCTATATCCTTCTAGCATCAGAGGAATGAACATGGGGTTGGTAATGGCTATATGGACAGAATTCAGAAGTTAGCAACAACAGGACTTGGCAACAGATTAGGCATGTGAGATGAGATAAAGTATGGAGTTAAGAATTACAACTAGGTTTTATTCTTCAGTAATGGACCACATTTGGGTAGCCCCAATAGATCTGGGAAATCTTGTGGTATGGAAGGACTTTGGGGGAACGATAACTGATTATGTATTTGATATGATACATTTAAAATGTTTAATATTGAATTTGAGATGTCTAATCATTTTTTGGAAATAAGAGATAAGTGGTCAGAAAAGAAGTAATTGGTTGAACCAATGGCTCTGTGTATCATTTGTCTAGAGTTGGTAATTGAATCTATAGACATTAATGTTGGAATCCTTACTAACTGCTAACTAATTAGAGTTGATCTAATCTTACAAGAAAATGTTTTGGCCAGAACCTGAAACAAGGTACTAAGTAGAACTAATTAAGACAAGGCTTGTGTTCACACCTTTACTCATTGGAGTCCACAAGTATGCTAGCTTCACAAAGTAGACTTTCTAACTTCAAGGGAGTCCACACCTCCCTTAAAGCTCATTGGGCCAGAGAGCACTATGGGAGAAAACCCATAATCCCATTCTCTCAGAAGAGTCAGATAAAAGGCCAGCGATGAGGGATCTATGGCAGAATACATTTTTTCCTCTTGGCTGGCTGGTCGCGCTGGACTCGAGAGGAGCGACTCTGGTGCAGAGAACACTTTGACGGATTTCAGTGGAACTACGCCAGAAGCCCTCTCTCCGCGGCAAGTTGGTGGCTGGGCTCCCCAGAAGGAGATAAGAGAGACCTTCCATCTCTGTCTTGGTTGGAGGCAGAAGAAAGCGGAGGCAGAGGCTGGAGGACAGAACCTTTGGATTTGGAGACATCCGAAGGGCTCCAAGCCTCTAAACCGGCTTTGCCTTGAGAAGAACAAGAATTCCAACATTTGAACTCTTATCACATTAATAATGATAACACCAAGTGAGACAGTTTAGAGAGAAAAATGAGGAAGATTAAGAACAGAAATAAAAATATTCTTCAGGAAAATTTTGATTGAAAACATAGGAGGCTATTCATTTAGGGAGAGCAAAATATAAGAGATGGACAGCACATTAGATGAGGTTTTTCAGTCCTCAATTTTGTTGCTTTTGTGTTAAAAAAAAATGTAAAAAAAGATCCAATGGAAGATCTTTAGTACATTGGATAAAGCCTCTGCTGAGAATTTATGCAAGACTATATACAAGAATGGCTCAGAAAGAGATAGCCATATTCTTCCACAATGCAGTGAGCCCTTATCTCATGAATATCAGGATAAGCTTCCTCTTCTAGTTGATATTTGAACTTAGCATCACAGACACCTAAGGATTCTGTGTGGTAAAACTGAGGAAAGACTGCTTTACAAACAGTGGAAGGATTATAAAAACATAGATAAAAGAAGTGAAAAAATTATGTGCAGAAAACAGCAACATCAAGTAATACAATTAGGTTACGACACAGTGTTCAGGAAATAAATTAATGTGCAGTGTTATTTTTGATAGTATTTAAGATATTGTGAAGGAGTTTAAAAAACAGGATTTGCCTTTTTCCCCTAAACAATTATCTAAAAATTCTAAGCAGCAAAGTAATAATTAAGCCAAAATGCCTTTTGTAGGGTCATTATACAGAATGTAATATAAAGTATTGGAGGATGAAGTGAAAGGGGAAAATGATCATTCAGGAATGTGAAAAGTAATGAGTGAATGGAAATGATAGTGCCCATTGGATTAAGGAAGCTGTGACTTCTAATTTCTGGTAAAATAAATAAAGTCTTGTTAAAAAATAGAAGTTCTTGGGTATCAAACTATAATGGATGGATGGATATCTCAGTGATACTAGATGCAAAGTTATGGAATATGGAACTTTAGATGAAATTTTTCAGTGCCCAATTTTGTTCAATACTGAAATCTTACTTCTTTCACATGAAGAGATGTACACAGCTTTTTAGAATGAATTACTCAAAATCAAGTATTTCAGGACAATTCCATCTTACTGACTCTTCTTGCTATGATTCCTGAATCGCAGAAAGGATTCACCTTTTTTTTTTTCCAGATAATAACCATGAAATTCTTTCAAATTCTCTTCCATTTGCCATTCTGAGCAAGAGAAGCCTTTTCACAAGGGATAATTTTCCTGACATGGCAACTTTACATATACTATTGAAAAAGCTTTATCTATACAACTCTGATTAAAATTGTAATTCATCATTTACAGTTGAGAATACAGAACATTTCAAATGCATGCTATTCAGAGTTACATAAACAAAGGAGCAAATCTAAAAAGTTAACTTAATAAAAGATTTTTTTCCCCATTGCCATTATAAATGAAATCACCTCATGTGCACTAGTTTAAATGTTTTGGAAATATTTTCATTCCCTTCTGTCCTCTAAATCTACTAAATTGTTAGAAACATGGGTTTTATCACCGTTAGTACTCTTTCTAAAATATAATTTATTAATAAATTAATAAGAATTTCTGAATGATTCAACTAATATGTATGAGCCATAGAATTAGGCACTGAGAACATAGCACAAAGGAAAAAAAACTGCTTTCAAGAAGCTAATATTTTACTAATGGGAAATCAAACAATTAACCAATGAACCAATATATACTTATTAAATATTTTCTCTGCTTTTGGCTCTGAGGACTAAAGGTTTGTAGTTTTTATTTTTCTTTGTATCGCCTGCATCACAGAGTCCCTGGCATATAGCCAGAATTATATAAATGTGTGATATGTTGAATTGAATTGGAATTAATTTAAATGTATAGAATAGAATAGCTTTAAAAATTCATGAGGGAATATGAAACTTCAATAACATACTCAACATCTAAAAAAATGCAAATAATATATCCATGCAAAATGCCAAATTTGTCAAGTACTTATTAAAATTTACCAACATCATTAAGGGGACCTTATAAACACAATACCAACATTAATGATAGTTATAGAACAACTTTACTCTCAAAATAATATCATGAGAAGAAAACAGAACATAGTTTGGTTTTCTACAAAAAGATGATTTTGATCCTTTTTAAAAAGGCCAACAATTGCATTTTCATTCTTGAATTCAGAGGAGATCAAAGTATAATTCTTAGTCTAATGAAGAGAGAACACTAATTTTAATACTTTTTCTCTCCTATAATGTATTCTTTCCTTGAGGATGATTGTGTCATGGCAATGCCTCAAAATGTATCTATCATTCAAACTAATAACAAAGCATTGAGGAACATAGAGAAAACTGAATGGACAATCTGAGACATACTTCCATAAAGCCCCACTGTAGATTTTTCTATGAATTGATCATAATATGAGAAAAAGAGATATTTCCTGAAGCTTCTAAGTGAACATGTTCTGCCTCCAATTTGAAAGATCAAAGAGTATTTGTAAAAAAGCAATAAAATCCTATGGATTTTTTTCTCCTTTTTACACACTATCCCTACATTTTTTACAATCGGTGATATTTCCTTCTTGGGGTTCACTGTAATACTAAAAAATCATTATGCTAACTATATTATCTATAGAATGTTAAGGAATCCTGATGATTTCTGGTCACTGTATATAAATTAAAAGTGAAATAAACATTTTAGGTTCTATAATGAGGAAAATACAACATATTCCAAGCTTGAGTAATTTAATACTCTTCAGGCATCTGTGATTGTCTCCATGTGGATAGATACCTGTTTTTATAAGAATGCTAATTATTATTTTCCCTTCCTTCTAGCCTTGAAATTCATCATAATTTTTCAAAGGTGTTAAGTATATGCAAATATGTCACTCTAAGCTGAAACTAAGAATGAGTTTCTTCACAATTGGCCAGGGTAGTCATCAGAAAACAGACATGAGTTTCTCCAGTTGAGTCATGCTAAACAATGGTACTATTTGCTAGAATTTGGGTTCAGGTAGAATGGCATTCAAGAGCCAGGGTCACATACAAAATGCAATAAGACATCAGAGAAAGAATCAAGACTTATTAGTAAACCCTCTTCTCTTTATCATCATTTTAGTTATCATCATCATAATGGTTATTATCCATATCATTGTCACCATTATTATGAATATGCATAATATCCTTGGAAGGCATCTTAGAGAACTTGTTTCAATTTCAACATTTCAATTTTATTTTAAGGTAATTCTATTTTTCCAAATACATGCAAAGATAGTCTTCAACATTTACCTTTGCAAATCCTTGTGTTACAGATTTTTCTACCTCTCCTCTCCTCTCCCCAAGATAGCAAGCAATCTTAAAAATGGTAAATGGTAAATATGTACAATCCATCTAAACTATTTCCATACTTTTTGTCATGCTGAGCAAGGAAAATCAGATCAATTCTGATGAACATGGCTCTCTTCAACACTGAGGTGATTCAAACCAGTTCCACTTTTGCAGTGATGAAGAGAATCATCTACACCCAAAGAGGGAACTATGGGAAATGAGAGTGGACCACAACATAGCATTCTCACTCTCTCTGTTGTTATTTGTTTTCATTTAGTTTTCTTTCTCAGTTTTTCTTTTTCTTCCTTCTTGGTCTGATTTTTCTTATGCAATAAGATAACTTTATAAATATTTATACATATATTGGATCTAACATACATTTCAACATATTTAACATGTATTGGATTACCTGCCAGCTAGGGGAAGGAGTTGGGGGAAAGAGGGAGAAATTTGGAACAAAAGGGTTAACAAGGGTCAATATTGGAAAAAATTATCATGTATATGCTTTGTAAATAAAAAGTTTTAATAAAAAATAAATATAATAAAAAAGAAAAATCAGATCAAAAGGGGAAAAACAACCATGAGAAGAGGAAAAACAAACAAACAAACAATAACAATTAAAACAAAAGGTGAAAATACTATGATTTGATTCACATTCACTCTTCATAGTTCTCTCTCTGGATATGAATGGCACTTTCCTTCATGAGTCTATTGAAACTTTCATGATTCACCTCCTTGTTGAAAAGAATCAAGTCCCTCATAGTTGATCATCTTATAATCTTCTTGTTACTGTGTCCAAAATTCTCTTCTTTCTGCTCACTTCACTTCACATAAGTTCAGGTGAGACTTTCTAAACTTTTCTGATATCATTATTTCTTATAAAACAATAATATTCCATTATAGTAATATACCATAACTTATTCAATCATTCCTCAACTGAGAACCATCCACTTAATTTAAAAGTCCTTGCCACTGAAAGGATTACTACAAACATTTTTGCACATGTGAGTCCTTTCACCTTTTTTTATGATCTCATTGGGATGCAGACTCAGTAGGGACACAGATGGATCAAAAAGTATGAATAGTTTTATTCCCTTTTGGGCATAGTTTCAAATTGCTCTTCAGAATGAATAGATCATCTTACAACTCCACTAACAATCCAGTAGAGTCAGTTTTCCCATATTCCCTGCAACACTCATCATTATATTTTCCTGTCACATTAGCATTTCTCTAATCAATAGTGATCTGGAGCATGGCCTTACTTTCTTCCTCTGAAAATTGTCTGTTCGTATCCTTTGACCAATTATCAATTGTGGAATGGTACATATTTTTACAAATTTGGGTCAATTCTCTATATATTTTAGAAATGAACCCATTATCAAAAACACTGGCAGTAATTCTCTCTCCTCCTCCACCAGCTTTGTACTTCCCTTCTAATTTTGGCTTCAATAATTTTGTTTGTGGAAAAAACTTTTAAAAAAAATTTAATATAATAGAAATCATTCACTTTGTATTTTATAATGTTCTTTAGTTCTTCTTTGGCCATAAAGTCCTACCTTCTCCAGAGATCTCAGAGGTAGTTTGTCACTTGTTCTCCTAATTTGCATATAGTATCCACCTTTATGTCTAAATCATCATGAACCCATTTCAATCTTATCTTGATACAATGTGTTGGTCAATGCCTAGTTTCTACCATACTATTTTCCAGTTTTCCTAGAAATTTTTTTTTAATGAGTTCTTATCCCAGGAGCTGGTATCTTTATCAAATACTAAATTATTATAGTCATTAACTACTGTATTTTGTGGATCTAACCTGTTCCACTGATCTACTAACTATAGTTTTGAGGACTGCTTCTTTATAATATAGTTGTAGATTTGATACAGCTAGACCACCTTTGTGGTCTAAATTCAAATAGATTCCCAAACATTTTATATTATCTAGTTATTTTAAATGGAATTTTTCTTTCTATCTTTTGCTGTTGGACTTTATTAGCAACATATAAAATACCAATAATTTATGTGGATTTATTTTATATTCTGCAACTTTGCTAAAGTTATTAATTGTTTCTAGCAGTTTCTTAATTAATTGTCCATGTTTCTCTAAGTATATCACCATATTATATGCAAAAATTGAAAGCTTGGTTCCCTCATTACCTATTTTAATTTCTTCAATTTATTTTTCTCCTATTGCTGAAACTAATATTGCTAGTACAATATTAAATAGTAGTGGTAATAAGGGTCAACATTATCTCATACCTGATCTTTTTGGGATGTTTATCCCCATTACATATAATGCTTGATAATGATTTTAGATAGATGGTACTCATCATTTTTTTAAACAAAAAACTTCATTTATTTCAATGCTTTCTAATGTTTTTAATAGGCATAGATATATTTTGTCACAAACTTTTTATGAATCTATTGAAATAATCATATGATTTCTGTTAGTTACTGATATGGTCAATGATAGTAATAGTTTTCCTGATATTGAAACAGCTTTGCATTACTGGTATTAACCCCACTTGTTCATAGTGTATTATCCCCCTTGTTAAATTGCTGTAATCTCTTTCCTAATATTTTATTTAATTTTTTTACATCAATATTCATTAGGGAGATTGGTCTGTAATTTTCTTTCTCTGTTTTGGCTCTTTCTGTTTAGAGATCAGTACCAAATGCTTAGTAGAATTCATTTGTAAATCTATCTGGCCCTGGAGATTTTTTCTTAGGGAGTTCACTGATGACTTCTTCAATTTGTTTTTTTCTAAGATGGGAGTATTTAAGTCATTTATTTCCTCTTCTGTTAACCTGGGCAATTTATATTTTTTTGATAAATACTCATCCACTTCAGTTAGACTGTCAAGCTTGTTGCCACAAAGTTAAGCAAAGTAGCTCCTAATTATTGCTTTAATTTATTTTTCATTGATGGCAAGTTCTTTTCATTTTTAATGCTGGTATTTTTTTAATCTTCTTTGTCTAATCAAATTAACCAAAGGTTTATCTATTTTGTTGGGTATTTTCATAAAAATAACATTAGTTTTATTAATTAGTTTAATAGTTTTCTTTGTTTCATTTTTTTAGTATCTCCTTTGAGTTTCATAATTTCTCATTTTTTTTAAATGGGGGCTTTAATTTATTTTTTTTTCTAGCTTTTTAAATTGCATGCCCAATTCATTAATCCCCTCTTTATTTTATGTATGTAACTACTTAGAGATATAAAATTTCCCCTAAGAACTGCTTTGGCTGCCTCCCATATATTTTGATATGTTATCTCATTATGGTAATTTCCTTGAATTAAATTATCAGTTGTTTCTGTGATTAGTTGTTTACTCACTCATTCTTTCTTTATTATTAGATTATTTAATTTCCAATTACTTTTTAGTTTATTTTTCCATGGCCCTTTATTACATGTAATTTTTATTGCATCATTATAAAAAGATTGGCTTTACCATTTCTATCTTTCTGCATATGATGTTGAAGGTTTTATGCTCTTTTGCGTGGTAAATTTTTGTATAGATATAAAATATCACTGGGAAAAAAACATTTTTCCATAGGACAACACTGATTGTGCCGGGGAGGGCAGTGCTGCAGGCTTTCTCTCTGTGCTGAATGGCCTGGCCAAATCCCACCTGTTATAATGGGTTCTGAGGCACATAATTTTTCCTCTGTAGTTGTGTTGGTGGTCCCACAATTGGTCTGCTAATCTTCTGGCATTCGGAATCAGGACAGAATAGCCAATGCTGCTGTATTTTGGCTAATAGCCTCTTGCTGGATTCCCAACTTCAGATCTTCTTGCTTGGGGTCTATTTACACCATTCCTGCCCTGGGCTGCATGCCCTTTACAATTGTGATTGACCTTTTCTGAAGTCTTTCTAAGATATCTTATGCTGCAAAATTATTACACTTCGAATATTGGTGGATTCTGTCACTCCAAAATCCATTCAGAGGCTTGAGCTAGAGTTGATTCTGAGGGAAGATGGGGAGAGCTCAGGCAATGTTCTGTTTCCTCTTCACCACCTTGGTTCTGCCAACATCTTTATTTTATGAATGAGAAAATTGAATTCCAGTATTATTGAAGAGATTAATAATGTCATAATGAGTTGTAAAGGGCTGAAACTCTTAAAAGGTGGCTTGAATCAGACAACCGAGCACTTAAGGCTAATTATCTATTGGACAATGACTCAATTAGCATATGTCTGGAATTGTTCTTCTCTCACAGTTAATGCTGGCTCAATATTTGGGGTTTATCTGTCTCCTTCACTTCTCCCCCTAAAGACTAAGGACTTTTGCTTATCCTGACTCCAGCTGCTCCTGAGGCTTCTAGGGAGCTAGTCCAGACTTTACAATGAGCCAATACAGAATTTGAATCCTGCCCCCCTTACTCCAGAATCAATTTTTGCTATAATATACACTAAGAAATCTCACAGTAATTACTCTTCATGCAGTGGTGGTTAATGTAATTCTTTGAAGACTATACTATAAGGATACAAATTCTAAGAGGCCCAATTAAGTTGAAATTATTTTAACAATGGGCTTAGACAACAGCAATCAATCAACTAAATACCTATTAGGTTCCATGACCTGTGCTATAATCTGAAGATTCAAATATAAAAAATGAAATAATCAATACACCAAAGAAATACACATATCCACACTGACACACATGCAAATACATGTTGATGCATGCACATGCACTACATTTAGGGATTAAGATGTACATAGATGTAAATGCAGACATGTACATGCACACATGCATATATATGTATATATAGACATATGATATCTATGTATATATGCACATGAATTCATATGTGCACATATATATATGTATTTGTGCATGTGTACACACACACACACACACACACACACACACACACCCCTGTACAACAAAGTACCTTGAAAAAGAAATACAAAGACCAATCTGATATTCATCATCAATTTGACCAAATAGTGAAGATGTTTTGGACCACAGCATCACATGAACTCTTTTGAATGGAGGTCTAGAGGACAAAGCAAAAACATCCTCCCAAAGCCTCCATTGTGAAAGCACTCATTTGCCAGTCATTTCTTACCATCTATACTCCTAAAACTTGATACTTTCCTTCTATTTATAGCTCCCTGCTCTTTGTTGTCTTCTTTCATTAGACCTCTAGAGTGTAGTAAGCTACTTGAAGACAAGGGTTATCTTTTTTCTTGTCTATATATCTAGACCTACATAAGGTGCCTGGTACAAGATCAGTGTTTAATAAATATTTACTAAGGTGAATTGAATTAAATGAGACACCTACTAAAATTTAATGGGATCATGATATGTACAAAAAGACTGATTACCCAAAACAATGGCATCATGTGCATTTGAAGCATAATGATGGTAGTAATCTATTACCAAAGACTGTTGTTCTTCTAATGCTCTTGCACAAAATAGAAACTTAATAATTATCCATTTATATGAATGACATTTATGGATATGGAAATTCAGACATCATAACATTAAGGTCACTTATGTGTTTTACTTATGCTCACTTCTTTCTCCACTTGACCATATCATTTAATCTGAGAAAATATAAAGACTTCTCTCTTTAAAAGTATTTCCACAAATTAATTTACATCCAGAAATTATGTACATATTTAATTAGTTTTTAAGACAATCTATCGTTTGTATAAAATTGGCTCCATTTGTCATTATCTTCCTAATGTTTTTATTATTCAAGCCTGAAGAAAAGAATAGAAGTCACTCCTTTGTGTTCCTCTTTCCTATTTCCAACATATAATTGGCAAATAATCTATTTACTGCCATCATTCATTAATATAATCTATATAATAATTTATAACCAAAAAGCTCACAATTTCCAGGAATATTTCCAAGAAATATCTATCACCTATGCCTATATACCCAAACAGTTGTTTACCCATTTTAATGTATTATTTGCATGTTCTCTAAATGCATTCAAGTGAATCTATGTGTTTATTCCATGTTTATAAATTTGTACCAAAAAATCTATAGAATTACAGAATCTCAAAGTCAGAGAAAAGGTACTCTATACCAGCTCCTCCTTGAGGAGGAATCCTTCATCTCAATTGGATTGATAAAAGGCAGTATAGTCATTGAGCATCCCTCTGATGACTTATCAGATGGTATATCTTACAGTTAGATATATCTTACAGTTAGATAACTCTATGTTAGGAAATTTGAACTTCAATATAATGAAATATATTTCCCTAGACAGAGCATTAAGTTTTTTTAGTTCTATTGTGAGTCAATTCCTGGTAACTAAGTAAAACAAGCCTAAACTAAACCCACACCGCACATCACACAATATTAGGTAGGAACTATCAGAACTATCTCATCTTCTCCACCTCTGAATACCTCCAATTTCTGTAATTTATATTTATTTGCTATGGTCTTGAGTTCCTTCTTCAACCTTTTTAGTATTTTGTGGACCCAATTCAGTTTATGAGATCTTTAAGGAAAATGACTGTGATTTTACTTTATTTTGTTTTTCTTTTTTTTTAACCTTTCTTTGTAGACTTAGCATTCATCACAGTGTCTGGAAGAAATTGAGCTTTTAATAATTATGTGTTGACTTGCTGAATAAATTGAGCTGAATAGCAGAGGCATCTGATAATATGGAATTTTTAATGTTTTACTTTTTTGGACATTTTTACCTGAAAATAGCTTGTCCTTTCGACCGATTTCCTTAAAATTTCATTAAAATCTAACTGAAATAAACATTTTATTCATGTATTAAAAAAAATCTCTGAGGGGCAGCCAGATGATACATGTATAGAATGCCAGCCCTGAAGTCAAGAGAACCTGATTCAAATCTGGCCTCAGACATTTAATACTTCCTAGCTATGTGACCCTGGACAAATCACTTAACCTCGATTGTCTCAGAAAAAAAAAAGGAAAAAATATGTCTGAGAAGGCATCCATAGCCTTTACTAGAATATCCAAAATGTCCAATGAATACATGCAGCCATATGCACACATACATCCATATATACCCAGATTTGAAAATCCCTGTTTTAAAGCTACAAATTATAGAACTACCAATTTCCCTTTATAAAAAGAGTTTCTTCACCTAGTATTTCATTAAACAAATTAGGCTAGAGATAAAATATCTATGCTTGTCCCTATGTCAAAAAACACTAAAAGCAGGAGCTCTTGTTATTATTATTAATGGGAATTGAATTAACCACATAGAATCCTTCCTCCCTCCCCCCCTCTCTATTCTGAATCTAGTTCAATTCAATTCTCTTTCTATTCCAGTATGGGAATTGTGCCTAGTCCAACTTATGCCTTATGAGAAAAATTTATTCAATTAATAGAATTGTGAGATAACTTGATTACATTATTTCAATCTAACCTTGAAGGGCTGGGAAGATGGACCACCTGTACATGTTCCTTAGAAATCCTTAAATAAGGACTTTGCTTATGATGAGCATAAATTCAGTCAGATCCAAAGAATCATGCAAGTAGTTTCCTCACAATTATATATCTCAAACAACCCCGATGTCTTATCTGAATGATTGTCCCATACTGCTTATATACTGTTTCTTTGGTCCTTAGACTTAATACAGGTACTTCTTTTTAATGATTTCGGAGAAGTGCACCTGTTCTTTCTTTCTTTCCCAATCTGAAAAACTCCTAATCATTCCTCCAATTAGAAATTTTATTACCCAATCTTATATGCTGGTCCATATCCTGTTAGTTGTTTTCTTTTAAGGCATAAAACTCTTTCTACTCTGCATTCCTGGTACAGGGCCAAGCTGAGGAGGTCTAGTCATTATTTGTAATGAAATCAGCATGTTTTGCTTCATAAATCAATATGTTCAGAAGCTCAAACCTTTGTTTCTTCAGTCATTTCAATTAGTCCACATGTCATGGTACAGAGGTAATCTCTGATTTAACGATTTAGTTTTTGGTATATTCTTGTGAATTTATCCATAAAAGGAACTCCCAGTGTGAAAATTTTTTCTAACCATGCAAGTCAGAAAATCTTTTGGCACTTAGCAATTTATCAGTCATGGGAAATTAATTAGATATTCTCTGTGTGCTAAGCACTATATGAATACAAAGACAAAATTGAAATCACTTACAGTACTGGAGATCAGTTTGGGGCAGTGACTAGTCTTCAGCTACCCAGTTAAGATATAACAGGATCAGGACTTGAAACTCCATTTTCCTAACTAAAAAAACTAGCTTATTCTTCACTCTCTATTGTGGCTTCTCCAAAAATTCCATGGCAAGTTATTTTGTTTGTTTGTTTTATCCTAAAATTATCCAAAAGGCAGCTGGGTGACAGAATAAATATGTCAGTGGACCTGCAGTCAGAAGAATATTAGTTCAAAGCCAGTCTTAGATACAAAGTAGTAGTGTGATTGATCCTGGGCAAGTCATTTAGCCTCTGCTTCCTCAATTTGTTTTTGATAAAATGGGGATAATCATAGGATCACTTGCCAGGGCTGTCATAAGAACAAATGAAATAAAACTTGCATCATACAGATAGCTACCTTTAGGAAAAGTAAAGTCTGAGTTGAAGACCTAAATTTAATGTATATTGTCTGTATAATCATGGGCAAGAAACTTAAACTTTTAGATCCAGAGATAGAAAAATATACCAGAAAATATATAAAAAGAAGACAAGGCCATATAGAAATTAATGTAAGATGAATAAACTAAAATACTGTCCCCATTGACTATATCTATGTTAAAAATAAATAAAAGCAAATAAAATAAATAAAAGACAAAGATATAGAAACTACTGGGATAAGATGACAAGCATCATGTAATGAGAGTGAAATCAGAATGTGGGAAAACAATTTTCACAGTGATTACAGCAAAATCAATGAAAACATTCAATCAAGCAGATTTTTGTGCTATAACAATCCACAGTGGACTCATAAAACTTTTTCTTGTTTTTAAGTTGTATTTTGTAAGACATTTTGTCTGTATGTATGTGTGTATATATATGTGTGTGTGTGTATGTTTGTGTTTGTGTATGTGTTCATATATATGTGGAGGCAGGCAGGTGGTATAATGGATAGCATCCCAGGCCTGGAATCAAGAAGACTCTTCTTCATGAATTCAAATATGGTCGTAGACACTTACAAGTTGTGTGATCTTAGACAAGTCACTTAACATTATTGCCTCAATTCCTCATCTTTCAAATGAATTAAGGGAGGAAATGGCAAACCTCTTCAATATCTCTGCCAAGAAAAATTCCAAATGGGGTCCCAAAGAGTAGGACACAACTAAAAAATTACTCAATATCAATATGTGTGTGTGTGTGTGTGTGTGTGTGTGTGTGTGTGTGTGTATTTGTGAATGTGAGTTGTCACTTGTAGAATTACAAATAGCTTGAGGGCAAGGATTGTTTCCTTGGCAAAACCTTTCTGAATCCTCTCTGGACCACCTCCTCTACTTTTGCTCTTTGATGCTGGCTTTAAATATCTGGGCTCTGATAGATGAGATTTCAAATAGTTTTCTTAGAACTGGCTATCATATTTAATTATATTTCCATCTCCAGAAGGTAGTATGATGCTTAGTACATACTAAGCATTTAACAAATGCTTATCATTCATTCATTCACATAATAAACAATTAAGTTTTTTTTTTATAACAAAGTGATGAAGGAAGTTCTTTGGTGCTAATATTTTTTTGATGGATGAGAGAACTATGGTCTCCTTATCTTTGTATTTCTTTTAATATAAGCCTGTTTATGGTCACTTATGACAGGGTTGATCCAAGTGAACAACTTCAGGGCCATAAAAAGTCAATTTGTGTCTGACTATCTTCTTGTGGATCCTATAGATTAGTTAGATTAATAATTAGGAAGACACTGAATATGAATTCAGACTTTGACACTTCTGAAGTCTGTGATCTTGTGTAAATCCTACCACTGTGGCCTCAATTTCCCCAGCTATAAAAAGACAACGACAGACACAGATACAGTTCAAAAGAAATATTATGCAATATACTTTGAAACGAAAAAATTATTGGCCCAATACACAATATGTGCATTCTTTCTGACCATGGACAACTATAAATACTAGATAGCTAGGGGAGGTAGGGAGAAATTAGATGACTATATCTAAATAATATGATAAAGAATTGATGAAAAGAGTGAAGAAAAACACAGCTTGTGAAAAGTATAATTGATATTTTCTCAGAGATTTTTCCAGGACTGTATATATCCTTTTCACTATCACTTATTTTTAGATAACACTTTGAAAATTAAAAAAAAATCATTAAGCTCATTCTTGCATCATATTTGCTAGTTTTGTTGTTATTGCTATTATGTTGTTGCTTTATGTCCCTCTGTATGCTCAGGTCCCTAAACACTACCCTTTGATTCTTTATTTCCAGCCCCATATATTTCATTATTCCTCTGTCATTAAATACTAAATAAAATTTATTTTTTTTAAATAACAGCTTTTAATTTTCAAAATATTTTCAAAGAAAAGGAACCACATGTGCAAAAATGTTTGTAGCAGTTCTTTTTACGATAGCAAAGAATTGGAAATTGAGTAAATGAACATCAATTGGGAAATGGGTGAATAAGCTGTAGTATATTGAGGCAATGGAATATTATTGTTCTATTCAAAATGACGAACAAGCTGATTTTAGAAAGGCCTGGAAAGATTTATATGAACTGATGCTGAACAAAACAAGCAGAACAAGGAATTTATTGTACACAGTAACAGCAAGAATGTGCAACAATCAACTATGAAAGTCTAGGTTCTTTGCAGTGGTTGAGTGATCCGAGACAATCCCAATAGATTTTGGATAGGAAATTGTTGTGGCCAATTCTTGCACCCGGCTTTTGAGAGCTCATGGCATATTATCCCTTTGATCTCAGAGGTGAGATGAATGAGACAGGGAACTTACAGGGAGTGAAAAGAGCTCTGATTTATTATGCTGGACAGCCTTATTGATATATATTTTTGCGAGTGTGATCAGCGTGTGGACAATAGGCAATCCCTGATCACCGTTCAGATAAATGCCATCTGCATCCAGACAAAGAACCATGGAGACTGAATGTAAATCAACACATGCTATGTTCACTTCTGTTTCTTCTCCTCTCTCATGATTTTTCCCTTTTGTTCTGATGTTTCTCTCCCAGCATGATTTGCAAAACAGTGAGCATTGAAAATAAATAAATAAAAATGTTCTCCCTCCCTTCCCCCCAACCCATCCAAAGAAAGCAAGTAATCCAATATATGTTAATAATATGCAATTGTTTTATACATATTTCCACATTTATCATGATGTACAAGAAAAAAATAGATCAAAAGGGGGAAGATGAGAAAGAAAAAAGTGAATAACAAAAAAGTGAAAATACTATGTTGTGATACATATTGAAACCCTATAGTTCTCTTTTTGGATGCAGATAGCTCTCTCCATCAATAGTCTATTGGAATTGACTTGAGTCATTTTCGTATTGCAGAAGCCACATTCATCAGTGTTGATCATCCCAATAGATGACTATTGTCTTATCAATTTCACTTAGTTAGCACCTTATAAGAATCCTTGTTTCAAGTACAGAGTTCAGGCTCATAACACATTTCCCTTCATCTATGACTAGAAATGGATTTAATTTCTTCATCTGAAAATTTTAAATTTGTATCCTTTGACCATAAAATTGAACTTTTTTCTGGTTCTCATGAATCCATATATTATCTAAAGACAAACACTACAATTCTTCTTCAACTAAATAGATTTTTGCTTTTTCATATTTAGAAAGGATTAGGACCAAAAAAGATTTATTTTTTATTAAAAAAAAAACATTTTATAGGTTCTTTGTGAAATTTAGGAATGCTGACATTCCCTTGCATTTCTAGTCCAGTTTTCTTTTTTTTTTAATTTATTTTATTTGAAAAAAAAAAACAGAATAAGAAAAGAAAAACAGAAAAATAAATAAAATATATTTAGTTTTGAGAAAAGCAAATACTTTGTATTTGTAAAACAAAAGAGAACATTTTTATGTATTTAGTAGAACATCAGGGAGGATTCAAAATACATAACAACAAATTACCAGATCAAGGAAGTATATATTTATTCTTTTTCCCCATTTCATCCCCACCACCACTCCCAAATAAGCTACATTTAGGAAAAGATATATTTATGTACACACACACACACACACATACACACACATCTCTCCTATCCCTGCTGACTTTGCTAAAATTCTGCTCTATAACTTGCCTTGCTATTATCGCCTCATGCAAAGGTCTCTTCCTTGTCTTCTTTCCCCACCCTTTGCTTCCCCATACAGTCATCTTGTAATGTTTTTTGGTTTGATTTTCTGATGATCTCTGGGACAGCCTTCGTTTCAGTTCAGTAATCACCACAAGTGTAGCCAGGTGTTAAAGTCTAAATCCTATATTATTTCTTTCAAAGTCTTATTTACTTTCCTAGGGCCCAGTTAGCTTTCTTAAAGGCCTTCTGGAGTCTTGGTTTCAGTGGAGAAACCAAGGAGGACAGGCCTGCCACCACAGTGCTGATAAAGATGGAAATGAATAGTCCTTGTCTTATCTGCCTCTCTCTGAATGAACCTAAATGAGGCTCCCAGTTTATATGCTCTACACTGAGTATAAACCAATCATTATATCACTAGGAAACCATTATTTGTTGTAAGATTAAATCAATCATACTGAATTTAGAGAACAATTAAGCACTATGCTAAACTGGATAACCATTATCTCACCAATTCCACTTAGTACCTTGTAAGAATCCTTGTTTCGAGTTCTGACCCATAACATCCTCCCTCCCCAATTATTTCTTTATAAACTTTGGAGGGTACCATATATATATATATATATATATATATATATATATATATATATATATATATATGTTTTATTGAATCCATTCCCAATATGACATTTTCAAACTACAAATCATTTTCTTCTCTCTAATGGTTCTGTGTCTGTTCTTCTTCTGCACCTCATTTATATAAAATTATTACTATTTTTACCTTAATTCTGCCAGTCTTTCTTTTGAATAGCCTATTGGTGATGTGAATCTTAAACATATAGTGTACATTTCACATGTAAAAAAAACATAAACAATTGGTCCATGTTTAAACTGTTTGTCCATGTTGAGTTCCTTAAAATTGATTTTTTATATTGAGTCTTATATGTCAAATTTTTTGTGAAGTTTGGGTTTGCTTGATAGAATGTTCTGCAAACTTGCAAGTTCATTGAATGTCCATTTTTCTCATTCAAAATTATAGATAATTTTGCTGGATGTCATAGTTTTGACCACAGGCCTAGTTCTTTGATTGTGGGTAGATGTGATGCCAGGACCCGTGGTCTTTTATTGTAGCTGATGGTAAGTCTTGTACAATTCTAATTGTAGCTCCAGGGTATTTGAATTGTTTGATTTCTTGTTTCTTGAAAAATTTTCTCTTTTATCTGGGGATTTCAAAATTTGGCAATAATATTCCTGTGTGTTTTCCACAAAGGATCTCTTTATGATAGTAAGGGTGAACATTTTTCTATTTCTACTCTCCCTTCATGTTCTGTCATTCCAGGACAATTTTCTTGGATCATTTCCTGCATTATTTTTTCAAGGTTTACTTTTTGGTCACAACTTTCTGGCAATCCAATTATTCTTATATTTTATCTTTTTGATATTTTCTGAAGAAATTTGAAAATTTGTCATTTTTGTTATAATGATATTTTATATTATATTATATTTTCTTATTCTTTATAATCTGTTTTGTTCTTTCTTGTTTTCTCATAGCTTCACTGGCTTTCCTTTGCCCAGTTCTAATTTTCAAAAAATCATTTTCTTATTTGAGATTCTGTAACTTCTTTTCTAGTTGGTTACCTTGTTCTTCATAATTTTCTTGTTTTTCTTGGAATGTTTTTATTTTATTTTATTTAGTTTTACCTCAATGTCTCTCATTTGACTTTTAAATCTTTTTTTGAGTTCTATAAATTCTCTTTGGGTGTGGAGCCATTTCACATTACTCTTTGGGGTAGAAATATATATTTTTTAAATTTCAGTGTCCTTCTCTGAAGATTAGCCCTGGTCTTCCCTATTCCAATATGTTTCAATGGTGGAGGTATTTCTTCTCTGCAGTTCATTTTTTTAAATAAGAAGTATTAATGTAAGCACCTCTCATTGTGGGATGTATGTGTGGGTGATGGCTCAAGTATCCCTTCAGTTCTCCCCACTGATCAAGAACCCCAAAGCAAAAACTCCCCGCTCTTCCAAGTGCACACAGCCAACAGTGTTCTTGTCCCCCATCTCTGTATTCCAGATGTGCTGGTTCCCTCTCACCCAGGAATGTGTCTCTGGTGCACAGCTGGCTCTGGTATTTCTGATCAGCAGAGGTTCACTTCATATTCTTGACTCAAACCCCAAATTTAACAAACAATGTGATAGGTGAAAGTCTCTGTACTTTTTGTTGAGGTTCCAGTCACACATAGCTAGCCAGAGGGTTGTCAATTTGGTGTCTCAGTGAAGCTAGATGAGTGGAAATGTTATCACTATGATTGTGCATGACTAACTGATATCAGATTGCTGTCTTGGGGAAGAGAATAGAGAGGGAGACAATAGAGAGGGAAATCCACTGCACCATCTAGCAGCCTTTCAAAAGAAATGGAAAAATAGATTTGGTTGTGGTCCTAAATCAAGAAAGATAGAAGAAATGAGAGACTCAATATTGGATTGAGTAATACAAACTACAAAAATGTGTATAGCATTTCTTTTGGTGGGCAAAAGGAATTAGAAACTGAAAAAAATATACATATCAATATAGGAACATCCGAACTAGTTATGGTATATCAATATGATATAATATTGTGAAATATGGAATGGGAGATTGAGAACATCTGCATAGACAGATTGAGAACATTTGTGTTGACAAATTGAGAACATCTGTATTGACACATTGAGAAAATCTGTATGAACAGATGCAGCCTGAGGTGAGCAGAACTATCAGAATGGTCTATCCCAGGACTCCATAAATTTTTTATACTCACAACCTCTTTTTGACAGAAAAATTATGCTTTTCATAGTGTTTTTCTTCTTTTTTAAAAAAATCAGTTCTTTGTTATATATATTTTTAGATATAGTAATCTAATTGCTTCCTCATCTCCCTTATCTATTCAGAATATTATTTATAATAACTTATAATTTTGCTAGTCCACATTCAGTTACAGGACCTCATATGGGATCACAAACCAGAGGTTAATAAGCTGGGATTTATACAGACGCAACAATAACGCAAGACAACTTTGAAAGACTTAGGAATTCTAAACAATATAGTAAGTAAACATGGTTTAAGAGAAGATATGATAAAACATACTCCTTATTTGTGCATATAGAGAAAATGGATTCAAATTATAGATTAGATTGAGAAATAATGTATGTACACACATACATATACATATATGTATGTATACACATTTATATGGATGTATATGTCTATCAGGCACCTCTCTATATATATGAAAATAGAAGGTATATTTCTATGTATATAAAATTCCATGTACCAATACACCATATTGACACACACACACAATATATATATGTGTGTGTGTATATGTATACATACATTTATGTATACATGCACGTTGTATGTATATGTATGTATGTACATATATGCTTATAGCTGTATGCACGTGTGTTTTCTTAAAAAGATTTTTTTTTTAAACTCTCTCAGAAAGTCAGAAAGGGGAGGAAAAGGAAGAAGTAAAAGGGAAAAAAAGATGAATTTCTGTTGACTTTTTTTTTTTAATAGGTACAGATTCTTCAAACCAGACATTCATTTGAAAGAAAAAGAAAGGAATGTTGATTAAATAGGGCTGTTCACCAGTAATTATTTAATATTTGCAACCAGAAGACAGATATGGTGAGAGTAAAATTGGAAAAAAAAATTGACCTTGTCACTCATTAGAAACTTTCCAAGGTCATTACTACTATAGAAGGTTTTGGATAAATCTTGGTAAGATAATGAAAAGTCCAGGTTAGCTTGCTGGAGGCCTCAAGAACAGCCAGAGTCAAGATAAGTAAAAGTCCTTGGTCTTTAAGGGGAGAAGTGAAGGAGACAGACAAACTGCCACAGGTTCACCACCAACCTTTTTCTTCCTTGTCCTGTGGAAAAATGGGTCTGGCTTGTAGCCACCCTCTAATCCTTCCTACAATTATCTGTATGTACCAAAACATCCAGCCAGCAGTGAGAACAATAAGAAAGGCCATTTTCCCAAACATATGCTAATAGAATCATTGTCTAATAGGTCATTAGACTTAAGTGCTAGGTTGTCTTATTCAAACACACCTTTTAAGAGTTTCAGCCCTTTACAATATTATCCAGAGTTTCTAATCATGCCATTCTATGAATCTGGAGATGAATTGTAACACTGAAAATCTCATAAATTCTGAGATAAAGGAAACCTCAGAAATCATCTAACCCAAACCCTTCATTTTATACACAAGAAAACGGAAGGTCAGATAATTTCATTGCTTTCTTTATATTCAAAACACCTAAAAAAAGTGTCTTTCACATAGGAGATACATAATGGTTATTGAACTTAATGTGCCCAGTGTCTCACGGTGGCAAACAAGATTTGCACTCATTTTCTGTGTCTCTAGTTTTAATTATTTTCCTATTCTAAAACATGAGGTCAATAGTAGTAGTTTAGTAATAATGATAGGAACATATAAAATAGACACAAAAGAAAACTGTTTTTACTGCTACCTACATACTTAGTCATTATACATAAAGTTTTTTTTGTTTTTTTTTGTTTTTTTGTCCTGAAGTTGTACCTCAATAAATAGAAAAGGTGAATTTTGGTCTACCTAGGTCTTTTGGAACCAAGGCTACCAATTTGTAAAATGACTGAGCGCTAACAAAGAGGGATACAATCTGACTATAGATTATTGGCAAAAGCAAATGAGCCAGCCATATATGAAATGATGGGAAATTACCTTAATTAATATTCTTCTTTATTTGCTTAGCTGAAAACCTTGCTTTCCCTGAAAAAATGTAATTGTATTGGATGCCACTAAATAGAAAATATTAGTGTCAGTTCCTGAAGAGAATTTCTAAAATGTTTCAATTCTAAATATCTTGAATAATACTTTTTGACCAAAATTTTGACCACTCAATTATATTCTAATTACTTGAGTGCATATTTAAAGCAATGCTAATTTTAATTTGAAACAATAAATACTTGATTTGAAACAATAAATATATGTCATAGTGGGCAGTGGTACATGTCTTTATGTATGTGTTTATGTATTTGTTTTGTATGTGATTGTGTGTACAACTAAATATATGTGGTTATGTGGAGAAGGAAAAGAAAGCATACTCATGAAGTATTGAAATGAAGTAAATTTAACTTATTCCCTGCAGTAGCCCAGAACCATATAACAACTATCATGAAAATGATGTACTGATGGCTAGTCACTTAGGAAATGAGCCCTGTTGATGATAGCAATGATGATGATGATAAATGAAAGTGAAATCCAGAGTGCTTTATTAAGCACTTTGGCCAATGCTCCCTAATCATAATTACTCAGAAAAAAAAAATCTGCATTTGCAAAAACACTGCTGGATATCACTCTCTGTTGCTATGCTACTCTTATCTACTTTCACTTAACTACAGTTTTGAAAACTGTCTAAAAATTATTATGGCAGGAGTCACTATTTCATGTGGATTCTGTCCATGAGAGATTTTTTTCTCTTATTACCTTTAGCAACTCAACTCAATTTAATTTAATATGAAATGTGTAAGACATCTTCTGTGTGGTGTAATAGAAAATATCATGGACTTTGTAAGCATATAATATCTTTTCTTACCATATTCTAGTGATATGATTCATATCATATTCTACTTGTGTAACCTCAGATAAATTTCTTAAAAGCTATGGATCTCAACTTCCTCATTGTGGAAAGAAAAGATCAAATAATATATTTTTAGGGTCCTTTTAAATTCTAAACATATGCTCCTATTAAATAATGACTTTGGTACCTGTGTAGAACTTCATCTGTCCTAAAGTTTGGACTTCCTCAAATTAGCTGATACTTTATTAAGGAGGAATTACAACCCTTAACAGAATGATTTGTAGAAATGCTTTTGTACTTTGTAAGGAGGATGAAGAGGAATTCTAATAAAACAGTAAGTTAAACAAACTTTTACATTTAATTTTCCACTAGCCTATTCTACATATGAAATATTCCTGTGGTAACTTTCAGGGGTGGAGCCAAGATGGTGGAGTAAAGCTAGAAAGCTGCTCAAACTCTCCTAGTTTCCTTCAAAAACTACAGGAAGCCAAGCCTCATAACAGAATCTGATGGAATGAAACCAATCTCCAGCTTAAGTTAGTTTGGAAAAACTTCAAAAAAGGTATCTCACTGGAGTGAAAGGAGTATTCAGCCCACATCAGACAGTCTGGTAAACCCAGTGTGAGGGGTCTCAATCACAGAAGATTAGCAACTCAGACCCTGAGTCCTGGCTCAGAGTAAAATAAACCAGTAGAAAGTCCTCAGTCTTAGCCCAGAAGGCAAATTCAGAGAAACCAAGGATAGCAAGAGCAGATAAAGCTAATTCTTGCAAATACAAGGGACCCCTCAAAGCTCAGAATTGGACAGGAAACTTGACACAGTACTACCTTTACCCCAGGAGCAGAGCTCAATTGCAAAAGTAAAAATAAATAAATAAATAAATAAATAAAATAAAAAGAGGAAATACCAAAAGAAAAGGAAAGATTATGAGCAAGAAACAGAATAGAACCTTAACCATAGAAACAGACATGGAATACCAAAACACTAGTTCAAATGAGGAAAAAATGTCCACAAAATAAATCTCAAAGAACAATATGAATTAGTCTCTATACCAAAGAGACTACTTGGAAGTGCTCATAAATGATTTTAAAACGGAAATAAGAGATGTAGAAGAAAACTAGGAAAAGAAATGAAAGGTGCAAGAGAGAGTTAACAGCTTAGAAAAGAAAGGCAATTCCTTAAAAAAGTACAATCAGCCAAATGCAAAAAAAAAAAAAAAAATTCCACTGAAGTAAACAACACCTTCAAAAGTAGATCGAAACAAATTGAAAAATGAATTACAAAAGCTAACTGAAGAAAATTACGCATGTAAAACTAGAACAGGGCAACTGGATGCTAAAGACTCTATGAGAGATTGAGAATCAGTCAAACAAACTAAAATGAATGAAAAATGTTAGAAAATGTAAAGTATATCACTGGAAAAACTGCTGACCTGGAAATTAGATCCAGAAGAGACAATTTAAAAATTATTGGCCTACCCAAAGGCCAGAAAGAAAGAAAAAGAGGCAAGATAGCCTCCTTCAAAGGATCATCAAAGAAAACTGCCTCAATATTCTAGTAGCAGAGGTATAAATAGTCATTGAAAGAATGCATCCATCATCTATAAAAAGACATCCCCCCCAAAACAAACAAACAAACAAACAAAAACCCTCAAAGAACATTCTTTTAAAACTCCAGAATTATAATATCAAGGAAAAATGCTGTAGTCTGCAGACAAAAACAATTCAAATATTAAGAATCAGCAGCCAGGATTTCCCAATTGGGCAGTTTCTACAATAAAGGATTGGAGAGTTTGGAATACCATATTTCTGAAGGTAAAGACTTGGAGTTATGACCAAGAATTAATGACATAGTGAGATTGAGCATAATCTTTCAGGAGAAGTGATGAATCTTCAATGAATTAAGAGACTTTCAATCATTTCTACTGGGAAAAAAAAAAAACAGAACAGGACTCAAGAGAAGCATAGAAAGGTAAACAGAGGAAAACTATATATTATTTAAAGGTTAAACTGTTTACATTGCTAGGTGGAAAAATGATATCTGTAATTCTTAAGAACTGTATCTGTGACTGGGGTATCACAGAGATTGAGGATATGGATGTGAATGTACTATGATGTGATAATATCAAAGAAAAAGTCATTGTCATGAAAAAAAAAGGATTATGCTGGAAAAGAGGAAAAAGGAGGTATAATGGGAAAATTTAGATCCCATGAAATGGCACAAAAAGCCTATTACAATCTAGGGAAAGCGCGGAGGGGATGAGCATTGTCTGAAGCTTGATTTCATCAGTTGAGGCTCTCAATGAAATAACTTAATCATTCACTTAGGTATAGAAATTTATCTAACCCCATAAAATAGGAGGAGAAAGAGGGGGGAAAAGGAGGTGCTAGACAGAAGGGAGGATAGAAACACTAGGAAAAAAAAGTAAGAAAAAGGAGAAAACATGACAAAAGATAATATAATGGGTGGGGTGGGTTAAAAAAATACAGTACTAGGAAAACTGGGGAGGGGTAATAGAAGATTAGGTAGTGGATGGGGAGGTTAAAAAAAGTACACAAAACACTACTAAGGGCAGGATAGAAATAGAGAACAAAAGTATGTACAGGGGAGAAAATTGGATGGAGGAAAATACAGAGCTGGTAGTAATAACTGTGAATGCAAATGGGATGAACTCTCATCAAACAGAATTGAATAGCAGAGTGTATTAAAAAAGAGAATCCTACAATATGTTGTTTACAAAAAATACATTTGACACTGAGAGACACATACAAAGTAAAGGTAAAAGGCTGGGCCAGAATTTATTATGTTTCAGCTGAAGTAAAAAAAAAAATAAATAAAAAAATAAAAAAAAAAGCAGGGATAGCATTTCTAATCCCAGATAAAGTAAAAGTAAAAATAGATTTAGTTAAAGTTGATAAGGAAGGAAAGTATATCTGGATAAAGAATACCATAAACAATGAATTATTAATGATATGAAATATTAGGAAAATAAGGGATAATGTACCTATCAGATCTTTGGAGAAGGGAACAATGTGTGACCAAAGAACTAGAGAACATTATGAAAGACAAAATCAATAACTTTAATTATATTATATTTAAAAAAGGTTTTATACAAACACAACTAATATAAATGGGATTAAAAGGGATGTACAGAGTTGGGGAAAAAAATTTACAGCCAATGTTTCAAATAAAGGTCTCATTTATAAAATATATAAGTAATTTTATAAGAATACAAGTCATTCCCCAACTGAAAAATGGTCAAATGATATGAATAGACAATTTTCAGATGACAAAATTAAAGCTATCTATAGTCATATGAAAAAAATGCTCTAAATCACTAAGGATTAGAGAAATTTAAATGAAAACAACTCTGAGGTATCACCTCACATCTCTCAGATTGGCTGAGATGACAGGAAAAGACAGTAATACATGTTGGAGGGCATATGGAAAAACTGGGATACTAATGTATTGTTGATGGAATTGTCCCCAACCATTTTGGAGAGAAATTTGGAAATATGCCCTAAGGGTTATAAAACTGTGCATATCCTTTGACACAGCAATGACACCACTTGCTTCTGTATGCCTAAGAAATCCAAAAGGAGGGGAAAAGAACCACACGTGCAAAAATGTAACTCTCTTTTTGATACCAGAGAATTGGAAATAAGTAGATGTCTATTATTTGGGACTATTTGGCTAAACAAATTATGATATTGGAGGTAATGGAATATTATTGTTCTATATAAACTGATGAACAAGTTGATTTTAAAAAGGCCTGGGAAAATTTACACAATGTTGAATGAAAGAAGCAGAACTAGTAATATATTGCACACAATAACAGCAAGAATGTGTGATAATCAACTATGAAACGTTTGATTCTTCTCAGTAGAAATCCCAATAGACTTTTGATAGAAAATCCTATCTAATCCAGAAAAAGAACTATGAAGATTGAATGTAAATCAACATTTCCAATGGTCACTTTTTTTTTCCTGTTTTTTTTGCCTCTATTTCAGGTTTTTTATTCCCTTTTGTTCTCATTTTCTTTCCCTACATAATTCATAAAGCAATGTGTTTTAAAAATAATAAATGAATAAAAATGGAAAGAAAAGATATATTGCTTTTTAGCTAGCTTTAGGGTTACCCAACCAATTTAGATTTTCATTTTTCTAACTTCCCATTTTCTACATATAGTACATTAGTAGTGATACTGGAGGAAATGCAGATGTTTGACATGTAGATCTGAGTGAAGCAAAACTTCTACTTCTATCAAAATTTAAAAGGATTTAAATTTGAATATTCATGTTAAATCAAGCAGGTAAATCAAATTAGAGTTAGATTATATTTGTTGGAGAGGAAGGGACATAATATTTCCTAGATATATTCAGAATCACATACAATCCCCCCCCCATTCTATTGTTGCTTTTCATTTTCAACTATCCTCAAATGTGTTTATAGCATGTATTATTTAATTCAATTTGATTTTAATAGAAATACATTTAAAAATTGGATGCAATTTTTCTCTGGCCTCAAGGAATAATAACAAACAACCCTATTATTTTGGTATGGTAGCTGATAACAGATGCCATTAAACATTAAACATACTTCAGGTCGACAAAAAGCTGGGGTGGAAAATAACTAGAGGGAGATGCTATGGGAGTTTATAGCTCAAACCTTTCTTTTTTTGCTGGTAGGCAAGTACTAAAAAGTGGCGCTTTCTCAAAATCAAGCATATGTAGTGCTCAGTTTGTCAGGAAATAATTATAAGGAAAGACACAAATATAAACAGATGTGCAACTTTGTATTCTAAAGCCAAATAAGTTCCTCCATACCTTCTGAATACCAAGTAGAAAGAGCTGCTAAGTATTTGGGCAAAACAATAAACAAAAACCCATATTTTGCTCCTCTGAGAGTTTTTCTGAAAACGTATGTTTAAACTAAGGTTTTTGATATCTGAAATCAAGTGATAAGATGCCAATTTTAAAGTTGCAATAGACTTCAGATATCATCTGGTCAATTCAACTTAGTATTTTGGGGTTTTAGGTAAGAACCGAATCATTAAATGACACTGGGAAGCACATAGTAGAGGTTGGATTTAAGTAACTTTAGAATTAGTGTTCTTTGAATTAGTGTTCTTTCAGTACTAGAGCATAGTGCAAGCATGTGTTCTATTCAGAGTGAATTTGTACCTTATAAAGAATAAATGATCCATTTTTAAATTTGAGTAAATTCTTTTGTGCCTTGTAAAGAATATCACAATTGGAGATGACAATATAGTTTATTTGCATAAGAAAAGGTATAGCCCACTAAAATTTCTTTTTTTTTAAAATTTTCTCATTTTTTCCAAATAAAAATAAACAATTTCTAATGTTACTTTTTGTAAGACTTTATGCTTCAAGTTTTATCTCCTTCCCTCACTTCCCTCTCTCCTCTCAAAGACAGTAAGTAATCTGATATGTTATACATATACAATACATTAGAACATATTTCCATATTACTTATGCCATACAAGAAAATATCAGACCAAAATATCAAACCAAAACATGAAAAAGAAACAAACAATAATAACAAAGGTGAAAATATTATGCTTCAATCCATATTCAGTATCCATAATTTTCTCTTTGGTTGTGATGACATTTTCCATCCTGCCTATTGGAACTGCCTTGGATCATTGTGTTGTTTAGAAGAGTCCTCTATCATCATATAATCTTGCTATTATGTTTTCCTTGTTCTCCTCATTTCACTCAGCATGAGTTCATGTAGGTCTTTCTAGGCTTTTTTGAAATAAGCCTACTTATCATTTCTTGTAAAACAATAATATTTCATTAAATTTATATCCAATTACTTATTCAGTCAATTTCTCCAATTGATGGGAAACCATTCAATTTCCAATTCCTTGACATTACAAAAAGAGATGCTATGAACATTTTTGCACATGTGAGTCCTTTCCCCTCTTTTATAATCTCTGAAGCCCACTAGAGAGTGAGAGAAATGCTAGTATCCAGCTTACAGACACAAGGAACTTATATTGAATTGGGGAAACTATGTACACAAAGAAGTAAGTAGAAATTAAATAGATAAAAAGAGTAAGAGATAGAAAAATAGATAATAGGTAGATAAATGACAAATATATAGATGGTACATAGATAAATGATAGATGACAAATGATAGATAAAACATAGATGTAGATAGATGATACACAAATAAATGAATAAGTGGATGGATAAATGTTATGAGCCAGAATTCTGAACTTGAAACAAAGATTCTTACAAGGTGCTAAATCAGTGGAATTGATAAAGACAAAGGTTGTCTAGTTTAGCATGGTGCTTATTAGTTTTCTAAAGTTCAGTATGATTGATTTAGTCTTACAGCAAGTATTCATTTTCTAGTCATATAATGATTAGTTTATACTCAGTGTAAAGCATATAAGCTGGGAGCCTCAGCCTGATTCATCCAGAGCTAGGGAAGACAAGCAAACTGGAATCTGAAGCACAAGCCCTTGGACTCAGATTCATTCATCCCATCTCACACCCTGTGGTGGCAGACCTGTCTTCCTGCATTTTCTCCACTGAAACTAAGACTCCATAAAATCTTTAAGAAAGCTAACCCGGCCTCAGGCAAGTAGACAATAAAGGATTTAGATTTTAACACCGGGCTATTCTTGTGGTAATTACTCTACTGAAATGCAGGCTGCTCCAAGACCACCAGAAAACCACTGAGAACACTATAGACAAATGATAAACAAAAAGATTGATAGATCTTTCAAATGATAGATAACAAGTAGATAAATGATATATGATAGAAAGACAGAGACAGAAAGACGATAGGAAGACAGCAAATTTGGTACAGGAGAATAACTTTTCCTGGATGTTTACAGGCTGAATAGTTTATTCACAGAATATGAATAAAAAGGGCATAATGAAAACTTATATTTAAATCTTCTGTGGCCAACTTTTCTTGAAGCCTTTCTAATAGTTTATCTTTCCAGTGTTTTTCTTAAATACAATAATTCTCTGGGAAATAATAAGGAATGGAAGGACAAAGTAACTTGAGTTTAAGGTGAATATGTTTTTAATTCAGAACCATTCTGATACGCTACATTGATAATATTTTGCAACAATTTTAGCCATAAACTCAGTTTGCCTTGAGTTGATTGAAATTCCAAATGCACACTTTTGGTTTTTTTAAACTAAGATGTAAGATAGGTAAAACTGGTTGACAAATAAAAAAGAAGACATAGATAATAGATATAGAAATAAATGAATTTAGAGAGTAATAGATACTTTCAAATTTATCTATATCGACTTCCACCCATGAATTTTATGAAAGATCATAAAATACATAGTTCATCAACAAAGTCACATTGCTCAGATATTTGATTAAAATATTTGTTTTTTTTTTAAAGAATATAAATATTCACATGTGTCTTAGTCAAACTTGCAAAAGTGGGGGCAGTTAGATTTTGCAGTTAATAGAGCATTGGCCCTGAAGTCAGGAGGACCTGAGTTCAAATTTAGACTCAGACATACAACACTTAGAGCTGTGTGACCCTGTGCAAGTCACTTAACCCCAATTGCAAAAAAAAAAAAAAGTGAATAGAAATTTTAAATATCTATAGAAGTGTAACTACCATATAAATAGTTGGAGGAACATTTACATTTTATATCTGAAAGTACTTAAGTGGGGATCTACTCATCAACATTATCAAATGACTAACTATCCAACATTTTATTGAATTCCTCTGGTGAAAGCACCCTAATTTTTAGGTCTTGAAGTTCCCTATTCTACTTAAGGAGACTTTAATGTTCAGCAGCAGTTCTTTTGAATTGAACCTAATCTCCACACTTTGAAATTTCTACTCATTGCTTTAGTTTATCTTTTATAATTAAACACGCACCCTGAAATTACCATTACCATGTAACTTGTCTTCATAAACTTAGAAAAACTAATCACGAATCATGCTCTCCTTATCTTTTATCCAGGAAAACCAAAACAATTCTTTAATAACAACTCACATGGCATTGTCTTGAAGATTTAAAAAAATGTTCATCCTATTAACATTAAATGAATATTCTTTGTAAAATGTTACACACAATTATCCAGATGCAGTCTGAACAGGCCAGCACAGTAGAATGATCACTTCCCTTCTACTAAACATTATGCTCTTTAGAAGTTTGGTACAAGGAAACACATACCTGCAATATTTCAGCTTAATATCTAAAATGCCAAAATCATCATTAACCAAAATATATTGGGGAAATGTTTTAAATTTTAGTTTATGCACAATTCATCAAATGTTGCTGTTTTTAACCTTAATCAGTAAAAAAAAAATCCTGAAATATAACTAAATTTACCTTTCTGCCACGTAATAAATAGCCTCTCACAAATATAGAAGACAAAACAAGTATGCAGAGAAAACTAGCCTTCTCCAGTGAAGGAAGAAAGATGCAAAGGTATACTTTAATAAGCACAGAATCTTTTATACATTTTCACATTTATTCCATTCAAATATTTAAAAGACTTTAAAAAAAGGTTCCAATTAAAGCAAGTTACTAAAATTGTAAACTTAATTGCTGTTTTAACTTTTTGCCTCTGTTGCTTTTTAAAAATTTTAATTATAGCTTCTTTATTTTCAAAATACATGCAGACATAGTTTTCAACATTCATCCTTGCAAAACTTTGTGTTCCAAATTTTTCTCCCTCCCTTCTCATTTCTCTCGCCTAAATAGCAAATAATCCAAAATAGGTTAAACATGTGCAGTTCTTCTAAATATATTTCCACATTTATCATGTTGCACAAGATGAATCAGATTTAAAAAGGAAAAGAAATGCGGGGGAAAAAAGCAAGCAAACAACAACAAAAAAGCTGAAAATACCAGATTTTGATCCACACTCAATCCCCAGAGTTCTCTTTCTAGATACAGTTGGCTCTCTGCATTACTAGTCTATTGGAACTGGTCTGAATCACCTCATTATTGAAAATAGCCAAGTTCATCAGAATTGATCATCACATAATCTTCTTGTTGCTGTGTAACATGTTCTCTTAGTTCTACTCACTTCACTTAGCATCAGTTCATATAAGTCTTTCTAGGTCTTTCTGAAATCATCCTACTGATTGTTTCTTATACAACAATAATATTCCATTTTATTTCCATATCTGTTTGAACTTTTTGAAGATAAAAAGGTGAACAAATTCAGAAAATGTTAATTCATTTGGCTCATTAGTCATTTACAAGACAATTTTTTTTATTTATGACATTCAAATGAATACTTTTAGATCTAAGTTTTCTTTTTATAAACTTGTCTTGGAAAAATTTGAATCATTTAAATTCACATATTCACATATATGTGTATTATATAGAGGCAAAGAATCATTGTGGACAGAGCTGGCATGCTATCCATTATGCAGTACTGTTTCTGAAATAATGACAATGACAACACATGAATGTTTATAAATTTAATACACATAAATATATGCATATACATATGGATGTGTAAAATTTAGAGTAAAAACAATCTAAATAAATTTTTTTTTAATTTATGCTTAAAAAAGAAAATCATTTAAAAATACTGTTGGAAAGAAATGTCTGTGTAAGAGGTCTAAGTATGGTGGTATAGATAGATATAGATTTAGATGTAGCTATAGACATAGGTAAAAGCATGTGTGCATATGTCTTTTTGAACCTAGTAATTTTATAATCAAAGTTTTATATAGATAGATAAATAATTTTTAGCATTCACCCCTACTTTAAAACCCTGGGTTCTGGGTTCTATTTTTATCCCCTCCTTTCCTCCCACTCTCTCCCTCAGTCGGCAAGCGATTCAATGTATGTTAAACACGTGCAATTCCTCTCTATATATTTCTATAATTTTCACTTTGCACAAGAAAACAGATCAAAAAGGGGGAAAATGAGAAAATGAAATGCAAGCAAAAAACAACAAAAAGAGTGAAAATAGTATGTTGGGGTCCACCTTCAATTCCCTTTGTCCTCTCTCTGGGTCTAGAGGGCTCTCTGCATCACATGTCATCTCATTCTTGAAAAGAGCCTTATCCATCAGAATGGATACATAGTATGATCTTGTTATTGCCCTGTACAATGACCTACTGGTCCTGCTCATTTCACTTAGCATCAGTTCATGTAAGTCTCTCCAGGCCTCTCTGAAATCATCCTGATGATCATTTCTAATACAACAATAATATTCCATAACAAATGTATGTACACAAATATAAATTATCCAAATTAACAAAAGAGGAAGTAATATACTTAAATATCCTGTTTTAGAAAAACAAATTGAAATAGTCATCAGTGAACTCCTTAAAAAAATATTTCCATGGCCAGATGAATTCTACAAAACTTTTAAAGAGCAATTGATTTCAATAGTATGTAAATTACTTGCAAAAATAAGTAAAGTAAAATACTGTCAAATTCCTTCATGACACAAATATGGCATTGATACTGAAACTAGGAACGGCAAAAACAGAGAAAGAAAATTCCATACCAATCTCTCTAGTGAACATTGATGCAAAAATTTAAAATAAAATATTAGCAAAGATATTATAGCCAATTATCAGTAGAATAATACATTATGATCAAGTGGGACTTATACCAGGAATGCAGGGCTATTTGAACATCAGGAAAACTATTACCATAATCGACCATATCAATAAAAAAACAAACAAACAAACAAAAAAACAGAAATCATAAGATTATCTCAGTAGATGCAGAAATTGCTTTTGACAAAATACAGCACTCATTCCTATTAAAAATACTAAAGACCATAGGAATAAAGAGAGCTTTCCTTAAAAAGGACAAGCTGTAGCTATCTGAAACCTATAGCAAGCATTATTTTTTTAATGGAGAGAAACTGGACACATTCCTAATAAGATCAGGGATGTAAAAAGAATGCCCATTATCATCACTATTATTCAACATTGTACTAGAAATGTTGGACTTAGCAATAAGAAAAAAAAATCTAAATTCTAAAGAATTTAGAATAGGCAATGAGGAAATAAAACTCACTCTTTGCAGATGATATAATGATATATTTAGGAAATCCTAGAAAATCATCCAAATACCCACTTGAAACAATTGGCAGTTAGCAAAGTTGCAATATGTAAAATAAACCCACACAAATCATCAACATTGACAAAGTCCATCAGCAATAAATAGAGAAATTGCATTTAAAATTACGTAGACAAAGTAAAATATTTGGTGGTGTACCTGTCACAACAAACCCAAGAATTATATGAACACGATTACAAAACACTTCTCACACAAATAAAATCAGCTGTTAACAATTGGAAAAAATAATAATTGCTCATGGGTAGGCAAAGCTAACATAATAAAAATAAGAATTCTGCCTAAATTGATCTATATGGTCAGTGCCATACCAATCAAACTGTCAAAAATTACTTTATAGAACTAGAAGAAATGACAAAAATCATCTGAAAGAACAAAAGATCAAGAATATCAAGGGAATTGATTAAAAAAAAAAAAGAACAGATGGTGGTTTGGCAGTATCAAAGCTAAAACTATATTATAAAGCAATAGTCATCAAATTAATTTGGTACTGGCTAAATAGAGTGATGGGTCAGTGGAATAGAACAGATGCACATGACATGATAATCAAGGCTTATAGCAATCTAGTATTTGATAAATCCCCAAAGCCTAGCTTTTTGAATAAGAACTCACTATTTGACAAAAATTGCTGGGAATACTGGAAAATAATGTCAGAAACTCAGCATAGATCTCCATTTCTCACCCCAGACCAAAATAAGGTCAAAATGGATACATGATTTGCACATAAAAGATGATTCCATAAACAAATTCAGTGAACAAGAGTTAATTTAATGATCAAATCTTTGGAGATGGGAGAAATTTATGAACAAACAAGAACTAGAGAACATTATGAAAGGTAAAATGTACAACTTTGATTACATTGAATTAAAAAGATTTTGCACAAAGAGAATCAACAGAAATGAGAAAACATCTAATGAAGTCATAATGAATTGAACACAATTGAAATAACTGACCATATATAGTGTGTGCACATTACATATAAATATGCATGGGGATATGCATAATACTTAATATAGTTCTACAAGATTCACATCTATGATAATGGAGTATATATAACAGCCAGCAAGGACTGGATGAGATTCATTTCACCTTCAGTCAGGATCTTGGTCGCTGTCCTGGGAGACCAAGAGGCTTTGGAAACACAGTCAGAGAAGTTGAGAGCACTAGAGGCAGGAGCTCAAGCTCTTGGTGCCAAGGAGAGAGAGATTCATTTCCATCTTCATCAGCCTTGTGGTGGCTGGCCTGTCCTCCTACACTTCTCCACTGAAACCAAGACTCCAGAAGGCCTCTAAAAAAGCTAGCTGAAACCCCAGGCAAGGAAACAAGATTTTGAATGAGACAATAAAGAATTTGGACTTTAAAACTTGGCTACTCTCATAGAGATTACTCTACTGAAAAGAAGGCTGCCCCAAAAACCTCCAGGAAAACCAAACAGAACACTACACTAGAATATCAGGTAAATTCATGATCTGATAGAGGCAAGTCCTTCTGCCACTGCATTTCTCAACTATTCCATACTTTCCTTTCCTAGTCACTTCTCATATTTTTCCTCGAAATTCTTCACAGTGAATTTACTCAATATATCAGGGTCTTCCCCCTAGAGTTTTTAGCCAAGTGAAGTCCTCATATGTCTACCTGTTATCATGGGTTTTCACTTCATGATCAGAAAGCAAAGTTTTCAAGAGGTAAAGATATCATCTTTTTATGTAGGAATGTAATCTTTTTAAGTTTTAAAAGAAACAGTTATTTTTTTCTTTCCTTTTTACTTTTTATACTTCTTGTGAGTTCTATATTTGCAGATCAAATTTTCTGTTCATCTCTGCCCTTTTAATTAGAAATATATGATTTTCTATTCATTGTTTCATTGAATATTCACCTTTTTTTTCCCCTTGAAAGATAATGCTCAATTGTCCTGGATAGTTGATTTTTGGCTGCAATCCAAGTTCCATAGCCTTTAGGAATATCAAATTCCATGACTTTCCATTTTTTTAAAGTGAAAGCTGCTAGGTCCTGAGCAATCCTGATTGTGGTTCCTTGATAATTTGATTTTTTTTTCCTGTCTGTTTCCAATATTTTCTCTTTAATCTGATAATTCTGAAATTTAGTAATGATATTCCTTGAAGTTTTCACTTTGGGTTTTCTTTCAGGAAGTGATCAATGAATTCTTTGAATGGCTATTTTATCCTGGGTTTCTAGTATATCAGGGCAGTTTTCCATGATTATTTTCTGAATGATAATGTCTAGGCTCTTTTTTTCATCATTTTCAAATAATTCAGCAATTCCTAAATTGTATCTCCTGGATTTATTTTTCAAGTTACTTGCTTTTCCATTGAGGTCTTTTACATTTTCTTCTATTTTTTCTTTTCTTGTTTGTTTTGTTTGACTGATCCTTGAAGTCTCATTGAATCATTCATTTCTATTTGTTCAGTTCTTATTTTTAGTGAATTATTTTCTTCAATTAACTTTTTTATCTCCTATTTCATTTGACCAATTGAACTTTTAAATGAATTGTTTTGGTCACTGTGTTTTTTCAGTTTCACAAATTCTGTTTTTCAATGAATTTTTTTTCTAAATTTTTTTTGTAAGGAGTTATATGCTTTTCCCATTTAGTGAAATCTGTTTTGAAAGGAGTTACGTGATTTTTCCATTTCACCAATCTATTTTTTAGAACTTTTCTTTAGATAATTTGTGTTTTCTTTTCAAAATGCTCTTTAAAAGTTTTCATTTTCTTTGCCCAACTTTCTTCTTACTCTCTTTTATGATCATTTTTCCAATTCTTCCAAGAAAATCTTGTGAGATGGGAGCCAACTCATATCAACTCATATTATATTGGGGAATCATCTGGAGAAGATTTGCCTTTAGTGTCCTCATAATCTGAAATCTGTTCTTCTCTGTTTCCATAAAAGCTATCTATGATCAAAGTTCTTTTTGCATTTTTGCTCATTTTAAAGGGTTGAAGTCTGCTCTTAGGGCAAAGGGGATATGTTCCAAGGTTCCTCAACAGGTGACAAGTGCCTTTTTGCTATTCTGGACCTTTGCTTCTGACTTCCTTCCTGTGCTGGTTGAGAATGGCCACGTCCCATATTATTCTGAGATCCAGAGGCTATTTGTAATTTATATCTTAGTTGGATGTCTCACAGCTAATCTGCTAATCCTCTGGCTTCTGAATCAGGACAGAGTAGTCAACACTACTGTTGTTTAGCTAAGAGCCTTCAGCTAGATTATCCCCATGGTTTGCAGTACTGCCCTGGGTCTCTGCATTGTGCCTGCATTTGGTCACTTTCCTCTCCCCCACTCCATGCCCAATTAAAACAGTTTTTCCAAAATATCTTCTGGAAATTTGTTACACTCCAAATATTTGTAGATTCTATCAATCTAAAACCAGTTTAGAGGCTTGATCTGGAATTGATCTGAGGAACGCCAGCAAAAGCTCAGATAAAAACCTGTCTACTCTATGCCATCTTGGCTCTATCCCCTCAAAAATTTTCACAAATCTATTATGCTAGATAAAAAATGGGATAACATATCCAAAGAAAAACACTTTAAAATTTTTATAATGGTATATGAATTTTAGTCATTATTGTGGGCAAGTATTGATTTAGTCCCTTATGTAAAGATATAAAATGAATGAAAAATACCACTAGTGCAACTTTGCAGGAGTTTAAGTGATATAAATTTTTGATGGCCAATATATAGATTCTTTATTCCTTTTTAATTATGCATATTTATCCCAAGGTGATTTTCCCCCATTTATTCTTTGCACTGGAAAGAATTGAAAGGATGAGAAAATAAATGTTTATGAATGGAAACATAAAGTAAAATAATCTTAATTGGAAAAAAATCAAGAGAATGATATCACTATTTATAATACCATAATGAGATTAATGCAAATTGCAGGTATAGACACTATATTCTGACCAATTCTAGAAGCAATACCTCGTCTCTGACAAGGGAATTAGAAAAGAGCTCATGGAGTTGTATTTCAAAGGAAAGAAAATATTTCTATAAGTGTATAAATTGGAAAGTATTAAGATAGCAATAATATAAACAAGCTAATATTAAGAAAGTTCTTTCTGTCTGGAAAAATACCCTTTCATTAAATTGCCCACAATAAGCCTATACAATACAAATTATTAGAACTTCCATTTTACAGGTGCCATTGAAAGATGTTAAGTGATATGCCTATCATGAAAGAGTGAGGAAGTAATTTATATGTGACTTCAATTCAAAACTTCAGAAGTTTATTTAACTGTTTTTATTAGTTTTATTTCATTTACAATTCCAAAGTTTCTTTCTCCTTCAGCCCCCATACTTAATCATTTTGAAGGCATGAAATACAATACTCATTAGACACGTAAAAACATGAAATGAAAAGAAAAAAAAAATATGAGCTTCAGTTTTAGAGAGTCAATAGGTTCTCTGAAGGAAAAAAAAATGTTTCTTCTTGAGTTCTTTGGAATTGTAGTGAATCATTAATAGTTATATCTCTTTTACAGATGATTATCTTTATACTATTGTTGTTACTATATAAATTATTCTCCTGGTTCTGTTCACTTTGTTTTGCATCAGTTTATATGTTTTCTCTATTTTTTTCTAAAATTATCATCTTTTAAATTCCCAGAAGTGAAATAGTTTGTTACATTCATATCATAACTATCATCACAACTGAGTATCCCCTGAGCTTTCGATTCTTTACTGATGTCAAAAAGAGCTGCTATAAACAAATTTGCACAAATGGCTCTTTTTTTTCTCTGGTATCTTTGGAATATTGACTAAGCCATCTTGAATATGATGTCATTCCTTTTAAAAATTATTTCTTATTCTAGCTTTTGAGATAAGAATTCATTACTAGACAAAAATTGATGGGGAAATAGAAAACAGTATGGCAGAAACTAGGCATTGACCCATATCTAACATCCTCTACCAATATAAATTGAAAATATGTTCATGATTTAGATATAATGGATCATATTATAAGCATGTTTACGAGAGCAAGGAATAATCTACCTTTCAGATCTTGAGAGAAGGGAAGGATTTATGGCCAAAGAAATAGTGGACATTATAAAATTCCAAATGGATAATTTTGATTACATTAAAGTAAAAAGTTTTTTTGCACCAGCAAAACCAATGTAGGCAAGATTGGAAGAGAAGCAGAAAGCTGAGAAACTCTTTTTACACCTAATGTTTCTAATAAAGGCCTCATTTATAAAACAGAAAAAGAACAGACTCAAATTTGTAAGATTAATGCAAGCCATAACCCAGTTGAGAAAGTTAAAAGATATGAACAATTTTCAGATCAGAAATTAAAGCTATTTATTCACATGAAACATGCTATAAATCATTGTTGATTATAGAAATGCAAATTAAGAAAATTCTGAGGTACAATGTCACACCTCTCAGATTGATTAAGATGATAGGAAAAGAAAATGATAAATGTTGGAGGGGATGTAGGAAAACTGAGACATTAATGCATTTTTAGTGGAGTTGTGAAATGATTCAAATATTCTGGAGAACAATTTGGAACTATGCCCAAAGGGTTATTAAACTGTTCATTCCCTTTGAAAAAGCAGTGTCACTATTGTCACTACTAAGGAGTTTGCACTTGTGCAAAAATGTTTTTAGTAGCCTTTTTTGTTGTGGCAAGAACTGGAAATTGAGGGGATGCTCATTTATTAGGGAATGACTGAATAAATTATATTAATGTAATAAATGAGAAAGCTGATTTCAGAAAAGCCTGGACTTACATGAAATAATATTGAGTAAAGTGAGTATAACCAAGAAAACATTATACAGAGCAACAACAAGATTATATGATGATCAACTGTGACAGACTTGGCTCTTCTCAACAATGAGTTGTTTCCAGTTAATTCAAACAGAGTTTGGATGGAAAGTACCGTCTGCATCCAGAGAGACCAATGGAGACTTAATGTGGGTCAGAGGATAATATTTTCATGTTTTTGTTTGTTTGTTTATCTTTATCTACCACATGTGTTTTTTTCTGATTTGATCTCTTTTTCTTGAACAATAGAACAACTATGGGAATATGTTTAAAAGAATTGAACAACATGTTTAACTTATATTGGATTACTTGTTGTCTTGGGAAGAGGAGAGATGAGGAGAGAGGGAGAAAAAATTGGAACACTGAGTGTTATGAAAATAAAGCTGAAAGTGATATTTACATATAATAGAAAAAATACCATTGGAAATATTTTTAAAAATAAATTTAATTTTTTTTTCTTTCTTATCATTTATGGAACTGGTTGGGACATATATTTGTTTATTATGTTCCTTTATTAAATTATGAGCTTCTTGAGTTCAGTAATTTTTACTACTTCTTATTTCACCAAAGATGTCTGGCACATAGTATTCTCTTAACAAACTAACTGACCAGAATTGAGGAATAATTCATTCTAAAAAAGTAAGAACTGAGGATACAAATGCATGTAGAATAACTCTCAGGAACCTTATATTCTACTATTGAGGTGAAATTTCATCAGATATCTGATTGACTATCATATGTACAGGGGTTTATAAAATATACAGTGAAATATTATGGCTACCACTAATATATTATGCTTTGAAGGAGCCAATAGAAAGAAGATTTGAAGTAAACTGAGAAAATCTAGGTAGAGATTTTTACATTCATATTTAACACCTATGTGATCTTGAAAAAGTATTTTGCTTTGTTTGAATCTTTTCTTTTTTGTATTGCAAGAGGACGGAATTGCATGATTTTTAAATAGTTCTTGTATGACCTTATGGAGGACTTTTAACATCTTTAGGTCTCAATATTTTGTTGCTCCCAACATTAAATATTTAGTATTTTGAGCCTACTACTTGCTGCTATAAATCTGATGATTCAGTGAATCAACCCTTCCTTAACTTCATTAATTTATTATAATTTAAATGATAAAAATTTGTGAGCATATAATTCTCTAATATTTACTATTAGAATCCCTAGAGAAATTCATGTTGCAGTTGGAATCTTGGCCTTTCATCTATTTCAGTCAACAAAGAAATTATTTATTTAGCCTACAATTTATTAATCAATACATAAACATAAACATCATAAAGTTGAACATAAAAATCAAAAGTTGAAGATACACAGGGGTGACTGCTGCTTTTGATGTGGTAATTATTTTAATTCTCTCTTTTTTTTCTGGATTGGTGGTATCATTTAGAAGAATTACTTAGTGAATATATGAAAATAGACATCTCCCAAATAAATCCCTGGAATGTTTTTCCATAATATTTTTTACTCTGAATTATGTGCTAAAAGGCTATCACATCTATTTATTTCAACAATTAAAACTACACTTAGAATTCTAAAATTAGGAAATTAGATTATTATGGAAAAAAGTATTTCCTAAGGACTGCTATTTCAGAGGCATAATCTCACTGAAATGGCAGCACTTAGGAAATACAGGTGCAAATACCAGGTGATATTAAAGGGAATCGTAAGTAAACTTCCAAAAGTTATAGAAATATTGCTAGATTCTCCAAATAATCAAGTAATAGGAATGTAATTGATTACAACTTAAGATGCTGAGGTATGGTCTTGATAATTTTATCAGATATGTTTTCTGAATTCTACTTGTCCATCCAACATTCAGAAATTTCTGAATTGGAAAGTATATCAGAAATTATCAACTCAGTCTATATTGAAAAAAAAAAAAAAAAAAAAGAAAACCCTAAGAACTGATTGTAGAGTCTTGGCCAGTTAACCATTAATGGGTAGGAAAAAGGGAATGAATTTCACAAATGCTTAAGGAAGATGATTCTATTTCAGCATCAAGGGGAAGTGATGAACATAGTAGACATTCTAAAGAACTTGATCAACCAACTGACTGTTAAGAAGCTGTTCCTTCAAGTGGAAATTGAGTGAATGCCCATCAGTTGGAGAAACACTGAACAAGTCATGATATATTAATGTTATGGAATATTACTTTTCTATAAGAAATTATTAACAGGATGACTTCAGAAAGGACTGGAGATTTAGGAAGTGATGCTAAATGAAATGAGTAGAATTAAGAGAGCATTGTACACAGCAACAAGATTATGTGATGCTCAACTGTGATAGACTTGGCTCTTTTCAACAATGAGGTGATTCAAGCCAACTCCACTAGATGTGAGGGAGAGTCCATCTGCATTCAACACAAGGACTATGGGGACTGAATGTGCATCACAAAATATTATTTTCACATTTTTGATTGTTTGCTTGCTTGATTTTTTTTCTCATTTGTTAACCTTTTGATCTGATTTTTCTTGTACAGAATTACCCATGTGGAAATGTTTAGAAGAAATGCACATATTTAAACTATGTTGGATTACTTGGTATCTACAGAAGTGGGGAAGAGGAGAGCAATAGAGAAAATTTTGGAACACAAAGTTTTGCATGGGAAAATATTGAAAACTTACATGTATTTTGAAAAATAAAAAGCTATTATGCAAAAAAGTTGTTCTTCCACTGAATTGACAATTATGACTTTGACATTTCCAAATTATGCTTTTAATGCTGCACTCTGGGACTGAGTATTTTTTAAATACTTGAAGTTAGTTACTTTGTCCCTCCACATGTTCTCTTCTTCAGTATAAACACTGTCCCATAACCTTCAAGGAACTGTCCAATGTAATTAAAGGGGACTTTCACCATCTTAGTTTTTTTTTCTTCAGCTAGATGCTTGCCAATTTTACCAACACCCTTCTTAAGATGTTGATACTACCTTGTCACAAGAAACACATAAAAACATATGTTGGGATTTCTTTTTCTAATAAAATTGTTAAGCTTCTTTGTTATAAAACTGTATTACTACATTGTTTGTTGTAAATGTTAGATAGGGACAAATTATTCTAATTTGTACAAAGGAAAGACACTGAGCAAAAAAAATGATATTGTACTGGAATTCATAATTTAATGCTATCACTATTTGAATAATGGAACAAATTAATTTGGCCCAGAAGAATCTCAAGGGATGTGACTGACAATACCACCAAAGTCCATAAAAAGTGTTGGGTTACCTAAACATTTATGACCATAGAGATCATCATCTTTCTAGTTGAAGCATGGATAGATACACAGCTCCATTGAACTCAGTGGGAGTCAATTCACATTAATTTATATGGGTACAGAATAGTATTGGATGGATCTGCTCTTGTTACCATATAATAAAATTGTGCAAAAAATAAGTGATTGAATAATAAATGTAGATAGGTGAAAATGAATAAAAATTTGAAACTATAGGGAACAATACTGACTTCACAATAGACTAAACCAAGTATATCTTTTTTAGATGTAGATTCTCTGAAATCATCAGGGTAACCACAATGGCTCAGCATGTAAAAATAACAATTCATTTCAAACAAGAGACAGAGTGAGAGAGGCCAGCCAGCAATAGTGTCTTAATTAAATAGTTTAGCCCATAAAATGGTTTATTAAAAGCATTTTTATTGTTGTCATTTCAGAGGTTATAGTCTCAGTCCCAGATGATTATTGTCACAGTCTCCTCTCTGGGGCTAACAATCACAATTCATCCATATTCACCTGTGTGACACTGTCTCTCTTACTTAATAAATGCCCAATGGAGCCATAGGTTTGCACTCTCTGGCCTCTGGCTAATGAATAATTGGCATATTTTAGCAAACAAAAAACAAAACTACCAAACCCAAATCATTCTCTATACTTACTGGAATGTAGAAAGGACACTTTCATCTTCCCCTAAGGAAATAAAACTTCTACTTTTTGCTGTGTTATCTCCTTGTGTGATTCTATGAACATGAGTTAAATGTGCTCAAGATACATTATCAAGGTTTTGGACAGAGGCCATCAGTAACTTCATTTTTCTAACCCTCTAGCAAATACATCAACAAACACATTGACTCATTCGGGACAGTGCCTAGGCTGCTGCCAGCTATTTGAGTTTTTACCTAATAATGGACTTTTTTATGTTTATAACCCTAATTCCCTTAATGGTTTTTATTGTACAGCATAGCTTGGGTTTAGGGAGCAGGTAGTTATTCAGAATACCCTAATATGACCGCCATACTTGCCAATCCATTTAGGATAGAACTTATTTTTCAAACTAGACTGAGGCCTGACTTATCAGAAATAATTATTTTACTTTTTGCTACTGTATATTACCTGATTTCATAGTTTGTCTCACCTACTTACCTCCTAGTACCCTCTGCCAAGTGGAAGCCATATGCATTACTTGCCACCCACCCCTCCAATTCTCCCCTTATAGCTTAAATTTATTTTTACTTTTATGAAATGGAAAATGATTTATAAAAGACTTATTAAATGTCAAGTACTGTTCTAAATGTTAAGGAGATTAATAAAAAAGCCAGATAGTCTTTAATCTCATACTCTTAGTTGTTATAACAGGCAATTCCTATGGTAGGTACAGTCACAGGACAGATAGAAAGGCCTGGTAGTTCTTCAGGTATGTTATCTGGGTAGATGACAAATCCCAGGGGTATATAAGATACAAATGCTAGTTAAATGACCATGTTCAATGGTACCTGGAGGGCACAGTGAAAGGGCAGATCATAAAATCAGATAGAATGTGTTTTTTTGTGTGTTTTTTTTTTTTTTTTTTTTTAGTACATCGCAATGTTTTTTTAAATGGCTTTTTATTTCATAGTATTACAAAAAAAATTCAAGAATAGAGAAAGGCCCATCAAATAAATAAAATAAAATATAATAGATGTAAAATACTTTGAAATATATGTTATAAGATTTATGGTTTAATTCTATATTTATACCTAAATTACAGGGTTTAGAATTAAATTTTTATTACCCTGTTCTTTTCTTTTCCACTTAACCATCTTCTACAAGTTCTCATTCAAGGTATTCTTGGTTAATGCTATCTCTCTTTTCTTTAATCTTATTTTAATATTTTATTTTTCCCCAGTTACATGTAAAAACTTTGAGTTCCACATTCTCTCCCTTCTTCCCTTCTCACATTCCCTCACATATAAATGTGTATTTATGAATATTTACAAAGTAATATAATGTGCTTTGGGGGAGAGACACTAGAGGTATCAGAGAAGACTTCCAATAAGTGACAAAACTTAAACTCTGAAATAAAAGGCTGTAGTGATCATAAGAGTGTAGATGAGAAGGGAATACATTATAACAATGAGGAATAGCCATTCAAAGAAAAGAAAAAAAAGAGATGAAATATCATGTAAGAAACAGAAAGATGGCCATTTTGACTTGGTTGGAGAGTGTTTTTTAAATAAGATGTAATAAAGCTGAAACTAAATATCAATATGCTGAGTTTTGAAGAATTTTAAATGTGAAAAAGGAATTGGAACATAGAGGCAAGAAGGATTATATTACTACCTTAATCAATAAATTGGAATTTATTAATTAAGGTAATGACATAATTAGATCTGTGCTTTCTGAAAATCACTATGGTTGTATTAGCATTCCTTTCCTCACAAAAACTTGCCAAAATTTATCTACATTCATTTTTTTTTTGCTGTTGCTATTCTGACTAATTTTATAGATCTTATATTACTATTTATTATTACTTTTTATAACCATGCACATCTCAAAATGTCAGTATAGTAGCTTCTCTAGCTCACCCTATTAGGCTCAGTAATTTCATCATATCTTTGAATTTGAATGTTTACAATTAAAGTATTAGAAGTAATACAGTTTAACCTCATAATATGATTGCTTTAAAAAATGAGTCAATAAAAAGAAATTAATTTATCCAAAGTCACCCAAGTAGCAAGTGGTAAAGCTAGGACTACCTTTCAGCTATTGTCTTTTTTAGTGATCTTTTGAGGTCTTTGGAGGAAGACTGTAGTATTTCTATGACCATAAACAATATTTATTGAATTAATATGTCTTGATATTCATAACAACCCTTGGAATTTAAAAATAAATCAGAACGAATCTTGCAGATTGATACCTTTAGAGATGTGAGGGTAAACACCCCCTAAATATATATGCATATGTGTGTGCAGTTATACATATATTTTTTCATATATACATATATATATATATATATATATTACACAAAGTCTCTATAAACATACATATATTCATATATATAGAGAGAGAGACAAACACACAGAGAAATCTGGAAATGCATACATACATATATATTATTTTCCAGGTTTTATATATATATATACACACACACACACACACAAACACAGAGAGAGAGAGAGAGAGAGAAAGAGAGAGAGAGAGAGAGAGAAAGACAAAGAGAGAATATGATAACAATAGGAAGTACACTTAGAAGGGAAGGCATTAACAACTTGGTGGATCAAGAAAAACCTCCTGAAGTAGGTTGGATTTAGAATAAGTCTTGAAGGAAACCAGGAAAACTAATAGATTAAGAGATAGTGAGGTTAGGGTGGTTTTAATATTTGTATGGGTGATTTTAATATTTGTATAAAGGCCCAGAGGTGAAGATAGAGTAGAATGTTTAAAAGACTGAAATAGATCTAGCTATATGAGTTCTTAAGACAGAGTTCATTAACATTTTTGTCTTTTTATATTTGATAACTTTAATTTGATATCAATGATTTTCTTTGTAATCCTATATATTTTATTTTATTCATTTGAAAGCATTATTCTGAAAAGTTTGTGCATTTTACCAAAGTGCCCAAGGAGTCCATGACACACATCTATCCAAAGATAGGAAATGCTGACTTAAATAAATGTGTGTTAATGAAAGGGTCCCAGAATATTGTGAAAAGAAGTCACACAGGGTTCTTATTCTGCTTCTAATACTTGCAACTCATGAGACCAAAGAAAAGTCATTTAATGACTCTGCTCCTCAGTTTTGTGAATGAAAGAAGTATATTAGATCATCTTTATATTGTCCTTTAGTTGTTTTGCTCTATTAACTTCTGACTGAATCATGATTTCAATCATATCCAACAACTTCTGGAAAATTTCAAAATATAATTATGAAAAACAGTCTCCTTGGGCAATCCCCTTCTTTCTCAGGCAGATAATGATAACTCCCCCCACCCCTCCCCTCCTCCCCAAATCACCAGGATAAACAGATATTTGGAATTTTCTTTTTCTTCTCTTTTTCTTTTTTTCTTGTTTGCTGAGGCAATTGGGGTTAAGTGACTTGCCCAGGGTCACAGTTAAAATCTCCTAATCAAATCACCAGGATGGACTTTTTTTTTTTCCCCTGAGGCAATTGGGATTAAGTGAATTGCCTAGGATCACACAGCTAGGAAGTATTAAGTGTCTGAGACCAGATTTGAACTCAGGTCCTCCTGACTTCAGGGTTGGTGCTCTATCTACTGCATCATCTAGCTGCCCTTGGAATTTTCTTAACTAGCTGTTGATGACTACAGCTTAAATCTCAATGCAATGCAAGACTTTTGAGTCCCACTTTGATCAAGCAATCTTACTTGCAAGACATATATCCATCAACTCAACAGGAAATGTCTCAAATACCTCCACAGGAAGGAGAGCAGGTGTTCCAAGCACCCTCAGTGGCAAGTATTTGAAAAAGACTCCAGGCATGAGATTTTATGAATTCATCTGACAGCTCTCCTACCTCTGTGAAATGAAGTTACTTACCAGAAATCACTTCTGGCAGTCAGAATTAGGTTTCAGAATTAAAACATGTGTACATGCTATATGAAGAGGTAGTTACTGACCCCAAACAACTGAAGCTTGGCAAAAAACCCAGAAAAAATACAAGATTTAGGAAGAGAAGTCAAAGTATGGAAGGTTTTTTTTTTTCCTTCCAATCTTTTTAGCTGACTGAACAAATGGTGACAGATAACAGTTGCTGTTGATTTTTAAAGAATTGTCTTTTAAAAACTTTTTTAAGGAACTGTAAAACTCCAAACCCCCAGCTTTTTAATCAGCTACTAATCGAGATGTTGTGCACTTTATTTACTTGCTATAGGCAACAATGGAAAGTAGGGTGAATAGCAAATTATAGGACTGCTTGACTAGTTTTCTGTTTTCATTTGGGCTATACTAACTAAATAGATAGAAAAAAAATCCAATAAGCATCTGAATCTACTAGCGCAAAATAGGAAGGAAATAATAGTGGGAAGTGTGTGTGTGTGTGTATGTGTGTTGTGTGTGTGTATGTGTATGTACATGCACAGAGACATACATGTACACACATAAGCATATATGCATATGTGCAGATATATGTAAATGTACAGACATGTATGTATGGACACATGTGCATACATATACCTATCTATATCTATACTTATACATACAAGATGGCACAATGGACAGAGCACTGCCTTAGAATGAGGAAGATTCATTTTCATGAATTCAAATCCAGCATCAGACACTCACTAGCTGTGTGATCCTAGGGAAATCATATAATCTGTTTCCCTCAATTCCTCTTTTATAAAATTAATTGTAGAAAAAAGAAGGCAAATTGTTTTAGTATCTTTGATATAAAAACACCAAATGGAGCCATGAAGAATCAGACATGAGTTAAAAAAAAAAAGGGTCCAAAGCAGTTTATATGTGTATATATATAACATGTATATATTGTTGATGGAGGCTTTTAAATAAATTATTTCTTTTCTTAAAACAATGTATTTATGAAGAGCCTTCGAAATGTCAGAAATCATAACAAACACTTGAGAAATATCTAATTTTATCTTCATAATTACCCTGGGAGTTAGGATCATTTATTATCTGTTATGAGCTAGAACTCTGTATTTGAAACAAGAATTCTTACAATGTGCTAACTCAGTGAACCTGATAAGACAATGGTTATCTAGTTTAGCATGGTGATTAATAGTTCTCTGGTTCAGTACATGTATTTAGTACTTAATATAATTCTACAAGATTCATGCCTATGATGATGTAATTAGAATAGAGCATATAAAGCTGGGACAAACTCAGCCAGAGATATTCCATCTTAATCATCCTCATGGTGGCTCTCTTGGGGGACAGAGAGGCTCAGAGTCAGAGCCAGAGAAGAAAAGAAGACTGAAGGCAGGAGCTCAAGCTCTTGGAGCCAAGGAGAGCCAGATGCATTCACTTCATTTCACACAGGAGGCTGATCTCCTGAATTTCTCCCAATGAGACCAAGACTGAAAGATTCTCCAGAAAGCTTCCCAGCCCCAGGCAAGGAGACAGTAAAGAACTTGGACTTTATCCCTGGCTATTCTCATGGTGATTACTGTACTGAAATGAGGGCTGGTCCAGAGTCCTCCTGAAAACCAACAAGAACGTTACAATTATTGCCATTTTGAAGATGAGAAAATTAAGAAGACACATTCAAGTGACTTGTGTTAATCACTACTAAATATTTGAGGTCACATTTTAACTCAATCCTTCTTGATTCTAAATCCCAGTATGTGATGATAGAGTTTTATGATCCTGTGTAGTTATTTCATTCTAAGAGTCCAAAGATTTCACTAAATTCCCAAGTGGGTTGATTAATCCATTGTTGTCCTTAATTCTCAAAGAGGACAAAAATGACTCCAATATTAGACCAATATGAACTCAGAAGGCGCTAGGATGGATCAAGAAGAAATAGTTCATGTGAATATTTGTAATTAAGATGTATTTAAATTTGTACATTTCACATTTCTTTTGAATCCTGCCTTCAATATTTACAAGTGATGGGACCATAAGCAGTCTTCTAACATCTCTGAGAAATAATTTCCTCATTTTCATAATGGGGAAAATACATTCATCATCTATCTCACAGGGTTTTTGTAAGAAACAAATGCGATAAAGTAAACCAAAATGCGAGAAAACATTTTACAAAACCTTAAAATTATATAAATGTTATTATTAGATTTATTCTAATGGTATTAAGATGGAGTATTTCTGCAGAGACAGATTAAAGTTATTAAAATATAATGGTAACCCAAATATCATCTTTGTTAAAATGTAAGCAACTAGAAGAGATAGTTTATGTATTTTTCTTCTTCTTTTTTTTTTTTTGAATCCTAGCTTTAACAGAAATGAACTAAAAAAAGCTACAATTAAATTAACAGCAATTAAGCAACTTTCATATACAAAGAACTGTTAAAAACTAAGATGTATAGAAATGTATACAACAAAAACCCTTCCATTATGTCCTTAAATGTAACTACAATGCTAATCAGAAATTTTATATCCATATAAATAGAAAATTACCTTCTTTGTTTATTTAGTAATTCATTTAGCCCTTTATGGTTAATTTATTTACTATTGCTACTCTCATTATTATAAAATATTTGCAGATATGAAGATAGAACATATAAGAGACACAAACATGCAACTCTATCCTTTACAACCAGGATTTTTTTTTATATTGATATCATCATTACAGTACCTTAAGAATTATAAAATGTTGCATAGATGCAATGCAAATCATAATATTTATACATATGCATATCATATATATATATATGCATATATACATTCATGTCTATATAAATATATCTACATATGTAGTTATATATACAAACACATATGGAATAGTATATATTCTACTATTCATTATAATGTGTGAGTATGTCTGGCAACTAGAAGACATAGTACATGGAGCTCTAGCTCTGGAGTCAGAAAAACTTGAGTTTAAATCTCTCTTTAGACACTAAATAGTTATGTGACCCTAGACAAGTCATTTAACTTCTTTGCCTGGGTTTCCTCATCTGTAAAAATAAGTTTAAAAAGAAAATTACAAACTGCTCCAATATTTTTGCCAAGAAAACTACAAATGAGGTCATAAAGAATTGGACAGGGCTGATTTGCTGAACAATAACATACATAATGCATACACATATATACATAATACATACATATATTATTATACATGCATATAGACAAAGATACCTCATAGATACATGTGCATATATCTATTTTGTATTTATGTATACATTTATGTACATACAGGACTCGTGTGTGTGTGTGTGTGTGTGTGTGTGTGTGTTTGTGCATGTATGTATGTCTCCCGGAGCATGTGGTTAAGGTTCTCTGAGCTTCTTCTGAAATACTTTAGGACGAAATATGGATAGGCTTAAGCATTGACCTATTATGTAGCTGAGAATAGTTTCTTTTTATCCTGACTGCATAATCAAAACTGCTGCAATCTTTACAATAGTCTGGCAGGAGACACAACTTTTGAGAACTTTCTATTTGAAAGGAGGGACTATCAACAATGGTATTTTGCAAAAAGCATTTGGCTTAGAACTAAAAGGAAAACCTTTAATTCTCCATCCTATTTTATCGTCATGTCTTGTGGAATAGATTGTGAGTCTAATATTAATCATTAAGAATGAATACTACATAAAATGTTGTGCCCGTGTCTAAATTGCCCCAAATATCTAGTATGCATTTTGAGCTTTTGTAGAAAAGCTGGATTATGTCCTTGGATTATTTATTAGAAGAGCTGAGATAACTCTTCCTAAATAATGATATTTTCTTCAAGGAGTCTATATAATTGGACAAATGGAAGGAAAAGATTTTAGACATATAAAACAAATGCATGGAAGCTTTTGCCACACACAGAGAAGATTTCTTTTTTGGATGCCAATTTTAATTCATCTAAGGGAGAAAAATATTGAATTTTATATTGTCTTAGCCAGGTTCTGTCCTTTAAAAACATAGAAAAAGCTAAGGGTCAGAGAAGTTTGCTCCAAGATCATATAGTAGAAAGAATCACATTTGGATTTGAATTGAAGCTCTTTGATTCCCAGTGTGGTACCTTAAAATTGGGATATAGGGATATTGGGAGTTATGCTATTATTTTATATCTGTTTATTCCACCTTTTAACATATTGCATATATGACTCAACAAATCCCTTTTCCTCTCATTCGGTTTTTTTTGAAAAGAGCAAAACAGATCTAACTTCTATATTAAATTGGATTTGAATTTCTATAGGAGTTCAGATTTTAAACAATGATTTCCATGTTTCCATATTAATCCCCTAAGTAATATTCTAAATTAGGGAAAAGAGATGTTTTTACCAAGTTTTTTAATATGGAAAATGGACTTTAAGAAATGTGAGAAAATCATTCCAAGTAATATAACTTGTCATATATAAACATATATATGACTATATTTATATGTCATATATACATAATATATGACATACATGTTGTGTGTGTGTGTGTGTGTATGTGTGTGTGTGTGTGTGTGTAGTCTTTCCTGCTATTTAAGGAGTCACAATGGTTTAAAGTATTGGTGAATGATATGTTATCCAAGATTTCAGGAATTTGAACTTTATGGAATCCACTATAAATATCTCTCTTGGTTGTTCTTTGTTCTCAAAGAGTACCAAAATATTATAACTAGGTTGGGGTCAAAGTACAGTGCTTGGTCAGAAAAATTATGAGCTCAGAAGGCTTTATCCCAAGTCAGGCACAAATAATGCAAATGAACATTTTCAATGGAGATGTCTCTTACCTTGAACATCTCACATTTCTTTTGAGCCACTGCAATACTGCTTTGCTTACAGAATACAGGAAAATCTTTGATGTGGGAATACCAGATTGGGTAATCTTGTACCAGTGTTTCTCATGTTACACAATTGATTCCAAAATTCTTCAGAGAGACTTTAAAAGTGTTCTTCTATTGCTTCTTCTGACCTTCTTGTGAATGCTTGCTTTGAGTGAGTTTTCCATAAAATTGTCTTTTAGGCAAATGTACACATGCATCTTATGCCTTCCCCACTCCCCTCTTCCAGAGTCATGAGTATATCTAAGTTGTGAGTATTGCTTACAAGATCATACAAAGATCATCTTTGTCAAACCTTTCAATCTCAGATAACATTAGGAAAAGAGTATCCTGGAGAATTCTAAGAAAAATGATGTTGATGTTCTACCAGACCTGGTGGAAGGAGAGAGCAGCAGTCAAAGCAGAGACGGGGTTTCACTGGCAGTGGTCCCCAAAAACCATATGCCCCTGGGCATCCTGCAATTCAGCCCTCTAGGCAAGCCTAGGGCCATCATCCCAGGGCAGTACATTTTGTCCCATCTGCCCCATTAACTCTAAGTATCCCAGGCCCAGCAACATCTAGACTCAAAGTTGTAGTTGTTGGGGCATGGGAGGAGTGTCAGGACCCATGGCCAGTATTCACTTTGCCCTGAAAACAGGGACAACCACCATTGGGAAGGTTCTGGGACCAGCTACTGGGACCACTGAATGATACTCTCTTTCCTCCTATCTCTCCCAAAGCCCAGTAAGTCATTGTCTCCAAAACAGTCCTAATCCTCAGCCACCTACTGCCTAAGAGGGTCCAAGTTCCTATCTCAGGGATTACTTTGGAAGTACAAGGGTGAGTCAGGGAGAGAGTCAGGTAAATCCACCCTTCTCTTTTTTGGTTATAGAAATATATTAGCTGATGATCTTAACTATGTTTGTTCTAGCTTCCTGATATTTTAAGAAAAAAATAATAATGGTATTCACTGACCAGCAATGCTACAAGGATCAAAATAATACAATGATTGGAAAGTGCTTTGTAATACAGTGAAGTTATATGTGAAATGCTACATTATTTCTTTCTAAGTTATATTGTACTTCTAAATCTACATTGTAAAATTTTTGAAACTGTTGTAAAATAGAAATGCTATTAGACAAAAGTTCCCTTTTAACCTGGATCTTGTTACATATACATGAATTGGAATTTTAAAAGAATGCAATAAATAATTAGATATTTGAAAACTGATATTTACTTATAAAAAAGCTACTGCTACTACTACTACTATACTACTACTATTACTGATATATACTATAACAGCAAATTTTCATTTGAAATTCTGGTAAAATATATTCTAGGCTATTCAGAAATTAGGGGTTAAACAGGAATGGCCATCATCACCACTATTATTTAATATTTGACTACATATGTTAACTTTAGCAATAAGAGAAGAAACAATTTTAAAAAGTAGAATAGCTAATGAAGAAATAAAATTATCATTTTTTTGCAGGAGACATGATGGTATGTTTGGAGAATCCCAGAATATTAACTATCAAACTTAATAATGAACAATTTTAGCAACATTTCAGGATACTATATGTAAATGACACACAAATCATTGGCATTTCTATATATTACTAGCAAAATCCAAGAGCAATAAATGGGAAAAGAAATTCTATTTAAAATAAGTGTAGACAATATAAAATATTTGGGAATCTACCTGCCAAGAAACCCAGAAACTATATGAACACAATTACAAAACATTTTATTACACAAAGTCAGATCTAAAGAATTCTCATTGTACAGAAGACAGAGTAGTCAAGTCTATTGTTTGTTCTATTGTTTGTTCCAGAAAATTGCTAGAAAATCTGGAAAATAGTATAATATAAATTAGACATACACTATCATTTTACACAATATGCCAAGATAAGATCCAAATTAGAATATAATTTAAAAATAAAGGATAATATTTTAAGCAAATTAGAAGAGCAAGGAATAAGTTACCCATTGGATTTATGGAGAAGGAAATAATTTATAACAAAACAAGAGATTAAATATTTTAGAAAGCAAAATGGAATAATTTTCATTCCATTATTTTTTTTAATGTTTTACACAAATAAAGCCAGTTGAATCAATATTAAATTGAAAGCAGAAAGTTAGGAAACAATTTTTATAGCCAGTGTTTCTGATAAAGATCTCACTTCTGAAATACACAGAGAATTGAGTCAAATTTATCATAATACAAATCATTTCTCAATTGACACATGATCAAAGTATTTTTAAGGACAATTTTCAAATGAACAAATTAAAGCTATTTACGGTCATATAAAATATTCTAAATCATTATTGGTCAGAAAAATGCAAATTAAAACAATGTTGAAATTCAATATTGGTTAATATAGAAAAAGGTATCTTAAAATATTATCTCATTTGATTCTCATAAAATAACTGTGTGATGCTGATCTATTATTTCCTTTATTTACAGTTGAAAAAAATGGAGCCACACAGAGATTATATGACTTTGCCAGGGTCAGAAACCTAGAAAATGTTTGAGGCTTGATGTTAACTCAGGAATTTCTGATTCCACACCCAATTTTCTATCCACTGGATTTCCTAGCTGTTTCCAGAACAAAAAAAATGAATAAAATCAAAGATACATCAAAAGATTCAAATGTCTTTTACATGCCTCTGTTTAATCATTGTGGGCAGCTAGGAGGCATTATAGTGTGCTGAGTACCCAGCCTGGAGTCAGGAATACTCATCTTTCTGAGTTCAAATCTGGCCTTAGATATATACTAGTTGGGTAACTTTGGGGAACCCATTGAATTCTACTTGCCTCAGTTCCTCATCTGTAAAATGAGCCAGAGAGGAAATGGCAAACTACATTACTATCTACCTAAAAAATCCCAAACAGGGTCACAAAGAGTCAGACACACCCTAAAACGACTGAATTGTAACAATAAATTGAACAATTTGCAGCTGTCCCAGGAAGGAAGCGTAAATATATATATATATATCCTTATGTAGCCCCATTTTCCATCTCTGAATCTTTGAATTCAATCCAAGGTCACATAGTAGGTGCCAAAATCTGGATTAGAACTCAAATTTCCTGATTTCCATATTCATTGTTTCTTCCCAGAACACAAAATTCCTACTCATTCTTCATTCAAGAGAAAGAGGTTTGTTTGTAATCTGAATTCTAACATGTGCTTTCTAATGAGTCCTTTTTTCCAATTCATCTGTTAAGATAAGCTTTATTGATTTGTTCATTAAAAACGATTTCTAAAGGACTTAGTTGCTCCATCAGCATTAGTACTAAAGAGTACAGGCATTTCAACTTAAAAGCGTGTAAATGATGGGAGAAAATGTCATTTTGTCTCCTAATGGGGAAACCCAGAATGTTGGTTCTAACTAGATAACATTTGAGAAGTTATTTTTTCCAGTCCTCTGAATTTCTGGTTCACATCTACAGTTGTAACATATTTGCTCTACATCATGTCGTTGTTAATAATCATATGGAACATGTCCTTGAACTTAGACAAAAAGTAGAATTTTTAGTGAGTATCAATGGTTTAACACAACTTAAAATTGAAAGTTTTAATCCTCTTCCTTTGGGGAAAAATGGTCTATGAACACATAAAAATAATAGGCTATAAAAGAGAAGAAGGTTGGTGTATATCATAGATAGGCCTCTACAAATATTTGATGCAAATAATGTTCAAAAGTGATTCATGTGTTGATCTGTAAGGAAGAAGTGCAGCACAAATGATTTTTCACTTCAATGTCTACTTCACACTCTTCCCTGGGCAACTCACTAAATTTCTATTCATATTGGCAAAGAATATTCCCAGAGGGTGGATGAATACTTTTAGTTTCATGGTTTTATGGGTAATGATGAAAAGCTGGGTTTTTAGAATAATAACTCATGTGCTCTGAGTGGTATGCTTCCCACAAATAATGTCAAAATTAATCAACTTTTTGGGAAGGGTGTTAACTAAAATGTTAGGGATTTTTGTTATTTTTAAGTAGTTACAGAAATGCCTCCTCCCATAAAAAGTATTAGGCATATTCCCCCATAATGCACACAAAATTTATGGGATGATTTGACTTAAACCTAAAGTAAAAAAAAATTAATAAAGCCTATATACAGAAAATGTACCACATATAGAAATACATATGTAAAGGGATAAATCCTAGCTATTGAAAGCCATTTTTTCCCTCTTATAGAGAATAGATGTATTTCACTTTAGATGGAGCTTTATCCTGGGTTTTGAGGGTTGCTATATTGATAAAGTCAATGCCCAGCCCTGAATTGCTCTTCAAGTTCTCATGTTTCCTGAATATTCCTTTCTCTTGACTAAATGTGTAGTCTTTAGTCGTCTAGTCTATCACATATGAGCTGGATGCACTGTGTGAGAATGAACAATTATCTCTGATCTCATGGTAAATGGGAGGGTGGAAAAGAGAGAAAATGTTTTCTTTTCAGATGATTGTCTCCAAATCTTTAATTAGAACTGAGACTCTTCAAAAAATAAACTAGTTCACCACTTGACTCTGAATTAATTTGCTCTTTTTTTTTTTTTTAACATAGCATAAGATATAGGACTTGATCTTGCCAATTCCAAGATATTTTCTCTGTATCATCATCTGTTTTTATGAAAAGTCAAAAACCTATAATTCCCTTAAATTGATTTATTTGTATCTGTTTTATTTCTTTGATTGATGGTAACAGCAAAATTGCTAGACATTCTATGATTTTATTAATTGGTATGAGATTAGAAGGCTTCCCTTATACTAGCGTTGAGTTCAGAGTACAGCAGGTGTTTAGTAAATATTTACCAGCTGTTTGTACAAGTCATTTAGCTTCTACTTTCCTTGGTTACTTTATCTATAAAATGAGGATAATAAAAGCTACCATTATGGTTATGGTGTGGATAAAATAATATTTGTAAATTTTTTGCAAACTTTAACAGCCTAGATAAATACTAACATTATTATAATTATAATATAAAATTATATAAGTTATATATAATTTAATTATATAAATTAATCTGTACTTTAATATATTAATTAAATATATAAACACATATTTAATGTATAATGTATAAATTAATAAATTTATATTAAAATCATTTATCTAGTTATATAAATTGATTAAATAATTAATAAATGCTAAATTTATTTAATCTATAAATATTTATTTTATATATTAATAAAATTAATACATACTTTTAATGGTGATACTATTTTGTTCTTTTAAGTACTTTTTAAAACACTTTCTTTCTTGATCCTCACATTGAGAAGTTTAAACTATTATATTCATTTCAATGTTCTATATTATCAATCTGAGTATAGAGAGCTTGTGACAAGTCCATGTTTAAATAGCTAACGTGTTTGAGATGAGATTCAAAGTAAGAGTAATCCCTACCAATGACTACAAGCCAACCAATACAAATTTTGCCTCATTTGAATAAATAATCAATAGGTAGAAATTACTAGTTGGTTGGTTTAAAGTTAATAAAATGAATGGCTTCTAAAAATCACAGGTCTCCTATATTGAAATGAACTATATGATAAGATCATGACACATGTTAGTCAGGAAGGCAAAGGAGATATGACTACAATCAAGAATCATTTATCTAGCAAAATTAAGCATTACATATGAGGAAGAAAAGTGGTCATTAAATAGAAGAATTCCAAGCTTTTATAAGAACACCATAGGTAAACAACAACAACAAAATGACCACCCATATCAAAACCTAAGAGAATCATAAACAGTTAAATAGGGAAAATAAATCATAAGTGATTCAGTAGAAATAAATTGCTTATATCCTTATATGGGAGATCTTACTTATAATTCTTAAAAATTGTATCACAAATAGTATAGTTAGAAAGAAGGCATATAGAGAGTATGAGTATAAAGTGAACTTTAGGAAATGACATAAAATAATTAAGAAACGAAAAGGCATACACTGTATAGACATAAAGGGGAGAGGTAGACTATAGTGAATTATTTGACATGAAGAGGTATAAAAGACCTGTTATAATGTAGGAGAAGATGGGAAAGTGAGTGACATGCATTGCTTGAACTTTACTTTCATCTGTATTGTCTCAAAAAGGGAATAATATACAAAATCAGTTGAGGATAGAAATTTGTTAGAATTCTTACAAGGTGCTAAGTCAGTGGAATTGATAGAGACAATGGTTGTTTAGCAGGGTGCTTAATAGTTCTCTAGATGTACTTAGTACTTATTAGGATTCCACTAGATTCACACCTTTAAGAAAGCATATATAAGAAGGAGCCCATTAAAGGACAAACCAAATAAAAAACAAGCCCACTCTCAGAGGCAGAGACAGGTTCATTCCATTTTCCACCCCTGTGCTGGCTGGCAGAGGCAAAGAATTAGCGCCAAGAGCTCTTGGAACAAAGGAAAGAGATAGGCCTCTAAGAAATCTAACCAGGCCCCAGGAAGGAGACAAGACTGGAAAGTAAACAATAAAGGATTGGACTTTAACTCCTGGCTGCATTTGGGGTGATTACACTGAACTGAAAGGATGGTTGCCTCCAGAAGCTCCCCAAGAAACCTGTACCCATAGAACATTATATTTTAGAGAAGAACATTATAGAAATATACCTTACTTGATAAGGAAGTTGGAAGGGATTTTTTTTTTCAAGATAACATAGAGCCTTTATTTTTAAACTAGATAGGCAACAGGCTAAGAATATAAATGGCAGAAAAGGTGGTGACCTGCATTAGAAGAGGAATTTTCTCCCCCAGAAGTTCCCTATAGCAGTGAAATCACAAATCAAGTCTATATTCATATTCCTATATTAATTTTAACATGATTACCAAGAGTGCCCTGGCTATCTGCATCTTCTTCTGAATTTACTTATGATCTTTTAAAATTATATTTTAAAATGTTTCATTAATGTTATTTGCCATCTTTTGACATCATTATCACTACTTCTCTCCTGAAGTCATTTCTTATAAGTATAATAAAACAAACAAACAAAAAAATACATAGGTCATATCTGAAAATACACCTCATTCAGTACCTGTAGTCCATTATTTCTGCCCAGAGATGGAAAGAGCATTTTGTCATCAATTTTCTAGATTCATGGTTCATAATTACAAGGATTGAAGTTTTTCAGTCTTTCGAAGGATGGTTTTATTTAAAGTTTTAGGAGAAGAGGGTGGAGACTGACAGACGATTGGGAAGTTCAGGAGAAGTGGCTGACAGAAGCAAAATACTGGTGAGGAAGGAAAGAGTGAAAGGAGAAAAAGGACAACAAGGAAGAAGAATAGGATGAAAGGAGATACATAGATTGTAATCATATCCGTGAAGGTGATCTCAACCATAAAATGAAAGTGGATGGCAATGGTACAATGAATTCAAAAGCAGAAACATACTTGCAGCAGAGATACAAATAGAGTAAAAGTAAGGGGCTGGAGCAGAATCTTTTATGCTTCAGCTGAAGTAAAAAATAAAATAAAATTATTTCAGCCAAAGTATAAGGGAATAATAGATCTAAGTAAAAGAGAAAAGGAAAGACATTACATCTTACTAAAACAAACCTTAGACAATGAAGCAATATCCATGCTGAACATATTTACAACAAGTGGTATAATATCCATATCCTTAAAGAAGTTAAATGAGTTATGACAAGAAATCAACAAGAAATCTATACTAGTGGGGGACATCAATTGTTTCTTCTCAGAGCTCAATAAACAAGAAAGAAACTTAAGAAGTAATAGAATATGAGAAAAGATGGAAATGACAGACTTTTGGAGAAAACTGAATGGGAACAGAAAGGAATATACAATTTTTTCAGCAGCACATAGCATTCAAACAAAAATGTGATGTATTAAGCATAAAAATTTCAAAATCAAATGTGAAAAGACTGAAATATAAAATACATTCTTTTCATATCATAATTGCAGTAAAAATTATGTTGAACAAGCATAGTAGAAAAATAGATTACAAAATCAACTGAAACTAAATACTTTAATCCTAAAGAACAAATACGTAAAAGAACATATCATAGAAATAATTTATAATTTTCATTAGAAAATAACAAAAATGAGACTACATACTAAAATTCATGGGATGCAGCCAAAGCAGTATTTTGGGAAAAATGTATTTCCCTAAATTTTTATACCAACAAAATGAAGAAAAGAACAGATCAATAAACAAGGCATGTATTAAAAAGGAAAAGAAAATTTAAAGAACAAATTAAAAAAACAACAATACCATGCCAAATTGAAAATGCAAAAATCAAAGATGACATTAATATGATTGAAAGTAATAAAAAAATTGAGCCAATAAGTAAATCTAGGACTGGTTTTATGAAAGAACCATAAATCATCGATTAATATATTGAAAAAAAAAAGAAGAAATCCAGATATCCAGCATAAAAAATGAAAAGGGTGAACTCACAACCAATTAAGGATAAATTAAAATTAAATATTTTACCCAATTATATTCCAATATATATGACAACTGAGTGAAATAATTAAACATTTAAGAAAATATAATTATACAGATTAACAGATCAGGAAATAGAATGTCCAAATAACTACACCTTAGAAAAAGAAATTAAACAAGTCATTAATGAACTTCTTAAAAAAAGATCTTCAAGGCAAGAAGGGTTCAAAAGTTAATTATATGCAACATTGAGGACAATTAAATCCAAGGCTAATATAAAGTATTTGGGAAATAGTAAAGTATTACCAATCACACCGATCTCCTTTTATGACAAAAATATTTTGCTGATATCTAAATTACAAATAGCTAAAGTAGAGAGAAAAAATTATTATAATTATTATATATAAATATATTATATATGTTTATATATAATATATATCATATTTATATATGTAATTATAATTATATTAAACTATCTTGCTCTACGTCATAATAAATTTTAAAATAGGCAAATTTTCAAGTGACTTATTTTTCATTCTAAATAAGAACTGTCAGTATTATCCATTTTCTCTCTTCTGATCCTGACTCGTTCTCCTTTCCTTTCACCTGAATAAATTCAAACTTATTGCAAAGCAACTCTGAGAAACTTCCCATAACAAATCATTCCTGAACTCATGAACTAAATGCTGACAACTATCAAAGCAAATATTTCCTCAATGGAATTGCAAGGCACATAAAAAGATCATAGTAAAAGTCATATCCTGATATAGTATTATTTTAACACATAAAAATAACTTACCCACGTATGATTTTTGTAAAATACAATTTTTGAAATCTGAGAAAATTACAAAATGGTTTCATGTATCCCAATGTATGTTTATTGTATGTCAGGAGGCAAAGAGAGGGTAGTGCTACATCTCAAACAAATCCAGTCCATTTGAAAAAAAATCCCACACAAACCAAATGAAAATGTAGTCACATGTAATCATGAAAAATCAGTTATTTAATCTATGGCAGTAAAACAAAGAAAACACTATTAGAGTTGGTTTGCTAGAGTATGTATGTATTTAACTTTGAGAGTCATAGAAGTAAGTTATCCTAAGTTTTCTATTTTTATTCTTTAGAAAACTAATTTTTCCCACAAAAATATTATGCACAAACAATTTTTATTAGAATATACTGGCAGAATTATATTTCGATGCCTCAAAAAGTTATTTGCTACAAGGAGTTTGTAGGGAAATCTTATATTCTAAACCATTATAGGTATCAAGTACAATGGTTCAACTTTTTAGTCTCTTATGGGGAAGAATTATTACCAAAATATGAAATAATTTAATTAGCTGCCAATTATTAGATTAGCAATACTGAATATTTGTAATGCATCCATGTTTTTCGTGCAATTATATTTGAATCAAGTATATTCATTTTCATGTGTTACAACTGCTATTACAAAGGAGAGATACTGTATATGCACAGAGAAGTTTGATTTTTTTCCCCTCAAGAAACTTATGCAAATCATCATAATTATCATAAGACTCTTCATATAATATATTAAATAGGAGAACTTTTCCCGATATTGCTAATTAATTAATGTATTTTTTGGAGTCTAGATTGCTAGCACTTTTCAGTAAGACAAGAGTTCTCCATTCCTGAAATCTATTCAGAGCTGCTACATGTTGGGGTCTAAAGCAGAAGGAAGAATTTCCTTTTAGGTTTCTTCTTTCTAATGGTCATGTCTCATTGAGTCATAAAATATTTAGTTGATATTGATTTTGACTTTACAGAAGATTCTAAAAATGTACAGCTAGACAATGATTTTGCTAAACTCTCACCATGTTCTTTTCTAACCTGTTTCATATTCCAGGTCACATTTACTATCTATTGAAATGATTGGAACACCTTCTGTATTTTTAACGTATACAATTTGATCCTTCAAGTTCTATAAGTCATTAAACTTAAACTGAGCTGTAACAGAATATACTAGTCTAAACCTTTGGTGATTCTTCATATACAATCTCTCATTACATCAAATGTCTTTGTCCTTGCTATGTAAAGGATTTCAAGATACTCTGTTTCAAATCAACTTCAATTTACTTTTTGCACGACACTTCTATTGAAAGGTAATATTTTCTGCATGATTCCTTCAACAAACTATATTCCTCCTCTTCATTTCCCTTCCTCTTTCCCCCACCGCTTCATTTCCCTTCCTTCCCAAGAGGCCTGCTCACAATATGCAAAGCTGCTCTAGCAGCATAGTCCAGACAATGCATGTTCCCACAGACATATCTCTCCCAGCATTTCTTTACAATTAAATATAAATATATAAATTAATGAATGATTAGATATATGTATTATAGACATATACATGGATAAATGTATGCATGCATATATAATAAAGTTTCTATTACCAACAAAGGTAGCAGCAAGAGATAGAAAAAATCTATTTAAAGTAACAGTAAACAATATAAAATACATTTGATTCTACCTGCCAAAAACAAACCCAAGAACTATATGAACAGAATTATAAAATACTCATCACACAAATAAAATCAGATTTAATCAATTGAAAAAATATCAATTGCTCATGGATAGGCCTAGTCAATATAATAAAAAGGACAATTCTGGCAAAGTTGTGTACGTATGCATTGCTATACCAATGAAACTACCAAAACATCATTGGATATAGTTTAAAAAAATTTATATCAACATCTCCTAGAAGAAAAAAGGTCAAGAATACAGAAGAAATTAATGGGGGAAAATACAAAGAAAGCCCAGCAATGCCAGATCCATAACTATATTACAAAGCAGTAATCATTAAAACTACCTGCTATTACTAAGAATTAGAGCGGTGGATCAGTGGAAAAGATTAGGTAGAGAAGACACAGAGATGACCATAGTGACTTAGTATTTCATAAACCTAAAAATCCCAGCCTTTTGGGTAAGAACTCACTGTTTGACAAAAACTTATTAGAAAACTGGAAAGCAATAGAATACTACCCTATTTTATACTTGCCTGTTCTAATCCCATTATCACCCTTTTATTCATGATTTTTCTGATAACCAGCAGAGAGTCCACTCAAAGTTTCATATCTTTATCTTCAGATATTTTATCAGATTATGGATAATCCATAAGGGACCTCTAATATTTTGTATCATTTCCCTCTATTTTTCCCTCTTCTACATTTACTTCCAAACCTCAGCTATATATTTTTCTGATGCTATAATTGATCCCACTTTTCTAGGTAATTCCTCATGGCCACAATATGCCTCTGCATTACTCTTCAACTCATGTTCCACTTTCCATTTTCAGAGAGTGCAATATTTGATAGCAATATGTATGTTTGTTTTATATACATATGTACATTTGTATGTAATATACAATACATATAAGTACATACCCATACAAATGTGTATCTGTATATATATTTAAGTCTTATGGATGTTCATAAAACTTTACAAGTCTTATTATACACACATAAACATATATGTATATATATATATAGATATAGATATATAGATATAGATATAGATATAGATATTATCATTGTTTCTACCATTGCTATTATTTCCAATTATACAATATCTGTATAATGGTATTTTAAATTGATTATACTTTTGTTTGCAAATAGAAACTTGAAATTATTAGAAGTATGGTGTAAATTCTCCAAGTCAAACTCATAATATTCCCTAAATTTTTCTCTTTTAATTCATTTATAATCTATTTTAATTGATTTCCCAAAATATGTTTCTTGTTAAACTAGATCTATAGATTTCTTCATTCACATGGATATTGTAATATGGAAAATGAATTTTGTTTATGGTTTTCCCCTGTCATGATTTGGTATATCTAATACTTGAACAATTATGGATTTCATAGAGGAGCCACTTCAATATTTCAAAGCTAGATAATATTATCATCTCTTCCACACTAGAAAGTACATGTCCATGTGTATACAGAATTCCTCTTTTTAAAAAATCATCTCATAGATTTTTTTTCTGAGAATGATAAATACCTCTGGCAAGCATAAGCCTTTCCTAAATAGATAGCTGGATATCTTAATAGGCTTGTCACAGAAAATTATCACTGATTTTACCTGTTTAAAAATAATGGTATTTTTACATATACTTTAAAGACCTAATTGGGGGAGATTTTGAAGGGGAAGCTTTGTTATTTGAATAGAATTTTTATAGTCAACAAATAATTACTTTTATTTGTATCATTCTTTAGTAAACATATAACCACTAAGATAGGGTTGGCCATAAAACAATCTTTGTGAAGGCTTCCCCACTCCCTTCAAATATTAAAGACACTTTTGATAAGTTGTGTAGATTATTATTATAATTTTAAATGGCATATGATTTGGTATTTATGTTAATATTTTCTATGTACTCTTTTTTTGAATAATAAAGCCTGTAATTTGCTTCACGAATTTGGATCCTGTTCTCCTTCAGATACACTGAGGATCAATACCTTTACATTCTCAAAATCATATTCCCTCCAGCACAAAGCTTATTTGTTGATAATTGGTCTAGTCCAACTAGTCTTTCCTTCATTTTGTAGTACCATTTACAATTACTTATATAGTTTATCCAGCACTGTAGTGTTAGAGAAAAATGTAGACCTTATTTCCATTGTAATTAATGAAGAAAATAATTTGTAAAAAGTATTTTGATTATTCAATTATTTGTATCTCTATGTTATGTTATATTTTATGCTTAAACATCTTTATCATGGCTTAGTTGAACTGGGGTTCTCACCAACTGTTTTCCTAAAACATGCAATCTTTCCTTTTTCTTCTCAAAATTTTATGATGTGATACTATCCTTAAGCTCATCCATATTTCTCTATATGACTTATCAAATACAGTTATAGACTGAACTCATTTTGCTCCAGATTCTACATTCTACTTCTGAGCAAGGAAAACAGATATTTGTAAGTAAGTGCAAAATGCAGCCTTCTTTAAGTTCTTCATTAAAACTGGTTAAACTTTTTAAATGAATGTGTGTAAACCATGTCATTTTACAGTTTTCTATCAATTTAATTTTTACTGAAACCAATGACTTATTTAAATATAATATCTTGTTTTATATGTGTGACTTTCACTTCCCTTATCTTCAATCATTTCTTACAATTTTGGATTCATTTGCATCTGATGTTTTCATTAACTGCTATATCTTTTTTTTAACCTAAAACTATTTAAGTACTGTTTACTACATATAATTAATTTTACTTTTATTTTATTTTCTCTATATGTACCTAAATCTATACGTAGATAGATAAATTGATATGGAAAGACAAAATTACATAAGAAAATGGTATTGAGTATACAGGCATAGTTATATAGACATAGTGTTTGCCTTAATTTGATATTTATATTCATTTTTTCAGGCCAATATTTCTACATGTCAATATTTGTTTTAAGGTCATTAAAATTTGTTTTATTTAATTTTTCTCATCAAATGCTCGGAATTGTTAATATACCCTCTCATACTCTAACAGCTGTTGGTACATAAGCTACAATTATTCTGATGATGATAGTTTTACAAATGCTTATGACTTGATCAAATGTCCCATGAAATTATCTTTCCTCTTGCCACTAAATATACAACAATAATTATTCTACTAGCCCCTTTATTTATCTCTGCAAGGAACACCATTGATTCTTCCTTTTCATTTGTAACTTTCTTTAAATTTTAGGGTTCATTTAGAGCAGAAATATCAAGATTATTATTACCTAATTGTTCTATGTACATATATACTCATTGATTTTCATATTGAGAGATCCACTAAAGTGATTTTACTAATGTCCCCCAAATATGTGTGATTCTTAATATGCTTTTTCCCTTTTGTACTCTCTGTCATAATCAAAGGAGGAACAGATGACTGAAAGCACATAATTTTTTTCTTTGTTTCTGAGTTATCATGACCAAAACCACACCACAAATACATATTTATAAACTGATGTTGATAAGTATCTCAATATTATGCAAAGATACTCCTGCAAAAGAAAAAAAACTTCTTGTTGAAACAAACAAGGTGGCACTTAATATATGTCTGGAAATGTGTTAGAAATTATGAATAAAAATGAAAGAAATCAATCTTTGAATTTATATTGTTTAAATTCTAGCTTGGCAACAAAACTGTCTATAGGTATATAGAAATATATATGAAATAATTTGAGGGAAAGACACTGACAGTTAGAATTGTCATGAATTGCTTCATGTAGAAGGTGATCTAGAGTTAAGTCTTAAGAAAGAACAAAGATTCAATGAAAAGTTGGATGACCAGTGAAAATTGTGAATGTAAAAGAGGGAGTATCAGATATTTGATGAAGTATCATTCAGCAAGAAAGCCAATTTAGCTACAATAAAAGCTGAGTAAAGAATCATATTTTTTTGGTGAGGAGGATGTCTAAAAAGGATTTTTGCCACCAGATTGGAAAGAATTTCTAGTCTCAAACCAAAGAGTTTATATTTGCTGCTAAACACAATAGGGAGCAATTGAAATTTATTGAGTAGGGAGATAAACATAATATTTAAAAAAAATCTGTATCATTCTTTTTTTTTAAAAAAAGGAAAAATCAATAGTATACACACATGATGACTGTTACTTGTTTTATTATTTTAAATGAAGGAAAACAAGAAATAGATTTTAAGTAGACACACTCTGAAGTGTCAAAAGATCTTTTCTTTAAGGAATGGATAATTTACATAAGTGACAATTCTTAGAAAAGGTTTCTGGTGACCTATTGCCTCTGAGGATTGCTGCCTCTTTCTCATGCAACTCTTTCACTTTAATATTACAAAGAAAGACTGAAAGTGAACAATAGTCATTTTTTTACCCTCTGAATGATTGATATAACATCATTAAATCCACAGTAATTCTCCAAAAGATGACTAGAAATGACAAAACTGAAGGCTTCAAGCCTCTAACCCTCTTTTATGTAGAAACGTGCTTACATTATTGCTTCCAAAGTTAATTTTAAGTGGAAATCCTCATTTCTTTCCCCTACTTTTTTTTCTCCTGATGCAAATAAGGCAATAAACCAGTGAATAGCCACTATGCATCTGTGCTTCTTTTTCCAGGTAGAATTTATAAATAAAATATTTAGATAATAGGGGTGGTGAAAAGCAATGCTTGTTGAAATAAACAGGGCACTCTGAGCCCCTTAATTCGGGCTACTAGACAAATTGAATATTTTAAGAAATAACTACACAATTTAGTATTATATAATCAGAAGAACAAACAGAAAAATGAGAAGACATATAGTACTGATCTTGAAATCAAAGCATACATACAAGGCTTGTTAAGTCAGTTTTTTAAAGCACTTGAAAGTGAGGTCAAGATTGAACTTGATACTGTCATGTCACATTTAGTATCACTATGATTCAGAAAAGACTAGGCTTTTGGAGGTGGAGCCAAGATGGCAGAATGGTGGAAGCAGTTTAACACTCCCAACATTTGCATTCAAATAACTTTGAAATAACACCTCAAATTGAATTTAGGAGTGAGTCAAAAAAAGATTGAATTGAATTGTTTTTAGATGGCAATATCTTAAGAAGTCATAAGAAGTCGATGATATCAGGCTACAGGCTGGCCTAGAGCCCCTTCCCCAAGAGAAAAATTAGCTATGGGTCTTAAAGACAGAAACAAAAGCAGCAGCAGCAGCTTTGGGAACTCTTGAATCAAGTATTCTAAAAGGATCTGAAAGTCATCATAAAGAAATTACAGAGGATCCTTGTTCTATTACTGGGTGTAGGACTGGACATTATTTGTTAATTTCATTGCTGACATCCTTTTCTGAACTAGAGTTTCAAGGCAGAGAGGAGTGCTTGCAGTCACAAGACAACAGGGAAAATAGTCTTGTTTGTAACTATAAGGATCAAGTGTTTTTCCTTGAGTAAGAAACAGAAAACAGACCAGGAGAATAGTGAGCAATCTCTCCTTGCATCACATTACTTTGGAAGCATTCACAATTTCCATCCCAGTTCTAAAAAAGCAGTACAAAAAACCCTAAAGTTTGGGCTAGACCTCCCTCAGTTCCCTACTCCATCCTTATCACATAAAGAATAAGAAAGCCTAAGTATAACATAAAATCGAGACTCAATAAATAGGCTGAAAAATGAATAAATAGGAAAAAAGTACCTGAACAAAAAAATTACTATGGAATTTGGGAAGATCAAGACACAAATTCAGAAGACAAGTATGTCAAAAGAGCAACAATCAAAGCATAAAAAGGGAGGAATGTAAATCAGACATGAGTCCAATAAAAATACCTGGAAGAGCTAAAATTGCTTTACAAAATCAAATAATGAGGATGGAAAAAATTGTTAAAGTAATAAGAGCAATATAAGAAAATTATGAAAAAACAACATCTTTGAAATGGAGGCACAAAAAATACTGATGGAAATAATACCTTTGAAAAGAATGGGCCAAATGAGAAAAGAGATACTAAAACTCACTGAGGAAAATAACTCCTTGAAATAAAATTAGCCAAGTGGAAACTAATGAATCCTTGAGAAAAGAAGAATAAAATAAAGTTAAATAAACAAAAAATTGATGAGGAAGTGAAATATCTCACAATAAAAACAACTAATCTGAAAAATATATTGAATGGAGATAAATTAAGAAAAGATTGAACTACCATGGTCAAAGAAGATAGAAGTCATATTTCAAAAAACAAACAAACAAACAAACAAAAAAAAAAACAACAACATAAAGGAAATTCCCTATATATTGGGTTATCTAACCCATTGGATAGACTGCCAGGCCTAGAATCAAGAAGATGCTTCTTTCTGAGCTGAAATATTGTCTTAGATACTTACTAGCTCTGTGACCCCAGGCAAGTCCCTTAACTCTGTTTGACTCAATTTAATCATTCATAAAATGAGGTGGAGAATGAAACGGCAAATCACTCAGGAATCTTTGCCAAGAAATTCAAAATAAAGTTATAAAAAATTAAGCCTGGCTAGAAATGATTGAATAATAAGTCTATTTTTTTTACAACTGGATGATAAAATAGAAATTAAAAGAATGCACTAATCATCCTTTGAAAGACATCTCAAAATTAAATCTCTGAGGCATATTATAGCCAAATTCCAAGTCAAAGAGAAAATGGCAGCCTGAAAAATACCATGCAAATACTTTAAAGCCATTGTTAATAATACACAAAATTTAGAAGCTAAAATCTTAGGGAAGAAAAGCACTTGGAATATGACATTTGAGAAGGCAAAGAGTTTAAATTATAATTAAGAATTACATTTTTAGGAAAATGTAGTCAAATTCTTTAGTACTAAATGGATATTTAATGAAGCAGAAGACTTCCAAATGATCCTTATGAAAATACCCCCAAAATATATATAATATGACTTTTAAATGAAAGGCTCAAGAGGAGTATAAAAAGGCAAACATGAAAGATAAAAATATGGAAATCACACACACACACACACACACACATACATACATACACATACATTAATGCACTGTAGGTAGAGGGGTGAACTGATCCAAACACTCTAAACAACCATTTGAGTTGGGACAATTTGAGTTGTACCTCATAAAACAACTAGAAAAAAATGCACAGAAAGACCCTCAGACAGAGATTTGTCCCCTGTGAAGTATAAACACCTCCAGGCTAGTTCCATAGCATGATGAACTCCTGGGATTAGTAGAGTTGTAAGTAGCCTAATCCCCCATCCACAGGAATTTTTATTTTTCCAGATGGTGTGGGGAATTGGGTATCTGAGCAGGGGAATTCTGAAGGAATGTCTTCTAATAAGTGACCCAAACCTGGAAGTGCTGTCAAGATGCATCCCCAAGAGAGAAAGAACCAGCACAGGTCTTTGAGTGCAGAAGCAGTGAGCCAGAAATGATGCTGGCTGTGGGCAATTACAAGGGAGTGGAATTTTTGGTTTAGGTTTCAGGCCAGAGGGGAGAAATGAAGAAGAACTTGAGGTCATCAGCCTCCATGCCCCAGGATTAGAGGTGATTACAATAACAAACTGTTCTAAATAAAAATAAGCAGGGGAAGGAAAAAGAGTCCAACCATGGAAAGTTAGAAAATGCATAGAGAAGACTAGAGTTGATCTTCAGAGGAAGATACTGAAACAAAAAGAAAGCATTTTGTATCCCAAGGAGTAATGTTAAATGATCACCTACCCCCACCCCACCCCCCAAAAAATTAAAGAACTCAACAAAGACTATAAAAAGCACATGACAAAAGTTGAAATAAGGACAATCCATGAAAAGTAAGAAGATTATGAAAAGAAAATCAACCAAATGGAAAAGATGATTCAGAATCTAAAGGAAGAAAATGACTCCCTGGAAATCAGAATAGGGAAACAGGAAGTCTGCAAAATTGTAAGACCAATTAATGATAAAAAAAATATTAAGAACGAAAAATGGAAGAGAAAAATGATAGAATATCTCTTGAGAAAAAAATAACATCTGTAGAACAGAACAAGAAAAGAAAACTTAAAAGTAATTGGTAATCTAAAAGCTTTCATTTAAAAAAAAAAGCATCTTGATATAATTCTACAAGAAATAATGAAAGAAAATTGTATTGCAGTATAAAAAAAGAGGGGAAAGAAATAGAAAAAATCATCAATTACCACCTACAAGAGACAGTGAGAAGAAAACTTATAGGAATGCCATACTCAAATTCTGAACCCCTCAGGCCAACAAGAAAATTCTATAAGTGTCAAGTAAAAAAATAAAATCTGATGGAGCCACAATTAGAATCACACAAGACCTAGAAATAGCTATATTAAAAGATTACAGGTCATTTAGATCAAAGAATAGAAGAACTGGGATGTTAGTTCATACCCAGAAAAGTTAAGCATAATCTTAAATAAAAAAATTAAAAATGTCTGTTCAATGAATTTCCAAACTTTCAAGATTTTTATGTGAATAGAACTGTACTTTAAGCCATTTTCCAATTAATAAATGGTCAAGTGATATGAAAAGATAATTTTCTTATGAAGAAATTGAAATCATTTCTAGTCATGTGCAAAAGTGTTCTAAATCATTATCATTCAGAAAAAATGCAAATTAAGACAATTATGAGGTACCTCTATATACCTCTCAGACTGGCTAAGATGACAGGAAAAGTTAATAATAAATGTTTGAGGGGACATAGAAAAACTGGGACACTAATACATTGTTGATGGAGTTGTGAATTGATCTAATCATTCTGAAGAGCAATTTGGAACAATGTCCAAAGAGCTATCAAACTGTATATACCATTTGAACCAGCAGTTTCTTCATTGGGTCTATATCTCAGTAAATTGATATCGTTTTCATATCTAGTTTGCAAAGACTTATATGCTTTATCCATTTCATCAAATATATATTTTTAGGAGTTTTCTTCAAATAATTTGTTTTTCCTTTTTCATACCCTCTTGCAAAGATCTCATTTCCTTTCTCCATTTTTCTTTTAACTCTCTTTTAAGATCCTTTTTTAAATCTTCCAGGAAAGTCTTGGGAATGGGGACAGCTCATAACTGCCTTTGGGACTTCATCTGGACTTGATTTGTCTTTAGAAACCTCAGGATTTGAGGTCTGTTCTACTCTCTCTCCATAAAAGTTGTTTATAATAAAAAAAAATTTTTTTGTTTTTTTGCTCATTTTTTAAAGGATTGAATTCTGCTCTTAACACAAAGTGTTAAGCTGTTTTAGTTTGCCCTGGAGGAGTTATGCTGATTGACTTCTAGTGCTAGATAATGGAGGCCAGGCATTCTTCCAGGGCTCAGTGGATTACAATTTGCCTTTTGTACCAAATCTGCCAAACCACCTGCTTACAACCAGGACAGAGTAGCCTCATGGTCTCACAGAAGATTCCCAGGTGTGGGATGCATAACACTATGACTTCCTGCCCCAGCTCCTTGCCCTGGACTCTCTGTGCTGTGGTCTGGGTTCAGCAGACTGTCCCCCTGCCAATATGAAACAGACCTGAAGTTCTTCCAAGGCATCTTCTTCTGAAAATGTGTTGTACTCCAAATATTTGTGGGTCCTGTACTTCAAAACCAGTTTAGAGGCTTAATCTGCTGTTGGTTTGAGTGAAGGTCAGAGGAGGTAACAAAAAGTAATGTCTGGTTTCTGCCATCTTGGTTCTTCCCCCCGCCTCCAGCACCCCTCCCTCTTTCCTCCATCTGTATCTCAAAGAGATCCTAAGAAAGGGAAAATAATGCGCATGTGCAAAAATGTTTGTAATAGACTTTTTTGTAGTGGCAATGAACTGGAAACTGAATGCTTATCAATTGGGGAGTGGCTGAATAAGTAATTGTATAGAAAAGTAATGGAATATTATTGTTCTATAAGAAATGATCAGCAGGTGATTTCAGAAAGGCCTGGAGAGACATAAGCTGATACTAAGTGATATGAATAGAACCAAGAGAACATGGCACACAGCAACAATAAGATTATGAATGATGAAGTTTGCTGGGGGTGGCTTTTTGCAACAATAAGGTAATTCAAGAGAAATCCAGTAGCCTTTTGATGGAGAGAGTCATCTGCATGCAGAAAGAATTGTAGGGATTGAATGTGAATCACAACATAGTATTTTCACTTTTTTGCTGTTTGCTTGCATTTTGTTTTCTTTCTAATTTTATTCCTTTTTGATTTATTTTTCTTATACAGCATGATAATTGTGGAAATACATAGAGAAGAACTGTATATGTTTACTATATATTGAATTACTTGCTCTTTAAGGATGGGGAGTAGAGTGAAAGAAGAGAGAAATATTTGGACCACAAGGTTTTGCAAGGGTGAGTGTTTGGAAATTATCTTTGCATGTATTTTGAAAATAAAAGCTATAAAAAAAACAACAACAACAACAAAAAAAAAAAACAACTTCTGGATGAGAAAATCTTTAAAGTTCCTCTCAGGATTAAATTTTGTATTCTTAACATAGTTCTAACAACCCAGTAGGCAAAAGAGTGGATCTGAATCAAGGCAACTCTATCACATCAATGGAAAAATAAAGTAATTCACAGTGTGAGCTTATATTTTTGATAGGAGGTTAGGAAAATTATTCCTGGCTTTAAAGTATACCAGTTTAAAGAATTAAATCAAGGAATCTGGATGATGTATAAAAAGCACCTAAGGATAGGTTCTGTGACTTTTATAATGTGATATATATTTAAGACAGAGGAAATATGTCTAACCTATTACAATAGTACATACTGAAAATTGTTTCATTGATTTTTTTCTCACCCTTCTGTAGGGTTACTTACTTGGGACTATATTTGCACACACACAAATCAGAAATATTTTTTTAAACTGACATTAAAAAAAAGCTGTTAGTTCCTTAAGGGAAGAATGTCTCTCTTTCCTAAATTCACACAGCTGAGTCTGATGACCACATTTTACATATGAGTGAACTGGGGCAAATAAAACTTAAGTAACTTCCTAGGCTAAAGACTTAGCTGATGTAAAGTTTGAAAAGAAGTATTATTTTTCTAGAACATGAGTATATAAATAGCAAGAGCAGTTACTTATAATAAACATAGAAAAAGAAGTTGGAGTTATACAACTTGAGTTTGGCAATTCATTGACCTCTGAGAAGTAACATCTTTTCTCTGGAGATAATAAGAAATCATTGAAATTTTGTAAATAGGAAAATAACATAGTCTTATGCCAGGGGTCCTCAAACCATGGCCCGTGGGCCACATGCAGCAGCTGAGGATGTTTATCCCCCTCACCCAGGGCTATGAAGTTTCTTTATTTAAAGGCCCACAAAACCGTTTTTGTTTTTACTATAAAAACAACAGTCTGAGGGACAGTGAACTGGCCCCCTATTTAAAAAGTTTGAGGACCCCTATCTTATGCTATAGAATCAATATTTCAGCAGCTCAACAGGTTACATTCTATGGTTTTGCTTTTAACATAATAGTGTACAATTTTTGCACAAGATGTTATTGTTGTTTATATTTCATTTTTGAAGAAGGTTATAACTTGACTTGCACATGTAATGGATTTAAGGGAGACAGAATTGCAAAGTCCTCAGCCTCACTCTCTTCCAGAGTCTTTGAAGTCCAATGACAAGACAAAAATCAAGAAGACTGGCAATGGTCCAGGATGCAGTAGATGACCCTGCCTTCTTCAATATCTGACCAAGCTCCAAGCAATTCAAATTCCAGCTAACTTCATGTTTATTTAAGCCAATCATTCTCTTCTATCAATTCTCCCAGAGAACATATTTGCAGAGTTGGGGTAGAGAACCTTCCAATTCATTGATGAGTTTGTGACTTGTCCTCAATCTGATTTAGCCAGTCTTCTGAGATAGTTTTTACTGAGATACAGTCATGCTACAGTTTCTTGAAACCACAGGTATGCATTATATAACAAGTAGACACCAAAATGTAGATTAGAAGTCCTGAAAACAACTTCGTAAGCCCTCACACCAGAGGTACTTGTCCTTCCTGAACACTCAACTTCTGTTGCCTCAATTTCCTCATCTGTAAAATTGGAATATGATAGCCTACCTCCTAGAGTGATTAGAATCAAAAAGATAATATTTGTAAACTGCTTAGCATATCCCCTGGCACATCATAAGTGCTATATCAATTTTGTGCATTCATCCTGATATATACAAAATCTACAAGGAATTTTGAGACAGGAATCAATGGTAACTATTCATCTTCTACCTATGTTTAGGCAGAGTGTGTGCATAAGGGGAATATCATCTTTGGATCCATTAAACAAGAACATTATGTGCCATAGATATTTGTCATCATAGTATTAGGTTCAGGTTTATGAGGAGCCTTCATAACTTAAATGTGAGTTTTGTCTTTGCTTCAGCAAAAAACAAAACTACTTGTATAAGAATAAAATGAAAAATCTTTAACTAAGAATTTTAGGCCTTAATCATTTATTATTTGATCCTCATAGCAACATTGTGAATAGGGTGTTAATATCACTCCCATTTACATGATGAAACCAAAGTAAAAATTAATTAAATGACTTGCTCAGAGTAACTTGCTAATAAATCACAAATAATTTCAATATTGATAAAAGAAAGGTCTAAATACAATTTCCACTTAAGGGTATCTTCCTTATAGTCAATATGTAGCTTTTATTTCCCTGCTTTTATACATGTTTTGTCTTCCATTAAAATATATGTTGCTTGAAGTAAAAAAGCTACTTTGGCGGGGAAGCATGAGCCTTTATTGGAACCAGAGTTTTAGTGTAATATTTGTCATATGACAAGCACTTACTAAATGTTTGAGTGACTGATTTCAAAAGATCAGATGGGTATTTATAAGGTGCTTAACATAATGAGTGAATATTAGGGACTATATAAATGTTAGTGATTATGTACAGTCATTACTAAAATATAAGATTTAATAAAACTAATATACTATTTTGAGATTCCTAACCTGGATGTTGGATAGACATCCACCTAATATTATGAGTGATACTTAGTTTAGCACAAGTCCTGCAGTCTTGCTGATTTCCCTTTCCAGGTTCCTGAACAACTGACAGTAGAGGAACATCATTTCTACTTTAAAACCCCATGGTAATTGGAATGAGCGCTTTGCTGCTCTTGTCATCAAGCAAGTGACTGGGGAGCCATTTGGGGCTTCGCATCAAGGCTTGTGACAACACTCTGTTGGACAGAAATTCTCCACAATGTCACTGCTGTACTTTTCCCTGGCTGCCCTGGACTCCAAGTCAAACTTCTCAGCCTTCAACAGGAAGAATTTTTCTTAGTATTGACATCAGCAACAATAGCAGTTACTGAAATAAAGTAAGAATAAATTTCTCTATCTGGGTTGTTTTTGTTTGAGTTATCAAATGACCTCAGGTTTTGCATTCAATTGTATGGTAAAATACTGGAGTAACAAGAAGCTGAACTTCTAAAAAAAAGAAAATTACACAGTTTTATTTCAACTCACTGTATCTCATGCCAATGGTTTTATATGATCATAGATCTAGAGCTTTAAAGAATAGCTGGGTAGCACAATGTGTAGATGACTAGAACTGAAGTCTGGAAAACTTGAGTTCCAATCTGGCCTCAGACTCTTACTAGCTGTGTGACCCTGAATAGGTTACTTATTGTTTGAGTCCATTTGCTCATCTGTAAAATAAGCTAGAGAAAGAAATGGCAAATTACTCCAATATCTTTGCCAAGAAAGGGGTCAAAAATAGTCAGATACTGCTCAAAAAATAACTGAATAATAGCAACAGAAGACTTTGTCCTACACTATCATTTGACAAATTTGAAAACTGAGAATTGGCTCAAGGTTACACAGATAATGAATGACAGGGCCAAGTTCTCTGGCTTCAAATTCCACTCGTTTTATTATGACACACCATTTAGGGAAGCCTAGACCTATAGGACAAGATAAGTGAACCTTAAATTCCTTCATCATGAATTTCTGTGGATTGTAAAGGAACAAACTTGCCACAGTTTTCCACTAGGATAGAAGTAATAAATAGCTGAGATATGTCTTATATAAGTACCCTTTCTAAAAGTAACAGAAACCAGACTTTTCTCAGAGATCTCAGAGGCTATTGTCTCCTAACTTACCCTTGGACAAGAATGTTGTTTACGATATCTTAATCATCCAAGCTTTTTTTTTTTTTTTTTTTTTTTTTTTTAAGGGATATCACCAATAAGGATGATCCATCTATTTTCCTTGGGCAGTCCATTCCACATTCCATTCTATATCTCTCATTGTTAGGAATTCTCCCTATTGCTATGCTCTTCCTTAAACTCCCATGAAGAGAGCTGAAAATTACTTCTTTATAAAGACTATTTATTTCTCCTTAGATCTGTCCCCCAGAATCAAAGAGAAAAATCTGATCCCTGATCCCTCTTATATTCTCTCTCTCTCTCTCTCTCTCTCTCTCTCTCTCTCTGTCTCTCTCTATTTATCTATCTTTGTGTGTATGTATGAATGAGAGAAATAATTCATTTGGATCTTTACTCTATTCAAATCAAAATTAATCAATTTGATAGAAAGTTCTGTACTTAAGGCCCCAGATCTATGAACTACAGATTATGTTTTTTTTTTTTTTTCTTTAACTATAGGAAGTTAACTAAAGACTCTTGACCATAGTTTTGATTTTTAATGGTGACCAAGCTCAACATGCAGAAATCATAACTACATGGAAAACCTTCCAAAATATTTTTGTCCTTCCAGATCAGTTACTTGTCCAATAGGAGCAGATGACCTTGTTATGACTATTTAGGCCTGTCACTGATTATGATAGCTTGTACCATTTTCTCCTGCCCAAAATAAGAAGTCTGTCCATACTATATAGAGATATTGCTTGTTTCATCAAACATGTGACCCTGCTAACATATTGCTTATTTTAACCTATGCATCTCATGTAAATCAGTGGAATAATTATGTATTTTGTATAGCTGTTCAATAAAGACTGGACATTATAAATAGGGCTGTTATCTCAGCTTGTGAGGAAGACATAATGCTTTTGTGTATATTTTCCTATAAAGTCTTTAAATATTAAATATCCCAGATGTTATTTTCAGTTTCATTTGATTTTTTTGAAAATGAAAATGCTATTATACTTCAAATAGCACCATGCACAAAATATATTTTGTTGTTCAGTCATTTTATTTTTGTAATATTTTTGATGCCTCATGAACCTATTTGAAGTTTTCTTGATAAAGATACTAGAATGCTTTGACATTTCCTTCTCTAACTCATTGTACAGATGAGGAAACTGAGGCAAAGAGGGTAAAGTGACTGATTAGGATCACCCAGTAGTAAATGTCTGAGATCAGATTTGATCTCTGGACTATTCCTGGCTCCATATCTGCATTTTATCCACTGGAGCCTCTATTTCTACAAATATTTAGTGTATGTTATACTGTGAAGTGAGATTTTGAATTCAGTTTTCAATATATTAAAAGAGCTTTAACATTTATTATTTGATTCAACAAATGGGCATCCTAGGTACAAAATAATGCATAAATACTAAAGAAAATTAGACATCACTAACACTAGCCATATTCTTACTTCAATACTTCAAGTAGAGAAGGGCAGAGCCAAGATGGGGGAGAGCAGACATGACTTTCTGTGACCTTCACTGACCTTTTTTCAAACCAACAGTAGATTAAGCCTCTAAACTGGTTTTGGAGTCAAAGAACCCACAAATATTTGGAATACAACACATTCCCAGAAGAAGGTACCTCGGAAGAATTTCAGAACACAAGTGTTTCAATCAGGCAGGGGGATAGTCTGCTGAGCCCAGGCTGCAGGACAGAAACCGGGATAAGGACTTGGGATAGGGAATCAGAGTGTTAAGTGTCCTGCATCTGGCAATCTTCTGTGAGCCTCTTTGGCTACTCTCTCCTGGTTGCACATGAATCCCTGTCTGTTATCACATTCAGTATGAGAGCATTTTCCATGGAAGAGCTGGAAGTTGAGTCAAAATTAAATAGATGGGTAAGATGTAGAGGAAGAGACAGAGAGTAGGGGAAGAACATAAAAAGTCTAGCAAATCGTGTGGAACAAATTCACAAGTGAGGAAGAATTTCACATGTGTAAGATGAGAAGAAAATAATAATATGATGGTATAATGTGAAGAGTTTTCAATGCCAGTATATAGTCTTTGAATCCACTGTCTTTGAAGTTTGTCCTACAGCTAAGGTATGATCTTGGACAGGTTTTGAGCAAAGAGTTAACATGAGAAAGATCCATTTGACAATGTGAAAAAAGTAATTAAAATATAGTAGATTGAGTGAAAAATGCAAATAATGCTTGCTAATCTCTAATAAGAGCTCATATCTATTAGGATAGATTTAGATTTACAGAAGATTTTAGAGGCTATTAAGCCCAGTCTTCATTTACACATGAGGAAAGTGAGACAGATAGATGCCAAGTGATTTACAGTCACTAGTGGCTTTCTTTGGCAAGATTTTAACCCTGGTCTTTCCAAGTCCAGAGCCATACTCATTAAACCAAATCTATAACATAACAGTGCTAATAGCTCCCAAATATATTTGATGCTAAAGATAACATTTCTAAAAACGAAGACATTTTCTGATAATTTCTTTACAGATTATGGTTGAAATGGGGTCTGTTCCCCCTTCATAAGAGGGATCTTCTTCTTCTATCTCTTCCCTTATGGTTATGCTTGATAAGAACCAGGATGTATTGTTCAAATCATTCAGGGAAAAGTTAAATACTTTTTTGCTCACCTAATAAATTCCACTGGACTTCAAACCAGAAGGAGAAAATGGGAATGGCTTATTAGTTTCTAAACAAGTGGGGAACATTTCCTCTTTAGGACAAAGCACTCCCCTGCCCCCTTAGAGATGGAAAGGAAACTCTTTCAAATTTATTTTGTTCTGTCGTTTACTTCTATGTAAATTCATTGTATTTCTCTAGTAGAATGTCAACTCCTTGAGGGAAGCTAACTCACCTTACTATTTGTAGTTACTATGGGACAAGTCCTATTTAGCGATTTTTACATAATTGATATTTAATAAATATTTTGATATCCAAAAATTAGGGAATAACAATAATAAGGATAGAAAATTAAATTATTTCTCTGAAAGAAGTGGTGAATTTGAGAAGTTCAGAAAAACAATGTAAGGTGGCCAACATCGAAATAAACAGCTATTATGTGTGAAATATTGTATTAATTTCTAGGATATAAATATATGAAATATCATTGGTCTCAAGGAGCTGATATTTTGATAGACCAAAGTATAAAATTAAAGGGAGATGAAAAACAGCAGGGCATTGTGTGGAAAATAATCATTTAGGGCCCTGATAGGGATATCTTGAGAGTAAGAACTGCTGAGAGGAGAATGAAGCATGTCTTGGCTAAGACACCCCAAAATGAAATCCCCTAGAAGGAATTCTTCAGTAAGAGAAGAGGGTTAGCACAGATAGGTGGAATTTTAAAATACTTCTCTTTTAAAATGAAAAAAAAAACTGAGATATAATACAGTATGTTGCCATCAGACTCAAAAAAAAATGGGATTCAGATTTCTTTCTCTAACACAGAAATTTTCTCAAATATTTAACAACCAGTTCTCTTTTTTTATAAAAGGTGATAAGCCTTTAAACTTAGACTGTATTATAATTATTTTCTCCATAATTTTTAAGCCTAGTAAATCAAGAAAACAATAAATTAAGTTTTAAATGTGTCATTTACTGACTTTCAAAGTTTAAATATTCACAATCAAGATTTAACAATCATATTTCTCTGAACCAGAATGAGCTGGTTGCAGCACATCTCTGTATTATTATTTATCCTTCTTCTCATCCTCCTCTTTCTTCTCTCTGTTTCTCTATCTGTCTTTGATGCTGTATGAGTGGTCTAGATTCCTGGTGATCTAGAGGTGAGTGGCTATAAGAGAGTTACTAAGAATCCCCTTTAAATCAGCCACAGGTTTTAGGAATGAAAAAATTCACTCATTCCCAAATTATTAGCTGCAATATGAACATTTATTGTTAGATAGAAATTAGTTTAACCAGAGACTAACTCCTACACTGGCAGATCTATGGAAAATGGACTTTTACACTGAGAATGCAGTTCTCAGTGGACAGAAAGTCCTGACAACAAAGGGAGCTGCCAAGGTCCATCTGTAGAAACTTTAGTTGATGGAAGCTATTATACTGAGTGTCTTGGTGGGTACTGGGACAGCCCAAACAGGTCAGAACCAGTGGGGGCTGGGACATCCCAAGCAAGTCAGATCTAGTGAGGGATGGGACAGCCCAGATCTCCTACCGGAATTAACAACATTTCAAAGGGATGCTTTTGACCAGGATTTGTAATTGAATCAAAGCTCTCTGGCATCCTGAAAAGATAACTTATCTAGGGAGGATATGCCTCAGCCAGGAGAGGCTAAGAATTTGAAAGGGATCACAGATCAATAGGAAATAAAGTTTCTTAAAGGGACCACAACCGACTTCTTTCCCCCATTCTCTCTCCCCATAAATCCTCTTTCCCCTTGCTTCTTCAATAACTAGACTTCTCTACATCTCTTTCTTTCCTTTCACTCCCATCCCCATCAGTTGTTCCAGAACTGTAGATAGATAGATAGATTGACAACTCCTGGACTTCCGGCCAAGATGGCGGAGAGGAAATACACTTCTGTGTAACCTCCGTGTTTTTCTTTCACTATTCATTTCATTTCATGCCTCTGAATTAATGCTCGACTGAAAAAAAACCATACAATTACTTACCAAGAGAAACCATCCTTGAGACTCGTCAAGAAAGGTCTGTTTTTGCGCGAGGGCGGGGACGGTATTTGGAAGCAGTCTGCGGGCAGCAGCTGCAACCAGAGCACAGATAGCAGCTCAGAACCGGGTAGAGCGGAGAGGGGGTGGGGCGTGATCGCAGCCGTCTCTGCGGGGAGAGCTTTGCTAAAGGAGCAAGTCAGTAGCCCAGCAGAGAAGCTAAAAACACCGGGGGTGAAGAATACAACCCCAAACAGCTGGAGTCTCTCGGGACCTGGCCACCCCTCCCCCACAGTGTCTCAGCCCGCTCGGATCTCAGAGCGCTCGGATCTCAGCGCGCAGGCGCCATAGCACAGTAGGACCCGTGCCTCACGAATACCCTGCCCCTCCCCCAAAGAAAGCAGCCTCCATTCAAGGGGTTTTTTTCCTTCTGTTTCTTTGATAGTTTGTCTTTGATAAATAGACAGAATGAGCAAGAAACTGAAAAAGAATTTAACCCTGGACAGCTTTTATACAGATAAAGAGCAGACTCCAAACCCTGAGGAGACTAAAAACAAACAGTCCTCAGGTGATTCCCCAAAGGAGGAGACCATATGTCCCTCAGCACAGATGAACCTCATGGAGGAAATTAAAAAGGCTCTCATAAGGGAGCTAGAAGAAAAATGGGAAAAGGAGAGGGAGGCTCTGCAAAAGGAGAGGGAGGCTTGGCAAAAGAGCCTGGAGAAGTCAGTTAAAGAGAGAGTGGATAAAGAAACCAAATCCTTGAAAAATAGGATTGGTGAACTGGAAAACAAAATTGGCGAAATGGAAAAAAATTCCACAGAACAAAAGAACTCAATTGGACAACTAGAAAAAGATCTTAAAAAAGTGAGTGAAGAAAATACCTCACTGAAAATCAGGGTCGAACAATTGGAATTGAATGACTCGAGGAGACAAGAAGAATCAGTCAAGCAAATTCAAAAAAATCAAACAATGGAAAAGGATGTGAAATACCTTCTGGGGAAGACAACAGACCTGGAAAACAGATCCAGGAGAGACAACCTGAGAATCATCGGACTTCCAGAAAAGTATGATGAAAAAAAGAGCCTGGACACTATCTTCCAGGAAATTATCAAAGAGAACTGCCCAGAAGTCATAGAAACAGAAGGTAAAATAGACATTGAAAGAATTCATCGATCCCCTACTGAAAGGGATCCTAAAATCAAAACACCAAGGAATATAGTGGCCAAATGCCAGAACCCTCAGGCAAAGGAAAAAATACTGCAAGCGGCTAGAAAAACCCAATTCAATTATCAAGGAGCCACAATAAGGATCACCCAGGATCTGGCAGCATCCACATTAAAGGATCGAAGGGCCTGGAATATGATATTCCGAAAGGCTAAGGAACTTGGTATGCAACCAAAAATAACTTACCCAGCGAGATTGAGCATCTTTTTTCCAGGGAAGAAGATGGACATTCAACGAAATAAGCGAATTTCATCTATTTCTGATGAAAAAGCCAGAACTTAACAAAAAATTTGATCTACAAGCACAGAACTCAAGAGAAATCTAAAAAGGTAAAGATTAATCTTGGGAACTATATTTCGGCTGTAAAGATGTATAAAGAATACATGTATACCTTGTTCTAGAAACTAGATGTGGAAAGGACATTGTACCAGAAAAAAGGGAAAGTGGGGTACTGCATTTCATGAAGAGGCAAAGAAAACCTAGTATATCTGAGAGAAAGAATGGAGAGGGATGAATATAGTGAGTATTTTACTGCCTTCAGAATTGGCATTAAGAGAAGAATTTTAGACATATTCAATCTATGGTGAAACTTCTCCCACCTCATTGAAAAGTGAGAAGGGAAAAGTGAAAAAGGAAGGAATAAGCTAAGTGGAAGGGAATACGGTAACTGGGAGGGAAAGGGGCAAGTTGGGGGGGGAACTCTAAGGGAGGGGGAGGGATACTGAAAAAGGAGGGCTGTGAGAAGCAAGGGGAGCTCACAAGCTTAATACTGGGAAGGGGGTAAGGGAGTAAGAAGGGAGAAAAGCATAAACCGGGTTAACAAGATGGCAAGTAATACAGAATTGGTCATTTTAACCATAAATGTGAACGGGGTAAACTCCTCTATAAAGAGGAAGTGGTTAGCAGAATGGATTAAAAGCCAGAATCCTACAATATGCTGTATACAGGAAACACACCTGAAGCGGGGTGATACATGCAGGTTAAAGGTAAAAGGTTGGAGCAAAACCTACTATGCTTCAAGTGAAGCCAAAAAAGCAGGGTAGCCATCCTGATCTCAGATCAAGCTAAAGCAAAAATTGATCTAATCAAAAGAGATAAGGAAGGGCACTATATCTTGCTAAAGGGTAGAATGAATAATGAAGAAGTATCTATATTAAATATATATGCACCAAGTAGTGTGGCATCTAAATTCTTAAAAGAGAAATTAAGAGAGCTGCAAGAAGAAATAGACAGCAAAACTATAATAGTGGGAGATCTCAACCTTGCACTCTCAGAATTAGATAAATCAAACCACAAAATAAATAAGAAAGAAGTCAAAGAGATAAATAGAATACTAGAAAAATTAGATATGATAGATCTCTGGAGAAAATGTAATGGGGACAGAAAGGAGTACACCTTCTTTTCAGCAGTTCATGGAACTTATACAAAAATTGATCATATATTAGGACATAAAAACTTCAAACTCAAATGCAGTAAGGCAGAAATAGTGAATGCATCCTTTTCAGACCATGATGCATTGAAAATTACATTCAATAAAAAGCCACAGGAAAGTAGACCAAAAAATAATTGGAAACTAAATAATCTCATACTAAAGAATGATTGGGTGAAACAGCAAATTATAGACATAATTAATAACTTCATCCAAGAAAATGATAATAATGAGACATCATACCAAAATGTATGGGATGCAGCCAAAGCGGTAATAAGGGGAAATCTCATATCTCTAGAGGCCTATTTGTATAAAATAGAGAAAGAGAAGGTCAATGAATTGGGCTTGCAACTAAAAATGCTAGAAAAGGAACAAATTAAAAACCCCCAATCAAACACTAAACTTGAAATTCTAAAAATAAAAGGTGAGATCAATAAAATTGAAAGTAAAAAAACTATTGAATTGATTAATAAAACTAAGAGTTGGTTCTATGAAAAAACCAACAAAATAGACAAACCCTTAGTAAATCTGATTAAAAAAAGGAAAGAGGAAAATCAAATTGTTAGTCTTAAAAATGAAAAGGGAGAACTCACCACTAACGAAGAGGAAATTAGAGCAATAATTAGGAGTTACTTTGCCCAACTTTACGCCAATAAATTCGACAACTTAAATGAAATAGAAGAATACCTCCAAAAATATAGCTTGCCTAAACTAACAGAGGAAGAAGTGAATATCCTAAACACTCCTATCTCAGAAAAAAAAAAACTTGCTGATGCAAACATTTTAAATAAAATATTAGCAAAAACATTACAGAAAATCATCCCCAGGATAATACACTATGACCAAGTAGGATTTATACCAGGAATGCAGGGCTGGTTCAATATTAGGAAAACTATTAACATAATTGACTATATCAACAACCAACCAAACAAAAACCATATGATCATCTCAATAGATGCAGAAAAAGCATTTGATAAAATCCAACAGCCATTCCTAATAAAAACACTTGAGAGCATAGGAATAAAAGGACTTTTCCTTAAAATAGTTAGGAGCATATATTTTAAACCTTCAGTAAGCATCATATGCAATGGGGAAAAACTGGAACCTTTCCCGGTAAGATCTGGAGTGAAGCAAGGTTGCCCACTATCACCATTATTATTCAATATTGTATTAGAAACGCTGGCCTCTGCAATAAGAGTCGAGAAAGAGATTAAAGGAATTAGAGTAGGCAATGAGGAAACCAAACTATCACTCTTTGCAGATGATATGATGGTATACCTAGAAAACCCCAGAGATTCTACTAAAAAGCTATTAGAAATAATTCATAATTTTAGCAAAGTAGCAGGATACAAAATAAATCCCCATAAATCCTCAGCATTCTTATACACCACCAACAAAATCCAAGAGCAAGAGATACAAAGAGAAATTCCATTCAAAATAACTGTTGATAGCATAAAATATTTGGGAATCTACCTACCAAAGGAAAGTCAGGAATTATATGAGCAAAATTACAAAAAAGTTTTCACACAAATAAAGTCAGACTTAAATAATTGGAAAAATATTAAGTGCTCTTGGATAGGCCGAGCAAATATAAGAAAGATGACAATACTCCCTAAACTAATCTATTTATTTAGTGCTATACCAATCAGACTTCCAAGAAAATATTTTAATGATTTAGAAAAAATAACAACAAAATTCATATGGAACAATAAAAAGTCGAGAATCTCAAGGGAATTAATGAAAAAAAAATCAAATGAAGGTGGTCTAGCTGTACCTGATCTAAAATTATATTATAAAGCAGCAGTCACCAAAACCATCTGGTATTGGCTTAGAAATAGATTAGTGGATCAGTGGAAAAGGTTAGGTTCACAAGACAGAATAGTCAACTATAGCAATCTAGTGTTTGACAAACCCAAAGATTCTAAATTTTGGGATAAGATTTCATTATTTGATAAAAACTGCTGGGATAACTGGAAATTAGTATGGCAGAAATTAGGCAAGGACCCACACTTAACACCACATACCAAGATAAGATCAAAATGGGTCCATGACCTAGGCATAAAGAACGAGATTATAAATAAATTAGAGGAACATAGGATAATTTATCTCTCAGACTTGTGGAGGAGAAAGAAATTTGTGACCAAAGATGAACTAGAGACCATTACCAATCACAAAATAGAAAATTTTGATTATATCAAATTAAAAAGCCTTTGTACAAACAGAACGAATGCAAACAAGATTAGTAGGGAAGTAACAAACTGGGAAAACATCTTTACAATTAAAGGTTCTGATAAAGGCCTCATTTCCAAAATATATAGAGAACTGACTCAAATTTATAAAAAAACAAGCCATTCTCCAATTGATAAATGGTCAAAGGATATGAACAGACAATTTTCAGATGAAGAAATTGAAACTATTACCACTCACATGAAAGAGTGTTCCAAATCACTATTGATCAGAGAAATGCAAATTAAGACAACTCTGAGATATCACTACACACCTGTCAGATTGGATAAGATGACAGGAAGAAATAATGATGAATGTTGGAGGGGATGCGGGAAAACGGGGACACTGATGCATTGTTGGTGGAGTTGTGAACGAATCCAGCCATTCTGGAGAGCGATCTGGAATTATGCCCAAAAAGTTATCAAACTGTGCATACCCTTTGATCCAGCAGTGTTTCTATTGGGCTTATACCCCAAAGAGATACTAAAAAAGGGAAGGGGACCTGTATGTGCCAAAATGTTTGTAGCAGCCCTGTTTGTAGTGGCTAGAAACTGGAAAATGAATGGATGCCCATCAATTGGAGAATGGCTGGGTAAATTGTGGTATATGAATGTTATGGAATATTATTGTTCTGTAAGGAATGACCAGCAGGATGAATACAGAGAGGCTTGGAGAGACCTACATGGACTGATGCTGAGTGAGATGAGCAGAACCAGGAGATCATTATACACTTCGACAACGATATTGTGTGAGGATGTATTCTGATGGAAGTGGATTTCTCTAACAAAGAGACTTAACTGAGTTTCATTGGAGAAATGATGGACAGAAACAGCTACACCCAAAGAAGGAATACTGGGAAATGAATGTGAACTATTTGCATTTTTTATTTTCTTCCCGAGTTATTTTTACCTTCTGAATCCAATTCTCCCTGTGCAACAAGAGAACTGTTCGGTTCTGCAGATATGTATTGTATCTAGGATATACTGCAACATATTTAACATATCTAGGACTGCTTGCCATCCTGGGGGGGGTGGAGGGAGGGAGGGGAAAAAACGAAACATAAGTGATTGCAAGGGATAATGTCATGTAAAAATTATCCTGGCATGGATTCTGTCAATACAAAGTTATTATTAAATAAAATAAAATTAAAAAAAAAAAAAAAAAAAAAAAAGAATGTCAACTCCTTGAGCGAAGCTAACTCACCTTACTATTTGTAGTTACTATGGGACAAGTCCTATTTAGCTATTTTTACATAATTAATATTTAATAAATATTTTGATATCCAAAAATTAGGGAATAACAATAATAAGGATAGAAAATTAAATTATTTCTCTGAAAGAAGTGGTGAATTTGAGAAGTTCAGAAAAACAATGCAAGGTGGCCAACATCGAAATAAACAGCTATTATGTGTGAAATATTGTATTAATTTCTAGGATATAAATATATGAAATATCATTGGTCTCAAGGAGCTGATATTTTGATAGACAAAGTATAAAATTAAAGGGAGATGAAAAACAGCAGGGCATTGTGTGGAAAATAATCATTTAGGGCCCTGATAGGGATATCTTGAGAGTAAGAACTGCTGAGAGGAGAATGAAGCATGTCTTGGCTAAGACACCCCAAAATGGAATCCCCTAGAAGGAATTCTTCAGTAAGAGAAGAGGGTTAGCACAGATAGGTGGAATTTTAAAATACTTCTCTTTTAAAATGAAAAAAAAAACTGAGATATAATACAGTATGTTGCCATCAGACTCAAAAAAAAAAAATGGGATTCAGATTTCTTTCTCTAACACAGAAATTTTCTCAAATATTTAACAACCAGTTCTCTTTTTTTATAAAAGGTGATAAGCCTTTAAACTTAGACTGTATTATAATTATTTTCTCCATAATTTTTAAGCCTAGTAAATCAAGAAAACAATAAATTAAGTTTTAAATGTGTCATTTACTGACTTTCAAAGTTTAAATATTCACAATCAAGATTTAACAATCATATTTCTCTGAACCAGAATGAGCTGGTTGCAGCACATCTCTGTATTATTATTTATCCTTCTTCTCATCCTCCTCTTTCTTCTCTCTGTTTCTCTGTCTTTGATTCTGTTTGAGTGGTCTAGATTCCTGGTGATCTAGAGGTGAGTGGCTATAAGACAGTTACTAAGAATCCCCTTTAAATCAGCCACAGGTTTTAGGAGTGAAAAAATTCACTCATTCCCAAATTATTAGCTGCAATATGAACATTTATTGTTAGATAGAAATTAGTTTAACCAGAGACTAACTCCTACACTGGCAGATCTATGGAAAATGGACTTTTACACTGAGAATGCAGTTCTCAGTGGACAGAAAGTCCTGACAACAAAGGGAGCTGCCAAGGTCCATCTGTAGAAACTTTAGTTGATGGAAGCTATTATACTGAGTGTCTTGGTGGGTACTGGGACAGCCCAAACAGGTCAGAACCAGTGGGGGCTGGGACATCCCAAGCAAGTCAGATCTAGTGAGGGATGGGACAGCCCAGATCTCCTACCGGAATTAACAACATTTCAAAGGGATGCTTTTGACCAGGATTTGTAATTGAATCAAAGCTCTCTGGCATCCTGAAAAGATAACTTATCTAGGGAGGATATGCCTCAGCCAGGAGAGGCTAAAAATTTGAAAGGGATCACAGATCAATAGGAAATAAAGTTTCTTAAAGGGACCACAACCGACTTCTTTCCCCCATTCTCTCTCCCCATAAATCCTCTTTCCCCTTGCTTCTCCAATAACTAGACTTCTCTACATCTCTTTCTTTCCTTTCACTCCCATCCCCATCAGTTGTTCCAGAACTGTAGATAGATAGATAGATTGACAAATAGATTAATAGATATAGGAGGAGTTTCAATGGTTGGTCTCTTTTTTCCTTCCTTCTGACTGCAAACCATTATTCTCTGTAAATTCTTGAATTCAGAACTAGAAGTTTTATTGTAGAAGAAATACTCTGAAGATTATAGTCAAAATGTTGTCCTGAGTCTGGGATGGGAATTCAACATGAAGGTGAGGAGGGGGTATGGATTTGAAACTTGGTTATTTGTCTTTATATTTGCTCATTGTTTTATTTTTTATTTTTGATGATTCTGTAATTGGATATGACAAAAAAATTAAAATAAAATTTTAAGAAGACCTCCAATATACTACATGTACAAATATGTGTAATGTATATACCCACATATATGTCTACATATATATGTGTATGTATGTATGTATGTGTATATATATATATATATATATATATATATATATATCAATCTATATCTAGATATGAGAGAGAGAGATACAGAGACAGAGACAGAAACAGAGACAGAAAGAATACTCCCTAAGACTAGAGATTGAGAGAAAGCTTTTAATTTGAATTGATGAAGGGAACTTCCATATGGAGGAAAACAAAGGATTTTACTCCTAATGAGAAGTCCTGGATATAGAGTTCTAGAAAGTGAATCCCAATTTTCATTCATTGAATTGGCTCCCAAGCCCAACAAAATAAAAAAAAAAATCTCTTCCATCAATCATGAATTGTATTAATAGCTAACTATGTTCAGCCATGGTAGTTAACTTTCACTTTTTGGAGACTATTTAATAAAATTTTTAAACGTTCTCCTTATTCCAACCTATCATTCTTATGCTTACATCCATGTGTATGTGTAGAGAGATAGGTATACATCTTCTTTAACCTTTTATGATATTTGCAGTCTTTTAAGATTGTTTCATGTATCTCAAAAAAGTTTGAATAAAATAAATCATTGCATCAGTTTTTACCTCAAAATATATTTTTTAAAAATACTGCCCCTTGATGTGGGAAAAACTGAGACACTAATACATTATTGGTGGAACTATGAATGGGTCCAGCCATTCTGGAAGCAATTTCGAACTCAAAAAGTTATCAAACTGTTCATATCCTTTGATCTAACAGTGTTTCTATTGGGCCTATATCCCAAAGCAATCCTAAAAGAGGGAAAGGGACCCACATGTGCAAAAATGTTTGTAGCAGTCCTTTTAGTAGTGGCAAGAAACTGGAAACTGAGTGGATGCCCATTAATTGGAGAATGGCTGAATAAATTGTGGTATATGAATGTTATGGAATATTATTGTTCTATAAAAAATGATCAGAGGGATGATTTTAGAAAGGCCTGGAGAGACATGAACTGATGGTAGTGAAATGAGCAAAACCAGGAGATCACTGTACATGGCAACATCAATATTATAAGATAATAAATTCTGACAACCGTGACTCTTTCGAACAATGAGATGACTGATTCCACTTCCAATGATCTTGTGATAAAGAGAGCCATCTACATTCAGAGAGAGGACTAGGGAAGCTGAAAGTGGATCACAACATAGCATCCTTACTCTTCTTGTTGTTGTTCACTGACATTTTGTTTTCTTACTTTTTGATCTGATTTATTTCTTGTGCAGCAAGAGAATTGTATAAATATGTTTACAGGTATTAGATTTAACATATATTTTAACGTATATAACATATTGGATGGGTTGCCATCTAGGAGAGGGATTGAGGGGAAGGAGGGGAAAAACTGAGGCTATGCAAGGCTATGCAAAGATCAATGTTGAAAAATTATCTACGCACATGTTTTTTAAAATAAAAAGCTTTTTTTTTTAAAGAAAATACTATCCCTTTCCAAAAAAAGAAAAAAAAAGGGAAAAGAAAAAGTTATCTCATTAAAAATTTAAAGGAACCAAAATGATATAGTGTATACTCATTTAAATATCCATTTTCCAGCTCCAACCCCAAAGAATGAATGGGGTTGATATCGTTATCTCTTCTATTGATTCATGATTTATCATCAAGATAGTATACCATTTAGTTTTCTTTAATGTTCTTTTTTTTTCCCCCATTGCTGTATTCACAATATATATATATTGGTTTTTTTCTGATTATGTTTATATCTCTTTGCATTAGTTCACACATCTTCCCATGGTTTTTTCCAACTTTTTTGTATTTCATTAACCTGTCCATATTTATACTTAAACATTTTATTATTGGTGTTAAATAATGGAAATTGATTGGTTGCTCACTATCTAGGAAATGGAAGAACAAGTTATTATACATCATTGGGATGGAATACAATCGTGCTACAAGAAGTGGCAAGCATGATGCTCTCAGAAAAAAAAAAAACTTGCTGATGCAAACATTTTAAATAAAATATTATCAAAGAGATTACAGTAACTTATCAGCATGATAATACACTATGATCAAGTGGAATTTATACCAGCAATACAGGGCTAGATCAATATCAAGAAGCCTATTATCATAATCAACAATATTAATAGCAAAACCAACAATATCAATAGATGCAGAAAAAGCTTTTGACAAAATACAACATCCATTTCTTTTCAAAATACTAGAAAGCATAGGATAAAGGAGTTTTCCTTAAAATAAGCAGTGTCTAAAACCTACAGCATTCACTGTTTGTAATAGGGAAAAGCTGGATGCATTCCTAATGATATCACAAGTGAAACAAAGAGACCCATCATCACCAGTATTATTCAGTGTTGTACTAGAACTTGGCTTTAGCAATAAGAAAAGAAAATAATTTAAAATAATTACAATAGGCAATGAGAAAATAAAGCTATCCTAGAAAAATCCTAGAAAATCATGCAAAAACATACTGGAAAAAAAATTCCAATTTAGCAAAGTTGAAGATGTAAAGTAAACCCACAGAAATCATCAGCAATTTTATGTATTGCTGACAAAGCCCATCAGCAAGAGATAAAAAGAGAAATTCCATTTAAAATTACTATAGTCAAAAAAATAGTGATCAGACAAACCCAAGAACTATATTAACACAATCACAAAATCCTACTCACACAAATAAAATCAGATCTAAACAATCAGAAAAATATCAGTTGTTCATGGCTAGGACAAGCTAATATAATAAAACTGACAATTCTGCTTAAATTGTTCTACTTGTATAGTGCCATACCAATTAAACTGCCAAAAATTATTTTGTAGAACTAGAAAAAATAATAACAATATTCATCTGGAAGCATAAAAGGTTAAGAAAATCAAGGAATTAATGAAAAATGCAAAAAGATAGTGGCTTAGCAGTATCAAATCTAAAATTATGTTATAAAGCAATCGTAACCAAAGCCATTTGGTATTGGCTAAGCAATAGAGTGATGGATAAGTGGAAAAGATTAGGTACATATGACACAATAATAGCAATCTAGTATTTGATAAACACTCCAGGTTAAGGAATAAGAGCTCATTATTTAACAAAAATTGCTGACAAAACTGGAAAATAATATGTCAGAAACTCAGCATAGGCCTACATCTCACAGCTCATACCAAAAGAAGTTCAAAATGGATACATGATTCGGGCATAAAGGATGTTGCCATAAGCAAATTAGGAGATCCAGGGATAATTTATTTATCAGATCTTTGGAGAAGGGAGGGATCTATGACCAAAGAAGAATTATCCAACATTATGAAAGACAAAATGGACAACTTTGATTACGTTAAATTAACAAGGTTTTGCACAAACAAAATCAACAGAAACAGAAAGACAAGTACAAATCTGAGAAAAATCTTTGCAAGCAGTATTTCTTAAAAAGATCTCATTCCTAAAATATATAAAGAACTGTGTCAAATTTTTAACAATACAAGTCATTCTCCAATTGATAAATAGTCAAAGGATATGAACAATTTTCAGATCATGAAAAACTATAATGCATTTATAATCATACGAAAAATGCTTTAAATCACTATGGATTAGAGAAATGCAAATTAAAACAACTCTGAGGTATCACCTCACACCTCTCAGATTGGCTAAGATGACAAAAAATGATTATGATAAATGTTGGAAGGGATATGGGAAAACTAAGACACTAATGAATTGTTGGAGTTTGTAAAATGATCCAACCATTCTGGAGAGCAATCTAGAACTATGCTCAAATGGGTGTAAAACTGAATATCTTTTGACCCAGAAATGCCATTAGTGGGCCTGGATTCCAAGGAAATCATGAACGTGGAAAAAAGACCTATATGTGCAAAAAATGTTTGTAGCAGATCTTTTTGTGGTAGCAAAGAATTGGAAAAGGAGTGGATGCCCATCAATTGAGGAATGGCTTACCAAGTTGTGATACATGAAAATAATGGAATAGTATTACTCTATAAAAATGATGAACAAGCTGATATTAGAAAGGCCTGTAAAGATTTACATGAACTGATGCTGAGTGAAACAAACAGAACCAGGAATGCATTGTATGTAATAACAACAAGAATGTGTGATGATCTACATCATCACAGATTTATTCTTCTCAGTGGTTCAGTGATCCAAGGCAATCTCAATAATCTTTGGACAGAAAATACCATCTGCATGCAGAAAAAAGAACTAAGGAGACTAAATGTAAATCAAAACATGCTATGTTCACTTCTTTTTTCTGTTTTTTTTTTTAATCCCTCCCATGATTTTTCTCTTTTGCTCTGATTTTTCTCTCCCAACATATATATATATGTGTGTGTGTGTGTGTGTGTGTGTGTGTGTGTGTGTATGTATGTATATATATATATATATATATATATTGAAAATAAATAAACTTACTACCATAAAAAACAAAAAAGAAAATAGAAAGAAGAATCTAGAAAAACTTACATGAATTGATGCAATGTGAAATGAGTAGAACCAAGAGAATGTTTTACACAGTAATTGAAATCTTGTACAAAGTTCTACTGTGAATAGCAGCTATTTTTAGCAATCCTAACCAATTGCAAAGGACATGGGATGAAAAATTTTATCTGTCACTGGAGAAAGAATATATGGAGTATGAATGTGAATTGAAGTATAATTTTTCTTTACTTGCTTTATCTTTCATTTTTCATTTATTTTCTTTCACAGCACATATAACAATTTCATGAAAATATGTTTTGCATAATTCTGTGTGCACCAACTATAACAAATCTTTCTTGATGAGGAGATTTGGAGAGGGATGGAAAGAATTTAGAACTCAAATGTTTAAAAATAATGCTAGGGGTAGCTAGGTGGCACAGTGTATGGAGTACCAGCCCTAAATTCAGGAGGACCTGAGTTTAAATCTGGCCTCAGACATTTGATACTTCCTAACTGTGTGAACCTGAGCAAGTCACTTTGCCTCAGCATAAATAAATAAACATAAATTTAAAAAATGTTAAAATAATTTTACATGTATTTTGGGGAAATCAATTAAATATTTTATTGTATATATATTCATAGGAGCTTGAATGACTGGGAGGATGGTTGCCCCCCGTTCTAAAATAAGAAAGTTAGGAAAAGGGGAGAATTATATTTTGGAGGAAGGAAAATAATGATCATTTTCTTACATGTAGAATCTAGAATTTTGTATGGGGCATTCAATTCAAAGTGTCAAATTCAAAGATATGAGACTTAAAGTCAGGAGGCAAGAAATAACCCTAGAAAATTGCCCTGGAATGATAGAACATAAGGGGAAAATAGGAATAGGAAAAAAAAAAAACACCAATCACCACTTCAACAAGATCCTTTGTGGGAAACACATAGGTTATCATTGCCATATTTTGGAAACCTCAAGCAAAAAGAAAATTTTGCAAGAAACAAGAAAAAAAAACAATCAAATACACTGAAGGTACAATTAGAATTGTACAAGACTTAGCAGCCACAATAAAAGAGCACAGGTCTTGAAATCATATCTGCTGGCAATCAAATATATTAAGCCTGCAGCCAAAAATATCATATGCAAGAAAAATATTTATGATACTGAATCAGAAAACATGGACATAGAATGCACTTGCAGGTTTTCAGGACTTTCTATCAACCAAACCTGAACTTAATAGAAAATTTAATATATAAATGCCAATATCAAGTATCAATTTCAAGGAACTCACCATGGACAGATTGTTTATGTGTGTTTTTTTTTTTTCACATGGGAAATTTATATCATATGTTTAATATGGACATCAATAATAGTATAGCTTAAAATAATGTTTGGGGCAGAGTTAAAGTAATAATAGTTACAATAAATAGTAATTATGTTATGTAAATGAAATGCAGAAGAAGAATAGACATAGAGGCATTAGAGAAAGGGGTTCATAGTTCTGGAAACCTACTCACATTGGAAATGGGTTATATAGGCAACACTATATACATGAATGGTATAACACCCTCCCAAATCTTTAAAGTAAGAAGTGAGGAGGGATAGTCAGATAGGGAAGACAGGGAGAGATCCTTGATTGGGCACAGATTAAATAATACCGAGACAAGTTAAGGAGCAGAATTAAAACAAAGAGTCAGCTAGGAGAGGAAAGATATGTGTGTGTATGTGTGGATGTATCTATGTATGGATAGATAGATGTGTATGTATAAATATATCTTGACTATAGTCTGTTAGGAAGTAGTGCAGGGGATAAAAGAGAAAAACGAATACACTAAAAAAAGGTGTACAGCAGAGAGCAAAAGAACAATTTATAAGAAAGTAAAAAAAAAGATGGACATTCACGCATATAATTTATACTACTAATATTATATATATAGTATAAATATATACATATATGTGTAAACACACAAATATACACACATATACATACCCTTTCTTAAACTGGTAATTTGTTGTTAAATATTTTGAATTCTTCCTTTTGTTTATCTGGGCACATGACAATATTTGCTTTTGTTTTATTTTTTAGTATTCCTTTTCTCTTTTTTTTCTTAGTCTGTTTCTTTTTAAGTAAAATTTTTTTTAAAAGAGGAAAATGGTATTCCTGCCACAAATAGAATACATTCTCCTCAAGGTTATATAGGGAATTTCAAACATTCTACAATATGTGAAATGAATGAGGAATTTATATCATATTGGATATAACTTGGGTTTAGGCAATTATGAACTGCTTAGAAGTCAGGGTAGAAAGTGTTGGGATTTACTCCAACACATGACTTTTACTCCCTTTCCATGGTTTCCCCTTTCAGATTGTCTTGAATCTTGCCTGTTAATACTTTGTACATATCTAGCTATTTTTTTATGTTCTTTCCTCCCAGATTACTCTGTGAGCTATTTGAGATCAGAGATTTTTTTTTAATTCATGTCTTTAATTCTTAGCCCACCACATAACATAGTAATAGGGTAATAAATGTATTTTAATTATTTGTTTGTACTAGGTGATTTCTTAAACAACTGATTGGGCCCAAGAAGTATCCCAAAATTAATAACTATTAAAAATAATTAATTTAGTTGGACTGAATCCCTAGTTTTGAGAATGATTCCCTATTTCTATTACTCCTTGTCTTCTTTATTGATTTTGTAGCTTTTTATACAATTTCTTCAGGTCTCTATTGCTTCTGTTCATGCCTCTTGGCTATGATAAATACATGGGTGGGCCTCTAGCTGGGTTCCAATTGTAAGCCACCCCAGAGATCTCTATGTGTGGTCAAACTCAAAAACAAATCCTACTTGCATAACAAATGACTTTTGCTTCAAAGAGATATCTGTATGGAATAGTAGTAAAAAAAAAAATAACCCGCTCCCTCTCCCCCCCCCCCCATAATTCTCATGAGAAAGGCTTATTTGGGACTCTGAAGAAGGAAGTGCAGAATTATGGCAAGTGAGACTTCTTTTTGAGTTCATACAGGCAGAAAGACAGCAGATCAAGCCAAAGGCAACTACCTGTGCTCAAAGGGACTAAAATGGGACGCTCCACAGGAATTTAAATGAAATATAAACCACCCAGCTGGACTTTTGAGTTTTTGGACCACGTACTTCCAGGAAAGTTTCTGTGTATAATGGCCCTCATTGATATCAAGTGTTATGCTTCTAAGGATATACATTATAACAAAGGGATTCTGCTTCTAGAGATACTAAAGTATCTAAAGATACTTTGCATCATCTCATATTATTCTTTATAAAACATGAAAAGATCCAATTAACAATTTAGTACTAGATTCAAAAATTATAATTTAGAATTATCTCCTAAATTAATTGTCTGTGTGGTCTTCTAGAAATTACTTAATTTCCCTAAGACTCAGTTTTTTTGGTTGTAAAATTTGTCCAAACTAGATTATTATTAAAATAGCTAATAATTTTTGCATGGCTCCTGGCCCAGTTAGCTGTTTAAGAACATTCCTTGTCAAAATAATATGTTTTATGCACAAAATAAAAAGCATCACGTTACAAAGGAAACCAATTATATTACAATCCAGTTATCTATATCTATGTATGTATGTGTATGTATGTGTGTGTGTGTGTGTGTGTGTGTGTGTGTGTGTGTGTTCAAAGATTCCTGGTATAATGAGATTTAAAATATATTCCTGGTCTAAGATTAAAAAAAAAAATTCCAGAGTAACATAATTTTCTATTCTTTTCACTTTGTCCTTTGTTCATAGGATCAGAAGTTTAAGAAATGCCATAAGCCATCAAGGCTGATTCCCTCCTTTTATATATAAAGAAATCTAGCATTGAAAAGTTAAGTAATATGCTCAGGGATAAATAACTAGTAATTTTCCATGTCAGAATTTGAACTCAGGTCTTTCTAATTCCAAGTTCACTATTCTATGTACTTAAGCTATATAATTGCCCATTTTTCCTCTTTGTCTCTTCCTTGCAGAACTCAATATCTTACCATTATGTGTGTGTGTGTGTGTGTGTGTGTGTGTGTGTGGTTGTGTACGGAACTCACACTTTCTAAATACTCAATGAACCAGTCAAACACCATCCTTCTATCCCTCAGATCTGTTTTTGGCTTTATTTATTTAAATAATCTTTTTTTCTTTCTTTTCTATTTCTTCTAGTCTGGTGTATTCAAATTTACACTTTTAAATCCAACTTCGATACTTTGAACTGTTCATGAAGACTTCCTGAATCTCATCCATTAAATAATGATGTGATATGTAACTTTATAATAATTTTCCTTAGGGGTTTACATAATGTTTGTTCTGCTGCTTGTGTGCTTTCTCAAGCAGTATTTTATATGAATGGAAGCGTCTTGGAGGCAAAGATATTTCCTTTCTTACATTCTTTCTTCCTTCCTTCCTTTTTTCCTTTCCTTCCCTCTTTCCTTCCATCCTCTTTCTCTACTTTTCTTCTGTCTTCTTTTTCATCTTCCTCCTCCTCCTCCTTTTCATTTTCTTTCTCTTCTTTTTCTTCTCCTCTTCTTTTTCCTCCTCTTTCTCCTCTCTGCCAGGTTTTTTTAGTCTATGTCTCTATTTTTCTATCTCATTTGTCTTTCTGTCTCCCCTTCCCTAACTCAGAGTCAACAGAACTAGAACTGAATGAATCCTTAATATTTTCTATCCTGTACAAAAAAAAAAAAAAACCCTCCTTTAATCTTTTCCAAGATGAAAGAGGAGATAGAGCAGAAACTTCAGACTTTATCCACACTATGAAATGAAAAATATAGTCCATCAGATCTTATCAAGGTAGAAAAGCTTAATGAATTATGAAAATCTGGTCTCTAAAGACCTCTCTAGTACTCATCAAAAATGCTTATCTCTGATTTTAGGGCAGAATAATGAATTGTTAGGTAATTAAATTCAATTCAATCCAAGTCATTTAAATAAATTATAAGTATTAAATTATTGAATTCATTGTTATTAATAAAATTATATAAATAATAAACAATTAATAAATATTGAACATAAGTTATTCACCTAGGTGTTGAGAGATTGTTCTAGCATTCCATGACTTTATATTTTAAGAGAAAATTTTAACAATAACATCTAGCTGGATCTAGATCTTTAAGCACATAATTTATTCACGATCAGAATAAAGTAATTTGTGTAGAATAATCTGTGGCCCTGAGTAAGTCGATTAACTGTTTCCTTCAGTTCCCTGACTTGTAAAATGAACTAGAAAAGCAAGTAGAAAACCACTGTAGTATCTTTGCCCAGAAAACCTAAGAGCTCACTCTTACAAAGAGTCAAACACAGGTGAAAATGGCTGAATAACAACCAAGGTCCCACAACTAGTAAGTGAGTGAGGGTAAATTCAAACTCAAGAAGGTGATTCTCTTTGACTCTATGATCAGCACTCTATTGACTGCTCTACAGAGCTACTCAAATTTCTACAATAATACGTCTATAGAGTAATATAGTGGTGTAATGATTAATTGTTAACAATTCTGCCCTGGGGAAGAAGAGGTGATCCACACTTTAGAATGCAATATTCATTGTTAACACTGGTCAAGTGTTAACAATCAACAGATATGTCAACCTTTTTTTTTTTTTTTTTTTTTTTTTTTTGGTAGTACATGATGATTACTCCTACTCCTACTAAAATTTTTTAGTTAAGTATAGCTCTAGCATTCCTCTAGCTTGAAGAGAACTCAGAAATACTATCAACAAATCAAATCAGCAAGCATTTATTAAGCCTGACTATGTTTTGGGAACTGTGATACACTGCTAAGTGTATCAAGAAAAGCAAAACAACTTCCACACTCAAGACATTTTCTTTTGGGGAAAATAACATGCAAAATGTGTGTGTATGTGTATGTACATGACACGCATGTGTGTATATATGTATGTAAATATATATGTATATATGCACATATGCAAAACATATATACATATCTGTACATACATATACATATATAAGATATAATACACTTATCTGTGCATGCTCTGCCCAAAGGAATAGAAATTTTGATCACTGAAACCTTGCAAGATATACTGGGGTTTAGTGACTAGGACCATACCTTAAAAATCAAATAATTTTGGCTTTCATTGATTGACCAGCAATAAATATAGGCCAGCCCCTTTTTGGTCTTTGTTTAGAAGCTTATGGGCTCAGAGTGAATGTCAATAGTACTTGTTTTTGTTTTAACCAGAAACCCTGAGGATCTTCCCCTCTCAGACTGATTTCTCTTTTTAACTAAGTGAAAGACGCCTTTCTTTGTCTCATTCATACCTATCCTTAATAACTGATTGGACTTTGTCTTGTGTCTTGAAGATTTTAGCTTAGAAAGTCCAAGACTTCCAGGGCATCTTGGGTCATATCTATTGTCCAAATCTCTATCTTGATACTGGACCCCAGTGCCTCCAGAGGAAAAGATGAGGCTGGTGACTGCACAGTCCTCCCTCATTTAAATCCAATTCACTTGCATGTCATGACATCATTTTCCTGATGTAATGTAACTATAAATGTGTGTGTATAACATATACATATTTATATAAATTTATATATAATATCTCTCAAGGAGAAGACATTAGCATTAAGGGAGACCAGCAAAGGCATTATTTAATTTCACAGATTAGAAAACTAAGGTGGAGATGAGTTGAAAGACTTCCTCTAACTCAAAGAATTAGTAATTGATGAAGTGGAATTAAATTTTATTTCTTTCTGACAAGAAATCAAGAAGATCTAGAGACAAAAGCAGCAACAGAGACAATTTAATCCAGCCAATTCACATTTTAAAAAAAGGAGGATGAAGGAGGAGGAAGAGGAGGTAAAGGAGACTTATCTAGCATTACATAGGACTATTTTATTCCAGGAACTGTACAAGTGTTTTACAAATATCATCTCACTTGATCCTCACAATAACTTGGAGGAAAGATAGCATTGTCATTCCCATTTTTCAGATGAGTTAACTAGGACAGAGATTAGGTGACTTGTCCAAGGTCACACACTATGAAATTTGGTTTGAATTCAAGTGTCAGTCACTAAATGTAGTAAGAATGTGAATCTGAGTCTTCCAATAGTAAAACAAAACAAAACATTTCCAGTGTAACAAATTGCTTCATGGCAGGTGGGCTGTCCTAATGTGAGGGATTCAGTAACTGTTGCTTTGTCCTGAGAGAAAAATATCCTAGCACCAACTCTAATAATCTTTTTTACTATTGACTTTATCCTCTTTCTCCTCCTCTATTTTGCTCCCTTGGGTATCTTCATTTAATCCACGTGGCCTGCCTTTGAGCATATCAAATATAAGGAGTTGTTTTGTTTTCTGCAATGACCGACTCTTCTGAATTGCCTTTGAATTCCCTTTAAATCTCAACGACAGATAAGAATTTCAATGACAGTCAAATTCATGATAACTGAAGTAAGCAAATAACTAAAAAAAAAAAAAAAGATGCACCCATGACAGTTAGCTCTCAAAATGTGTCATATGACAAAATATTTCAGACTCAGGTTTCCCAGAACTCAGCCTCTCATTACCTATACATTCATATCTTGGCTATTAGCTGTAGCCCTGGGATTCAATTACACAGTCTCCTAACTTACTGTCTCTTGCCTAATAGATTCTAGGTGTTTATGCTCCTTTAAAGTATTTTAAAGTTGAATTCTCTTGACCTTCTTTCCTTGAAAGAGGATATTTGTCATTTCCTTAGTGGTTCTATTTTTCAGTTGTGCTAGTAGATATGCATATAAGCTAATTAACTCTACATTGCTATAGGAGCCAAACAGATTCCTAAATCTTCACTGATCCAAAGGGCACTTTGCTATTTTCTCTTAACCACTCTGGTATGGTTCTCTAATTTTCATAGGGGAATAAGGCCCATCTGAGTGCAATCCAATGTGTAGTTCTCCCTCTACTCTACAAAGACTAGATTGCTTTCATTTCACAAAGCACATTTAATAAACATACAACCTCAATGAGTTTCCCTGGGGAAAAAAAAAGAAAGAAAGAAAAAGAAAAAAAAGAAAAAAGCGAACTATTAAAACTGAGTCTGATAACTACACAATGCTATCTCTGTTACAACAAATTCTTTTCATTTATTTAACCTCTTAGCATCTATTCTTTTGTATCATAAAATATGCTAATTGGTATTACTTTTAAAATGATGTTCATTTAAAATCTGACAATGATGATCAGTATGCTAATAATAGACATAAGTTCTCATTAATATGAGGATGATTATAATGATGGAAAGAAAACGCCTTTATATCTTATATTTATTTAGGTCTTATGACGTTCCAACCATCATGCTAAGCATTATAATAATTGTTATTGATTTTATTAATATTTAATTTTCTCAGTTACATGTAAAACAATGTTTTTTTTACATTTGTTTAAAAATTTTTGAGTTCCATATTCTCTCCCTTCCTCCTCTCTATCATTGAGAAATCACAAGTGATGTTATGCAAAACATTTCTAAAAGAGTTATTTTGCTCAAAAAAAGTAATATACTATATCAAGATAAGGTAGAAATGGGTTCATGATGTAGGCATAAAGGATGTTTTTATAAGCCAATTAAGAGAAAAAGTTTAGTCTTTGTCTAATATCTGTGGAGAAGGAATGAATTTATGGCCAAAGAAGAACTAGAGAATGTTATGAAATACAAAATGGATAATTTTGATTTTGTTTGATTAAAAAGTTTTTGTACAAACAAAACATCGGGGAAAATAATCTATCTGCACAGGTTCTGATAAAGGATTAATTTCTAATATATTGAGAGAACTGCCTCAAATTTAGAAGACTACAAACCATTCTCCAAATTGATAAATTGTCTGATATGAACAATTTTTAAATGAAATTAAAGCCATTTCTAGTCATATGGAAAATGTTCTAAGTCATTATTGATTAGAGTAATGCAAATTAAGACAATTCTGAGGTACTACTATACACCTCTCAGATTGGCTAAAATGACAGAAAAAAGATAAGGATAAATGTTAGTGGGGAATATATTGTTGGTGGAGTTGTGAACTGGTCCAAACATTCTGGAGAACAATTTGGAATTGTGCTCATTAAGCTATCAAAATGTGCATACTCTTTGATCCAGCAGTATCTCTATTGGGTCTGTATCCTAAGGAAATTGAAAAAAAAAAAAAAAGAACTCCCATGTCCAAAAATGTTTAGTAGCAGCCCTTTTTTGTTGTGGCAAGAAACTGGATAGCCATCAATTGGTGCATGCCTGAATAAGTTATAGTATATGAATACAATCAAATGTCATTGTTCTATAAGAAATGTTCACCAGGGTGATTTCAGAAAGGCCTGGAGAGTCTTACCTGAGCTGATGCTAAGTGAAGTCAGTAGAAGCAAGATTTCATTGTATACAACAAAAACAAGATTTTGTGATGATCAGCTGTGATGGACTTGATTCTTTTTAACAATGAGGTTATTTAGGCCAATTCCAATAGACCTGTATTGGAGAGATCCATATGCATCTGGAAAGAGGACCGTAGATTCAATGTGGATCACAACATAGTATTTTCCACTTTTTTGTTGTTTTTTTACTTATTTTTTTCCTCAATTTCCCCTTTTTAATATGATCTTTCATTTATATCATGCTAAATGTGGAAATGTGTGGAAAAGCAGTACACATGTTTAACATATAGTGGATTATTTGTTGTCTAGGGGAAGTGGTGGAGGGAAGAGAGGGAAAAAAATCTGGAACACAATTTTTTGCAAAATTAATGTTGAAAATTTCTTTACATGTATTTTGAAAATAAAAAGCTATTATTAAAAAGTAAACACATACATACTCATTTATACACTATAAACACACATATCAAGAAATAAAATAAAAATTTAAAAATATGCTTGACTCTGTATTCAGACACAATCGATTTTTCTCTTGGTATGGATGGCCTTTTTCATTTTTAGTACTTCAGATTAAGCTTGGATCATTATATTGCTGAGAAGAACAAAGTCATTCACAGCTGATCATACCACAACATTGCTATTATTTTGATCTCACTATATTTCTCTTTGCATGAGTTCATGGAGAACTTTCCATGTATTTCTGAGAGCATCCTGATAATTATTTTTTATGGAATAACATAATATAAATTCTTATAGAATAATATAGAAAAATAGCATGGAAGTAGTATTCCATCATAATCTCATGCCATTATTTATTTAGTCATTACTCAATAGGCATCCCCTCAATTTCCAAATGTTTGCCATGAGAAAAGAGCTGAATATACATATATATATATCCTTTTCCTTTTTTTATAAAATCTCTTTTGGGATATGTGTCTATTAGTGGAATTGTTAGGTCAAAGGATATGTGTGATTTTTTATCCCTTTTGGACATTGCTCATACCTTTTCATCATTTCTCACATAAGGAATGGCTATTTTTTTAATTGACTTTCCTATACATTTGAGAAATGAGATCTTCCTCAGAGAAACTTTCTTCAAAATTCTTTTCACAATTACTATTGCTAACTCATTGTTCTGTTCTCTCCCTCTCCTTTCACCCTATGTCTCCTCAAGTGGTTCTTCTTCTGATCTCTCCCTCCTCCCAATATAGCATTTCTTCTATAACCTTCTCTTCATGTTTCCTTCCTCTCTTATTTTCCTTCTGTGCTCATATTGAGTGTATGTTATTTTCTCTTTGAGCCAATTCTGATGAGAGTAAGGTTCACTCACTTCACTTCCTCTGCCTCTCTTCCCTTCTACTGTAAATGCTTTTACTTGCTTTTTTTTTTTTCCCCTGTGGCAGATTTGTCATCTGATTTGATCCACATCACAATTCAGGAAAATAAGTGCTATTATTGTTACATTATAAAGATGAGGAAACTGAATCAGGCTGAATTTAAATGACTTTCCCATGACCACACAGCTAATGTTGGAGATTGGATTTGAATTCAGGTTTTCCCTACTCCAGGCCTTCACTCTATTCACTGCACTACCTAGCTTTCCCAATGATCAATTTATCATGGATTATAGTGGAATTTGTGATACATGGCCTTGGTCATATGAAAGGAAGATCTAACAGAACAAATGAAAAACTTATCTATACCTGATTTACTACAGAATACTTTGCTGAGATTTTGAGGCGATATTAAGCTTAAATCATTTTTAGTTTTTGTCTTCAGAGTACATACCTTTTAGTGGAAGCTTAAGATATGAGTACAGATTACCATGAAGTATTGTTTTAAGAAATAAAGACATTGAAAGAAAACAATCTCATCGTCTTATCTAATTCTCACAACAATCTTGGAAGGGAAATGATATAATTATCTCCTTTTGATACTAAAGAATCTGAGGTAGACAAAATTAAAAAAAAAAAAACATATAGCTAGTAAAAGTCTAAGGCTATATTTGAACTCGCCTTCTTGATTCAAAGCCAATGCTCTTTTGACTACCATTTTGTGCTCCCAAATGTAGCTGGATGGCACAGTGGATAAACTTTCTAATTTAAAATCAGGAAGATTCATTTTAATGAATTCAATACTGGTGTCAGACACTTATTAGCTATATAAACCCAAACAAGTAGGTTAATCCTGTTTGCCTCGATTCCTCATCTATAAAATGAACTAGAGAAGGGAACCACTGTAATATCTAATCCCCCAAACCCCAAATAGGGTCAGAAAGCATCAGATATAATTGAAATAGCAGTATAACAAAAGATGTTTCAATGAGTTACAAAATGAAATAATAAATTAATTTGGAGGAAAAAGTGTGATAAATCAAGGGAATTAAAGGCTTCATGTAATCAATAATGTTTGAGTAAGTTTGGATGTGCATTTTAGAGAAAAAAGTAAAAACTGTTTCTAAAGGGAAAAAACATCTTAATCATGCATTATTCTGCATTCTTTGATACTATTTCTCAGTTTTAAACTGTGGTGGGTCCTAATATTATTTCATTGTAAGTCTCACACACACACACACACACACACACACACACACACACACATACACACTGAAATTTGCAATCTTTTGCTAGTTCTCAAGAGCTAAATTTAGCAATGAAAGAAATGATGCATATACAATGAGATGAGACCTTCCCATTTGTAATCAAAGAAATGAAGTGTTTCATTAATTTATGCCACGTGAATTAATATTTTAAACCATGTTATAAAAGGTGACAAACAAAAATTATACAGAGCTAAGAGAAAACATTGATTGTTTATACAATTCTAAATTATTCATTGCAATCACAATCTTTAATTATCCTAATTGTGCTGCATAAAATTTTGTTTAATACTGTCAGGATTATGGAATTCAATTTTTAGCTCTTTTCCTCTTTTAAAAAAAATGACATTCTAAAGAAGCTCTATGTTATAATTCTAACTTATTAAGGGACTTTCTAGTTGTCCTGTAGGATTCAAGTCTATCTCAAGGTTTGTTTCCTAATATTTGTTTTGGTGTTTCACTTACATTATTAATAGTGGCATCTAGTATTTATTACTCAAATATTTAAAATATGATCAAGGAGCAAAAGGAACAAGTATAAAACATTACAGGTTTCCCTATCTGTATAGACTTTGACTGCTGGAATCCCTGAACACATTCCATATCATCTTCTTGAGGATAATTTAATTGCTTTAATATTTCATAGATCTGAAATTTTAAATTCATTCAACATTCATCTATGAAGAAATTCTGAATTCCATATATTGTGTTAGGATCTTGAGATATAAAGATAAATAAAAAAGTACATGTCCTCATGGACTTCATGTGTTTTTACTAAAGAGATAATTTAAACCCAAAAGACCAAAAATATAAAATCCTAATTTCTGATTATATCTTAAGTTCTCTCCTGAATTCTGAGAAATAGAACAAACAAGTGGCATCCCATTCTTTTTCTTTCCTCCATCTTTAAGGAGTATTTTATATTCTCATAGAAGCATGTATAATGTTTCTGGATGTGTTGAATACTTTGCAAGTACTTAAAATGATAAATAGAAGAAATCAAGTATATCCCAAAATGAATTTCATGCCTATGCATGGTTAGAGAAATTGAAAATGACTTCATCAGGTGAATCTGAGCAGATATAGAAGTCAAAGTGCTGGATATGGAAGCAGAAAGATCTGGCTTGGGATGACTAGTACGGTAAAACTGGCAAGTGACTTGCTTTCTCCAATCTCAATTTTCTTGTCTCTAATAGGGAAATGAAACTTGCACTTATCTCCAAGGGTTGTTGATAGAATCAAAAGAAGCAATGCATATAAAGTATACAAATCACAAGATATGGTAATATTTAACAACAATCACTTAACAAGTATTTCTACTTGGTATGTACTACATACCAAGCACCTCAGAACTATATCAGGTAAGTTCTGGTCTATAAGTGTCAGTTGTTATTATATGACAATTCACTCAAAAAGATATGTAAGTTAGAAAACTATGTCTCCAATTAACATTTCATATAATTGTTACCAAAATATTAGGAAGTGTAAAGTGTCTGAGATCACATTTGAACTGAAGTCCTCCTGACTTCAGGGCTGGTGTTTTATCCACTATGTTACCTAGTTGCCCCCAGTTACCAAGATGTTTCAGAATCTGGTGACCAAAAGGAGTCCACTTGATAGACCTTTCTATAATTAGTGAGGTGAATGTTCTGATTCCCAAAAAGTAGTCAGTCAATTCAATCTAATCCAAAGAAAATCATCAATACCTCACTTATGCTTTGAAATACTCTGAAATTACATTGGCAAAAAATGAAAGCAATTCTTGCCACCAGACAACTTACTTAAAGAAAATAGATAAACAAATGTCAAGAACAGAAATGATGAAAAAAGAATAAGGGAGAAATTGACACTAACATCTGCGAGTGGCTTTATAAACATTATATATGAACAGTTTCTTGAATCTTGAGTTCCAAGATCTAAAAAGAAAAGTATTCCAAACATAGGGGACAGCCAAAGAAAAGATAAGGAAATAAAATGATTGCAATTTACTTGAAACCTTAAGTAGATGAATAGTATTAGAATTTAGAGCTGCAAAGAGTTCTAAATCAGTAGAAATGATAAAAAAGTTAGTTTACATACAACTAATATTTATAGGTTGGAGAATAAAGAAAGAAGTAAACATTTGTTTCCATCAATGACAGAAAGCTACTATGATGAAAGAAATACCAGGTTCACACCTGAGCTTCAGGAATCTCACTATAGCACTTAAGTGGAAAACAACTTCATTGGCAGAGACTAGTCAAGGCAGGAAGTCCAATCAGTGATCTATTTAAATAGTCTAAGCAAATGATTATGAGGATCTGAGCTAGGCAAAATCAATGGAGGAAAAAAAGGTCAAGAGATATGCCTAGGGAGATTGATGAGACTTGGTAGCTGACCACATATAAGAAAGGGGAAAAATTGAGAATGACTTCATTCCTATAAAACCAGATGCATGGAAGAAAGTTAATACTCTAGCAGAAACAGGGAAGTTTGGAAGAGATTTTTTTTTTTTCAGATGGTTATGAAATTCATTTGGGGGAAAAATGAAAAGAGATATATTCAAAGCTTTTCTAGAATGAGTTGAATCTACCCAAGCCTATGCTCCAATAAGTCAGTGCAAAATCTATGTTTCAATAAAGCACTGTAGTCATATCATTTTTTAAAATTGTATAATTAACATAGAAATCTGTCTATACCCTTATCCAAAGAGGCTTTCACAGAAAATATTCTGCAGGCAGACATATCTTTAATGTCATCCTGACAGAAGTCTGAAGAGTATAAGATATGTCTGTGTTTACTATTTATTGATTTTTTAAAAAAGTAACCACAAGCAGAAAAATACAGTCTTCAAAGCTGTCCAAAATGAATATCCCCCCTATATAAATTAATATTTTTCATTTGTATTTATTTTATTTAAAATATAATAATAAAAACAGAAAAACATGAAAGGAAAACAAAACAAAATAAAAGAACAACACAAAACTTTATCATGTGCTCAGCAGAATATTAGGAAGGATTCAAAATATATAATAAATGGCCAGGTCAAGAAAAGATACATAATAGTAGAAGAAATTTTATGCATGAGTGTCCATTTTTTTCTTTACTTCCTTGTGAAAGTAAAATATTATCTAACCTTGTAGGGAGGTGAAGGATTTTTGTTCTTTGTTGTACAATTTTTTTTTTTTACTTTATTCTTATTTTTTTCTCTTTCATCTCCCTGTCTCCACATCAGACTAAATATAGTTAAACAAGGATATATTTATGTATATGTGTGTGTTTATCTTTTCTCTCCTTGCTAAATTTTGCTTCAATTCTGCTCCTTAACTTGTCATAGTATTACTTAACCTTCTCCCAACCATGGATCTCTCCCTTGTCTTATTGCCTTAATCTTCACTTCTTTCTCTACCCATCAGTTCCCCCTCGTTTCCTCACAGACTTTGAAGGATTCTATATCCTTCTTGGTGTGTGTATGTGTGTGTGTGTGTGTGTGTGTGTGTGTGTGTGTGTGTGTGTACAGAGAGAGAGAGAGAGAGAGAGAGAGAGAGAGAGAGAGAGAGACAGGAGAGAGAGAGAGAGAGAGAGAGAAGAGAGAGAGAGAGAGAGAGAGAGAGAGAGAAGAGAGAGAGAGAGAGAGAGAGAGAGAGAGAGCGAGCGTGAGCATACAAAATACTGGAGAGGAAGGAACGGGGATAGGAAAGAGAAAAATGTAACAAGGTAAATAAGATGTTAGGAAACACATAATTAGTTATTTTAACTGTGAATGTTAATGAGATGAACATCCCCCAAAAAACAGAAGCAGACAGCAGACTGGATTAAAAGACAGAATCCTACAATATATTGTTTACAAGAAAAACATTTAAAGCATAGTGATACATACAGAGGGAAGGTAAAGGGCTAGGTCAGGAAAAAAAATGCAGAGGTAGCAATCCTGATCTCAGGTCAAGTAAAAGCAAAGATAGAACTAATTAAAATATATAAGGAAGGAAACTATATCTTATTAAAGGGTATCATAGACAATGAAGAAATATCAATACTAAACATATAAGCACCACGTGGTATAGTATGGAACATCCTAGAGGAAAAGTTAAGATAGATGCAAGTAAAAATAGACAGCAAAACTGTATCTTGCTCTCTCAGAACTAGATAAATCAAACCACAAAATAAATAAGAAAGAAGGTAATGAGGTAAACAATATCTTATAAAAGTTAGGTATGATAGATTTTTGAAGAAAATTAAATGGAGATAGAAAGGACTTTGCTTTTTTTCTCAAAGGTTCATGGAAGTTATACAAAAATTCCCCATGTGTTAAGGCATTAAAAATCACAAAATCAAATGCAGAAAGGCAAAAATAGTAAATGCATTTTTTTCAGATCATGATGCAATAAAAATCACATTCCTTATAAGGCCAGGAGAAAATAGACCAAAAAGTAATTGGACACTAAATAATCTCACTCTAAAGAATGTATGGGTGAAACAGCAAATCATAGAAACAATTAATAATCTCATTCAAGAGAATGACAATGAGACAACATACCAAAATTTCTAAGATACAGCCAAAGCAGTAACAAGGGGAAATTTTATATCTCTAGATGCTTACTTGCATGAAATAGAGAAAGAGATAATTAATGAATTGGGTTTGTAATTGAAAAAGCTAGAAAAAGAACAAATTAAAAATGCCAATCAAACAACAAACTTGAATTTCCAAAAGTAAAATGAGATTAATAAAATTGAGAGTAAAAATATATTGTAATTCAATATATTAAACTAAAAGTTGGTTTTATGAAAAAACCAACAAAATAGATAAACCTTTAGTAAATTTGATTTAAAAAGGAAAGAGAAAAATCATATCATTAGTCTCAAAAATAAAAATGGGAAACCCTTCCACCAATGAAGAGGAAATTAGAGCAATTAATAGGAATTACTTTGCCCAAATTTATGCTAATAAATTTGATAACCTAAGTGAAATGAATAATTACAAAAACATAAATTGCCCAGATTAACAGAGGAGAAAATAAATTACTTAAATAGTCACAATTTTAGATAAATAAATAGAACAAGCTATTAATCAAACTCCCTAAGAAAAAATCCCTAGGACCAGATGGATGTAATTACATGTGAATTGTATCAAGTAGTTAAAAAAAAACTATTAATTCTAATACTATATAAACTATTTGAAAATATAAGGAATGAAGGATTCCTACTGCATTCCTTTTATGACACAGACATGGTAGAACAAAAACAGAGAAAGAAAATTATAGACCAATATCCCTATTGAATATTGACAGAAAATTCTTAAATAAAACATTAGCAAAGAGATTACAGAAAATCATTCCCTGGATAGTACCCCATGACCAGATAGGAAATTTTCAGGAATGCAAGACTGGTTCAATATTAGGGAAACTATTAGCATAGTTGACTATATCAGTAATCAAATTAACAAAAAAGTGATTATATCAATAGATGAAGAAAAAGCATTTGATAAAATCCAATATCCATTCCTATTGAAAACATTAGCATCACTATTTGACAAAAACTGCTGTGAAGAGTGTAAACTAGTATGGCAGAAACTGGCTATTGAGCCACACCTAACACCATATACCAAGATAAGGTCAAAATGGGTTCATGATCTAGACATAAAGAATGATACTACAAACACATTAAAAGGATATAAGATAGTTTACCTCTCAGATCCGTGGAGGAAGAAGGGATTTGTTACCAAAGAAGAACTAGAGATAATTATTGATCACAAAATACATAATTTTGATTATATTAAGTTAAAAAAAGTTTTTATACAAACAAAACTAATGCAGACAAGATTAGAAGGGAAATAATAAACTAGGAAAACACTTTTACATTAAAAAGTTCTGATAAAGGCCTCATTTCTAAAATAGAGAACTGACTCAAATTTATAAAATTTCAAGTCATTCTCCAATTGATAAATGGTCAAAGAATATGAACAGAAATTTTCAGATGAAGAAATTATTTCTAGCTGCTAAATCTTTTGTGATTCTGAAAGTGGGTCAAGATTTAGCATCTATCTCCTTAAAGAAGAGAATTTCTTGGAACATGATATTCTAGATGCAAAAGAAAGAGATTTGTAACCAAGCATGGCCTGCCCATCATAACTAATACTTCAAAAAAAATTAATTTCATTAAAATCTGTTACTGTTTCCATTTCTTCTCCTTCTATTTATCAGGAAGTAATTGGATCAGTTGTGAAGAACTTTTTTTTTTTTTTTTTTAATCTGTTGTTGCTGTTCTTTTAAGTTAGGCTTGAAGCAAGTTTTAATACTATTCTTCTCCCCTCATGAAGAGGCTCCTTAATTCTTCACTTTCTGCCATCAGAGTGAAATTATCTTTATACCTGAGGTTGTTAGTATTTTTCTCAGCAGCCTTAATTTGTTTTTATTTTTTATTTTTTTATTTTTAGTTTCACATTTCATTAGTGCTGTGTATACACAGCATAAGTTAATATAAGTTAAATTAACAATGTAACAATATACTGCCTTGTTTTATCTTTTTCTTTTCTTATCTTAAAACCAGTCATTGTTCCATATCTAATAGTAACTGTTGCCTTTTGGACAACATGTACATATTCTTTAGAAAATAAGCAATGGGATTTGGTACTCACATTATCTTGAAGACTTTTTACGTTTTATTGTGATCCCAATATTCAGAGGCTTAATGAAGTTAATGAAATAGAAGTAGAGTTTGTTTGTTGCTTGGTTGGTTTGTTTTTGTTGTTGTTTTTTGGTTTGTTGTTGTTGTTGTTGTTGTTGTTTTCTGTATAATCCAGCATATTTGATCTCCTATTCCTCTGCCACTTTGAAAAATTGTCTTCTAGGAATTTTCAGTCTACACATTGGTGAAGCCTATACTGAGGACTCTTAAACATAATCTGGCTGGCATAGGAACTAAATTCAATCATTAAGTAATTTGAAGAGTCTTTAGAATTCTTCATCTTTAGTATTGGGTTATGAACTGATTTTTTCCATCCAGGGGTCACTGTTGATTTTTGCCATTTTGCTACTATAGGTCACTTTTGTCATGACGTGTCTATCTTGTGGAAACCTGTATAGCAAAATTTGTAGTTTCATTGGGTGATGCAAGCCCCTCCTTCACAAAAAATCAATGATCCAAGAAGAATGTTTAAAGATAGGCTGAGCAAATATAATTAAAATATTAATTCTTCCTATGTTGATTTGTTTTTTCAGCACCATAACAATAAAATTACCTAACAATTATTGTATAGAGCAAAAAAAAAAAAAAAAACTCATCTGAAAGAGTAAAAGATTAAACATGTCAATGGAATCAATAAAAATGTGAAGTAAGGTGGCATAGCAGTTGAAGATTTGAGGTTCTATTAAAAAGCTGTCATCCAAAAACATTTTAGCCAAAATGGTTGTGGAGCAGAGTGATAGGTCAGTAGGATAGGCTACATGCAACATACATAAGAGAATATGATCATAGTAACCTAGTGTTTGATAGGCTCAAAGATTCAATGTTTTGAGATAAGAACTCTAACAGTTAACAAAAATTAGTGAATAAAACTTGAAAGCAATTTGACAGAAACTAAGCATAAAGTAGCAACTTGTTATACCATATACCAAGATAATTGATTTAGATAAATGAGTTTACAGTCATGAAAGGGATAGAAAGGATTAAAGAAAACAAAATGAATAGGTTTGATTACATGATATTAAAAAGATTTTGCTCAAACAAAACATAAGCAACTAAAATTATAGGGAAACAGATATTAAATAGTTTAACAGCAGCTAATTTTCTGATAACAGCTTATTTTCTCAAATAGGACCTGAATCCTATGTATAAATGAATTAAATGTATAAAAATAAGAGCAATTACTCAAGCAATAAATGGTCGAAGGCAGCTTTTAAAAAAAGAAATCAAAACTATCAACACATAAAAATGTTCTAAAATCAATACTGATTAAAGCATGCAAATGAAAATAACTCTGAGATAACATCTCACACCTATCAAATTATTAACATGACAGAAAGGAAAATGAAAATTGCCCAACCATTCTGGAAATCAATTTCTAACTACCCCAATGGGCATAAAACCGTGTATGTTTTTTTTTTTTCTGTAGCAATTCTGCTACCAAGTCTGCATCCTAAAGAGATCAAAGAAAAAAGAAAAGCCATATTTATAAAAAATATGTATAGTGGCCTTTTTGTGGTGACCAAAAATGGAAACTATGGGTATACTAATCAATTGGGAACTGAACAAGTTGTAGTATATAATTGTGATGGAATATTATTGTGATATGAGAAATATTGAGCATAACCAATATTATATACCACAACCATTTTCCTGATTCTGCTCACTCGTGAAGTGAGCAGAATCAGGAAAATGGTATGGTCACTAACAACAATTTGTAAGCATGATCATCTGCAAAAGACTTACCTACTTGGTTAAAAACAATCATCCAAGATATGTCTAAAGGACCTATGATGAAAATGTTCTCCAATAATAGAGAAATGATAAGCTCTAAATGTTGATTGAAACATGTTTTTAATCTCATTTTTCTTGTTTTATTTTTGTCTTTTTTTGCAACAAGACTAATGTGGAACTAAGTTTTACATGAGCACATGTATAATCAGTATTAATTTGACTTTCCAAGGAGGAAGAAAACAAAGGAGGAAAGAAGAGAATTTGAAAGCTAAAATTTTAATAAATTCATATTAAAATTTACAGGCAATTGGGAAATATTTCAGTATTCGCAATCATACACATACAAGATTAAAGTACTATCTCAATGCTAATTATACTTTTTTTCCCATTGAACAGAAAAGGAGGGGGAAAGTGAAAAAGAGCATATAACTAGAATTCCTCTGTGGTGATAACATATACTATTGTATGAATGAACAAACCTTAATTAGAAAATTGCAATAATGATGCCTAATTCCCCTCCCCCATAACTATATAATATGTTTTTATATTTAGTTCTCAAATACTGATTTCATAAAAGGATTTTTACCCATCATTCATCGTCACATCAACTAGTATTTGTTCATTTTTTAACATCAATGGGTATTAGTGATGGATAAAAGCAGAGATAATAGTGATCCCTAAAAAAGATAGCTATGTGTGTGTGTGAGTGTGTGTGTGTGTGTGTATGTGTGTGTGTGTGTGTGTGTATAATGAAAATCTTTAATCTTTAGGTGGAGCAAAAATCACACAGAATTTTGATACAGACATAATAGTGGTCTATATGGAGTCACATGTATTGCTAACTGTCTTCTGCACTAGCCATAAAGTTTCATGGATGTAGTTATTTCTCATACAAGTAAGGATTTAGGCTGGCTATTTGAAACTGCACTGTGACCAGGGAAGACATTTGTTTCCATGCTACCTGACTGGCCTTTCTCATTTCAGTAGCATGTTGCTAAAGACTTTGTTGGACACAGAACAAGCCTAATCTTTTAATAATTGTAATGCTGAAAGAAATTGCTTTTCTGAGCCTATAAAAATGGGGAATTGAGTCTGCAGCACAGTGATTACTTCCCTGCTGTTTAGTTTGTGCTTCTCTTGCTCCCACAGAAGACAAGTTGACATTGACTTTTTATTTTTCTTTTACTCTTGACAACATGCATCATCAATTCCAATTCTATTTAGTGTCTAGTGTTCTGTTAGTGAATTAACCCAATTCTTTTTTTCATAATAAAGAAGTAACACTATTATAATGCTTGTCCCAGAAGATATTTTGCAGAGGGTAGGAAGGGGGCAGAATTCTAACAAGAAACCTAACTTAGTTTCATGTTGAGTAATTGGGGAAATGACATTTTGTGGTGTTGATCATGGCAATACTGTTGCTACTGTTTTCTGGAAAATAATGAGCCTTCAGGATCATCAAGTGGAACCAAGTCATAGGCAGCCAGTAGCGTGCAGGGACAGAAGGGAATCTCCTTTCCATTTTCTCTTAATATATCCAGTATGTATAGAAATCAAAGAACCTGATTTTGACTATGATACCTCCTATTTGCTAGCTAAAGGAGCTTGGATAATATAGCTACACTTAAGGAAGACTCAGTTTTTGAGTGATGTAATAAGAGTCTATAGAATTAAAGAATAGCACTTGAAATTTTTCAGCAACATGGAAACAAATATAGTGTGATATATTAGGATGAATAATTAGTTGAAAAAGGGAAGCTACTACATACTGAATATGAGGATACAGTGGGTAGAGTGTCAGGCCTAGAATCAGAAAGCCTCAAATTCCTGAATCAAATCTGCCCACATTCATTTACTAGCTGTGTGATCCTGGGCAAGTCATCTAATCTTATTTGCCTCAATATAAAATGAGTTGAAGAAAAAAATGACAAACCATACACATATCTTGCCAAGAAAATCCCAAATGGAGTCATAAAGAATAGGGAATGACAGAACAACATAAAGAACATTGGATACTGGCTTATATAAGAGGATTTATCCTTCCTTGCATTAGTTATGCCATTGTAGTTTCTCCTATATTGGCCTTATATCAATTTCTTGAATTTCTCACTGCCCTACTTTCAAAAAAGAGCATGCTTTGTTCCTTTTACAAAGAAACAATCTGTTATATTTTCTTTGAGTATGACATCCTTTTGCCTCAAAATTATCCTCTGGGCTTCCTGAGAAATCTGTTTCTTCAAAATGTAAGGTTAGTGGTTCCATTAAGGGATCTGAAAGTAAAGCTAAAGGTAACTGATTTTGTTGCAAAAGAATGAGTTTGTTGACTCTGTATCATGGGAAGATGTAAGGGTATCAACTTAAGGCTTTCCTTCCTTATCATCTTTTTTCCCTTTCTTTTCCTTTCTTTTTTGACCATTTCTTTCTTTTTTTCCTTCCTTCCTTTCTTCTCTTTCCTTCTCTTCTTCTTTCCTTCTCTTCTTCTTTCCTTCCTTTTATAGCTAAACATAAAGAACAATTTTTTTTCCTTATTTCAAAGAACACACAAGATTAAAGATTTAAAAAATAGTCTATGAATTAAAGCATCATTATTTTGAAGCCACAGTTTACTTTTTATACAAAAAAAATTACCCACAGATTTCTCTTTTGACTCAAACTTGTACACCTGGAAGCAACTTTCAAGATCTTCAGAATACTTTCTTTGATTTTGTAATAGACTCTAGATTTCCTCAATATGAACGCTTTCTTTGCTCATGTAAACTGACAATTTTCATTTTTTTTTGAGGTAAGTGCAATCTTTCCTCCTGTATATCTTCTATTTGAAATGGCAGAGATTTTCCTTTGTATCATTTAGAATCTTGGGAACAGTGATGTAACCAGAGTAATGAAATAGTAGATTTGCCCACCTTGCCAAATTTAGAGGGTTCTGAAAAGACTTGTTTACTTTTGCATTGTTGGGGGGGAAAAAGACAGAACTAAGTATTAGTGAGAACATTTTTTCTTAATTAGTTTGATCAACACCTATAATTTCATCAAGATCGGTCACTTCCTATATTAAAGATCCATCTAAATCAGTGTCAATTAATAGTATTTATTAAGAACTTTATGTGTATTAAGAACCTTGTCAAGAATCAGGGGACAAAACAAGGTAAAAATAGCTTCTGTCATGAAGAAACTCAGATTTTATTTGGGGAGATAAAGTGAAAATTTTTTTATTGTTAACTTATTCAGTCATGTTCAACTGTTTGTGATACCATGGGTCATAGCATTCCAGGCTCATCTAATCTTTATTGTCTCTCAAAATTTAAGTTTATGTTCATAGATTCTATGATCTTATCAATGCAACCTCATACTCTGATGTCTCCTTTTCCATTTGTTTTCAATCCTTCCAAATATTAAAGCGAATCCAGTGAGTCACATTTTTTCATTATGTGACTAAATTATTTAAACTTTACAATATAAATATGGAAGGAAATCTCGAAACAAAGGCACTAAGTTTTGAAGGAAACTATGGAAACTGAGAAATGTAGGTGATAATGTAGACAATTTCAAAATGTGAAATATAGGGTGTTATGTATGAGGAAGAGTAAAGAGATCAGGGTTTCTGTGTCTTAAAAGTCATGGAAGGGTACTGTAGTGTCAAAAGCAGCAAATTTTGGACATAGCCGTATTATAAAGTATGTTAAATATCAAAAACTTGTTATTTCATATAAGAGGTAATAGCTAAATATGACAGCTTGTTTTATAAGAGATGATACATAGTCAGAACTATGGAATAAAGAAAAATGTGCAGTTGAGGTAACAATATGAAGTATATGAGGCAGAGAGAAAATTAAATTCTGTTGTGAGAATCCAAGTGAAAGCCTAATCTAGAGCTCAATATCTGCAACTGGTCTGTGATAGGAAACTTTAGAAAGTTGCCTTCAGCAGTGAGATATTAAGTAATTTGTTAATCACCACAGGGGTATAGTTGCTTATGGCCTGAATCCAAATCTTTCTAACTCAATATCAGGGCTTTTTTTTGTAAATAACATAAGGTTTTGAGTGTGTTTCTCTCCCATCACAACCCAAGTTGAGATGAATGTCTTGGCCACTGACTTGACCAGAAACAGATTCACCATGATCTCTGTCTTGCCAGCACTCAAATAAATTGGTACTTCTTCATCCTCACATTCAAATTAAAATATTTTCTCTACTATTGACCTTGAGATTGTTTTGTGGTTATCTTAGATGGGAAAAAAAAAGAGTTCTACTTGTGACTAATGAACCACATAATGTGTCAAAGTGTTGTCTTCCAAGTTTTAGATATAGATAACTCCCTCTTCTGAGTTTCCAATAATCTATAATTATCATGAAAGAAATTGATAGAGAAAACTACTCTCATTCAATAGGGCTTTCTTTGTATTATATTCACAAATATATTCCAATTTATTTTATTTTATCCCTATATTTTAAAAAGAAAATAAGTAATTCAAAATTATTAATCACATTGTATGATTTTATTCCATCAAATGCTTATTTACTGATCCCACTTATATTTTGACTTAGTCATAGAATGTGAAATCATAGAGTAGCAATTGTATTTGCAGACCTAAGTCCTCCTTTTTAGAAGTTATGAATCTTATGCAGAGAAGAGTAAAGTGATTTGCAAGATATCAGGAAATAAATTACAAATATGAAATTTGAGTTTATATTTCTCCACTCTTCCTTTTGTCTGTCTGTCTCTCTCTCTCTCTCTCTCTCTATATATATATATATATATATATATATACACACACACACACACACACACACACACACACACACACACACAGATATTGCATATAAGTACCTAATTATAAACTTATGTGTAACTATGTTTACATATTAAGCACATATATGTAAGCATGCAACTGTGTGCATTTTAGAATTTGGTTAAAAGGACATCAGTGCAAATCACATATTTTCTGTTATTTGGCTATTATCTGAACAAGGATTCAAGTTAAGAAAATGGGCATTCTACTTAAGTATTCCTCAAATGAGTCTTAGTTTCAAAAATACTCCAGGAAGAAGTTATTTTACTTACTTCCAAATCGTAAAACCTTACATTTTGGACTATATTCTATTTCAAGCTTTATAAGGTCTCTGATTCCTAAATTTTCTTTTCCCTCTCTTATTACATTTTTCTTAAGGAACAATTCTATTTTCTATTTCTATCAGTTTTTGTATACATACACACATACACACATATATATACATATTGATTCAAATAGGGAATTAAATTCCATAGAATAAAAGGCAAAATCTAAATAATTACTAAAAATGAGGAAAACATACCTGCATTGACCTCTGTTACTACCCTCCAAAAATGTTTCATTTATATACTTTTGAATTATGGCATCCTTCTATATATGCATATACATACATTTACACACACGCATATTTGTACATAGTTCAAATGCTTTTTTATGATATGGAATTCAATTTCATAGTTGAAATTTCCTGTGTGTATGTGTGTGTGTTTGTGTTTGTGTGTGTGTGTGTATACATAGATGTTAGGGGCCAGAACTCTGAAATTCTTACAAAGTGTTAAGTCAGTAAAATTGATGAAACAATAGATATCTAGTTTAGCATAGTGCTTAATAGTTTTCTAAGTTCAATATAATTGATTTAATCTTATAACAAATAATGGTTTCCCAGTGATATAATGATTAGTTTATACTCAGTGTAGAGCATATAAGGCAGGTGGGCTTGAGAGCTAGAGAAGACAGAGGACTGAAGGCTCAAGCTCTCAAAGCCAAGGAGAAAGATTCATCCCATCTTCAATCAGGCTCCTGGTGGATGGCCTGGCCTCCTGCACTTCCCCAACTAAGACCAAGGCTACTCTGAAGGCCATGAGAAAGCTAGCTGAGTCCAAGTGAAGGAGATAGGACTTTGAAGGAGATAATAAAGAATTTGGACTTTAACACCTGGCTATTCTTGTGGTGATTGCTCTTCTGAAAAGAAGGCTGCCCCAGAGACCTCCAGGAAAACCCAACAAGAATATTACACACACACACACACACACACACACACACACACACACACATACCTGGGGTGTGGGTGTATGTACATATGCATAAGTGTGTATTCAGTTTGTAAAATACATCTCATTTGAACTTCATGACACCTTTGTGAATTATTATTATACAGATTTTATAATTGATAAAACAGTGCAAAAGATAATTGTTAAATGCCTAATTTCCTAATTAGGAATGATGAATCAAGGATTTATACTTTGTTAGTTGTTGTCTTTCATTCTTGAAGAGGACCAACCCAGTTAGAGTGTGTCTGACTATGGCTGATCTGACCAATAAAGTGGGGAATCCTCTGCCACCAGTTGAACATAAGTAGTCCCTTAAACATTTAGCGTGAACTCTCTAGCTTTGCACATTTTACTTTTTTTTTTCCTGTGCTAATTCAATTCTGTTTTGCTCATGGAACACAATCTGTTTTCTGATGAGGGCATACCATGCTGGATGTTCCTGTACCAGTGTCTTCCATGCTAGAAACTCAATTCTAAGGTTCTTAAAAGAGATCTTGGAAATTTCTTTATATATCTTTTTGTTTTGTTTTTTAATCACCTTGTGAGTGCTTGTCGTATGTGAGCTCTTCCAATTTTGTCAGAAAAAGAATATGTTGTTGATGAATGAGTGAGAGAAAGAGAATGCTAGAAGACCTCTTCATCCCTGAGAAAATCTATCATTCAACAAATATTCCATGCATTATAAAAATTGAGGAAAAAAAAAACAATTATAAGTTTTCTGAGGACAGTATCAACTGAAAAAAAAAAAAACAAAGGCCAAAACTAATCTAATAGTTGTTGTTTGTTTAAGGAATATCATTAAAAATCAATATACTAAATTACTATACTAAAAATTAGCAGCAGAAGCAACAGCAGCAGCAACAGCAAAAGAAGTACAAGGAAAGAAGAATAAGCAGAAGCAGAAGGAGGAGGAGGAAGAAGAGGAGAAGGACAAGGACAAGGACAAGAAGAAAGAGAAGAAGAAGAAGAGGAAGAGGAAGGAGGAGGAGAAAGGAATAGAGAACAACATAACATTCGGGTTAGCTTTCTGGAGATTCTCGGGATCAGCCTGAGGCCTTGATCTTAGTGATGAAGGGAGGACAGACACCACGAGGCTGAATAAAAATGGAATGCCCCATCTCTAGTCCTTCTTAGCCCTTATATATCTTATTTCAGTTACATTATTGCAGCATACTGATTATATGTGAACTAGAGAACCATTACATCACCATGCTAAGTACTAAGTATATGTAAATTGAAGAATCATCTCGTCAATTCCACTGAGTTAACACCTTGTTCTAAGTATTCTTGATTCAAGCACACTTTTCTAAAGTATAATTGAAAACAAAAAGAAACTTCTAAATGAGGTCAATGAAGGAATGTTTTTTTTTTTTTTCTCACTTTTAGTAATTATTTAGAATTTGCCTTTCATTTTATGGAATTTAATTCCCTATTTGAATCAATATGTATGTGTGTGTATGTGTATATATATCTATCTATCTATCTATATACATACACACATATATACATATGGTACATATACACATATACATTTATATATGTGTTTGATGTATTTGTGCATACATGCACACACATGATATGTCTATATAAATAGATTTTACAGAAGCACAATTTTAAATTAGTAGATTTAAAATGAACTAAGATTTTCTATCATTACATGTATATACACATCTGAGCCAAGAGGGAAAAGGAAGAAGAAGGAGGAGGAGAAGGAAGACAGAGACAATGAAGGACAGGAGGAGAGGAGAAGAAAAGAGAGGAGAGGAGAAAAGTAGAAGTAAAGAAGAATGAAGATATTTCAAACATGATGCTAATTTCTGATATTAGAATTATAAATAAATAGTAGAGAGATCTTGCAATCTATGGAATATTTTTTTAGGGGACAACCAATTTTGGCCAAGCTTCTTAGGAGACAGAGTGGAGAAGATTAAAATAAAATAGAAATTCTTTTCTATCCTCCAAAAACATCTGTTGTGTATTTATTTTAGGTTTCTAAAAATTCTTTGATTAGGGATCAGTCAGGAAATTTCAAGGAAGCACTCCAATAGTTTTTAAGCAATATAATAGAATCTCAAAAGACATTCATCAAATTCATAGATTTTTGAAATATTGAGCATTCCATAGTTTTGTGGGCATTCAATTGAAATTAATATATTGATTCTTACTTTTTTATATAAATTCTCTTTGAAATTCAGGAACAACAAGAGGTGGAAGCAAAGTTATTTTTAAAACTGGTGATTTATAGTTATTAGAGAAAAATAATATGAGAAATCTTTAAATTAAGGAGTTCCTATTTGAATCATACTTCCTGGATAGGGGAAAAAAAGATTGTCACATTTGCATTCAGCAGAGCTGAGAAAATATGAACATGGATTTTTAAAATGAATGAAACCACAGGAGGAAAAACATACAAACATCTATTGTTTTAACAAGATTTTGTACACAGCTGTCCAGTAAAATAATTATAATTTAAAAAATGAGATCAACCCAGATAATATTGGGAATTATTATGAATTCTATGTGATTGTATTGATAAACATTTTGATAGTGTTTGGGCGTTATTACCAAAATCAGTGCAAAGATGTTTTCTTTAATTTCTTTTTCATTAATTATTTAGGGTTTCCTTTCCATACTGTGGAATTCAGTTTTTTATTTGAATGATCTGAATTCACCTAAAAATAAAATAGATACTATCTTTTAGATTCTGTATCTCAGCATTTTTGAAGGAATACTTACAAAGGATGTGTAGTGGTGAAAACAGTGAAAAAGATAGTGAGAAAGAAAAAAAGGTAAATGTTATCCAGCAACAGGCCAACTGAATGATTACACTAACATCCAATTCACTTTCTGTCAAAAAAAAAATACATCATGTAATGAAATACATGCCTATGCATACAGAAGTATGTATATATGCATATATTTGCATGCATACATATGTTTATGTGGGTAAGTATATAAATGTATGCATATGTAAAGCCTCACAATAAAAGTCTTACATAAAAAAAATCAGGGTAGCTAAAACTAAACAAAAAAGAAAGTTTAATATGAATAGGATCTATGCAGTACAAAAAGAGTGAAGATTAGCTTCTTGAAAAATGAATGAAACAGAACCAAAAACTAGATCCTCAGATATGAATATTGTACAAACAAAAGAAGTTCATGAGTAGGTTTTGAATTAATTTTAAAGAAATAATGAGATAAATAAGATTGGCAATTTGAGCTCCTACAGAAGAATTTAGAAAGAAATTACAAGCTTTAGACCAGAAAGGAGAAAATCCTTTACAATTGTACAATTTGAAAAAAAGAAATTGACCAAAACACAATATAAAATTATAGTGCTATAATAATAATACATATTTGTGCAATATAACAGTTTGAAAAATCAAAATACAGTCACTAGAAATAAAATTGAAGACATTCAAAAGACCAATACAGAATTTAGAGCTTTTAATTATTGATCTCCCAGAATTACCCAGTGAAATCACATGGTAAATTATCAAATTTCTAGAAAACTTTAAACAACTAGGAGATATTGGAAAGAGAGACTAAATTGCAAATTTAGATAATATGCAGAATATCATTTGACATTAATATATATTTTTTACTCTACAGGTTGTGTTTTTGTGTGATTTTTAATTGCCTGAGTTCAGTTTTGAAGAAAAGACTTATTGAGTAGAAGAAAATTTCAATTCTGCTAACAGTTTATTCACACAGAATCATCTATTGTCTAATGAAAATTAAGGACATGACCAATGATAGAATAAAAGATTGTAATATTGATTTTATCTTAAGAAATGAGCAACCTAGAATATTAAATGTGCTCAATGTAACCTTGAAGAAATACAGAAAATCCCACTGTCCTCAGCACACACTGGATAGCAACATGAGGACTCATGCTTAGCACCAGGTAAACTACCCGACTTCTATTGCCTCCAGGAGCAACAGTCACTCCCTAGCCAATCCTCTTAGTATAACACCAGACAAAATGGTCCTCCTTGAACATCAGAGCAGCAGCAGGAAAACAACCATGACCTGCAGCTTCGGGCACAAGAAGCACGAAACAATGTCCTTTCCACCCAAGAAGCAGCACTCATATTTAAACAAAAGGAAAAAAAAAAGTTAAAAAAATAAAAAAAAAAACATGAAAAAAAGAAGGCTCCTTTGACACTTTTGACACAGTCACGTTGGTGACAAAAAAGATCAAGATACAAACTCAGAAGGTACAAAAATGTCGAAACACTAATGGGCAAAAACCTCAAAGGAAAGGGGGAAATGTTCTCAATCCCATAAAGAATGCATTGTACATTTCAAAAAGGAATTTAAAAATCATATGAGAAATATAGAAGAAAGAGTTAAAAAGAAATGAGAATGGTACAAGAGAAGTAGGTGGGGGGAGGGGAGTCAATAGTTTTTGAAAAAGAAAAGAACTGTTTAAAAAGGTACAATTGGCTGAATGGAAAAGGAGATACAAAAAACCACTGAAGAAAACAAAACCTTGATTGGTCAAATGGAAAAGGAAGTACAAAAATTAATTGAGAAAAACACATCCTTAAAAGTAAGAATTAGTTATGAGGAAACTAATGAGTCTATGAGACACCAAGAATTCATCAAACAAATTCAAAAGAATGAAAAAAAAATAGAAAGAAATGTAAAATATTTCATGGGAAAAACAATTTGCCTGGAAAATAGATACAAAAGAGACTGTGTCAGGATCATTGTACTATCCAAAAGCAAGAATCAGAAGAGGATCTGGACAATATCTTTCAATAAGTTGTAAAGGGAAATTGCCTGATATCCAGGAACCAGAAGGCAAAATAGCATTGAAAGAATTCACCATTCACCACAGGAAAAATATCACAATATAAAAACTCTAAGGAACATTATAGCTAAAATTCAGAATGTTCAGGTTAAGGAAAAAAAGATTGCAAGTAGCTCAAAAGACAATTCAAATATCAGTGAGCACAATCAGGATTACATAGAAGTAAGCAACTGTAATGTTAAAAATATTGGAGGACTTGAAGGATATTCTGGAAGGCAAAGGAAGTAGGATAACAACCAAGAATCACCATTTTGACTCAGCAAAATGGTCACACTGATTTAGAAGAATTCAAAGCTTTCATAAGAATTAACCAAATTAAACCAAAAATATGATTTTCAATAAAAAGACCCAAGAGAAGCATAAACAGGTAAAAAGAGAAAACAAACAAACAAACTAAAGGTTTCAATAGAGCTAAACTGTTTACATCCCTACATGAGAGGATGATACTTATAAATCTTAAAAACTTTGTCACTAACAGTACAATTAGAAGAAATATAAGCATGTATACACATTATATAAACATATGCACACACATAAAAACAAGACGTGTGTGTATATATATAAAACTATCTGTATATTCTGAATTTCAAACTAATGCTATAGACTAATAACACGAAGGATACCCAATGTAATAATACGTTGAATAAGTTATTCTTTATTACAGTGTAGCAATCATATCATGATCCACATTACTGATTCAATTCAAGGCAATCTTTAAGTAAAAATTGTATGCCAATACTATGCAAGGCACTACAACTGCAAAGCCAAATTGAAGCATGTGTTATCTTAAAGATATATTCTGCTAGAGGGAAACAGCAAGGTATTAAAAGGACCTACTTGACAAAATTATTGCTGTAAGAAGTCATATTCATAGTAATATCTGTACAGCACAAAAGAATTGGCAGAATCCTCAAGAAATTTATGTTAGAAATATTAAAAACTGTAGTAAAAATTAGTAGGGATGGGAACAATCATTTATTGAGTACCTATTATAAGCCAGCACTCTACTAAAGACTCCACTGTAAAATGATCTGAGTATGTATGTAAAATTAGAAATTACTGTTATCTATTCATTAATTTTGAATTTTTAAAATAGTCAACATAGGCAATTTAGGCTTATAAAATATTTAATATATAAGAACTAAATTGCAAAAAAGAATTATATAAGTAGAAAAACAGAAATTGTAAAATTTTTATTTCCTGAAATTTTAAAAAGATTTTGCAGAAGCAAAATTAATATAAATAGGATTTTAAAAATAAGTAATTGATTTGCAAAATATTTATATAAAATACATGTGATTGGTGTGTGATTCTAAGATCTATGAACAACTTACAAAAGTATTTAAGATCTTTCCTCCCCCCTCTTCTCTCCCCCCCTCCCCAGAAGTTAGTCAAAGGATGTAAAGAAGTAGATATGAAATAAATTTCAATCTCCTAACAAGCATGACTAAATGTGAACATTTCAACAAAACAAAGTACAGATGAGTGTTTCATATAAAACTCCAAAGGGGAGAAAAATAGAATAAAAGGAGATATTTAGATTTTTATCTTACACATTGCAGCAATGACTACAAATTGTGTATGTAAATATGTAATCATACCAAAGCACACCCACTGGTTGTATAGACTCCTTCCAACTGCCCTAATAAAGATACAAGTTATAAAAGTTATTTAGTATCATCTTCACATGGAAGGATGTAAACAGTTTAATATTACAACATAACAAATTTTTTCTTTGCTCCTTTGCAATTTTTTGATTCTTTTGAGTCATTTTTGAAAATGTTCTGATCTTTTTACAAGGACAATTTGAAAGTCCTTCTTTAGTTAAATGTCCATATTTTCTCCTGAAAGATTATGCTCAGTTTTGCTGAGAAATTGATATTTGGTTGTTTTGTGCCTCTTAGAATATCATATTCTAAGCATTCTATTTTTTTAAGTAGAAGTTGCTAAGTCCTATGCAATTCTGACCATCTCCTTGATATTTGAATTATTTCTGAATGATTGTAGAAGTTTCTTCTTAACCTGACAGTTTTAGAATGTGGGTATGACATTACTTGAACTTTTCATTTTGAGATCTATTTCATGAAGTGATTAGTAGCTACTTTCAATGACTATTTTACCTTCTGGTTCAAGCATATTTTACTGATAATTTCTTGAAGGATGTTGTAAGGCTAATTTTTTGTCATAACTTTCAGGTAATCCAGTAATTTATAATTTATCTCTCCTACATCTATTGCAATTTTCCCCCAATGACATCTTTTACATTTTCTTCTATTTTTTCATTATTTTGATTGTTTTAAATCATTCTTGATGTTTCTTAGAGTCATTAACTTCCACTTGCCCAATTCTAATAATTGAGAAAGTATACTCTTCAGTTAACTTTTGTACCTATTTTTCCATATGATCAATTCAACTTTGTTTTTCCCCTGTTATTCAAGGTATTGGCTTTTGTTTTATGATTCTTGCATCATTCTCATTGCTTTATTTAAAATTATTCTACCCTTGTTATTTGACTTTAAAATTTTTTTAAAAAGGCAATGAGGCTAAGTGATGTGCTCAGGGTTACACAAGGATTAGAACTTTACAAATTCTTATGGAGAATTGCAAGGGAAAGCCAATTAAGTTATGAGACCAATAAATAATAATTAAATATTTAATGTAATGATTGATATATATGTACATATGAGAAATCTCCTAAGAAAAGCAACAGATCTGGAGAAGAGATCAAAAAAAGAAAGCATAAAAAATAATTAGACTACCTGAAAACAATGATTAAAAAAATAATTCTGGATACAGTAATACAAAAAATAATAAAAATTAATTAAAGAAAATTGTCCTGAAGTGTTAGAACAATAAGGGAAAATAGAAAGAGGAAAAAATTCACTATTCACTATCTGTAAAACGTCCTTCAAGAAAAACCTACATTAACATTATTGTTATATTTCAAAATTTCCAGGTCAAAGAGAAAATTTACAAGTAATAATAATACCAGTAAATTCAAATATGCTTGAGCCAAAATCAAAATTGCACAAGATCTATCAATGGTTATAATAAAAGATTACATGACTTGGGATATTGTAAATTTAAGATCTAAAGAATTAAGGTGCTGGCTGAAAATATTATATCGAACAAAAATTAAGTATATGCATTAACTAAAAAAATGTACATTTATTGAATTGCCAGAAATTTAGGATTTTGTTGCAAACAGACCTGAAAAAATTGACATATGAGTCAACTTCAAAGACTAATTTCAAGGGACCCAATAAGGACAAACTGTTTTATATGTGAAAATTTAAACCATGTGTCTAACATTGTCATTTGTAATTATGTAGTTCAGAAGAAACATAGGTATAGATCTCAGTATGAAAAGATGCTAAAATTTATAATAATGTAGGAAAAGATTAAAACAGCAATTACATTATACAGATTAGTTGCAAGTGTAAGGACTGATGCAAAGAAATTAGATGAATGAGAACTGGAATTTCTGAAATTCTACTCATATGGAATGAATTAAAAAAGAAATAATACATATACATATATATCTAATATATTTATATATCCATCTTTATATAATCTATATCTAATATATATGTATAAATATGAATACAGATATAGATATAGGTATTATAGATATAGATATGAATATAAAACTCCAAAATTTATAAAGAAATAAAAGGGGAGAACTAGGATAAGCAGGATACAGAAGGGTAAATTACAGGGAGTGGGATAAGAAGTATAGATTAATGGGAATGAGAAAATGAGGGAGGGAAAGGATAGGGAAGGATCATTGGAGTGGACTAGGTAATACAAGACAAGTTTGTAGGTAGAAGTAAAGTAGAATAATCAGATATAGGAAACAAGAGATATAGACAAACACAATAATAATGATCAGGGGTAGAATTTATTAGAAAAAAGTAGGGGCAACAATCATTAACCTCAAAGTCAATGTTTTTAAAAAAAATCAATCTAAAAGAGAAATCTACATTATATGTCAGCCATATTGTTGAGATTATAGGGTAGTGGCAGATTTTTCATTCCAGATCACCAAAATGATGGGATATGGAGTGATATCAAATTAGATATGTTGTGGTTATTACTTGCTATAATGAGTCACTTCAAAAAAAAATTAGGCCTGGACTTTCAAAATAAAGGGATTAAAATTTTATTATGCTTCTAAGCATGGATTAAATTACAAGAGAAGGTAGCAAAGAAAAGGGGAAAGAAATATTCCATAACAGAGACGCTATTAATCCACAGCAATTGGGGAATTATGAGGCTAACTCTAAAAGGAGTTTTGGGTTTTAATAAGTATTAACTGTTGTGGCTTTTAGCAAGCAGACTAACCTCAAAAAGAAGTTAGCTCCAATAAAGAAAAAGACACTATGAGGTGGGATTATGCCATGGTGAGCTATTCCTAAAAAGAATTTTGTTACTGTGATACTTCACAAGTATCCCAATACTTTATGTAACCCCAATGTAACCCCAATGTAAAGGTCTGAAACTCTTGAGTTAATGCACTGAGGTCACACAACTGAGCACTTAAGGCTAATTAAGGCTAATCATAATCTATAAGCATATACTTGGGAAATGGCCCTTTCCACTATTGTGTGCTGGCTCGATAATTGGTGTATACAGAGAATTGTAGGAGGGACTAGGGAGTGGAGTAAGACTAGGCAGAGTAATTTCTGGGTGGGAGACAAAGGGGAGAGGTTGTGGAGATTCTGTGTCCATTCTCTTCACTTCCTGCGTCCATCCAATTCACCCCTACCCCTAAAGACTAAGAATAAAGACCAATGACTTTTACTTATCCTGACTCTGGCTGATTCTAAGATATCCAGGATGCTAATTCGGTCTTCACACCCCAAAATGAATTAGCAAATTGGTGAGGTATAGTTAAGTCCTTTTATGAAAAAATACAACCTCCTAGGGGATTGACATTGTCATTGTGATTGCATACAGAAAAGGTGGGGTTTCCAGAGACCTCCAACTGGGGTAGAACTGTAATCAAAAGGACACTAGAGAACAAATAAACAAACAAAAAAAAACCTAAAGGAAGCAACGATGGACAATTATGAATACAATATGAGCTATTATTAAATATGGTTTCTGGAAGTGTACATTTATTGTATATGGAAGAAACAAAATATCTTACAAAGAACTCTAGTGACTCACTGATGAATGCAGGATTTTTTTTTTTTACATTCTTGCAAAAATGGTTGCCTAGGTGAGTAGAAACACTTTTGAAATTCCAAAAGCAGCATTTTATTTCCTACTTTACTTTGAATTAAGCTTTAAATGAATAAATACATTAGAAAAAAAATTCAAGGTCATTGATTTCAATTGAATATGATTTTTACCACATCTCATACTATTTTATGAAGTAGTAATTGCCAAAATTAACAAGAACTAATTAAGATAGTGTAAAACCAATTTGGTAATAGATGACAAAAAAAAAATCAGATGCAAAAGTATAGTAATATACATATTTTTGAGACAATTGGGGTTAAATGACATGCCCAGGGTACACAGCTAGAAAGTGTTAAATATCTGAGAACAAATTTGAACTCAGGTCCTCCTAACTTCAGGGCTGGTTCTCAACTCACTGCACCACCTAGCTTCCCCTAGCAATATACTTTTTTTTTCTTTTTATTTATTTAATTTTATTTTATAATAACTTTTTATTGACAGAACCCATGCCAGGGTAATTTTTTTTTTTTACAACATTATCCCTTGCACTCGCTTTTGTTCTGATTTTTCCCCTCCCTCCCTCCACCTCCTCTCCTAGATGGCAAGCAGTCCTATATATGTTAAATATGTTAGCAATATACTTTCAATAAACTAAAGAAACTCAAGAAAATTAAGGTCAAGACTTGGAAGGAAACTAAATGTACAAGGATATTCATAACTATAGTTTTTTTTCCCCCTGTGGCAAAGAAATAGAAAAACTCATGCCAGTCTATTTGGGAGTGACTAAATAAATTGTGATATTTCTCAAGAAATGAAGAATATGATGGATTCAAATGGACTCAGCTCAGCAGTAGATAAGAGGATTATTTATGCTGTGACTATACCACCTTTGGTAGTAACTTGGGGCCAATGCTATGTAAAAGTACCTTTATGTTTGAGCCCACTCTTTCTATGGGCCTAGGTGGTAAAGAGGAGAGTGCCTCTTTCCACCCATCCCCAACTACTGTAATTGGGGAAACTATTTGTACTTTAGTCCTTGCTTTGTATTTTAGCAATATTACATTAACATACCCTTACCCACAGATACTCTTAAAACTATTTTTTCCCTCTTTTGCATCTCTGAACCTTCCTAAGATATCTTAGTGTTTACTGGCTAAATTTCTGTTGTAAGAACAAGGTCTTAAATCAAAACCAATCATGTCACTAATAGGCTCAAGGTTAATGCCCACTTGGTCATTGTTTGGTTCCTGACTGATTCAGGTTGAATGTAAATAGCAGTCATTTCCGCTTTGACCAGATATCTAATAAAAGGTTGACAAGAAACATTTAACATAACATAAGAAAATAAGATTAAAAAAGAAATTCTCAATATACAGACGTTCAAAAGATAAAAGCTTTCAAAAGAGACAAATACTCTGAAAGAATATTATAATGAATGATCATGGAAATAGTTAAAAGTAACTGCTATTATTCCATACTTATTGGTATGGAAAAGAAAACAAAGAATGAAAACAATAATGATGGGTTGTGGAATAAGTCATTCTTGTGCTAGTGATATAGCTAGTGTGCTAGGGATTGATTCAACTGATCATAGAATTATATTTGCAAAGATAGAGGGCTCTTAATGGCCATTTGTTTCAACACTGTTTAAAGTTAAGACCCCTTAAAATCTACAGAGTTAATGTGATTTGAACAAAGGTTACATAGTTGGCAAGTTATAGAGTCTTGATTTGAAGCCAGCTTGCCTGGTTACACCTCCACAATGTGTTCATTAAACTTTGCTCTCAATAAGAATCAGGGAGTTTTCATTATGGTTACTGATATTCATACTGATTTTTACCTCACCCCCAGGAGGTTAATGAATAGATAGAAAGAAAATACTTGAAAGTGCAAAAACATCCATATTAGTATTGATTCTGAAAATAAAAGTTGGAGGGAAAGCATGTTATTAGTAATTGGGAAATGTCTGAACAAACTTGGTACATTTAAATGATGAAATATATTGCAGTGTAAGAAATAATTACCAAGAATAAACCAAAGAAATATGGAAAAATATGTGAAGTGATACACATGAAGAAAACTGAGACAAAGGAATAATTTGAATATATGAACAGTGATTGGAAGGCAAATAAAGCTAACTCTACAAGGTTATAAAATTGAGGTCAAAGACAATAGGCGACATTAGTAATAGTCGCACAAATTAAATTCACATATCCTTGCTTTATCTTTATTGTCAAATTACAAAAGCAGAATTTGAGGATATATTGAATTACTCTGTTCAGGGAATATGTTTTGTGTGGTGTGGTTTCTGTGATAGTATCTTGTTTTAAAACAAAATATATTTTTGTGTTGTATAAAAATAGACTAGAAAAATTGAAAGGTGATAAGTTGAGGAATGTCTAAAAATTGTGGCATATTATATGGAATACTATCATTCTATATGAAGCTTATAGGATGAATTCTAAAAAACACAGAGATACTTGTATGAACTACAGCAGAAAAAAGAAAGATTAATGAAAATTAAAAAAAAAAGATTGGTAATGACTATAATCAAGTCAGTGAAAATGGCTCCAAAAGAGAGTTGAATTCATCTTAAATATTATGACCAATATTGATTCCAGTAAACAGATGATGAAATAGTTCTTCCTTTATTACTGATAGATAGAAGTATGAATGCAGCTATTGATAGTGAAATTTTCTGATGAATAAATAATATAATATATGTTGGTTTTATTTCACTATCATTCTTTGTTATGAGCCAATATTCCACAGTATAAAAAACAATTAAATGGTAACAGTATAACCTATTTGATGTGTCTCCTTTTCCCTATTTAGACTTCACTTCAGATTACACTCTAATAATCACATCATATTATAATTTTCTCTTAGTATTATAGACTCTAATATAGTTTTAGATCTATTGATATGAAGAATCAGCAATATTTAGATAATTCCCAGAAAGCAGAAGCAAAAGAAAAAGACTGAAATTGCAAAAAAAAAAGCCAAAAAATAAAAACAAAAAACAAACATAGGGAAAAAACAAACAAACAAACAAACAACAACAACAAAACAACAAGATTGGGCTTGATGTTGGAGGAAAGGAGGTAAAACCTGTTCAAAACAGAATTTAGCTGCCATGAAAAATGATGTGTTTTCCCCTCCTTGAAGTGTTCAAATATAGAGTGAATGAGCATTGGTAGAGATTCTTTCTAAGGTGTAAAGTCTGGGCTATTTCTGTGGAGAATTTGGGATTAGCCAATCCTTGATCTTTAGGTAGAGAAGTGAAAGAGGCAAGGAGAGCTGCAAAGTGGTTTGTCAAAGATGGAGTCTGGATTGTGGAATCTGGAGCCTGAAGTCTTCTCTGTCTGAGAGCACTGGGGCCAAGAGATCCCTGTGTTCCTCCCCCAGCCCTTGAGTCCTTCAGTGATATTACCTCACTACATCACATTGAGCATGTGCAGCCATAAGCACCATGCTGTGATTCAAGTATACTTTTTCACAGTTGCGGCCTGCTACACTAAGGACATGAATTAGAGGATCTTTCTAACACTTTCTAATTTTATGATGCCATGATTTTGTGGGATAGGGTTGTTTACTTGGCTGGGAGTTTTTTTGTACATCTTTTTAGAATCTAAAGTCATTCTTGTCTCCTCTTTTCATCATTATGTGAAATTTAAAATTATTTAGATTTTGTGTTTTGAAAAAGTTGTGTCATCCCTAAGTTTCTTCCAATTAACTTTAATATGATATTGACCTATAAGAGCAAGCATTTTTATTTCAATCTGCCAGTTTAATGTTTCATTACTACAGCCATCACATAGTAATGATATCCATATTGAATTCACAGGTAGGTTGCTATGATTACTGATGAATCAAAAATACTTGTCTAACTATATGAGGGGCATGTACACCAGGGCTAATGTTCTCAGTTCCTCTAATGACTTATATGTAAGTATCTGTATTCATAAGTTATTAAATATTAACCATATGCCTCATCTTTGATTGCCTCTTGTTAATACTACAATCCTCCCATTTAAAGATATACATACATTTACATAACCAAGACTATTTACAAGCTGTTCAATCCCTGTTCTCTTAGAGACACTCAGAATAACCAAAGTCAATCAGCTTTTGTAAGACAAAGTATGCCAAGGGTCAGTGAAGCAATTAATATCTTTTGCATTATGTTAGATAGTCTTGCATATTAATTGCCATTTTGGTTTAATTATACAATTCTAAGTACTCTCATCTGAAGAGATATCGAGTGTGAGACAGAAGAAGATAGAGAAATAAAATAGATTAGGTGGCAGAAATGCCCACAGTTGATTTCTTTAACCTGCATACCAGATTATAGGTGTCCAAAAAAGAATGGTCCCCTCAATGTATTCACCAGGGAAACAGCAGATAACTTTTCTCCATTGGCCTCAGTTTCCTCAAATATGAGTTTATTGGGTAGATGATATGTATGGGGATTTCCAGGATATATTTTATGACTTATTTTTCCATTCGTCAATAACATTTTATGTGTTTTATTATATTTTTTGTTTACTTCTTTTGCCCTAAAGTAATGTATCTCCCAAATGATACAGTATAAAGGAAGCTTTGACATTTTAGTCCTATCCAGATATATATGCTCTATGACCTAAGGGCATTCTTACCTCCTGCTCTGTGTTCTTTTATAGGTTTCAATTATGCTTTTTATATTCAATGATTTTTAATCTGTAATCTCTAATTGTTATTTCAATATAATGCTTCATTGTTGTGAGCTTTTTCTTCTCAAAACGCAGCCAGGTGATAAAAGTTCAGATCTTTTATTATTTCCAATATAGCCCGGTTAGCTTAGAGGCCTATCTCTCTGCTTGGTTCCAAGAGCTCTCTCCAAATGTCTTTAAATCCAAAGGTCTGGTCCTTCAGCCTCTGCCTCCGCTTTCTTCAGCCTCCAGCCAGCTCCAATCTTCATGTCATTCCGGTGAAATCTCGACTTGTAGCTTCTTCACTCTCAGAAGAACTCTCCGACTGGCCCATTGGCCTATTTATGCTCCTTCCAGAGAGAGGGATTATGGGTAGTTCTACTTAGTACCTTGTTTCAGGTTCTGCCCAAAACATCTTTTTGTAAGATTAGATCAACTCTAACTACTTAGCAGTTAGTAAGGATTCCAACATCTCCCCCTTTCTTTTGTTTTAAAACATAGGGGGTTTCTGAGGGGGTACACATAAATCCATCAATATGGGCCAGAACTTTGTAACAGATATACATGGTATACATAAATCCATCAATATGGGAGGCATTATACATAATTTACATAAGTACATAGCAATATAACACAGGCTAGTAGTAATGTAACAACATGAATCAACCTAAAAATTTACACATGTCCATAAGTCCTAGAAACAGTCCAATAGGATTCCATTGTCCATTAGTTCATGTGCCAGGAATCCAATAGTTCCTGTAAGCCCTGAAGTACTGCAAAAGTCTCATCAACAATTTTTCATCTCAGGGAACCCAATGATTCTTGCTGGTTTTTCAAGAAGTAAAACAGTTTCATCTTGTGTTAGGAAATCCAATGATTCTTGAAGCTTTTAAAAGTCTTTTTAACAGTTTCATAGTCAGCCATCTGATTCTTTCTCCATCTGTGGAAATATAAGCAGATCCTCTTCCCCAAGCAGTTAATCTAATTCCCTTCTATTTACCAAATTTGGGATTTCTCCTCATCATCTGGTAATTACATTGGAGTCGTTTGCATTGGATATTGTCTTGTTGTCTTAAAAGGCCTGTATTCTTCCCAACTGTAATCCTGATTGCTTTTCTGTTGGTTGATGACATCAGAATCCTGAATTTCTAAAGTCTCTCTGGGTGTGACCTCAGCTGCTATCATGCCCCACCTGTCCTTTGATTGATACTTTAGAGCTGGGCCCTGCCTCTCATTCCTCTGGGTCAATATACATTTAGAGGCCCAGTGAAAGCCTCGGTTACATTTTGGACATGGGGTTTTGGGTTTTCTCTCACCCTGTCTTCTCACTCTATCTCCATATCTACAATGAGCTCTCAAATGTCCAACTTTTCCGCACTGAAAACATCGACGAGTTTCTCTAGAATTCCTCTGCCAAGAAGGACCTTGTCTTTCCATGTTCATCATAGTCTGGGCATAATAAGCATTTGTGCCCACTGTGGCACAGCATCTTATGATTTCTTCTAAAGGAGCATTTTTGTCTAGCCCCCATATAATTCTCTTGCAAATCTCATTGGCATTTTCCTTAGCCAAATGTCTAGTCATTATTTCTGTTGCTGCATTGTCTCCAATGGTTCTTATTACAGCTGTTTGTAAACGTCCCACAAAATCTGCAAAAGGTTCATTGGGACCTTGCTCTATTTTTGTGAAAACATTATTTCCATCTTTCTGTCCAGGGAGAGAATTCCAAGCTTTTATTGCAGCCTTAGAAATTTGCTCATACACTGTTATGGGATAATAAATCTGTTCTGAACTCTCTGCATACTGACCTTCACCAGCTAGTTGGTCAAAAGCAACTTGTACGATGCATTGTTGGTGGAGTTGTGAACGAATCCAGCCATTCTGGAGAGCGATCTGGAATTATGCCCAAAAAGTTATCAAACTGTGCATACCCTTTGATCCAACAGTGTTTCTATTGGGCTTATACCCCAAAGAGATACTAAAAAAGGGAAGGGGACCTGTATGTGCCAAAATGTTTGTAGCAGCCCTGTTTGTAGTGGCTAGAAACTGGAAAATGAATGGATGCCCATCAATTGGAGAATGGCTGGGTAAATTGTGGTATATGAATGTTATGGAATATTATTGCTCTGTAAGGAATGACCAGCAGGATGAATACAGAGAGGCTTGGAGAGACCTACATGGACTGATGCTAAGTGAGATGAGCAGAACCAGGAGATCATTATACACTTCGACAACGATATTGTATGAGGATGTATTCTGATGGAAGTGGATTTCTCTGACAAAGAGACTTAACTGAGTTTCATTGGAGAAATGATGGACAGAAACAGCTACACCCAAAGAAGGAATAATGGGAAATGAATGTGAACTATTTGCATTTTTGATTTTCTTCCCGAGTTATTTTTACCTTCTGAATCCAATTCTCCCTGTGCAACAAGAGAACTGTTTGGTTCTGCAAATATGTATTGTATCTAGGATATACTGCAACATGTTTAGCATATATAGGACTGCTTGCCATCCTGGGGGGGGGGGGAGGAGGGAGGGAGGGGAAAAAACGAAACATAAGTGATTGCAAGGGATAATGTCGTGTAGAAATTATCCTGGCATGGATTCTGTCAATGCGAAGTTATTATTAAATAAAATAAAATTTATTATTAAAAAAAAAAAAAAAAAAAAAAAAAAAAAAAAAAAAAAAAAAGCAACTTGTACAATAGCTCCTGTTTGCCTATTGCGTTGGGCTTGAATCCTACATAATTCATGAAACTCTGAAAGCCACAATAAATTTTGTCCCGGTTCTAGACAAGTTTTCATTATGGATTTCCAGTCATTTGGGGTTAGGATTTCATAAGACAAATTATCCAGTAACATCTTCACATAAGATGATGTAGCCCCATAAAGAGTGCAACCCTTTTTCAAATCTTTAATTTTTCCCAAATTAAAAGGAGTGTATTTTCTCTCTTTTTGACCTGAGGAGTTGAGCTCTTCAATCACAGGATATGCATTTATAAAATCAGATATATCTTCTCCTTCATTTTTTGCTTTCTGCTTTACAGGAGAAGCTGACTGTGTTTCTGTCTCTCTCCCTCCCCCTTGTTCCACCCATGAAGGGTTCATTGTGGGGGGAGGGTCATGAGATGTGGAATCACCTAATTCCTCCTGCTGTGAAGTATCATGCTCAGAATTGTAATTAACTCCATTCTCTTCTGATTTGTCCTCCTTTTCACCTAGTAAAGTTGGCATTTCTTCCTCCTGTACTTTCCTTTTCATCATTCTATCACTTAAATAACTTCTTATAGCCAATTGTATTACATTATATGTATTAATTATTGAGTTAGGCCCATTTTTATCATAGAATTGACAAAGATCCTCTCCAACCAATTTCCATTCATTTAGATCTAATTCCTTATCAAGAGAGAAACAAGGGCATATGTCCTTTACAGTTTGTAAAAGTTCAGTGATTTGCTGTAAACTTATAATTAAACCTTGGCTTTCCATAATTTTGACAATGCTCTCTAAACATTTTCCTTGAACAGAAACAGGCTGTTTTCTAAATATCTGTCCCATCTTAGATGAAATTCTACTTTAACTCTTCTAATAAAATTTCTTTGTTGCACTCACCCTAATTTCTGGGTTGAAGTTTTTTCCACTGGATCAGGATCAGAGGCTTTTCCACTTGAATCAGGATCGGAGCTTTTCCACTGAAATCCACTGAGGGGTCTGTTTGTCCCACGTTCAGGGCGCCAAAATGTCGTGATCTTCTTCCCAAATGCAGCCAGGTGATGAAAGTTCAGATCTTTTAATATCTCCAATATAGCCCGGTTAGCTTAGAGGCCTATCTCTCTGCTTGGTTCCAAGAGCTCTCTCCAAATGTCTTTAAATCCAAAGGTCTGGTCCTTCAGCCTCTGCCTCTGCTTTCTTCAGCCTCCAGCCAGCTCCAATCTTCATGTCATTCCGGTGAAATCTCGACTTGTAGCTTCTTCACTCTCAGAAGAACTCTCCGACTGGCCCATTGGCCTATTTATGCTCCTTCCAGAGAGAGGGATTATGGGTAGTTCTACTTAGTACCTTGTTTCAGGTTCTGCCCAAAACATCTTTTTGTAAGATTAGATCAACTCTAACTACTTAGCAGTTAGTAAGGATTCCAACACTTCATTTTATGAGAATATATGTAATATAAATATGTGTATGTGTATGTATTTATCTATACATTCACATATGGACACACATATATATCAGACAAAATATCTAGAATAATGATAAAATGTAGCCAAAGCTTTAAAAATGTTAATTTGCATTTAAACATTCAGAATGATATCTAGGTCATGCTATAACTTATTATGTAGGCAATTCCATGCCAATGAGCCAATAGACAGTCATTGTACAGAAATACTTTCTTCAAAATTTTTTAATGCTGCCTGATTTATTTCAGAAACTTTAGTCAATTCTGTCACTAAAATCCTTTTGATTAACTCTGAAACAGAATCTCTTTGTAAATAACAAGGCAAATATTCCCCAATGTACAATCAATAACTTTTAAGTATCATGACCTATACTCCACCTGCTGAATTTAACATGACCATGGATTTTTTATTATAACATCCTTCTTGCTAGGAAATTAATTTGTTATTTGGACCTGAAAGAAAAAGTCCAGCTTTCAGTTAAGGAAGAAATGGATTAGTTCTTGCTTCTGAATTGACATGAGTTCTCTTTTAAGATAATCTCTCAAATAAAATGTTGTTTGAATTCTTCTACTGATCCTGTGGCATAGAAGGTAGATTCAGACTAGGACAAAAATATACCCAGGGTTCAAGTACTATCTCTTTAACTTAATAGCTTAAGAGCAACTCTGGGGGATATATTGGTGAGTCATTTAAACTATCATTATTTCTATATGTTTCTAGGAATATAGATTGTAGAAAATTTGCCAACTTACATTGGTAAAAGGAGTTTACCAAGGTAGTGCACTATACAAATGAAATCTCAGCTTTATTCCCTATTCCATATAATACTGTACATTTGTAAACCACTAAATGTTCTCACTTCCAAATAATTAAATTTAAAGACCATGCAAAGACAGATATATCATTCAAAGGAGATATTCACCTGAAGGAGTTATAAAACAGTACTGCCCAAGGATTTTCCAGGAGCAGAGAAAACATTGTAAATGACATCACCAAGGAGATGTATGCCTAGGAACATTATTGACCCTTTCCTCCCTGCTCAAAAAAAAAAAAAAAAAGATGACATGGTATATAAACAGTCTGGTATCTATGCAATGTCAACAAGAAGAAGTCCCTCTTGCATGAAGTTGACTATCTACAAAGGATTTAGCGTCTGGCTGCCGAGAATGTGGAAGCATGAATATATGACAATCTGGAGGATGAGAGTGCTCACAAGACTGAGTTTATTGATCCCTATTTACTTGGTTTTATTTGTGGATTTATTTTCAGATAAATTCATTAATCTTCATGGCAGAATTCATCTGCAGAAAAATAATGAGACAGTCCCTCAAAAGCATTTTTTCTTAAGTATTTTCACATCTTTAATGCAAATCCTCTTTATTCTTTTTGTCGCTATTTCATATTTTTCATTTTGAATTATCATAATGACATTTTAGGAGTGTTTTCATTGAATCTATGTTCTTTTTTCATCTGTAAAAGAGTCTTAGAGAGATTTGAGCAACCTCTCCCAGTAAATACTGTTCAAATATTTGGTCCTTTTGAACTTCCTTAATTTAATAATATGCATTTTCATTTCTACTTATATTTATGAATTTGTTTTTCTTTATTTTTTGATGAAGTTATTGTTGTCTTTAAGCATAGCACCCTCTTGAAATTTTGTAAAAAATGATTGCTGGCATAACAGATGCTTGAAAAATCTGATTTAAAAGCTTTTAAATAAGATGGTTGATGGTTGTCTCACTAGAATAACATCCTGGGATTTGATTATTGTCTCTAGAAAAACAATTTCTGCATGCTTAGATTTGGTATTCACAAAGAGCATTCTATGGCTTACGTTTTCTTTATATTTCATAAACCTATGGTTTTGTCAGTCTTAACTGCACCAGTGTGGAGCTAAATCCCTTCTACTTTAGGTGTTCTTCAAGAAGCCCTAAAAGTTATACATTACAGTAAATTAAGGTCAAGAATTTCTGAACTTGGTTTGTCTAATCATTTAATTATAAGCCTCTTGTCTATCAGTGAGTCAGCATTCAAAGCCTATTTCAATTGTTAGGAATCTAGAAAATTCATGTTTTCTTCAATTGTGTTTTTGAGAACTTATCATTACCTTCTTTAGAGGTCGAATTATCATCAAATGCATCAATGAATGATGTATTCTTGATTATTTGATTTTATTGATGTCACCATGATTCAATGAGATAAATCGTCTTCCTATATCTACCAGTATTGTTGTAAATATCATACAATCAAGTTTCACATCGACTTTATTCCATTTAACGTCAAGTAACTGAAATCATGGAAGATGCACCTTGGGTCAAATGATTAATCCATCATTCTCTCTTGCGTTGTGTGATTTTTCTGATAGATTTTTATCCCTTGAACACCAGATGATATGGTCAATTACAAAGAAATAGTTGTTCTGATTGCATTTGCAAGACAGAGAAGAATAAGAACACTTTTAGCTGCTGGGAAATTGGGATCATTCCAAAGTGAAGACCAGAATACAAATTGAGATAGCAGTGACCAGTTCTCCCAGAACAATACTCCCTTGAAAGAACTGATTTTTTTTTTAATCTTCAAAACTAGCTTTGAAAATATAGAAAAACTTGGAGCTTAGAGCAATGCCTTCTCATCCCTAAGTTTACCATTAAGATAAAAGACAGATTGGATATGTTCAAAAGAACATCAAATTGTGCATATCCTTTGATCCAGCAATGTTTGTAATGGATTTCTATCCCAAAGAGATCATAAAAAAGGGAAAAGGACCCACATGTGCAAAAATGTTTGTAGCAGCCTTTTTTTGTAATGGCAAGGAACTGGAATCTGAATGTATGTGCAGCAGTTGGGGCTGCTGAATAAGTTATGGTATATGGATGTTATGGAATATTATTGCTTTATAAGAAATGATCAGTAGGATGACTTCAGAAAGATCTGGAGAGACTTCAATGAATTAATGCTAAGAGACATGAGTAGAACCAAAAGAACATTATGCACAGCAATGACAATATTATGTGATGATCAATGCTGACAGATGTCACTCTTTTCAACAATGAGATGATTCAAGACAGTTCCAATAGGTTTATAATAGAGAGCTATCTGCATCCAGAAGGAGGACTCTGGGGACTGAATATGGATCACAATATAGTATTTTCACCTTTTTTCTTAGTGTTTGCTGTTTTTTTTTCTTTCTCTCTTTCTTTTTTTGTTTTGTTTTGTTTTGTTTTGTTTTTGATATGATTTTTTTTGTACAGCATGAAAAATGTGGAAATATATATATAGAAGAATTGCACATGTTTAACATATATTGGATTACTTGTTATCTCAGAAGAGAGGTGGATTAAGGTAGAGAGAAAACTTTGGAACACAAGGTTTTGCAAAAATTGAAAAATATCTTTGAATGTATTTTGAAAATAAAAAGCTATTATTTAAAAAGGGGGGGAGAAGAAAACCATCAGAATTATGAAAATATTCATATGTGATTTCATCTATATGGATGCCATGCAAACTTTTCAAGAGGAGAGTAGTCACTAGCATTTAAAATAAAATATTAATAATTTGCACACAACCAATAAATAAACAACACACAAAACATGCAAGATGCTCAATACTGAACTTAAATAAGTGTACATTTTATCTCAAATACACACATAGTAGGTATGTGAGTTGCTTAAGTTGACATAGACACCAAGCGACAGTAGTGTGAATTGACTCCAGATCTTCCTCTCTCCATGTCTAACACTGTATTACTTATGCCAGTTTATATAATGTACAACTTGGTATAGAGAATAGAATACTGGATACATTTTCCAGTTACATATGAAAGTAATATAATTTATCAATCTTTGTAACTACAGAAGTTTCATTTATGAAATAAAAATCACAATGGCAGTGTTTGATACATAGATGGAGTCATGGAATCCATATAATAACTCTACATCCTTTACTCACATATTGGGAACAAATGGTCTGCACACTATTTGGGGGGAAAACTTGTCATTTTAAAAATGAACTCAGATTAATGGAACTTTTCTATAATAATTTGGTCATTTTAACTGAATGAGCTATAGAGATAAGTGATCTGGAAAATAGCAGATGTAGACACAAATTTTCAAAGTCTTTATATGTGCTCCGGGTGGAAAATAATATTCTGAATTACATTTCACTTTTTAAATCTATACATTAACCAAAATAGCCTGGAGACTTATCCTCTACAAAGCCTTAAGAATTATCCTCCTAATTTTGATTGTTCACCATATATCATATGTAGTTGCCTTGATAAGAATCATTTTAAAAAATATTCCTGTCTCCTTCCTAAGAAACAAACAGACTATAATGTAGGTCTCTGGATTAATGCAAGGTAAAGCAAGGACTTTGGTATTATGTTCACATTGAATCAAGGCTGCTATTGTAATAATTATTAAATAGATTAACTACACACTGAGCTGGCACTTTTCATTAAACAGCTGCTAAGATATGAGAGATGAACAATGTCTTGTAGACCAGCTTTAGCAGAATCCCATGGCTGTTTAATGTGCTTTAATAAGCTGTTGTTTTTTATGTATATTAAACTTCATTTGGATAGGAACTAGCAAGAAAATCATTGACAGAACTCTATGTTCACCAAAGAACTAAGAGAGAGAGCTAAAATGTACTATGTATTCAAATATCTGAACACATCAAGTAAACTGCTTAGACAGGTAGGTATAAGAATGCAAAAGAGTTGTAAAGAGCACAAAAATTGCCTAGAAATTTGTCATAACAATATCCTGCCATTAAGAGTAGGTTACTTGGTAACTTTATGGAGAATGAAGGTTGGATGCTATTATATGTAGGATGTAATATGACTGTCATTTTGTCTTTGGGCAAAATTGATAAGTACACATATTACATACATACATACATATGTATATGTATGAAAAAAAAAATATATATATATATTTCTTGCCCTAAGTAAATTTCCTAGTCTGATATAGTTTAAACACATAATATCATGTAAAACATTTCCATATTGTCACATCAGTCATGTAAAATGCAATTCCATATGAGTCACAATGAAAGAAGAAACAGATCAAAAGAAAAAAAACACAAGAAAGTATAAAGTAAGTAAAAAATATGCTTCAAGGTACATTCAGAGTCCTTAAGTTGTTTTATGTGGTTAATCCTAGTTTAGAAAAAGTAACTTGAGAGTACCTTTCCTACAGGGTCCATTTTTTTTTCTTACTTGGATTAGATCAACTATTTTATATCTTTCACTGCCTCTCTATCTAACAATCTTTTTTAAAAAATATTTTTAATTTGTAGAATAAAAGAATAATTTTAGTAATAGAATACAATAAATACAATTGTACATGAAACTGCAAATAAATATTTGTAGCTTGTTACATTCCTTTCAAATATAAAATAAAATTATGATGCAGATTTTTTTTCTTTGTTTTTTTTTTCTTTCATTGCCTTACCTCCCTAGAGATAGCCAGCATTAAACACACACACACACACACACACACACACACACACACACACACAGACAAGTATATGTCTATGTGTCAAAATAGTCTATACATACTACATCAGTTCTTCTCTGGATAGAGATAGAGGTTTCTTGGTATGTTAATTTGGATGATTATACTAGACTAACTTATTTGCTAAAAGTTGTTCTTAAAATAATATTGCTCATGCTTTATAGATAGTTCTTTTTCATCAGTTATTTTATATGCTGTAGACACACTGAGATTTAATTCATACACACACACACACACACACAAATTCCTAAGACAAGTACACTCCCTCTACCAATGTAAGTTGATATCTGTACAATTTATAGTTTTACAAAACTGTCTAGATTATTGAGATTACATGATTTGCCAAGGATAACCTACCCAGTACATAAACACATTTTCATCTAAATTCATATTTCTCTGTCCGCTATTTATTTTCAATATATTTTTCCCAGTTAAATGTCAAGAAGATTTTTTTACATTCATTTTTATAGTATTATTAGTTCCAACTTTTCTTCCTATCTCCCTACTCTACCTATTTCAAAAGATGTTATGCAGTTTAATTTAGTTTACTGTACTATCCTGTAAAATATATTTCCCTGTTAGTCCCATTAGTTATATAAAATGTTTTTTCCATATTAGTCACAATGAAAGATGAAACAAATCAAAAGAAACAAAAACACAAGAAAGCATAGAGTGAAAACATATGCTTCAATCTGTATTCAGAGTCCATCAGTTCTTTTATCTACTTATAGATAGCATTTCCCTTTATAGTCTTTGGAACTTGTCTTAGATCACTGTATTGACGAGAAGAGCTGAGTCACTCTTAGTTGATTATCACACAATATTGCTGATACTGGTTACAATGTTTTCCAAGTTGTGCTCATCTCACTTGCATCAGTTCATTTAAGCTTTTCCAGGTTTCTCCCCCTGAAATCTGCCTGTTGTTCATCATTTCTTATTATACAACATTATGCCATTACATGTATACAACACAGCTTTTTCAGTGACTCATCAAGTGATTGGCATCCCCTCAATTTCCAATATTTTGCCACCACAGAAAAGGGCTGCTACAAATATTTTTGCACATATGGGTTGTTTTTCTCTTTTTTATGATTTCTGTGGAATACAGATGTAATAGTGGTATTCCTGAGTCAACTATTATGAATAGTTTTATAGCCTTTGGGCGTAGTTCCCAATTCCTCTCCAGAATAATTAAATCACTTCATAACTGGCTGATAATGCATTAATGTCCCAGTTTTCCCACACCCCCTCCAACATTTATTACTTCCCTTTTTTTGGCATATTGACCATTCTGAAAAATGTGAAGTAGTATATCAGAGTTGTTTTAATTTGCATTTCCTAATCAATAGTGATTAAGAGCACTTTTTCATATGCCTACAAATAGCACTAATTTCTTCATCTGCAAATAAATTTATATCCTTTTACCATACATCAATTGGAGGATGGCTTGTATTCTTATAAATTCTACTCAAAGGCCTTATCAGAGACATTTGCTTTAATGAATGTTTACAAGCTTTTTACTTTTCTCCCTAAATATTTTTAATGAAATGATCATACAATATGAAAATAATATCAGTGGTATCCTAGAAACTCTCTCTAGTAATGGATATTGTAACATATCCACACCTTCTTTGGATTTTCTTTTTCCATATCCTCCTATATGTCTGATACAAGAAATAACTACAAGGTATTAGACATTTTAGGCAGTGCACGGGTAGCAAGTATACTACTAGAACATAGTCCAAAGGAAATTATTCATGGATAGCAAGCAGAATTTTTTATTTCCATTTGTCTTTATTTTTCTTGTTATTGTTGGTTTCATTGCACAAGTAATGGCAAAAGTAGCAGGGAAATGTACCTTTTCTTGCTTGAGTAAATTACTGAGGATTCTGTCCTAGAAGTAAGTCAATAAGTATACACACGTGTACATACACAAAAATATACACACAAACAAGTTTCATTTTTTGAATATACAAAATCAATATAAGGCAGACTGGGAATGTATATGCCTCAGGTGCTTCTTTTTCTAACCTGCTTCCTTCTTCTCCCATTGATGAGGTCTTTGAAGAATCCTTTGTCCTAGCTTTGGTACCATGCTACATCATGGGTACCTTCTTCCTATCTCCATCCCCACCAAACTCTTTTGTGTTCCCTGTTTACATTTTTGCCAATATTAGCATGTAAACTTCTTTGAGGAAGGTTTTTTTTTTTTTTTAAGTTTATTTGCAATGTTCTAACTCAGTGTAGTGCCAGAAACATACATATTAAATAAATACTAGTTGACTTATTGATCTGAGGCAGGTACTAACAGCTGGGTCTATTAAAAAGGTAGCATGTAAATGTAAAACTTGAGACAAATCTTAAGTAAAATCAAGAATTCCAAGACATAGAGATGAGGATGAGAGCCAAGGTCTGTTTTTAGATATTAAAAAAAATCTTAATAATAGATCTATCAATGTCTCTATTGAGTCTGTATACCAAAGAGATCATAAAAAGGGGAAAGAACTCCTTTTTGTGTAAAAATATTTGTAGCAGCTCGTTTTTTTTTTTTAATGGTAAGGAACTGGAAACTTAATGAATGCTCATCAATCTGGGAATGGCTTAATAAATTATGTTTTATGAATGCAATAGAATATCATTATTCTATATAGATCCTTTAGTTAGAACATCTTTAAGTGTGTGTGAAACAAAATATGAATTAACACTAAGTGTAAAGTGTTATTGATTTATTAGTGAAATTGCATAGGAGAGAGGTTTGGATTGTAAAGAAATGCATTCACCTCCTCAGAGTCATGTATCTAATTTCAAACCAGTTAAGTATTACAAGATTGAAGCAAGCGGGACTTCCAGTTAAGATGGCGGAGAGGAGGCACACAGCTGTGTAAGCTCCGCGCTTTCTCTCACTATCCATTTCATTACAAGCCTCTGAATTAATGCTTGACTGAAAAAAAAACCCACAAATAGTTACCAAGAGAAGCCATCCTTGAGATTCGCCAAGAAAGGTCTGTCTTTACTGGAGGGCTGGGACGGTTTTAGATCGGGCGCATGCTGAGGGCAGCGGCAGTGAGAGCACGGGAGCAGACTGGAGAGGGGGTGGGGAGTGATTGCAGCCGTCTCTGCGGGGAGAGCTTCGCTACAGGTTTAGATACTTTGCTCCGGCAGCAAGTCAGCAGCCCAGCAGAGAAGCTAAAAACACCAGGGCTGAAAAATACAACCCCAAACAGCTGGAGTCTCTCGGGACCTGACCGTCCCCCGTTTTCCCCCCCACAGTGACTCAGCACGCTCTGGGATCTCAGAGCGCAGGCGCAGCACAGTCGGGCTATTGCCTCACTGCTGCCCTCCCGCAGTCTGGAGAGGAAGCTCGGTAACACACCCAGTCCCTCCCCCAAAGAAAGACTCCAGTTTTCTCTTTTTTTCTTTGCTAGTTTGTCTTTGATTATTAGACAGAATGAGCAAGAAACTGAAGAGGACTTTAACCCTTGACAGCTTCTACACAGATAGAGAGCAGACTCTAAATCCTGAGGAGACTAAAAACAGACAGTCTCCAGGTGAATCCCCAAAGGAGGAGATCATCTGTTCCTCAGCACAGATGAATCTCATGGAAGAAATTAAAAAGGCTCTCACAAGAAAGCTAGAAGAAAAATGGGAGGCTTGGCAAAAGAGCCTGGAGAAGTCATTTAAAGAGAGAGTGGATAAAGAAATAAAATCCTTGAAAAATAGGATTAGTGAACTGGAAACAGAAAATAGCTCTCTAAAAAACAAAATTGGCGAAATGGAAAAAAATTCCACAGAACAAAAGAACTCAATGGGACAAGTAGAAAAAGATTTTTAAAAAGTGAGTGAAGAAAATACTTCACTGAAAATCAGAATTGAACAAGTGGAATTGAATGACTCGAGGAGACAAGAAGAATCAGTCAAGCAAATCCAAAAAAATCAAACAATGGAGAAAAATGTGAAATACCTTCTGGGGAAGACTACAGACCTGGAAAACAGATCCAGGAGAGACAATCTGAGAATCATTGGACTCCCAGAAAAACATGATGAAAAAAAGGGCCTGGACACTATTTTCCAGGAAATTATCAAAGAGAACTGCCCAGAAGTCATAGGAACAGAGGCAAAAATAAACATTGAAAGGATTCATCAATCACCCACTGAAAGGGATCCTAAAATCAAAACACCAAGGAATATAGTGGCCAAATGCCAGAACCCTCAGACGAAGGAAAAAATATTGCAAGCGGCTAGAAAAACCCAATTCAAGTATCAAGGAGCCACAATAAGGATCACCCAGGATCTGGCAGCATCCACATTAAAAGATCGAAGGGCCTGGAATATGATATTCCGAAAGGCTAAGGAACTTGGTATGCAACCAAAAATAACTTACCCAGCGAGAATGAGCATCTTTTTCCAGGGAAGAAGATGGACATTCAACGAAGTAAGCGAATTTCATCTATTTCTGATGAAAAAACCAGAACTTAACAAAAAGTTTGATCTACAAATATAGAACTCAAGAGAAATCTAAAAAGGTAAAGATTAATCTTGGGAACTATATTTCGGCTATAAAGATGTATAAAGAATACATGTATACCATGTTCTAGAAACTGATGTGGAAAGGACATTGTACCAGAAAAAGGGTAAAGTGGGGGTAGTATATCTCATGAAGAGGCATAGGAAACCTATTATATCTGAGAGAAAGAATGGAGGGGGATGAATATAGTGGGTATCTTACTGCCTTCAGAATTGGCTTTAAGTGAAAAATCTTAAGACATATTCAATCTATGGTGAAACTTCTCCCACCTCATTGAAAAGTGAGAAGGGAAAAGTGAAAAGGGAAGGAATAAGCTAAGAGGAAGGGAATACGGAAACTGGGAGGGAAAGAGGTAAGATAGGGGGAGGAACTCTAAGGCAGGGGGAGAGATACTAAAAAGGGAGAGCTGTGAGAAGCAAGTGGTGCTCACAAGCTTAATACTGGGAAGGGGGGAAAGGGGAAAGAAGGGAGAAAAGCATAAACCGGGGTTAACAAGATGGCAAGTAATACAGAATTGGTCATTCTAACCATAAATGTGAAAGGGGTAAACTCCCCCATAAAGAGGAAGCGGTTAACAGAATGGATTAAAAGCCAGAATCCTACAATATGTTGTTTACAGGAAACACACCTGAAGCGGGGAGATACAAGCAGGTTAAAGGTAAAAGGTTGGAGCAAAATCTACTATGCTTCAGGTGAAGTCAAAAAAGCAGGGGTAGCCATCCTGATCTCAGATCAAGCTAAAGCAAAAATTGATCTAATTAAAAGAGATAAGGAAGGGCACTATATCTTGCTAAAGGGTAGCATGGATAATGAAGCACTATCTATATTAAACATATATGCACCAAGTGTTGTAGCATCTAAATTCTTAAAAGAGAAATTAAGAGAGCTGCAAGAAGAAATAGACAGTAAAACTATAATAGTGGGAGATCTTAACCTTGCACTCTCAGAATTAGATAAATCAAACCACAAAATAAATAAGAAAGAAGTCAAAGAGGTAAATAGAATACTAGAAAAGTTAGATATGATAGATCTCTGGAGAAAATGTAATGGAGACAGAAAGGAATACACTTTCTTTTCAGCAGTTCATGGAACCTATACAAAAATTGACCATATATTAAAACATAAAAACCTCAAACTCAAATGCAATAAGGCAGAAATAGTAAATGCATCCTTTTCAGACCACGATGCAATGAAAATTACATTCAACAAAAAACCAGGGGGAAGTTGACCAAAAAATATTTGGAAACTAAATAATCTCATACTAAAGAATGATTGGGTGAAACAGCAAATCATAGACATAATTAATAACTTCACCCAAGAAAACGATAATAATGAGACATCATACCAAAATGTATGGGATGCAGCCAAAGCAGTAATAAGGGGAAATTTCATATCTCTAGAGGCCTATCTGTATAAAATAGAGAAAGAGAAGGTCAATGAATTGGGCTTGCAACTAAAAATGCTAGAAAAGGAACAAATTAAAAACCCCCAGTCAAACACTAAACTTGAAATTCTAAAAATAAAAGGAGAGATCAATAAAATTGAAAGTAAAAAAACTATTGAATTAATTAATAAAACTAAGAGTTGGTTCTATGAAAATACCAACAAAATAGACAAACCCTTAATAGAGTCTTCTGTGTGTAATACTTCCTTTAAATACTATAGTAAGATTAAGTCACTCAATCACACTGGGCATGCACAGCCACACTGAGCATGCACAACTTTAGAACATTACATCACCATATTACTTTACTTATATGCCAACTAGATTGATTATATCATTACATTACATTAAGTATGTGCTTAGAGAACCATTCTCTCACATTGAATGAGATATAAATGCCCTGCTGTCCTAGATTTAAGTACACCTTTTCAGAGTTTCTGCCCTCTACATTTATATTTCAGTTTCTAAGAGTATCATAAATTTCCAAAACAATTGGAAATTTTACAAACTTTTTCTTCACATTATGATTAATTACTATCATAATTATTAATGTAATAGTTTAATATAAAATCTTCTGAAATTTATTTTTAACAAGATTGTCAAAATAATTTCCATAAAGCTATCTGTCCATGGCAGCATCTTCTTCAAGAAGTATTATTGGATACTTTTAGCCTCCAAGATAGCATACAAACTCATTTCCCTGGGATTTAAAAATTTGTATAACCTTATTCCAAATTGCTTTTTCTATAAGGTTATATGTATATTGTTTCTGCCTAAGGGACTCTGCATTCCAGTAAAATTTACTGACTCACTGTTTCCTCTCCTTTATTTCATTTCCTAGCTCTGTGCCTTTGCACAAACTCTCTATACCCTATTTTTGGAATATTGCTCTTGTTGTTTCTTTAAAGGAAATAGCTCTTTAATTTCTCTTTAAGACCTGTCTTCTAAAAGACTTTCCTTGTTTTTCACAATTTTTAAGGTCCAAAATCATCTTAATCAACAATACTTTTTGTATTTGTGATTTTGCTTGCATACACACACACACACACACACACACACACACACACACACACACCTGTGTACATGTTTTTCCCCAATAGGAAGTAAATTCTCTGATGTCAAAAAGATTTAATTTTTTAAGAACTAATAGTCAGATGAACAGTACCTTCTTAATAAATAAATGATTGTTGAATTAGATTGAATTAAATTATATTAAACCACAAGTAGAAATATGCTTTATATGAAGCAAAATAACTGATTATGCTTGAATATAGGTTGAAGCATAACAAATAAGTCCTTCAAGATTTGTCTTAGGTAATTATAATGCTCGAGAATTCCAATGTCTTTCACAGGTGATTATAGATCAAAATTGCTGTTATTGTGTACAATGTTCTAGTTCTATTCAGTTATAAAGTGGTGCCTCAGTGTTGTTTTAATTTGCATTTCTCTAGTTAACAGTGATTTGTGGTATTTTAGCTTTGATTTCTTCTTCTTATGAAAACTACCTGTTTATGTCATTTGATGATGGGGAATGTTTATGTTATCATAGATGTAAACTCAAGTCTTGACATTTTTGAGAAATCTTTCTCAGAGGAACTTGATTTGAAAATGTTTTTCCCACTATTCTGCTAATCTTGTCTTTATTGGTTTTGTTTATGTAAAAAAAAGTTTATTTAATGTAATGAAAATTATCCATTTTATTCTCCAAACTATTATTTCTTATTTAATCATGAATTCTTTCCTCATCCTAAGATTTGCCAAGATATTCAATGCATCCCTAATTTGCTTTATAATATCACTCTTTATGTAGAAAGCAAGTATTTTTATCTTGGTGTCTGGTGGGAGGTATAGCTCTATACCTCATCTGTGAAAAACATTTCCTATTTTTCTAGTATTTGTCGTTTTTATTGTTGTTTTTTTTTCCCCAAACAGTGTGTTATTGTCTTCAAAACTAAGGTCATTGAGTTTAGCAAACACTAGATTACTATGTTCACTTACTACCCTTTATTATGTATGTAATCTATTCCACTGAGCCACTTTTATTCCTTAGCCAGGACCAGATTATTTTGATGATTATTACTTTGTAACACAGATTAAGATTTGGTATAATTAAGCCACCTTACTTTTTTTTATTTTTATTGATTACTTTGATGTTCTTAACCTTTTATTTTTACAGATGAATTTGTCACTATTTTTCTAGATTTATGAAATGATTTTTAGTAATTTGTTTGATATAGTTCATATTATTCTTTTTTCTTGAAGTTATATATTTACTTGGAAAATGAGGTTGCTGAATCAGATAATAGATAATAGATTGAATTAGACAATTATATACTAATCATTTCCATTTGCAAAATTTGTCATTTTTTTTCCATCTTTTTTCTTCTAAATGCCCAAATCATGGCTGACTATGAAATGGTCTCCATTTCAAAGGTATACTTCATTGTGAGAGTTGAAGGTTTCCTGGAAGCCTGCTTTCTAAATATTAACTATCTCCAGATTTTTCAGTAATAGTTTATCTCATTCGAAATGCTTCATAGCACAATCATGGTAGTAGCATCAAATGAAGTCAGTTCTCATATAAAGAACATATAAAGAAAAAAATCATATAAAGTAGATAATGAAAAATTTGACAGTACTGTGTCCAGACTAGTTCTCTGGAGGATCTTGATTTTAGAAGGGAAGTGAAGAGGTGGGACTCATATGGATGGGAAATATAGACTCTTTTATTCCAAATTCTCTCAGCCTTATATACCCTAATACCATCTATAATCATAGCACACTGCATGGATGCGCTAACTATATACTGCATATTCAGGACCACATAAACAATTTGCTATTGTGTGTAGATGACTCTTTGCCACTCAGTATCACTCTGCTTTAATTATAACACAGGTTGTCAGCATCACCTGACTTCTCAGGAAAGCTGAGAGCCCTAAGGGGAAATGGGGAGCTGAATCAGACATTGTCAGCAGGTTCCTTCTGGACTGAAGGGTCTTATTCCTCACCCAGAGTTTCCCATGATCTGCAGCCCTCTACAGAATAGAAGCCCCTAAAATAGCCCAGGAGGGTACTGGATTGAGATGTAATTCATTTAGGGGAGATAGTTTTCCTATAGATCAAGGATCCATCTAATGGTTAATTATATCTTAGTATCAGATTTTTGTGTATTCATTATTATTTTTTTCCTCTCATTATTTTACCGGGATAGATACTTTACTAACCAATGAAACCATGTACCTTCTCAGCACCTGATCACCTTCAGAGTATTTCCTGGAGCACTAAGAAAGTGAATGATTTGTGAATGGACACGCAGAGAGTTTGTATCAAGGGGAGGACTGGAACTCAGATCTTCCTGATTCTCAGATGAGCTTTCCAGTCACTATGCAATGATATTTCCCACTTTATATTTGTACATTGCATTTTTATTGTTTTTCTCCATCTTTTTATTGTTGACAAGAAGAAAAACATACCCCTTTTTGTACTGTCAAGAAATAATTCTTACTAGATGTTTATCTAGTGATTTATTTGTCATCAAAATAGCACTTTGCCTAATAGAGAAGACTGACAAGCATTCAATGTTTACAGCTCTTTGGGAAATTAGTTTACATTGAACTTTTTTAGTTATTTATTGAGGCAAAATATCTATATTTTAAGTTACATATATCATATATTTGAAGCTTATAGCTATGAATACAGAGCTGAAACTCATTTTGATGCTTGCAGATATTACTTTGGCACAGCAATTGAAGATTTATAAAGCTCTTTACAGAAATTATCTCTTTGACCATTGAAATAATGTTTTGAGGTATCATTACCCCTATTTTATATATGGAGAACTAGAAACTCATGGAATCCAAATAATCCCCCAAGCCTTCCATGATATCAAAGACATGGTACAAACTCAGATGTTCCTAACTCTCGAGTCTAACATTATATGTACTAACCTATATTGTCTGTTAATGTTTATTTGTAGGGAGAAATAATAGAACTGATAAATAAGGATATAAGAAAACATTTCCTCTAGACCTAGTGTTCTTAACCTGAGGTCTAGACTCTACAAAGGGATCCATGAATAAGAGTGTTCCTAAATTATTTTACCTAATCTTTGATTTCTTTGTAATCCTGAGCATTTTATTTTAAAAATATAAAGCATTCTGAGAAGACTCCATTAGATTCTACCATTGGCATAGAGATTGATGATACAGTGCCATTAAAGATTGTAGATTTGAATATTAAAAAAAATTTAGAGATTCTAAGAGGCAGAGTTGAAGAAGGAGTACATTCTAGGTCTGTGAAAAGGCATGGGAAAAGGAAATGGAATAGCATGTATGTAGCATAATATATTGGTCAATTTGCACAATAGTTTGAACAGCAAGAAGGGTTGCTCTGTAGATAACTTTGGCAATGTAGACAAGAACCATATGATGATTAACTTTAAATTCCCCAATTATGATTTTGTATTTTACTCTAATGGTAATAGAGGGGAAATGTGACTATGTATTCTATCATTTTTTAATCTCCTAGTTATTTCCTTTTTGTGTACCTCCCTCATGTTTTAAATATCCTATTTGTCCCACTTTCCTATTTCTTTGAATTCTCCTCAGACCTCACCATCATTTTTAACTACAGTCATGAGTGACTCTAAGTGATACTAGGTAGTTTTCTATGTTCTCTCTTTAATTTAGATATTAACTTCAGGTATGAAAGCTTATAAACTTATTTATGCTAAATTATTCCACAAACTATGTTTTGGATTCCCTTATCTTTTATGGCAGTGATATTTTCAAATCACTCCTGCAGTCTTATCTCCCTAACCGGATCCATAATCCCTAATTAAAGTGTTCTCTTAAAATAGACTCAACAACTTCCCACATAGCAGATGCCAGGATCAAGGGGGAAGGGATAAAGTACCAGGAGGCTTGCCTTAAAAGAAAATAAAGAAATTACTGGTTATTTAACACTACTTCTGATCCAAGGATAAAACTGTCTGTGAACAAGATAGTTGTTTGATTTTTTGACACCAATGTTGGATACTGCTCTTATCCCCATGCAAGATAATATTTCAAGAGACATAAGAAAAATCAACAGTAAACACAAACATTTCTAGGAGGTAGAAATTACAGTAGTAGACAATTGTACAACATTACAGCAATAGCCATTTTCAAATTTTATGTGATATTTAATATTTTTCAGTATCTCTCTCTTAATCTTTTCCCCTCCCCTTCTTCCTCTCATTTCCATCTATATATGTGTGTATATCTACATATAGATGTATATCAGATATATGCTAGTTATGTCTCATGTGTTTTTAATATTTGTAGTAAATAAGGTCCTTGAAATCGGACTATTAAAATTTCCATTAAATATAAGTACAATTTGTAGTTAAAACCTAGAGAAAAATGACATATTATTTTTGTTTATTCACATAGTACTTCTTTCATCTGAAATACCTTTCTTCTATTTTTTTGTGCTTCTTGAAATTCCCCATCTTTATGGCTCAGTTCATCTCTTCCCCTCTTCCCTAAAGTCACAAATGAGCTTTAAATTCTTATTAATATTTTAATTCTTTTAATTCCTGTGCAATTTATCATTCAAAATATACAACTTTCAGGTATCAATGAATCCTGTCTCATAATGGTCTCCAATTATTACCTTGGACCTTTCTCCCTAACTGTACATCAAAATTTTTGATAGCAGCCTTATACCATCTCTAAAGTGTAGGCGAATTCACTATCTAGTCTGATCCTTGGTGTCCCCCCACAATGATGACTAATACTGTATGATAAGTGGTCATACACACTTTACTCAAATACTTCTCATAGAAACTGGAAAAGAAACCTGCTCCAATATAGCACACACACACACAAATAATTGCTAAATATTTGCTAGTTCAGAGCATTTTTTACCTAATTTCAATGCAATACTTTCTGCATATTAAGCCCTCCATAAATTCTAATTGATTCCTTGATAATATTTTTGTTATTGTCGAGTTTTTACAATCATGTCTCACTTTCTAGAACCCAGTTCTGGGATTTTCTTGTGATATGCAATATCCTTCTTTTGCTTTTTTTTTTTTTTGTAACAATTGGAAAAACAGAAGAAATGTTGTTAAGTGTCTTTCACAGAGTAATACAGCAAATAAAAGTATGAGGTTGGAGTCAAACTCAGGTCTTCTTGACTTCAGTCCCAGAACTCTATCCATTGTACCATTTAACTGATATTATATCTTGAGAGAATTATAAATGTATAACTAGAAAAGAATGTGACATGAGAATTGGCCCTATACTCCCTTAAAATATAGATGAGGATATGGAGACTCAGAATACTTTCATAGCCTATTCAAGTTAGAATTAGAATTGAGCAACAGTTTTATCATTTTATTATTAATCCAGTTACTCTGATCTCAAAATCAATTCTTACTCTGACTAGATTATAATCCTATACTTAAAAATCATTACATTAATTTAACTAAAAACATCAAATTATTTTCAGTATCATATCTCAACTCATTGTGAAAAGATGAGGAATAGTATTTGGCTATCCTATATCTTTACCCCAATTCATTCATATCAACAAATTGTATCCCTGTAAAACCCTAACTTACAGCATTCTAAATTACCCATATTCTTTTCATGTAGTCAAAGAGGTTAGCTTGGGTTAAATTTCTAAATGAAACCAGATAAAAGTAGCATTTAATCTAAATAATAAATTCAGGGAAGCAATTGACTTTGACCTTCTAAAGTTTATTCAATTCAACAATTATTAGACATTTCACTATATGCTAGTTTATCTGAATACAAATCTAGAGATGACAAAGACTTTGTTTTTATTGATTTTACAATGTAATTAGAGAAGGCAGGAAAGAAGGAGATATGCACAACCCTATATGATAAAAACATATAGGTTTACTATATAAAAAAACAAACAAACAAACAAACAAAACATTGGTCCCATGAAGAAGGATGGATTTGAGGAAGGAAAGATTTTAACTCCATAGATTAAGGGTCAACAAAATCAATAAAAATACTTTTACACCTGAGTTTAGGTGTTAGAAGAAAAAGCAGATCTCAAAAAGTAAAAATGAATGGGTAGTGGAATCTAAACTTCTTATTCTGATAACCACATCAAGAAGAGATGAACGTTCCCTTGATTGCTGAATCATAAATAGGAGTGTATAAAAAGGGAGCAAACTAAGCATCTTTTCTACCATTATCTGATATACAAGTCTGAATTACTGTCAAACTCTAGGTAAGAACAGGGTATTGGATCTTCTCTCAGTTTGAATTTACATAAAACCTAGAGCTCCTGCTCCTATGGTTGTTAGTGAGTAGCATCAACCTCAGTGGCCTATTTTACTCTTGAGTTGATATGAAGCCATGAATATATGCAATGGCAGTTTTTAACATTCACCCTGCAAACTTTGTGCTCCAAATTTATCTCCCTCCCTTTTACATTCCCTTGCATACAGCAAGTAATCCAATATATGTTAAATAAGTGCAATTTTAAAAAATGTATTTCCACAATGATCATGATGCACAAGAAAAATCAGTAAGAAAAAATAAGTAAAGAAAAGCAATAACCAAAGTGGAAATACTTTGCTGTTACCCACATTCAGTCTCCATAGTCCTCTCTCTAGATGTAGATGGCTCTTTCCATCACAAGTCTATTGGGATTTTTGTGAATCACCTTTTTGTTGAAAAGAACTGAGTCCATCACAGCTGATGATCACATACTCTTGTTTTTTGCTATACAATGTACTCTTGGTTCTATACATTTCACTTAGCATCAGTTCATGTAAGACTTTTCAGGCATTTCTGAAATTATCCTGCTGATCATTTCTTATAGATGAATAATGTTCCATAATATTCATATATTACATTTATTCAGTCATTCACTAATTGAGGGGCATTCACTCAGTTTCCAGTTCCTTGCCACTTAAAAAAAAAGGAATGCTACAAACATTTTTGCACATTTATTTTCCCCATTTTCTCTTTGGGATACAAATCCAGCAGAGACACTCTTGGATTAAAGGATATGCATAGTTTGATAGCCCTTTGGGCATAGTTTCAAATTGCTCTCCAGATTGATTAGATCAGTTTACAACTCCATCAACAATGCATTCCCTTCCACATCCTCTTCAACATTTATCATTATTTTTTCCTGTCATATTAACCAATATAAGAGACGAGAAGTTGTACTTCAAAGTTGTTATAATTTTCATTTCTCTAATCAATTGTGATTCAGATAATTTTTTCTTATGACTAGAAATGGCTTTAATGTCTTTATCTGAAATTTGTTTCTTAATATCCTTTGACCATTTATAAATTGGGGGTGGCTTTTATTCTTATAAATTTGAGTCAATTCTACATATTTTAGAAGTAAGGCCTTTTTCAGAAACATTGAAATTTTTTTTTTTCAGTTTTCTCCTTCACTTCTAATCTAGGCTGCATTGGTTTTGTTTGTACATCTTTTTAATTTAATATAATTAACTCAACAGCAAGAGATACAAAGAGAAATTCCATTCAGAATAACTGTTGATACCATAAAATATTTGGGAATCTATCTACCAAAGGAAAGTCAGGAATTATATGAGCAAAATTATAAAAAAGTCTCCACACAAATAAAGTCAGACTTCAATAATTGGAAAAATATTAAGTGCTCTTGGATCGGCCTAGCGAACATAATAAAGATGACAATACTCCCTAAACTAATCTATTTATTTAGTGCTATACCAATCAGACTTCCAAGAAAATATTTTAATGATCTAGAAAAAATAACAACAAAATTCATATGGAACAATAAAAAGTCGAGAATCTCAAGGGAATTAATGAAAAAAAAATCAAATGAAGGTGGCCTAGCTGTACCTGATCTAAAATTATATTATAAAGCAGCAGTCACCAAAACCATTTGGTATTGGCTAAGAAATAGATTAGTGGATCAGTGGAAAAGGTTAGGTTCACAAGACAGAATAGTCAACTATAGCAATCTAGTGTTTGACAAACCCAAAGCCCCTAACTTCTGGAAAAGAATTCATTATTTGATAAAAACTGCTGGGATAATTGGAAATTAGTATGGCAGAAATTAGGCATGGACCCACACCTAACACCATATACCAAGATAAGATCAAAATGGGTCCGTGACCTAGGCATAAAGAACGAGATTATAAATAAATTAGAGGAACATAGAATAGTTTATCTCTCAGACTTGTGGATGAGAAAGAAATTTGTGACCAAAGATGAACTAGAGACCATTACTGATCACAAAATAGAAAATTTTGATTACATCAAATTAAAAAGCCTTTGTACAAACAAAACTAATGCAAACAAGATTAGAAGGGAAGCAACAAACTGGGAAAACATCTTCACAGTTAAAGGTTCTGATAAAGGCCTCATTTCTAAAATATATAGAGAACTGACTCAAATTTATAAGAAATCAAGCCATTCTCCAATTGATAAATGGTCAAAGGATATGAACAGACAATTTTCAGAGGATGAAATTGAAACTATTACCACTTATATGAAAGTGTTCCAAATCATTATTGATCAGAGAAATGCAAATTAAGACAACTCTGAGATACCACTACACACCTGTCAGATTGGCTAAGATGACAGGAAAAAATAATGATAAATGTTGGAGGGGATGCGGGAAAACTGGGACACTAATGCATTGTTGGTGGAGTTGTGAACGAATCCAACCATTCTGGAGAGCAATCTGGAATTATGCCCCAAAAATTATCAAATTGTGCATACCCTTTGATCCAGCAGTGTTTCTATTGGGCTTATATCCCAAAGAAATACTAAAGAAGGGAAAGGGACCTGTATGTGCCAAAATGTTTGTAGCAGCCCTATTTGTAGTGGCTAGAAACTGGAAAATGAATGGATGCCCATCAATTGGAGAATGGCTGGATAAATTGTGGTATATGAATGTTATGGAATATTATTGTTCTGTAAGAAATGACCAGCAGGATGAATACAGAGAGGACTGGCGAGACTTACATGAACTGATGCTAAGTGAAATGAGCAGAACCAGGAGATCATTATACACTTCGACAACGATATTGTATGAGGACATATTTTGATAGAAGTGGATTTCTTTGACAAAGAGACCCAATTGAGTTTCAATTGATAAATGACGGACAAAAGCAGCTACACCCAAAGAAAGAACACTGGGAAACGAATGTGAACTATCTGCATTTTTGTTTTTCTTCCCGGGTTATTTATACCTTCTGAATCCAATTCTCCCTATGCAACAAGAGAACTGTTCGGTTCTGCAAACATATATTGTATCTAGGATATACTGCAACATATCCAACATATAAAGGACTGCTTGCCATCTAGGGGAGGGGGTGGAGGGAGGGAGGGGGAAAAAATTTGGAAAAGAAACGAGTGCAAGGAATAATGTTGTCATTATAAAGTAATCATTAAATAAAAAAAAATTTAATATAATTAAAACTATTCATTTTCATTTCACAATATTCTTTAGTCCTTCTTTGGCAAGAAATTCCTTCCTTCTTCACAGATGTCCTGATTTCCTTATTAAATACTCTTTATGTCTAAATTATGAACCATTTTGACCTTATCTTAGTATAGGGTGTTAGGTGTTAATTCCCAGTTTCTGCCATACTGTTTTCCAGTTTTTCCAGAAAATTCTATCAAATATTGAGTTTTTATCCTAGAAGCTGAGGTCTTTGGCTTTATCAAACAATAGAAAACTGTAGTCATTGACTATTGTGCCTTGTGAATTTAACTTATTCCACTGCTCCACTACTCTATTTCTTATTCAGTACCAAATGGTTTTGATGAATGCTGCTTCATAATATAGTTTGAGGTTTGGTATAGCCAGGCCATCTTCCTTTGCACAAAGACAGAGAAAGGGAAGAGGGAAGGACAGTGGAGAGAGAGAAATCTCTTAACACGAGCACTATTCAGAAATAGAATGGAGTGTCTTTGAAGATGGAAGGTTCCCTGCCTCCCACCCTACAAACACTTTTGGCATGGGTTGTATGACTATATTAGGGGAGCTTGGTACCAGGGATAATTTTTAAGATATAGGTTAAACCAATATCATTTACAATTCCAAAATCTTGTGAATAGAAGAGAAAAATTTAAAGGATTTAAAGGAAGATGAAAAACTGATGAAAGAAAAGGAGAAGGAATGGTCAGAGACACAAATAAAGTGTTTCTTCCTTAGTGTCTCCTTTCAGAGATGATAGAACACAAGGATTGCTTCATTATTTTCTCTATCATCTTCAGTGCCTGATCCATTTGCTAAAACATAGCAGGCATTTAATTAATATTTATCACTTGCTTTGCTGTTTTCTGTTCATAAATATATATCTACTAGGGGAAAAAGTTCTTTTCCCTTAAAAATATTTACTCACTGTTTTCTGTTAATTAAAGATACAGGGAGACAGGAAGTTTGCAGTCACTTTTGTTGCCCATCACTCCCAGTTTTTAACTAATTTGTTCTTTTTCTTCTTCTTCTTCTTTTTTTTTTTTTTGATTTCATCATCCCCAAACTTCATATACCTTAGTTAATCCATGATACATTTTGGGCTCTCTCAACTTTTAATATTGTGTCCCTGATGTTAAATGGGTTGGAGGAGAACCTTTAACAATTGTCCTCTTATTAATGTTCTTTAAAACTTCATTCTTTACTTTCCCCCCCTCCAATTTTCACAGTTCTTTACTGCAGTATGTGACTGTATTAGAGTTGAGGAAATTTATTAAAACAAATGATCAATGACTTTTTAGGTTCACATAGCTAGTAAATGACTGAACAGAGATTTGAACTCAGCAGTACTTTATCCACTGCATCCCCAGCTGGTCTTCCTCACTCTGAGGTCAGTTATCTATTTATTATATCCTGCTGTCTCTTTATGCATTCATTAGCTATCCTTTCTCTTGTCATCTATGCTCAAATACCCTAATGTTGCTATAACTGAAGAGAAAACTTAAGAGAGCTGGTGAAAATTTTGCAAGGTGATAGATTTCTTTGAACATATAGACCATCAGCCTAAAAAAAAGTATAATTTCTCATTTATGTTCTATTGAATATATTTTATTATTTCCACCCATTTCTTTTATCTACTATGGAAAAATGTATCCTGAGGGTGTATTGTAAGAATGATGCATCATTATTACTATTATTAATGGTATTATGCTTTAGCTTTTTACTTTGAGGTTCTCTGGAGAAAAGTGTTCCATCAGCTTATTCTTGATAACCACATACGATGGCTGTGAATAATTTGAATGGATCTGTGCAAACTGGTTACATCATTTTGTCCCCTATTCCTTAATATCTATAAAAATAAAATGTTCCTCAGAGAGCTATTGAATGGATCTACATTGCCATCTGATTGGGCCTTTATTCCTTTCATGCAAAACAGAATCTAACTACATTGCCTCAGTTTGTGGGAGGTATCAGTGACAGGACTGGAATCTGATACTTCCTGACTCAGTCTTCTCTTAAAATTACACTATATCATGCAAACGGATTTTCATGTGTGTCAGGGTGAGTTGAGGAGGGAAGTTACTGAAGCTAGGAACCAAAGAATAGGAAATGTTTGATGCAGATAGTAGTGATTGAGCAGAGTTTGGAAGGATTTTAAGAGGGAAATTTTAGAATGGAATTCATTTTAGTTGTGGAAGAGAGTTCAAGCAAAACCATAGAGATGTGAATTCAAATGCTGTGCTCAAGTTGCAGCAAAGGGGTCAATTTAGGTTGATGATAGAGTTTCAGAAGGGAAATACTGCTTATGATAGATAAGATATAAGATTCAGGTTCTGATACTTTTAGTACTTATTATCTCAGTTAATCACCTGTAGAATGGATGTGAATGAGCAGGTATTTATTCACAGAGTTTAGAGATATGTGAATTCACCAATATTAGCACATCTTTCAAGAACATATGTTCTTGATATGTTGGAATGTCTGTTTTTCATTTTCCCTTAATATTTAGTATTTATGTAGCATTTTAAAGTTAAGACGTAATTATATATAAATCATTTGATTCTCAAAACAACTCTGGGAGACAGATGCTATTATTATACCCATTTTTAGAGGTCAGAATGAAATAGAAATTAAATATATCATCCTAAGTCTCAAAGCTTGAAAGTATCTATTGCTGGACTAAAATTACTTTCCAGCTCCAGAGTTTTGATTTGTTTTTGTTTTTTGTCCCTTCCCCCTTCCCCGCCCTCCCCTCCCCCCGGGCCATATACTAGTTTCTATGACCAAATAAATGTTTCTTTAAAAAATCAGTTGGTAATGAGATTTTTTTGGTTATAATCCCTATCATGTGACTGATACACAGTTGATTTCTGGATCTGAAGCCTATTTAATTTAGATTATCAGCATAGCTCATGAGTAAAAGGGCTGATTTTTGGAAACGCAGAACCTGAAGTGGATCTGAGATCACCTTTTTATTACCTGCATGATCTTTGGCAAGTAATTTCACCTCACTGTATCTCAATTTCCTCATTTATAAAATAAGGATAATAATCAAGTACTTCAAATATTCTCTAGTTCTCCATCTGAGAGAACTAGATGCTTTGCATCATCTCTTTTTGCTAAAAGATAGTCTTCCAAAGAGCAGAGACTACCTATTTATTTATTTTTAAATCCTGAATGATTTGCACCATATATGCATACAGTAATTTTTTCATTTACTTATTCATTTAATAATTCATCTATTGATCCATAAATGTATTCAATCATGTTTTCATTCACACAACTTATGATCTACAAAAGATTAAACTGTTCTAGTGTAGCACTTGAATACAGAGGTCATTAACATGTCATTTTATGGCTATAAAGTGGACATATGATACAGTGTTCAGATATTTGATTTAAAAAATCTGGATTCAAGTTCTGCCTATGCCAAAAATCACCTCTAAGTTCATAGGTAAATCATTTAACCTTCCTGACCTCAATGTCCTCATCTGAAAAATGAGATAAAGACTTAACAATTGAACTGAAGGATCTTTTTGAATACTAAATTTGTGATCCTGTAATTAACCAAAAAAGTAACTAATAATGTATGCATATTAAAAGAATATTAAAAAGATGAAGCTAGAATGACAGAATATTGATAGCAACCCAGTCAAACATTCCCAATATTACCTTTCAAACAATTTTAAAATAACATCTCAAATTGAATACTGGATCAGGAGAGTCAACAAAAGGTTAAGATGAAAGATTTTTCCAGTACAACACAGTTTAGCAGGTTAGTAGCAGAGATCTGTGACACTGGAGTAAAGAAAGGACTAGAACTTGTGAGTGGTATCACTGTTGAGGTGGATCTTGGAGGTGGTTTTAACAGTGGTATCAGCATCTTATAAAACTTTAAGCCCAGAGACTGACTGTAAGTGAATCAGATATTTGTTTAGAAAGAGATTATTTTTTGAGTGAAAGAATTATTTATTTTTCCCAATATTATAAACATATTTATACAGTTCTCTTGCTGCACAAGAAAAATGAGATTTAAAAAAGTAAATGAATAAGAAAACAAAATGCAAGCAAACAACAGAAAAAGTGAGAATGTTATGTTGTGATTCACATTCATTTCCCTCAATTACCTCTCTGGATGTAGATGGCTCTCTTCATTACAAGATCATTGGAACTGGCATCAATCATCTCATTGTTGGAAAGAATCATGTTCATCAGAATTAATCATAATATAATATTGATGTTGCCATGTACAATGATCTCCTGTTCTGCTCATTTCACTTAGCATCAGTTCATGTAAGTCTCTCCAGGCTTTTCTAAAATAATCCTCCTGATCATTTCTTTTATTTTTTTTATTTATTTTTTTAAAATAATTTTTTATTAATAGAATGCATGCCAGGGTAATTTTTTACAGCATTATCCCTTGCATTCATTTCTGTTCTGATTTTTCCCCTCCCTCCCTCCACCCCTTCCCCCAGATGGCAAGCAGTCCTTTACATGTTGAATGGGTTGCAGTATATCCTAGATACAATATATGTGTGCAGAACCAAACAGTTTTCTTGTTGCACAGGGAGAATTGAATTCAGAAGGTATAAATAACCCGGGAGGAAAAACATAAATGCAAGCAGTTTATATTCATTTCCAGTGTTCTTTCTCTGGGTGTAGCTGCTTCTGTCCATGTTTGATCAATTAAGGCTCTCTTTATCAAAGAGGTCCACTTCCATCAGAATACATCCTCAAACAGTATCATTGTTGAGGTATATAATGATCTTCTGGTACTGATCATTTCACTCAGCATCAGTTCATGTAAGTCTCGCCAGTCCTCTCTGTATTCATCCTGCTGGTCGTTCCTTACAGAACAATAATATTCCATAACATTCATATACCACAATTTACTCAACCATTCTCCAATTGATGGACATCCTTTCATTTTCCAGCTTCTAGCCACTACAAACAGGGCTGCCACAAACAGTTTGGCACATACAGGTCCCTTTCCTTTCTTTAGTATCTCTTTGGGGTATAAGCCCAGTAGAAACACTGCTGGATCAAAGGGTATGCACAGCTTGATAACTTTTTGAGCATAGTTCCAAATTGCTCTCCAGAATGGCTGGATGTGTTCACAATTCCACCAACAATGTATCAGTGTCCCTGTTTTCCCACATCCCCTCCAACATTCCCCATTATCTTTCCCTGTCATTCTAGACAATCTGACAGGTGTGTAGTGGTATCTCAGAGTTGTCTTAATTTGCATTTCTCTGATTAATAATGATTTGGAGCATATTTTCATATGTCTATAAATAGTTTCAATTTCTTCGTCTGAGAATTGTCTGTTCATATCCTTTGACCATTTATCAATTGGAGAATGGTTTGATTTCTTATAGATTAGGGTCAGTTCTCTATATATTTTGGAAATGAGGCTTTTATCAGAACCTTTGATTGTAAAAATGTTTTCCCAGTTTATTGTTTCCCTTCTAATCTTGTTTGCATTTGTTTTGTTTGTACAAAAACTTTTCAATTTGATAGAATCAAAATTTTCTATGTTGTGGTCAATAGTGATCTCTAGTTCTTCTTTGGTCATAAATTCCTCCCTCTTCCACAGGTCTGACAGGTAAACTATCATATGATCTTCCAATTTATTTATCATCTCATTCTTTATGCCTAGGTCATGAACCCATTTTGACTTTATCTTGGTGTACGGTGTTAAGTGTGGGTCAATGCCTAGTTTCTGCCATACTGATTTCCAATTTTCCCAGCAATTTTTGTCAAATAATGCATTCTTATCCCAGAAACTGGTGTCTTTGGGTTTGTCAAACACTATATTATTAAAGTTATTGGCTGTTTTGTCCTTTGAACCTAACTTTTTCCATTGATCAACTAGTCTATTTCTTAGCCAATACCAGATGGTTTTAGTAACTGCTGCTTTATAATATAATTTTAGATCTGGTACAGCTAGGCCACCTTCATTTGATTTTTTTTTCATTAATTCCCTTGAAATTCTTGACCTTTTGTTTCTCCATATGAACTTTGTTGTTATTTTTTCTAATTCATCAAAGTAGTTTTTTGGGAGTCTGATTGGTATAGCGCTAAATAAGTAGATTAATTTAGGTAGTATTGTCATCTTTATTATATTTGCTCGCCCAATCCAAGAGCATTTAATATTTTTCCAGTTGGTTAGATCAGACTTAATTTGTGTGGAAAGCGTTTTGTAGTTTTGCTCATAAAGTTTCTGATTTTCCCTTGGCAGATAGATTCCTAAATATTTTATACAATCAGTAGTTACTTTAAATGGAATTTCTTTTTGTATCTCTAACTGTTGTGTTTTGTTAGTGATATATAAGAATGCTGATGACTTATGTGGGTTTATTTTATATCCTGCAACTTTGCTGAAGGTGTAGATTGTTTCTAATAACTTTTTGGTAGAATCTCTGGGGTTTTCTAAGTATACCATCATATCATCAGCAAAGAGTGATAATTTGGTTTCCTCATTGCCTGTTCTTATTCCTTTAATCTCTTTCTCAACTCTTATTGCCAAAGCTAGCATTTCTAATACAATATTAAATAGTAATGGTGATAGTGGGCAACCTTGTTTTACTCCTGATTTTATTGGGAATGGTTGCAGTTTGTCCCCGTTATATATAATGCTTACTGCTGGTTTTAAATAGATGCTACTGATTATTTTAAGGAAAAGTCCATTTATTCCTATACTCTCAAGCTGATCATTTCTTAAAGAACAATAATATCTCACAACATTCATATACCACACCTTATTCAGCCATTCTCCAACTAATGGTTATAAACTTAGTTTCCAGTTTCTTGACACCATGAAAAAGACTGCCACAATGTGTGAACATGTGTGTCCCTTAGAAAGATATTTAGAAAGCAAAAACTAGAAGCTGCTTGCTACTACCATTGTCCACATACAGTCCTGAGTTACAGATCTAGGGTGCAGAGGAACACTTATGGTCAATCACAAGGAAGCAGTTCTGATTGCAGTTGTAAGGCAGAAAGAAGTAAGAACATTGTTTGCTGCTGACAAGGAGGTACCATACTAGAGTAAAAATCAGAGTAAAGACCAAGAAAGCAATAATCATACTTCCCCTAGAATAATATCACCTTGAAAATACTGAAAAACTAGCTTTGAAAATAGCAGAGAAAAACTTGAAGCATAGAACATCTCCCCATCTTCATGTGACAGCACAATGTTAACATTAAGTCAAACGACAATAGAGTTGGAAAAAAGAGCAAACAACAAAAAATAATATGACCATTAAACATCACAGAGGGCAGTGAAAACCGACACAGAATGAGAAGACATTATAAAAACAGCTGCAAGAAAAGACTCAATGTAAAATGCTGATTGGACACAAAGTGAACATGAAATTCTGGAATAGGTAAAGAAAAAGATAATAATGGTAGAAGAAAAGATGGGAAAAGAAATGAGTGATGCAAGATATTTATGAAAGGAGCTTTAATAGTTCTATAAACAAAGCACAAAAATATTGAAGAAAACAATACTTTAAAAACAGAATTGGTCAAAGGTAAAAGAGTAAAAAAAAAATCACAGAAAGATCTTCTGGGGGGGGGGTAGCCAAGATGGCATAATAAAATCAGGAAGTTCTTAGAGCTCTCCCAATTTTCCTCAAAAACTACATGAAACAAAGTCTCTGAACAGAGCCAAATGGAGTGAAACCACTCTCCAGCTCAAGATAGACTGGAAAAATTTCAAGAAAGGCCAGTCTCACTGAGGTACAAAGATCAGCCCTTCTCATATAGACTCTGGGAAAGCCAGTGATAGGGTCTATATCACAGGAAATCAGCAACTAAGACCCTCAGTCCTGGCTCAGTAGAGAAGCAAATCAATGGGACAGCTTCCAGTCCCAGATCAGAAGACAAAACTCTAAGAAATTAGGTTGCTTCCTGAAAAGAATAGGCAAAGCTATCTCCTGCAAACACAAAGGGCCCTTATGCTAAAAGTCAAGGTTTAGAGTTGCACAGGAAACTTGGTAACATGCCCCCTTGACCCTAGGAGTAGAGCTCAACCACAAAAGTAAAAAAAAGAGGGAATATCAAAAGAAATGGAAAGAAAATGAACAAAAACAGAAGAGAACCTTGACTATAGAAAGCTACTACGGTGACAGGGCAGACCAAAACACAAAATCAGACAAAGATAAAATGTCCACAGAAGAAATTTTAATGAGTGATATAAATTAGTCTAAATCTAAAAGAGGCTTCTTGAAAGTGCTCATAAAAGCCTTTAAAAGGCAAGGAAAAGAAGTAGAAGAAAAAATGAGAAAAAATTAGAGGTATGCATGAGAGTCAACAACTTGGAAAAGAAAAGAAAAAAAAAAAACTGTCTGAAGATAACAACGTTTTAAGCAATACAATTAACCAAATGGAAAAAGAGATATAAAAGCTAACTGAAGAAAATCACATATTAAACCCTGGGACAGAGAAAATAGAAGCTAATGACTTTGTGGAACAACAAGAATCAGTCAAATGAAGTAAAAAAGAATATCTCATTGGAAAAACAGCTGACCTGGAAAATAGATCAAGAATAGGCAATTTAAAAGGGCTATGTCCATCAGAAGTCATTATCTTATAATTTTTTTGCTGCTGTGTACAATGTTCTTTTGGTTCTACTCACTTCAATTAGTATCAAGAACAATTAATTCCAATACCATGCAAACAATTTGGAGAAACAGGAAAAGAAGTCCTACCAAATGGCTTTTATGAGAAAGAGCACCAGATATGGTGCTGATACTCAAATCAGATGGGATCAAAACAGGGAAAGAAAATTATAGACCAATTTCCCTAATGCATATTGATGTAAAAATGTTAAACCAAATATTAACAAAGAGATAACAGTAAGTTATCACCAGGATAAATAAACCATGACCAAATGGGATTCATACCAGGAATACATGGCTGCTTCAATAACAAGAAAAATTATAAACATATTTGACTGTGTTAATAACCAAACTAACAGAAATCATGATTATATCAATAGATGTAGAAAAAGCATTTGACAAAATCCAACACCCATTCCTATTAAAAATACTAGAGAGCAAAAGAATAAATGGAGTTTTCCTTAAAATGATCAATAGCAATTAGTTAAAACCAAGAGTAAGCATATTATATATAATGGGGATAAACTAAAATCATTCTCAAAAAGATGAGGGAGGAAACAAGGTTGCCCACTATCACAATTACTAGTCTATATTTTATTATAAATGTTAATTTTATCAATAAGAGAAGAAAAAATTAAAGACATTAGAGTGGGTAATGAAACAACATCATCACTCTTTGCAGAGATATGATAGTATACTCAAAGAATACTAGACTATCAACTAAAAAACTACTAGAAACAATCCATAACTTTAAGAAAGTTGCAGGATACAAAACAAATCCATAGAAATCAATAGCATTTTTATATATTATGAACAAAGTCCAGCAGCAAGAGTTACAAAGAGAAATTCCATTTAAAATAACTGTAGATAATATAAAATATTTGTGAGTCTACCTGCCAAAACAAAGTCAGGAACTATATGAACACAATTACAGAACACTTTGCACATAAATAAAGTCAGATATAATCAGTTGGAAAAATATTAAGTACTCATGGGTAGGCTGAACTAATATAATAAAAATGATAATCCTACTAAAATTAATCTATTCAGTCACATCCCAAAGTGCCAAGAAATTACAGAGCCAGAAAAAATAATAACAAATTTCATCTGAAAGAATAAAAGCTCAAGAATGTTAATGGAATTAATGAAAAATATATAAATAAAGGTGACCTTGCTATACCATATATAAAACTATATTATAAAGCAGCAGTCATCAAAACCATGTAGACTAATAGAGCAGTCCATCAATGAAATATGTTAAGTTTACAAAGCACAATAGTCAATGCCTATAGTAATCTTGTGATTGATAAGCCCAAAGACTAAGCTTCTGGGATGAACTCACTATTTTACAATTGCTACGAAAATTGAAAAATAGTATGATGGAAACTAGACATTGAATAACACCATTTAATATCCTGTATTAAAAAAAAAGGTCCAAAAGGGTTGATGGTTTAAACATATAGAATAATACTATAAACAAATTAGAAGAACAAACGGTAGTCTTCTCATAACTGTAGTAAAGTAAAAAATTAATGGTCAAAGAACTAGAATGTGGTATGAAATCAAAGTAGATAATCTTGATCATACTGAGTTTTTTTTAATAAAAACAATATCAATGCTAGCAAGTTTTGAAGGGGAGCAAAAAACTGGGGGAAAATTTTTATGCCCAAGGGTTTTGGTAAAGACCACCTTTCTTGCAAAGAAGACAACTCTGAGATTCCACTACACACCTGTCAGATTGTCTAGAATGACAGGGAAAGATAATGGGGAATGTTGGAGGGGATGTGGGAAAACAGGGACACTGATACATTGTTGGTGGAATTGTGAACACATCCAGCCATTCTGGAGAGCAATTTGGAACTATGCTCAAAAAGTTATCAAACTGTGCATCCCCTTTGATCCAGCAGTGTTTCTACTGGGCTTATACCCCAAAGAGATACTAAAGAAAGGAAAGGGACCTGTATGTGCCAAAATGTTTGTGGCAGCCCTGTTTGTAGTGGCTAGAAGTTAGAAAATGAAAGGGTATCCATCAATTGGAGAATGGTTGAGTAAATTGTGGTATATGAATGTTATGGAATATTATTGTTCTGTAAGGAATGACCAGCAGGATGATTACAGAGAGGACTGGCAAGACTTAATGCTAGTGAAATGAGCAGAACCAGGAGATCATTATATACCTCAACAACGATACTGTTTGAGGATGTGTTCTGATGGAAGTGGACCTCTTCGATAAAGAGAGCCTTAATTGATCAAAGATGGACAGAAACAGCTACACCCAGAGAAAGAACACTGGGAGATGAATATAAACTGCTTGCATTTTTGTTTTTCTTCCCGGGTTATTTATACCTTCTGAATTCAATTCTCCCTGTGCAACAAGAAAACTGTTTGGTTCTGCACACATATATTGTATCTAGTATATACTGTAACCCATTCAACATGTAAAGGACTGCTTGCCATCTGGGGGAAGGGGTGGAGGGAGGGAGGGGAAAAATTGGAACAGAAGTGAATGCAAGGGATAATGCTGTAAAAATTACTCTGGCATGCGTTCTATCAATAAAAAGTTATTAAAAAAAGAAAAAAAAAAGAAAGAGGGGAAAACTAAAATATAACTTGGGAAAAACAAACAAAAAAAAAGATTACATTTCTAAAATACATAAAGAATTGACTCAAATTTATAAGAATACAAGACATTCTGCAATTAATACATGAACAAAGAATATGAACAATTTTCAGATGAAGAAATTAAAACCATTTATAGTGATATGATAAAATGGTCTAAATCAGTATTGATCAGAGAAATGCACATTAAGACATCTCTGAGATACCACTACATACCTCTCAGATTGGCTAAGATGACAGGAAAAGAATGATTTATGTAGTAGTGGAATGTGAGAAAACTGGGATACTGATACATACTTGGCAGAATTGTGAGTTGATCCAACCATTCTGGAGAATCATTTAGAACTTTGGCCAAAGGAACTATTCTGGAGAGCAATTTGGAACTTTGGCCAAAGCATTATCACAAAGTGTGATAATCTTAGCCAGTCTGAGAGGTGTGAAGTGATATCACTTTTATAATTTCTAAATGAATTGCCCTCTCCATGTCTTCTTCCAAGTCAAGTAAAGACTCCCGTTGAAGGTTAAGATGACACTGTCTAAGGCTCAGTAGTTCTGGGCCTCTGAAACTCACAAGTTGGCCTCAAAACCTGGATGTAATCATCTAAAGTTTTCTGTTTTGTTGCCTATAATCAGAAAAGGAAGCATGAATTTGACCAGGCAGCTAGGGCCCCCAAGGCCCAGATTCGGCAATCTATTTGAACTCCTGCTCTAGCTGCCATATTATAAGACTTGTCATATTTGATAATTGGTTTGAGTATGTGCAAAGGTGTTTGCCATGCTGGAAGAACCATGCTAACCCTGACATTATTGGCAGCCACAAGGGATGAGAATCTGCTTATTTCAATAAGTTGACTTCTATAAAGTTGTAGAAATGAAAGTAGGTTCAGTGATGTGGCCTGAAAGAAGCTGTGTTCCTCTTTTTTCTCTTCTTTAACTAGATAACTATTACTAGCCTGAACTGAATATATTTTCTCTATGTTACTATAATCTCTTAATAAATCAATTAAATGAATGACAGAACTTCCAATCACAATATATAGTATTGTGTCCAGATTAGCTCTCTGGAGGACCTCGGTATCAACCCAAGTCCTTGGTCTTAAAGGAGAAATGATGAGGCGAGACTCACATGGATGGTCAAAACATGAAGTCCATTTATTACAAATTCTGTCACCCTTATATGCCCTAATACCCTTATATAACCAAAGCAACACTGTGCATATGCTAACTATATATTATACATGCTGGACCACATAAACAACTTGCTATTGTATGGAGATGACTCTTTGCCACTTGGTATCATTCTGCTTCAACTACAACACAAGTTGTCACTACCTCCTGACTTCACAGGAAGGCTGAGAGTCCTTAAGGGAGTCAGGGAGCAGAACCAGACATTGTTAGCCAGTTCTCTCTGGACTGAAAGGTCTTATACCTCACTCAGAATTCCCCTACTATCTGTGAACCTCTACAGATAGAAAGCCACAATCACAATAGTTTTTGTCTCCAGAGAGATTGCATAATATAACATTCAAACAACATATACTCAGAAATTATTATACATTATGCATAGATTTTATATATATATATATATATATATAATTTTAATTAAAGGTTTTTATTTTAAATATATATATGGATAATTTTTGACATTTACCCCTATAAATGCCTGTGTTCTATTTTTTCCCTCATTTCCTCCCCCCACCTCAGTAATGATCCAATAATACATGTGATTTTTTGAGGACAAAGATCTAATAACTATAGAAATCTGAAAGACTCTCTCCTATGAGCTCATACTTGAATTGATACTTGAAGATAGCTAGAATATACAAGAAACAGGTGGGAAGCATGAGAATTGTAAGTATAAAGTATTGTCTGAATTGCTGCTTTGAGTGAAGGGTAATTATTTCTAGAATAAATAGTCCCTATATTTATTCACAATCAAATGAATAATATTTGAAAAAAGTGATTAGCACAAATGCCGGTACATAATAGTTGCTATATAAATCCTTCTTTTCCTTTTTCTAGATTCTCATGCTTTTGTCATCATCATCATTTGTCATCATTGTCATCATATCTTCTATGATAAGAGCCCTTTAAGATGGAATTTTGTGCAGTGATTAAAAAAATCAACAGCACTTTTAAAATTGCTTATTATATAGCACATAATAGTGTGTATAATAGACTCTGTGAAAATAAAGACAAAACCTCTCTATCATTGCAAGTAACTAAGAGACTTGTAATTCAGTTCTAGATCTGTCCATGGCTTCTTTTATGACTTTGGTCAAGGTGATATAGAACTATTTGTTTTGATATTTAGTGGTAGTGTCTGGGCTAGAAATAGCTGTCTATCTAATGCCCTTTCTCAGATTCTTTGGAAAAATATAGAATGAATATTAGTCCACAAAAAAGTTAGAGTGTCCTAAATAATATACCAACAGTTATTTTCATAATGTCTCACCCAAAGCTCTGTGTCTACTGAAATATTTATATTAGAAAGAAAGTGTTCTCTTTGATAATTTTCTCTTCTTGGAAAATTTTTTGTCACCTGTTCTTAAGAAATAATTCTATCGTTTAAAAAAAAAAGAACATTTTTTATAAACATCAATTTTAGCACTACTGAAACCCAGAAATACCCCAATAGTGTTAGTTCCATGACTTGGAATTTTATGCAAATTCCATGACATATGTTCATGCATAATAACTTAAGAGAGCCATGATCTCAAACACAAGACTACAGATAATCATGGCTAAATAAATAAATACTGAAATACTTTTTGAAATTTATTGAATATAGAAAATACACACATGTATGTATATGTACAGACATACAAATACATATATATGTTCACATATTTGTGTGTGTTACTGTAACACCAGACTCACTGCAAACAGATTATATATTTTATTTGTTAAGTAAATGAATAAACAATAAAATGTAACAAAGATGAGAGTCAGTTCAAATTTTATCTTAGCATTCCAAACTTAGAAGAATGTCTACCACTGATACTTTTTAACTCTGGAGAAGCTACAGAACTTAGCACATAGTAAACTGCAACAATGGCTTAAAAGAGTTAAAAACAGATAATTAGCATAGATTAGCCATGATAATGTATTTTCTATATTCAATAAATTTCAAGAAGTATTTAAATATTTATTATGTAATGTTGGAAAAACAGAGGAAATTAGAGATTAGAGAGTTTAATATTTTATTGTAGAGCTTAGACTAGTTGGTGATATTGAACTTGTATATCAAAAAATACAGCATTGAATGTGAAATTTCAGGGATTTTTATAGGACTCCAGGGAGAAGGGAAAGAAAGACAGGAGATGGAGAGCACTGGTGAGTGGGAATTTTCAGTGATGGACCATAAATTTAGTTGTAGCAGGCTGGGGGTGAGGACCATAAATTATGAGAAGTTGGGAGTGAAGAAGGTAGTCAAGCTAGAGACAGGGAATCTGAAATAAGAGAGATAGAGGGTACCAGCAAGGTATCTGAGATGAGCCATCAGCTTTATGGAATGCTAAGGACTCTTAATCCTAATTTATATCAGTCCTAATGGTCTGAAAAGGGCATACTAACTCACAAAAATTGAGATATTATAATTCAGGGAAACAAATGCAGGGAAGCTAATATATTATATAATTCAGGGAAACTGAGGCAGAACAATTCAAGGAAATTGAAGAATAACAAAGGAAACTGTGGCATAACAATTATCTATGCTAGGTATTTGTGACATAAACTAATCAGTTTTTTGCCCTCTAAAAATTAAATGCTACCAGACATATATGAAGGATATTAAAATACATGATTTCTTTTATTCAAAAGTTGGATTAAATTGGGGTTTCTTTGTAGCCCAGGCAATTTTGTACCTTAATGGATAGAGATAAATTGGCAATATGAAGATCACAATTTTGATTGCATACTCAAAATTAACAAGCAAGTACATTTGCATGATATTCTAGAATGAACTTGAATGATTACCTAGCAAGTAAATGTAATGTTCTGGCTAGCTTTCTGGAGGATCTCAGGACTAGCTTTGATCTTAGAGGAGGAATGCAGGAGACAGGAGAGCCACCAGAAGGATGGTCAAAAATGGAAGGTCCCATTTTCAGTCCTTTTCAGCCCTTAAATATCTTGGTATGATTATATCATTACAGCATACCATGTATGTATGAAATAGAGAACCATTACATCACTATGCTAAGTACTAAGTATTTGTATACTACTAAAGAACCATAATCTCATCAATTCCAAGTGAGTTAACACCTTGTTGTAGGTATCCTCCTTTCAAGTATACTTCTCTAAAGTTCTGGCCCTCTACAAGTAAACACTGGATCCAGCAAGAAAACATCAATTTCAGGAGTATCAAGTCATTTTTCCTGTTTGTAGGCACACAGACCCAAAGTTTAAATTGTCTGTTATTCATATTTCTTACATTTTTATATTTTGAATAAATATGTTGGGGACTTCAATAATTTAGTCATATAAAATTCCCCTTTTCAAAGGAATTCCCTAGATAGGAAAATGACTACCAAGGAAGTACTTATTCTGTTACTATTGTTGAGTGAATTTGAACAAAGGGAATTTGCATTTGAGTACACAGATCATTTAGCTCCTACACTCCTGATGTTCCTTCAGAGATGGGGATTTACAAGAAAGTAGTCAAGAGAGGAAGGATTGAGAACATAAAATGAGGAATATTTTAATTCTATTTGTATAAAATAGAGTTGTTTTGCTTTTTTCACTGTTTTCAGGTGCTAATCAAATGCAATATTTATACTGCACTTAGTACAGTTCCTGGCATATAGTAGGTACTTACTAATTATTTATGCTCTTCCATTCTTCCTTTAGAAACATATGCAGAATCTTCATGTAGTCTTCTTACACATTTCTACTTTAACAGATTGCAATAATGATTGAGATAATCTGAACCTAACATTGAAAGGTAATTTTTCTCACTTTCAGAAGTGGCTAGCAGAATTTAAGAGAGAAACCCAGTTATTTGGAAATAAATTCATTTCTTTCAATGTACAAATGAAGAAGACAATCATCTTATTCAAGCCTTCAGTTTGCAAAGGAAAAAAAAAAGAAATCTTTTTGAAAAGGCTGTGGCCCTATATTGTAATATGATAAGCTGTGAATGACTTACCTATTCTCAGCAATACAATGATCCTAGACAACATTGAAGGGCTTATGATGAAAAATGCTATCCATCTCTAGAGAAAGAACTGATGATGTCTGAATACAGATTAGGGCAAGGTTTTGTTTTGTTTGCTTTGTTTTTCATTAGCTGTTTTTGAGGGAGTGCCTATTTTCTTTTACAATGTGACTATTATGAAAATGTTTTTCATGACTACTCCTGTATAACCCATATTTGTCTTCTTGATAGAGTGGAAGATAAGAAAGGAGGAAGAGAATTGGGAACTCAAAGTTTCGAAAACAAATGTTGAAAATTGTTTTTACATGTAACTGGGAAAGACAAAATACTAAACATTTTAAAATAAAAAAAAGGAAAAGGAAAGTGTACTAATTTTATATTTTTCTGATATGTGGAGGTGGTTGCAGTCAAGACAGATTATGAAGTACAAATCAAAAAGCTGTTATAATTCATGGAGAAGTCATATCATTCCTGATCCTTCCTTCAAAACATAAATCAGGTGCCTTCATTTCTTGATGTCCACAGTTACTGGCACTATTTCTTCATCTCTGAAATTACTTTGAATTTACCTTGCATATGCATTTTTCTCCTCTTATGTGTTTAGGTTACACCACTTTTCAGCTCTATCAAATCCTCCTAATAGAATATAAAATCTTGAAGGATGAATTTATTTCACTTATACCTTTAGTATTTCCAGTTCCTTATATATATATATATATATATATATATATATATATATAATATGCTCTTAGGAAATGCTTGCTGAATTGAAATTGAATACTATGACAAATGGAAACTGGGAACTACTAATAAAGGCATAACTCTATTCTTTTAGAATGAAATCAAAATCTATATCAATTAGAAGAGGAAAAAAATCCACTGCTTATTACTTAAAAGATTGAACTTTTTTGATCCTACTTAAATTCTAAGTTATTAAATTTTAAATGTTAATAAAAATATTATGACCTTGGAATTTTAGAAAAGCAAATATGAAACCCACTGCACTTCCCTTAAAGGTAGATTGATTTTCATGTAGCCTGAAGACTGCAACAGGATATATTGGTTGTAGGATATAATTCATGCAATATTTTATTCATAATCTACAATATGTAACATTTTTTCTCTCAACATATCATAACATTATTGGAATGTAGTTTATGGAACTTTTAGCCAGTATTGGTCAACACCTACCTCAGCCATGGGGAATATTTTAATTAAATTATATCACAGTAAATAGTCAGTGATACCTAGTATAGAAAGAACAGAGGTGAGAGAGGGGAAAGTGACCAGAAACTGAAATGAGCTATTTTCCATTTGATATGAAAAGTCAAACAGTGCCACCTAATGCCAGCTCTCTCTGGAAAATGCGATCCTTTTATATAATTGGGTCATAGCTAGTGATCTTGGAAAAGGGCTGTGTTTAGCTCCTCATGTCAGGAAACCTAATCCGATTTTGCAATAAAAGGATAAAAACTATATCGTTTTAATGTATCAAATTGAAATTATCTGTTTTGCAACAGCAATAATTAACTTTCTCCAGGTAAAAGGGCAACAGTGGGAAATTTTACTAACTCTAACACACAGGGAAAAAAATCAGAAGAACAAATATAAGAAAACACCGTAAAACTCTATGAAAGGAATGGCCATGGATCCAAATCCATACATTTGTGGCTCAGTACTAGAAGACATGACTAAGGAAAAAGCAGCTGAAACAAAGAGCAAGTTTTTATTTATCCAAGGTTTTTTGTTTATTTGTTTTGTTTTGTTTTGTTTTTTTATGAGTAAGGTACTTTACTAGCCACTGGGGGATACAGAGGCAAAAAAACAAAAAAAAAAAAACAAAAAACTATTGTTCTTGACTTGAATGCTTTCTCCCAGAAACCATTTGATATGAAGGAGCTTAGAATATAGGAATGGTGTGGGATATAATATTTACAGAAATGCAACAATGCAACATAATGTATAAAAGGGAGCAGGGACAATTAGAAGGATCAGGAAAAGTTTCCCAAATCTGTAAGGGAGCTTAGAATTCTAATTGGCAGTCTTAAGAATCAAATTCATTGCAGACCTGGTGAATAGCTGGTGCTAAAGCATAAAGTTGGGAGGTGGACCTAAAGTTATAGAAATGCCAGGAAGGCCAATTTGATTGTAAAAGAGGAGTTTCATGAAAAGCAGAAATTACTATTTCTTCTTTCACTGCATAATAATAAGAATTTTTTTTTTTTATTGATGTATGTAGTGTAATTAGTGCAAGAATTAGAGTGAGGGCCACACTTATAAGTTTGGTAGAAAGAAAAGAAGAACAATGATTTAGGATTCAGAAAATAAGAATTTAAATTATTTCTTTGATTCTTTTTACCAATGTGATCTTAAAAAAGTAAATTAATTTTCTGGTCATCAATTTATTTACCTGAAAAAAAAATGAAAAGTTAGTATTATGTCGGAAAAGTGAGGCAAAAAGAAATTATGTAAATTTCACAATGAGTAAGTCTAAGGTAGTATTATAACTCTGGACTATGACTCTTGCCATCTATATACCCAGTCAACCACCATTTATTAAGTAATTACTATGTCATAGGAATTGTGCTAAAGAGAAAGAATATAAAACATACAAAAATAAACTTAGAACTAACTTCTGCCTTCAAGAAGTTTACATACTAATGAAGAAATATGTATATTTTAATAGGTAAATATAAGATGATTTCTTTTTTTTGTAATAGTATTTTATTTTTCCAAATACATGCAAAAATAATTTTCAGCATTTACCTTTCCATAACCTTGGGTTTCAATTTTTTCTCCCTTTCTCCCTTTCTCCCTCCTCATCAACATAGCCAATATTCTGACATAGGTTAAACATTCATTTCTTCTGAACATATTTCCATATGTGTCACACTGCATCAGAAAAATCAGATCAAAAGGAAAAACACACACACACAGACAAAAACAATCAAACAACAATGACCTCCCAAAAAAGTGAAAATATTATGCTTTGAATTACATTGAGTAGCCATAGTTCTCTCTCTAGATGCAAATGGCACTTTCCATCACAAGTCTATTGGAATTGCTTTGAATCACCTCATTGCTGAAAAGAGTCAAGTCCATCAGAGTTGATCATCACATAATGTTGTTGCCGCTGTGTACAATGTTCTCTTGCTTTAATTTACTTCACTTATCATCAGTTCATGTCTTTCCAAGTTTTTCTATAATTAGCCTACTTATCTAAGATGATTTCTAAGTGCTTATGCTTTCTGTTATATCTATATTTGACAGATTTTCTTATCTCTCTTAATTTTTCTGTAGTATGGAGTTCTAGTCACTTCCTTAATTGTTGTTGAGTTATCTGTCCCCATTTTTTTCTTTCATGTTCAGATTGCTTGAAGAAAATTAACAAGATTGAAGACATATTTAAAATTGTAAATTTTTACAAAACCCTAAATGAACAAGTTAGGCAGGTGAAAACATTTACTGGGGCAGGAGGGTTGAGAGGATGTAGATATCTATAAATATATTTGCCTTTAAAGATAAATTACTCACTTCTATGGCTCCAAGAAGATGTATCAAGTACAGTGGGCACATAATGATAAAACTGCCATAGCAATCGGTTTAAACATTTTAAGGGTACCAGCTGGCTTCTAATCCTTTGCTACCCTTAACATGTGAACATGTCTACTGAGGAACATATGAGAACAGTTCCTCCCAATATCCATGAAGCAGACACTATGGAACACTTAGAATTTGATGAGATAACAAAGATTCCCAGGTCACCCACTTCATTCCAGGTCTTCCCCAGTCATTTTGACTTTTATCACTGGGCTTCAACGATTCTAAAAGACAGAGTGAGGCTGGGGACTTTGTACAGCACTACCTCACTTAAATACATTTCTTTCATAAATCAAGCGATTAATAGATGCTATCATTGGTCATCTTCAAAACAAAGGATAAACAACATTGAAGTCTGATTTGCACTGAACTACCTAGCCTACCTGTGATGTTCTTGGTATTGTGTTGAAAACCACATTTAAAAAACAAATGCTGGGCCAGTAAATACAAAGAGCACAATAACCATGAAAATACCATGTATGAAGCCATATAATTATAGGATTAAATGCTCTTTTATTTAACTTCAGAGTTAGATGGTTTACTTAGTTCAATTCATATCTGACTAAAAGTCCCTTCTACAACATAATGGACAAAACATTTTCTGGCCTCTGCTTTAAGACTTCAAACTAGAAAGAAACAGTTCATTATGTCCTAATGCATCGCAAGCCTATTTTAGATGTTTTAAGTTGATGCTTTAAAAATATCTTCCATGGATCCCCTAGAATCTTGGAGTCAGAAGGAATCCTTCAAGATCACCCAGTACCTGATTCTAGGTCAATTCATTCCTGAATATTAATTTACTAGACAAGTCATATTTATCAGATTCCCTCCTTAAACTCCACTTTCTTTACCTCATATATGGTAACAATATCTAGCCTCTCTCAGAGCATAGCTAAAAGAAAAAGACATCTTAAACATTAACACAATGTGATCCTCAATATACTATCAAGAATGACCCTCAAGTCATATAGTTTAACTTCTTTATTAAGTGAAAAATCTAAGGGCAAAAAAGATTTATAAAGTGATATTTGAAAGTCAAAGGGGATTTTTCAGGTCATTTAGTGCTACCCACTCATTTGAGCAACTGAAACCCAGAGTTTAAGTTGACTAGACCACACAGATAGCAAGTGACAAAAAAAGGATTCAAATTTTCATTCTCTGATTACAAATTCATTACTCTTTCCATTGCTCCATTCTGGCTATTTATAGACACATGGTTGGTGTCTCTGTTTCATTCCCCAGCATTAGTCATTTGTCTATTTAGAGTTGCCTAGAGGCAAAGGAAAGACTAATTTATCTGGATTCTATTGGAAGCACAACATTTTTTCTTGGATCAAACTCTAAAGGGTTTAAAAGAAAAAGGTCAATATGTCACATATGCAAACAAACCTCCAGTGATAAATCTGTACAATGCCATGAAATTTATTAGTACTATGTAGTCTATTTCTTAAAAAAATTATATATATATATATATAATATATATATATATATATTATATATATATATATATATATGCACATATATATAAAACTCTAGTCAATTAACTTAGGGACTGTCTTAATTAAGAAAATGAGCTAACAAGAGCAATCTTTTTTTTTTTTTAAATCTCCTCTTCTAGACTTATTCTAAATATACACAAAGGTCCACATTTTTTCCAGAATCAAATTGACCAAAATCACTTCTGGATAGGAAGAATCCTTATTGTTGACATGGGAAACAACAAGCAAAAGTCAATAGCTGTCATGTCCCAAAAATTCCTTAAATATTTTAGATACTCAATTAAAGAATAGATTCCAGTCTGTGATTTTCGGGAATCTCATGAGAAGACAGATACATCTTGAGCTAAATTTGACTATTCAACCAGATTGTTGCTATTGACCAGAGTGACTACAAGTGAATCAAAGCAGACTAGGAAAAATGATAAATTTTCTCAAAGTGAGTTGTAAAAAGATGAGCTTATGAAAGTACCAAGTATATATTATAACAAATATTCTTTTTTAATTGTACTTTTTATTTTCAAAATATATACATGGATAATTTTCAACATTTACCCTTACAAAACCTGATATTCTAATTTTTTTCCTCCCTTCACTATACTCTCTCCTCTAGTCAGCAAGTGATCCAATATATGTTAAACATGTGCAATTCTTCTATACATATTTCCATAAATATCATGCTACTCCAGAAAAAAACACATCAAAAAGGGAAAAAAAAAGAGAAAGAAAACAAAAAAGTGAAAATACATGTTGTGGTCTACATTCAGTTCCCACTGTCCTCTCTCTGGGCACAGATGATTTTCCTTAACAACAAGACTTTCTTTATCAAGTTTTTGGAACTAACTGGAATCTTGCTGTTGCTGTTTATAATGATCTCCTGGTTCTGTTCATTTCATTTAGTATCAGTTCACATAACTATCTCCAAGACACTCTGAAATCATCCTGCTGACCATTTATTATAGAATAATAATATATTCAATAACATTTTGATACCATAACTTATTTAGCCATTCTCCAAATGATGGGCTTCCACTCAGTTTCCAGAATAATAAACATCTAATAATGTAAACAGATGCAAATGAATTTCTATTTTGCAAGCTGAATGTAGTCTCATTTAAAAATGTATGTATGCATATAAGTATATGAAATCTAACAGCAAATGTCAGTGCATATAAATCATTTTTGTATTATAAATTATATTTTAATTAATTTCAGTATATGAGATTATCATCCCCCCTCCTCTCTCTTTCTCTCTCTTTCTATATATATCCCATCTTTTCCTATTAAATATTAGCTTCATGGAGAGAGCTAATATAAAAAAGTTATATTTATTTTTCTTTTTCTCTCTTGACAAACCCAGTATTTGGCACTTGAGAGGCCCCTAGTAAATATTTTTTGATTACCCTGCTATATTATAAAAATTATAGCATGCAAGGAAAAGAAAAGAAAAATACACCATTAAACAACATTTCTCCTTATAGATATATAGATGAGATATTTTGTGGTGGAAGGGATTATTTTGTAAATAATATTATTATTTTCACATGTTTTTATTCTCCTTAGACTCTGAGATCATAGGATCACAGTTTTGGAACTATAGCTGATCACTTACTGAGCATATCTAGCTCAATCTTTTGTTTACATATGAAGAACAGTGCCCAAGGAAGGTTAAGTTTCTTACTTAATGTCATACAAATATGGAAATAATAAACCAAAGACTTAAACCTACATCCCCTGATTACAAATCTGCTTTACTGACAACCAAGAAAAACGTATCAATTAGCAATTTGAATTTTGTTTTTATTTTAGGATTGATGAATCCCAAAGAGGATTCTGGGATGAAATGCATAAGTATTACATAGAATTTGTATGAGTTGGGTTTGTAGGAGTGGAGGGCATATCCATATTGACTATATATAATAGTTTGAAAAGCATGCTCAACATTTTCTAATTTAGTATAATGAAAAGTAATATAGTTATCCTGTATAGTGGATATAGAGTCAGTGTCAGGGTCAAGAATAGTCAAATTTAAGCTCAGGGTCTGATAAATATTTTCCTGTGTTAACTTGAGCAAAATATATAACCTCTAAGTTCCCTCTTAGAAACTTTCCCAGAAAAAGTTTCAGAAAAGCTTCCCATTTAATGTTAAAAGAAAATTTAAACTTGGACTGTTGAGTCCCCTAAATTGATAAAAAATCGTAGGTCCAGGAAACAAATAAATGTATGGATAGATAAATAAATGAGCTAATAAATTAATGATTAATAATCAAATAAACAAAGAAATAAATAAAGATAACATCATGATACATCATTCCTCACCAGATAAAACAATATGTGTGTGTGTTTGTGTGTGTGTATGTATGTATGTATGTATAAGCAAATAAGTGAAGAAATAATAAACAAATAATATTGGAATAATATGAAAATCTCCACAGCCAGTTAGATTTACATGTGAATTCTACCAAACATTTAAAGAACAATTAATTCCAATACCATGCAAAATATTTCAAAACAGAGGGAAAAAAGTACTCCTGCCAAATCCCTTTTATGACACATACATGGTACTTTTACCTAAACGAGGTAGGATGAAAACAGAGAAAGAAATTATAGACTATTTACCTTAATGAATATTGGTGTAAAAATCTTAAATAGAAGACTAGCAAAGAGATTATAGAAAGTCATCCCCAGGATAATTACATAAATCATGGCCGAGTAAGATTTTTACCAGGAATGAAGAAAGAGTAGGAGGGGAAGGATACTGACAAACTAGGTGAAAAGGATGAAGAAATAGACAGGAAATGAGTTAAGTACAATTCTAATGAAATTAAGGAGTGGAATGTGGTGCTTCACAGGCAGGAGCCATTAGGGCATTACCCATCCCCAGACCTACTTCCCTCAATTAACCCTTCATGGGTAGAGGGAGAAAGAGGAGGGGGAAGGGCAGTGACACAATCAGCACCACCTATGAAGCAGTCTATGATAAGATTACAAAAGGCACTAGTTAAAGCTAAAAAAGAAGGACAGGACATATCTGGTTTAATAGAAGCATACCCTGCTATTGAAGAGTTTGACTCTTCAGGTCATCAAAGGAGAATATATACTCCTTTTGATCCAGAAAAAAAATAAAAAGATTTGAAAAAAGGGTTACAATCTTTATGGGGCTACATTATCTTATGTTAACATGGTACTAGAGAATTTGGTTTATGAAATTTTAACCCCTAGTGATTGGAAATCTATAGCAAGAACATGTTTAGAACCTGGGCAAAACTTGTTGTGGCTTTCAGAGTACAGTGAACTAGGTAGAATACAAGCCCAATGAAAAAGGCAAACTGGAGTTAATATAGAAATCACCTTTGACCAATTAAGAGGTAAAGGTCAGTATGCAGATGCTTCAGCACAGATTAAATACTCTTTGATAGCATATGAGCAAATTGCTATTGCTGCTATCAAAGCCTGAGGCTCCCTTCCAAGACAAAAAGAGAGAGGGGAAGCCTTCACAGAAATAGAGCAAGATTCAAATGAATCTTTTGCTGATTTTGTGGGATGTCTGCAAATAGCTGTCATATGAATGATTAGAGAAAATGCAGCTACAGGAATTATTATAAGACAACTGGCTAAGGAAAATGCTAATGAGGTTTGTAGAAGAATTATTCTGGGACTACACAAGGAAGCTCTGTTGGAGGAGATCATAAGATGCTGTGCCCCAATGCTCATAAATGCCTTTTATACCCAGCATATTTTGCAGAACATGGAAAGATAGGTCCCTCTAGATAAGGGACTTGCAGAGAGACTCATCAATGCTTTCAGTGTGGTAAAGTAGAGCATCTGAAAACTCAATGTATGCACAGAGATAGAGTGAGAGGACAGGATGAGACAACAAGACTCAAAACCTTAAATTCAAAATGCCACAAGGGCTTCCACTGGGCCTCAGAATGTAAATTGAATCAGGGAAACAAGAGGCGGGTCCAGCTCCAAGACCTCAAACAAAAGACATGTGGAGCATGATAACAGCAAGATTACATCCAAATAGTCTTTTGAAATTCAGTACTCTGGTATAATAAATAAGCAGAGAAGCAATCTGATGGAAAAAAAGAGATTATATGATCAATCAGTCAAAAAGCAATCAGATGGGAAAAAGGGATTACAATTGGGGAGAATATAGGCTTTTTAACCCAACAGAAGGCAGCGTCCAGAGCAAGCAGCTCCAATATAATTGCCAGTTGATGAGGAGAGAGCCAGAAAGTGGTGAATGGAAGGGACTAGACAGGTTAACTGCTTGGGAGAAAGGATTTGCTTTTATCTCTACAGATGGAAAAGGAATCAAATAAGTGCCAACAGGCACCTTGAGAAAGAGCCAGAAAAAGAGAAAAACCTTAAAACAAAGGAGAAGACCTAAGAAACATCTGATACTGAAAGAGCATGACTGATAGACTGTTACAGGACTTTAAAACCAGCAGGAATCATTGGATTCCCTGAGATAGAAAATTGTTAATAAGACTGTTGCAGAACTTCAAAACCAGCAGGAATCACTGGATTCTCTGGCACATGAAGTAATGGACAATAGATTGGTTTTGGACTATTTCTAGGACTTATAGACATGTATAATTCTTCATATTGATTCATGTTGTTTGTTATGTAATACCTCCCATGTTACTGGATTTATGTTTACCTTTTTCAAGTGAAACCCTTTGAAATCTGCTGATTACCCATTTTCTTTTGGTTTTCATATCATTTCCTGAGATATCAAGGAGGGCATGATCACCTCTTTTTTGTTGTTTTAACCCCTCTTTTGAAGAGTCAGTGAAGGTGTGATCACCTACTTTTTTGGGGTTCTTACTCCCTGAGAATTCAGAGAGGGCATGACCACCTATGTTCTTAAACAAAAGAAAGTGGGATATGTTATGGGTCAGAACTCTTGTACTTAAAACAAGGATTGTTACAAGGTGTTAAGTCAGTGGAATTGATAATATAATGGTTATCTAGTTTAGCATGGTGATTAATAGTTATCTAATCTCAGTATGATTGATTTAATCTTACAACAAATAATGGTTTCCTAGTGATATAATGGCTGGTTTATACTCAATGTAGAACATATAAACTCGGACAAACTGAGCCAGGGTCAGAGTCAGATTCTTTCACTTAATCTCACATCACCATAGTGCCTAGCCTCCTGAACTTCCCCCACTGAGACCAAGGCTGGTCTGAAAGACTCTCCAGAAAGCTGCCCAACCCTAGGCAAGGAGTTAATAAAGAATTTGGACTATAACACCTGGCTATTCTTGTAGTGATTACTTTACTGAAAATAAGACTGACCCAGAAACCTCCAGAAAACCAACAAGAACACTACAGACAAGATTAGAAGGGAAGCAGTTAATTTGGAAAACATTATTGCATTTAAGAGTTCTGATAAAGTCCTCATTTCTAATATAGATACATACATACATATATATATATATATATACATACACATATATACATATATATATACACACACATATATATACATATATACATATATATATATATATATATATATATATACACACATACACACACACACACACACACACACATATATATATATATGACTCAAATTTATATGAATTCAAGCCATTATCCAATTGATCAGTGTGCAAAGGATTTGAAAAGACAGTTTTCAAATGAAGAAATTAAAACATTTGTAGTCATATGAAAAGTTGCTCTAAATCAGTATTAATTGCAGAAATGCAAATTAAAACAACTCTGAGATATCCCCTACATACCTCTTAGATTGGCTAAGATGACAGGAAAAGACAATGATAAATAGTGGAGAGGATGTGGTAAAACTCAAACTCTAATACATTGTTGTTGGAAGTGTGACTAGAGTCAACCATTCTGGAGAGCCATTTGGAACTATGCCCAAAGAGTTATCAAACTGTGAATACCATTTGACCCAATAATATTTCTATTGGGCTTATATCCAAAGAGATCTTAAAGGAGGGGCAGGGACTCACATGTGCAAAAATGTTTGGGTCAGCCCTTTTTGTAGTAACAAGAAACTGGAATCTGAGTGGATGCCCATCAGTTGGAGAATGGCTGGATAAGTTATAGTTTATGAATGATATGGAATAGTAAAAATGATAAGAAGGATGATTTCAAAGAGGCCTATAGAGACTTATATGAACTGCTGCTAAAGGAAATGAACAGAACCAGGAGATCATTGTACCTGCCATCATTAACATGATATGATGATCATTTCTAATGGATGTGTAGATGATTCAATCAGTCCCAATGATCTTGAGGAGAGCCATCTACATCCAGAGAGAGGGAGGTGAGAACTAAGTGTGGTTCATAACATAGCATTTTCACTTTTTTTTTTGTTGTTTGTTTGCATTTTCATTTCTCACTCATTTTTCCAACTCTTGTGCAGGAAGATACTTGTATAAATATTTATGCATATAATGAATTTAACATACATGTATACCATGTTTAACATATATTGGACTACTCGCTATCTAGAAGAGGGGATTGGGGAAGAGGAGAAATTGGAACATTGGATTTTGCAAGGGTTAATGTTGAAGAATTATTCATGCATATGTTTTGAAAAATTAAAAAAAAATTAATAAAAATAAAAGATCAGCAGGATGATTTCTGAGATGCCTCTAGAAACTTGCATGCACTGATGCTAAGTAAATTGAGCAGAACCAAGAGATTATTGTACATGGCATCAACAAGATTATATGAAGATCAATTCTGATATGCATGCCTCTTTTCAACAATGAGACGATTGAGGCCAGTTCCATTGATCTTGTGATAAAGAGAGCCATCTACACCCAGAGAGAAAGAGAGGACTGTGGGAACTGAATATAGGTCACAACATAGCATTTTCACTCTTTTTATTGCTTGCTTGCATTTTACTTTCTTATTTTTCTTTTTTGATCTGATTTTTCTTATGCAGCATGATAACTGCATAAATATGTAAACATATATTGGATTTAACACATTTTAATATTCTTAACATATATTGTTTTACTTGCCATTTAGGGAAGGATGTGGAGGGAAGGGAAGGAAAAAAATTGGAACACAAGGCTTTACAATGATCAATGTTGAACAATTATCTATTCATAAATTTTGAAAACAAAAAAGCTGTAATAAAAATAATAAAAATTTTAAAAATTGAAGATGCATTACATACAACTTGTTATTAATTTCAAATATATTACAAAGTTATCATGTGATTATCTCTTCCCCCTTTTTTCTACCCTGAACTTTTAGATGGCTACCATTAGACACAAATCTGTATGTGTGTATATACATAAGTATATAAGACATATATACATATATATTCAAATAGGTGTATATGATATATATATACATATACAGTAAATGTGTATAGATATATTTGTTCATACATTTATTCATTCTTATGACATTCTTTTTTCTGAATTAAGCATCTTTCCTCATTGAATCTTTGTTGTCAATTTGGAGATTGAAAATAGTCAGAATTTGGTTGATTTAAATGATATTGTTATTACTATATAAAATATTGTCTGGATTTAATTTTTTTCATTTTTTATCTCATAAAGTTCTTTCCATGCTTTTCTAACATTATCCAGGTCATCCTTTCTTTATTTTATTTTTATTTTTTAATTTTTAATAGCTCTTAATTACAAGTTATATGCATGGGTAATTTTACAGCACTAACAATTGCCAAACCTCTTGTTCCAATTTTTTCCCCTCCTTTCCCCCACCCCCTTCCCTAGATGGCAGGATGATCAATACCTGTTAAATATGTAAAAGTATAAATTAAATACAAAATAATTATATATGTCCAAACCGTTATTTTGCTGTACAAAAAGAACTGGACTCTGAAATATTGTACAATTAGCCTGTGAAGAAAATCAAAAATGAAGGCAGGCAAAAATATAGGGATTGGAAATTCAATGTAATGGTTCTTAGTCATCTCCCAGACTTCTTTTGCTGGATGTAGCTGGTTCAGTTCATTACTGCTCCATTGGAACTGATTTGGTTCATCTCATTGCTGAAGATGGCCAGGTCCATAAGAATTGATCATCACATAGTATCATTATTGAAATATATAATGATCTCCTGGTCCTGCTCATTTCACTCAGCATCAGTTTGTGTAAGTCTCTCCAGACCTTTCTGAAATCATCCTGTTGGTCAGCTCATCCTTTCTTATAAGTAGAGTATAATATCCCATCATGATCTTTTACCAAAATTTCTTTAGCCATCTCCTAATTGATGAGCATTTTTACATTTTCCAATTCTTTGCCACCACAAAGAGTCCTGCTCTACATATTTTAGGATAGGCAAGTTCATTCCTATTTTCCTCAGTCATCATTGACAAATAGTCGTATTTCTAGGTTAAAGTACTTTTGGGCACAATTTCAAACCTCTCTCTAAAATGATTGGATCAATTCATACATTTCACAACTTTGAATTAAGGCCCCATTTTTTTCTGTATTCCCTTTAATTTTCATCAATTTCTACTTCTATTACTTCATATAATCTTGTAAATTTAAAATGTTATCTTGATAGATTAATAAATTAATCTATTTTAAAATACTTTTTATACTTGTGAGGGCAGATTCTCTTATGTGGCTAAGATACACCTACCCAAGATATAAAACAACTGTGCTGCATCATTATAGCTCACTAATAAATTGTTTCAGTAAAATTCCATTAGGCAGAAAATTAATTTCTTTACTTATCAATTTTGGATATAAGTTAATAAAATGGCAAATTTATATGCAGGGTATGGCTGTGTACTTTGTCATACAAAATGTTCATTTGATGCGCTTCTTATAATGAAACAAATGATGCTGCACTAAGCCATTGTCCCTTTATTCAAGGAAGATAAATACTTCTAATTTGCAATGCATGCAAGAACTTTGTTATATGGGGTAAATTGAATGTCTGAAGGTGGGCAATTTTCCCCAAATATACATTCAAATAAAATTTCTTGAATTCCATACAAAGGCAAAATGATAAATTTAAACAGAACTTTCTTTTCCCCAAAGAAAATCAATCTCTTACTAAAAAGAAGGAAATCAATATACAGAAGAGTTATTTCATCAGACTTGGAATGGCAACTAGATTCATGTCTAAAGGTTGAGAGTATCTTTGTTTTTTCAATCTTTAGTTCTCCTTCACTGTAATTTAAGTAGTGTTTGTAACAGAAGGAGAAAGGAGAGGGAATTGGGGACATCCATTTCAGCTATCTTTCTCTTGTACATATTAAACACCTGTAGAGAACCATAACTCTGAAAAAGTGTACTTGAATCAGGGACAGCAGGGTGCTTATAGTTAAGCACCTACTATGTATGAGATAATTGTTCTCTAAACATATATTTAATGTGATATGGTGATGTAATGGCACATGCTCGGTGTGCTCTAGTGATGTAATCATACTGAGGCATTTAAGGGAGTTCTCAGACACAGAAGACTTTTTCAGCCACAGGCACAGAACAGTCAGACACAGACACAGAAAAGATTTGGGACTCCATCTTTGACCAGCCTAGTAGTAGTTATCCTGCCTCCTTCACTCCTCCACTAAGATCAAGGCCTGCGGCTGCCTGAGGTCCTCCAGAGAGCTAGTCCGGCCATTATAAACATCCTGTATTGCTTTAAATGATACTTGTACATCAGGCATCAGTACAACTATCATCACCCTTGTAAAACTTTTTAGATGCCCTCTAGTTTAGCAATATTATTCCTAAAATAGGATCCCAGAACTAATATGTGTGTGTGTGTGTGTGTGTGTGTGTGTGTGTGTGTGTAGTGTGTATGTTTATGTGTGTGAGAGAGAAATCTGACCATTATAGTGATATATTGATATAAATATTCCTTTAATTTTTTCAAACTGTTTCCCTTTTTAATCTCAAAGACGCAATTCTTTTTTTTTTTCAGTTCCATATCTTGTCCCTCTCCTTCTTTTATTCCCTTCCCACTGAGAAGTCAATCAAGACGAAATCCATGCAAATACATATGTTACAAAACAAATTTTTGCACTAATCTTGTTTCCAAAAAGAGGAGGTGGGGAGAAGAAGAGATAGAATATGCTTCATTCTGTTTGGAGTTCATCAGTTCTCTCTCTGGAAGTGAATAACATATTTGAACATGAGTCCTTGGAACCTATCATACATTAATAAGTTTTAAAGTCTTTCACATTTGTCATTATAGTATAACATGTGTGAATTGTTATCCTGGTACTGTGTCTTTAATTTGCATCAGTTGCTATAAATTTTCCTGAGTTTTTCTGAAACCATCCCTTTCACTTTTCATCATTTTTTACTACTTAATAATATTCCCTCAGATTCATCTATTAGAAGTTGCTTACCCATTCCAAAATTTATAAGCATCCCCTCACTTTTCACATTTTTGGCAATGCAAAAATACGTGCTAAAATATTTTTGTATGACTGGTATTGTTCTCTTTCTTTTATGATTTTGAAATTATAAAAATAATATTCATATTGCTAGCTCAAGAAGTTTAATAACTTTGGGAGCACATTTTCAAATTGCTTTCCAGAAGGTAAGGCTTAATTTATAGTTCCACCAATAAAGAATTATTGTACTGATTAAATCAATCTTATATAGTATTTTCATTTTCCTTTGTTTTCTTATCCAATCTGAAGCAGTGTGGTAATTTAGAATTGCTTTGGTTTTTTGATTTGCCTAATTACCTAATTAAAAATGATTTAAAGTAACTATTGATATCTTTGATTTTTTTCCTCTAAAATTAACTATTTGTATTGTTTCACAAGTTTTTCAATTGTGAAATGGTTCTTATTCTTATAAATTTAATTCAGTAATTTATATTTTATATAAATGAGACCTTTGTCAGAGAAATTTGCAACACATTTTCAACAATATACTTCTTTTCTTTTAAATTTAAGAGAATGGGTTTTGTTTATGCAAAATGTTTGTTTTTTTATTTCATAACATCAAAATATTCATTTTGTCTTATTTTACCTCTATTACTTACTTGATCATAAAAAACTTCTTTTATCCATACTTGTGAGAAATAGCATCTTACTTGATCCATTAATTTGTAATGGATTACAAATAACTTGTAATATTGAAAACAACTTGTAACATCTAATAATTGTTTTATTTTTATTTCAGTCATGGTACATTCACCTTTTCATTTTTGATAATGGTAATTTGTTTATTTTTTTTCTTTTATATGTCAAATTAGCCAATGGTTAGATTGTGTTTTTAAAAAAGACAAGTCTAATTCATTTATTATTTCATTTTTTGTCAATTTTATTAATATTTGATTTTCAGAATATCTATTTTGGTCCTTAATTGAAAATTTTAAATTAGTCCTTTTCTGAGTCTTATTTATTTATTTAATTCTTGCTCAATCTAGTGGTGGTCTTTTTTTTTCTCTTTTATTGATATGTGTTTTATATATATATATATTCTCTTAAATACTGCTTTGGATGCTTTCCATAAATTTTGAATGTTTTCTTATTGTTGTCATTTTCTTTAATAAAAAGTCTTAATTGTTTTTGTGATTTGTTCTTTGATGCATTTTTATTAAAGCTTTTTTATTTTCAAAAATATACATAGATAATTTTCAATATTCACCCTTGCAAAAATTTGTTATAATTTTTCTCTGCCTTTCCTCAATCTCCTCCTCTATGTGAAAACTAATCCAACATGTTAAACATGTGAAATTCTTCTAAACATATTTCCACAATTATCATACTACACAATAAAAATCATATCAAAAAGAGAAAAAAAATAGAAAGAAAACAAAATAAAAAGCAAACAACAATAACAAAAGTGAAAGTACTATATTGTGATCCACACTTATTCCCCAGTCCTCTCTCTGGGTGTAAATGGCTCTCTTCATCACAAGACTATTGTAACTGGTCTGAATTGTCTGACTTTTGAAAAGAACCATGTTCATCAGAATTGTTCATTATATAATCTTTTTTTCCCTATTAATTAATCTATTTTTTAAGTACACATTTCTTTGCAAAAAAATCAGAGTAAAAGAGAAAAAGCATAAGAGAGATTAAAAAAAACAGAAAAAAGTGAACATAGTGTAATGTTCTTCTCTAAAATATGATGTTTTCTCGGAGCAGGTTTTGAGAGAGGTTTCTGGAAGCAGCCTTAGTTTCAGTTCAGAGTAATCACAAGTGCAGCCAGGGATTAAAGTCTAAATCCTTTATTGTCTCCTTCAAAGTCTTGTCTCCTTCACTTGGGGCTCAGCTAGCTTTTCTGAAGGCCTTCTGGATCTCGGTTTCAATATTTTCCACAGGACAGCCTGCCACCACTTCTCCATTTTTCTTAGTTCTCCCCAGCTGCTTTCTCTGACTTCTGAATCTCTCAACTGAATCCTGGCTGAGGCTCCAAGAGCTTCTAGTGGGCTTGTCCTTTCTGGCCCTGACAACTCCTCCTTATATGTTCCACACTGAGTAAATACCAACCATTATATCACTAGGAAACCATTATTTGTTGTAATGCTAAACTAGATTTAACCACCATCTCCTCAATTCCACTTAGTATCTTGTTTCAAGTTCTGGCCCATAACATCTCCTTGTAGGATCAGATCAATCATAGTATACCATGCTAAATTAGACAATTATTGTCTCTATCAATTCCACTGTCTTAGTATCTTGTAAGAATCCTAACATAGAGGAACTTCTGGCCAAGATGGTGGAGAAGCCGCACACATCTACTTAAGTTCTGCATTTTCTCTCAGAATTTATTTCATGACAAGTCTCAGAATTAATGCTTGACTGAAAAAAAAAAAACAAACAAACACAAATAATTACCAAGAGAAGATATCCTTGAAATTCACCAGAAAAGTTTTTGCTCGAGGGCAGGGATGGTTTTAGATTGGTACAGGCTGAGGACAGGCAGCTTCAAGGAGAACACAGCAGGCAGCTCACAGTTGAGCAGACCAGAGTGGGGTGGGATGTGATCTCAGACATCTCTGTGGGGAGAGCTTTACTACAGTATTAGATAACTTTGCGCTGACAGCAAGACAGTAGACAAGCAGAGAAGCTAAAAGCACAGGGGGTGAAGACTATAACCCCCAAAAGCTAGGGTCTCTCAGGACCTGGCCACACCAACCCACAGTATCTCAGCACACTCTCAAAGTCTCAGAGCACAGACACAGCACAACCATTGCTGTCCTGCTAATGCCTCGCTGTGGTCCTCTGCAATCTATAGAAGAAGCTCAGTAATACCATCCAGCTCAAAAGAAAAAGAAAAAAAAAAGGCAGACCATTTGTTTTTCTTGTTAGTTTTCTTTGACTTTTCCTTGACAAAATGTGCAAAAAATTAAAGTGCACTCTAACTATTGATAGCTTCTATATGGATAAAGAGCAGACTTTAAACCCTGAGGAGACTAAAAACAGACTGTCTGCAGATGAATCCCCAAAGCCTTTGTACAAATAAAATTAATGCAAACAAGATTAGAAAGGAATCAACAAACTGGGAAAATATCTTCACAATTAAAGGTTCTGATAAAGGCCTCATTTCCAAAATATATAGAGAACTGACTCAAATTTATAAGAAATCAAGCCATTCTCCAATTGATAAATGGTCAAAGGATATGAACAGACAATTTTCAGAGGATGAAATTGAAACTATTACCACTCATATGAAAGAGTGTTCCATATCACTATTGATCAGAGAAATGCAAATTAAGACAACTCTGAGATACCACTACACACCTGTCAGATTGGCTAAGATGACAGGAAAAAATAATGATGAATGTTGGAGGGGATGCGGGAAAACTGGGACACTGATGCATTGTTGGTGGAGTTGTGAACGAATCCAACCATTCTGGAGAGCAATCTGGAATTATGCCCAAAAAGTTATCAAACTGTGCATATCCTTTGATCCAGCAGTGTTTCTACAGGGCTTATACCCCAAAGAGATACTAAAGAAAGGAAAGGGACCTGTATGTGCCAAAATGTTTGTAGTGACTAGAAACTGGAAATTGAATGGATGCCCATCAATTGGATAATGGCTGGGTAAATTGTGGTATTTGAATGTTATGGAATATTATTGTTCTGTAAGAAATGACCAGCAGGATGTATACAGAGAGGCTTGGAGAGACTTACATGAACTGATGATAAGTGAAATGAACAGAACCAGGAGATCATTATACACTTCGACAACGATATTGTATGAGGATGTATTCTGATGGAAGTGGATTTCTTTGACAAAGAGACCTAACTGAGTTTCAATTGATAAATGATGGACAGAAGTAGCTACAATCAAAGAAAGAACACTGGGAAACGAAGGTCAACTATTTGCATTTTTGTTTTTCTTCCCAGGTTATTTTTACCTTCTGAATCCAACTCTTCCTGTACAACAAGAGAACTGTTCAGTTCTGCACACATATCTTATACTAGATTTATGTGACATATTTAACATGTATAGGATTGTTTGCCATCTGGGAGAGGAGGTGGTAGGAGGGAGGGGAAATGTCAGAACAGAAGTGAGTGCAAGGGATAATGTTATAAAAAATTATCCAGGCATGGGTTCTGTCAATAAAAAGTTATAATTAAAAAAAAAAAGAAAAAGAATCCTAATAACATAGCATGTCTTGATTTACATTCAGTATCCTTAGTTCTTTTTTTTCTGGATGCAGATGGTATTTTCTGTCCAAACTCTTCTGGGATTGCTTTGGAACACTGAAACACTCAGAAGAACCAAGTCTTTCATAGTTGCTCAATGCATATTCTTGCTATTACTTGTACAATGTATTACTACTTCTTGTTTCACTGATCATCAGTTCTTGTAAATTTTTCCAGGACTTTCTAAAATCAGGTTTTTATCATTTTTATAGAACAACAATATTACATTACCTTCATATACCATAACTTTTTCACTCATTACCCAATTGATGAGCATTTACTCATTTATCAATTCTTTGCTACCACAAGAAGAGCTGCTACAAACATTTTTGTACATGTAAGTCTTTTTCCCTTCTTTATGATTTCCTTTGGATACAGACTCAATAATGGCCCTGTCAGGTCAAATAGTATGGATAGTTTGATAGCCCTTTTGCATACAGTTCTTGATTGCTCTCCATCTTAGCCAATCTGAGCGTTGTGAGGTGGAACCTCAGAGTTGTTTTAGTTTGCATGTTCTTCATCAGTTTTCTGGGGAAAAGAAAGGGAAGCTTTGCAAGACGGTATGAATAAGTCATCTTACTCATTAAAAGATAGAATTGATAAAGAAATCAATTCCCTCAAAAACAGAATTAGTGAATTGGAAAAAGAAAACAGTTCCCTAAAAAATAAAATTGGCAAAATGGAAAAAATTCTATAGAACAAAACAGCTCAATTGGACAATTAAAAAAAGAAATTTAAAAAGTAAATGAAGAAAATAATCCATTAAAATCAGAAGTGAACAAATGGAGGTGAATGACTCAAGAAGATGCCAAGAATCAGTCAAGCAAAACCAAAAAAATGAAAAAAAAATGTTAAGTGCCTATTTGGGAAAACAACACACTTGGATATTAGATCTAGGAGAGATAATCTAAGAATTATTGAACTTCCTGAAAATCATGATGAAAAAAAGAGCCTAGACATTATTTTTCAGGAAATCATCAATGGGAACTGCCATATGTTATAGAAACAGAGGGTAAAATATACATTGAAAGAATTCATCAATCACTTACTGAAAGAGACCCCAAAATCAAAAGTCCAAGAAATATTGTGGCTAAATTCCAGAACTATCAGACCAAGTTAAAAATACTACAAGTATGTAGCAAAAAAACCCCAACAACAATTCAAATACAAAGGAGCCACAATAAGCACTACTCAGGATCTAGCAGCATTCACATTAAAGTACCAAAGAGACTGGAATCTAATATTCCAAAAGGCTAAGGAACTTGGTATGCAGCAAAGAATAACTTACTCAGCCAAAATGAGCATTTTCTTCCAGGGAAGAAGATGGACATTCAATAAAATAGATGACTTCCATCTATTTCTGACAAAAAAAAATGACAGAAATAAATAAAAAGGTTGACTTTTGAATATAAGGCTCAAGAGAAACATAAAAAGGTAAAAAGAAATCTTGCTAACTATATTTCTGTTGTGAGTATATATAAAGAATACAGGTATGATTTGATTTTAATGTTATAATATAAAAAAGAAGCTAGAGGTAGAAAGGAAATTGTACCAGAAAAAGGGAAAATTGGAGGTACTACATCTCACAAAGAGGCAAAGGAAACCTATTATATATGAGAGAAAGAAGGGAGGAGGATGAACGTAATGTGAATCTTTCATCAGAATTGGCTCAAAGAGAAAATATTAGACATATTTGATTTATAGAGAAACTTTTCCCATCTCATTGAAAAGTGGGAGGGGAAAAGTGAAAAGGGAAGGAGTAAGCTAAATAGAAAGGAATACAAAAATTATAAGGGATAGGTTTAAGGAAAGGGGAAAGACTCTAAAGGGCAGGGGGTGGGGGGAAGAAGAGTCCTAAAGAAAGAGGGCTGCATGAGGCAAATGATGCTCACAAGTTTAATACTGGGAAGGATAGTAAGGGGGAAAGGAAAGAGAAAAGCATAATCTGGGGTTAACAAGATGGCAGAAAATACAGGATTAGTAATTTAACCATAAATGTGAATGGGGTAAACTCTCCCATAAAGGAGAGGTGGATAGCAGACTGGATTAAAAGTCAGAATCCTACAATATGTTGTTTGCAGAAAACACTCTTGAAATAGGGTGATACATAAGAATAAAGGTAAAAGCCTGGAGAAAAATGGACTATGTTTCAGATGAAGGCAAAGAAAACAGGAGTAGCTATCCTAATTTCAGATCAAACAAATTCAAAAATTGATCTAATTAAAAGAGATAAGGAAGTGCACTATATCTTACTAAAGGGTAACAGAGATAATGAAGTGATATCAATATTAAATATATATGCACCAAGTGGTATAGCATCTAAATTCTTAAATAGGAAATTAAGAGAACTGGAAGAAGAAATAGATATCAAAACTATAATAGTGGGAGATCTCAACCTTGCACTTTCAGAACTAGATAAATCAAACCACAAAATAAATAAGAAAGAAGTTAAAGAGGTAACTAGAAAAGTTAGGTATGTTAGATCTTTGGAGAAAACTAAATGACAACAGAAAGCAATACACTTTCTTTTTGGCAGTTCATGGAACCTATACAAAATTTGACCATATATTAGGACATAAAGACCTCAAATTCAAATGCAGAAAGGCAGAAATAATAAATGCATCATTTTCAGATCATGAGGCAATAAAAATTATATTCAATAAAAACCCAAGGGAAAATAGATGAAAAATATAGGAAACTAAATAATCTTACCCTAAATATGATTTGGTAAAACAACAAATCATAGACATTTCACCCATGAGAATGACTATAATGAGACATCATACCAAAATGTGTGGGATGCATCCAAACTGGTAATAAGGGGCAATTTTATATCTCTAAAGGCTGACTTGCAAAAAATATAGAGAGGGAAAATCAATGAATTAGGCTTGCAATTAAAAAACAGCTAGAAAAAGAGAAAATTAAAACCCCCCAGTCAAACACTAAACCTGAAATTCTAAAAATAAAAGGAGAGATTAATAAAACTGAAAGTAAAAAAAAAAACCTATTCAATTAATAAATAAAAATAAGAGTTGGTTCTTTGAAAAAAACAACAAAATAGATAAAGCCTAGGTACATTTGATTAGAAAAAGGAAAGAGGAAGATCAAATTGTTAGTCTTAAAAATGAAAAGGGAGAATTTGCCACTCATGAAGGGGAAGTTAGAGCAATAATTATGAGTTACTTTGCCCAATCTTATGCCAATAAATTTGATAATGGAAATGAAATGGATGAATACCTTCAAAAATATAGCTTGCCCAGATTAACAGAGGAAGAAGCAAATTCATCACACAGTCCCATTTTAGAAAAAGAAATAGAACAAACTACTAATCAACTCCCTAAGAGAAAATCCTCAGGACCAGATGGATTTACATGTGAATTCTACCAAACATTTAAAGAACAATTAATTCCATTGTTATATAAACTATTTGAAAAAATAGGGATTGAAAGAATCCTACCAAATTCCTTTTATGACACAGACATGATACTGATAGCTAAACAGGTAGCTTGAAAACAGAGAAAGAAAATTGTAGACCAATCTTCCTAATGAACATTGATACAAAAATCTTAATTAAAATACTAGCAAAAAGATTACAGAAAATTATCCCTAGAATAATACACCATGACCAAGTAGGATTTGTACCAGGAAAGCAGGGTTGATTTAATATTAGGAAAACTATTAACATAATTGATAATATCAATATCAAATTAACAAAAATCTCATCTCAATAGATGCAGAAAAACATTTGATAAAATCCAAAACACATTCCTATTAAAAACATTAGAGAGTATAGGAATAAATGAACTTTTCCTTAAAATAGTCAGTACCATTTATTTAAAATCATCAGTGAGCATTATATGTAATAGTGAAAAACTGGAACCATTCCCAATAAAATCAGGGAACAAGATTGCCCACTATCACCATTACCATTCAATATTGTGTTAGAAATGCTAGCTTTGGCAATAAGAGGTAAAAATAGATTAAAGGAATTAGAGTAGGTAATGAGGAAATCAAATTATCACTTTTCACAGATGATATGAAGGTGTACTTAGAGAACCCCAGAGATTCTACTAAAAAGCTATTAGAAATAATCCACCCCTTTAGCAAAGTTGCAGGATACAAAATAAATCCATATAAATAATCAGCATTTTAATATATCACTAACAAAATCCAAAAGCAAGAGATACAAAGAGAAATTACATTTAAAATAACTGTCAATAATATAAAATATTTGGGAATCTACCTAGCAAAGGAAAGTCAGGAATTATATGAGCAAAACTACAAAACACTTTTCACACAAATAAAGTTAGATATAAACAACTGTAAAAAATATTAAGTTCTCTTGGATAGGCTGAGCAAATATAATAAACATGACAATACTTCCTAAACTAATCTATTTATCTAGTGCTATACCAATCAGACCCCCAACAACCTATTTTAATGACCTTGAAGAAATACCAATAAAATTCATATTGAAGAACAAAAGGTCAAGAATTTTAAGGGAACTAATGAAAAAAAAAATCAAATGAAGGTGGCCTAGCTGTACCTGACCTAAAGCTATATTATAAAGCAGCAATCACCAAAATCATTTGGTATTGGATAAGAAATAGACTAGTTGATCACTGGAATAGATTAGGTTCACAGGGCAAAATAGTCAATCAATAACTATAGCAATCTAGTGTTTGAGAAATCCAAATATGTGACAAAAACTGTTGGGAAAATTGGAAATTATTATGGCAGAAACTAGGTATGGCTCACACTTACCACTGTACACCAAGATAAGGTCAAAATGGATTCATGCTTTAGGCATAATAACGAGATTATAAACAAATTAGAAGAATGCATGATAGTTTACTTCTCAGACTTGTGGAGGAGGAAGGAATTTATGACTAAAGGAGAACTAGAGATCATTAGTGTTCACAAAATAGAAAATTTTGATTATATCAAGGTATAAAGCTTTTGTACAAACAAAATTAAGCAGACAAGATGAGAAGGGAAGCAATAAACTGGGAAAACATTTTTACAATTAAAGGTTCTGATAAAGGCATATTTTCTAAAATATATATAGAGAGAATTGACTCTAATTTATAAGAAATCAAGCCATTCTTAAATCAATAATTTGTCAAAGGATATGAACAGACAATTTTCAGATGATGAAATTGAAAGGGTATACCCTTTGATCCAGCAGTGTTACTACTGGGCTTATATTCCAAAGAGATCTTAAAGGTGGGAAAGGGACCCACATGTGCAAAAATGTTTGTGGCAGCCCTTTTCATAATGGCTAGAAACTGGATATTGAATGGATGCCCATCATTTGGAGATTGGCTGAGTAAATTTTGGTATATGAATGTTATGGAATATTATTGTTCTGTAAGAAATGAACAGCAGGATGAATACAGAGATTCTTGGAAAGACTTACATGAACTAATGCTAAGTGAAATGAGCAGAACCAGAAGATCATTATACACTTCAACAATACTACATGAGTATCAATTCTGATAGAAGTGGCTATCTTTGGCAATGAGAGGATCCAATTCAAATCCAATTGATCAATGATGAACAGAATTAGCTACAGTGAGTAAAAGAGCGAGCAAAAGAACACTCGGACATGAGTGTGGACTGCTTGCATTTTTGTTTTTCTTCCCAGGTCATTTTTATCTTTCTAAATCTGATTACCTCTTTTATGATTTCCTTGGGATAAAAACCCAGTAGTGACACTGCTGGATCAAAGGGTATGGAGAGTTTGATAGCTTTTGGCATAGTTCCAGATTGCTTTCTAGAATGGTTGGATCATTTCACAATTTCACCAACAATGTATTCATATCCCAGCTTTGCCACATCCAGTCCAGTTTTTATCATTATCTTTTCCTGTCATCTTAGCCAATCTGAGAGGTGTGATATGGTATCTCAGAGTTGCTTTAATTTGCATTTCTCTACTCAGTGATTTAGAGCAATTTTTCATATAACTATAAATGACTTTAATTTTATCATCTCAAAATTGTTCATATTCTTTGATCATTTATCAATTGGGGAATGATGTGTATTCTTATAAACTTGACAAAATCTTTATATATTTAGAAATAAGACTTTTTTTTCAGAAATACTGACTATAAACTTCTTTTCCCAGCTTTGTCCTTTCCTCTTAATCTTGTTTCTCTTTTTTTGTTTGTGCCAAATCATTTTAATTTAATGTAATCAAAGTTATCCATTTTGCCTTTCATAATGTTCTCTAATTTTTCTTTGGTCATAAATTCATCCCTTATTCAAAGATCTGATAGGTAAATTATCTCTTGTACTTCTAATTTCATGATTTATGGTATCATCCTTTATGCCCAAATCATGTATCCATTTTGACTTTACTTTGGTATGTGGTATGAGATACAGGTCTATGCCGAGTTTCTGACATTATTTTCAAGTTTTCCTAGCAATTTCTGTCAAATAGTGAATTCTTATTCCAGAAGCTGAGGTTTGGGGGTTTATCAAATACTAGATTGCTATAGGCTTTGATTATTGTGTCATGTGTATCTAATCTATTCCACTGATTCAGCATTCTATATCTTAGCCAGCACCAAATGGTTTTGATGACTACTGCTTTATAAGATAATTTTAGGTTTGCTACTGCTAAGTAATCATGCCTTGTATTTTTTTTCCTTAATTGCCTTGATATTCCTGACCTATTGTTCTTCCAGAGGAGTTTTCTTATTTTTTCTAGTTCTACAGAATAATGTTTTGGCTGTTTGGCAGCATGACACTGAACAAGCAGATCAATTTAGTCAGAATTGTCATTTTTTTTAATGTTAGCTTAAACTATCCATGAGGACTCAATATTTTTCAAGTTGTTTAGATCTGACTTTATTTGTATGAGAAGTGTTTTGTAATTGTGTTCACATGGATCTTGGCTTTGTCTTGACAGGTAAACCCATTCGTATTTTATTTTGTCTATAGTGATTTTAAATGGGATTTCTCTTTCTATCTCTTGCTCATGGGCTTTGTCAGTAATATACAGAAATGGTGATAATTAGTGTGGATTTATTTTATATCCTTATTTGGTTGTTAAGATAACTATTTTTCTCCTTTTTGTCATTTTAACTCATAACAATTCTTTTTGTCCTGTGTCTAATTTGCATTTTCTTTGGGGCTTTAATTGCATATATTTTCATCATTACTTTGTGTTTGTTCCTTGAGCTTTCCTGTCACCATAGCAACTTGTTTTTGTTAGATACTTTTTTTTTGTTGTTTTGCTTATTCTTCCTATTTTTTGACTTTTGGACTTTATATTAGTGCTAAAATCTGCTCACATCTAGCAGGTGGGAAGTGCATTGCCAGAGCTTTTGTCTCTTTATCTCCTGCTATTTTTAAATTCTGTGTAAAGCCATGAAATGTTTCAGAAGTTCCAAAGTGGGATAATTTGAGAAGAAATTATTCGCTGATCTCCTGCTCTGATACTGGTCTAGGTTTGAATCTATTAAATGGTGAGTGTTTTTGAGTTTTAAGTAGACTGCTGCTAGCAGTAGTTAGTCTTTTGAAAAGTATAACGGGTTCAAAAATATTTAACAGTTTGATTACTCTTTAGTTTTGCTTTCCTGCCCTAAGTATCACACTATGGGCTGATATGTGGGTCTATTAAGTTCCTTCTCTTCTGATGTGGTCAGTGTTATACAGCTAGGTTTGATAAATTGATCATTTATTTATTAACACTATGCATCAATTGCAACCTTCTCCTCTCTGCTATGGAACTAGATAATATGGCAAACCTATCATATAGTACCTTTTTTTTTTAAACTAATGATGCCCATTTGAAGTTGATTTTAGCCTAGTCATTATTTATTCGTTGTCTATTCGTTGAATGATTTCCAAATTTTACCATCTATACATACACAATGATATTTACTATCTATATATCACAATCAAATGACTATGCCTTCAAACCACTTCAGCGCCTAGTCCCTTCCTACCTTTCTATTATTTTTATCGATTACTCGCTTACATGATTTTATGCAGTGACACTGGCCTTCTGGATGTTCCATCAATAAGACACAATCTCAGCTCCAAGAATTATTTTTGAGTATCCTCCATGACTGGAATTATCTCCTTTTCTTCAACTACTAACTTTCCTGAGTTGCTTTAAGTCAACAGTAAAATTTCAAATTCTTCAATAAGCCTTCCCCAGCTCCTTTAAATTTCTGTTCCTTCTCTTTCTAAATTATTTCCTATTTATCCTGTATATAACTTACATTACACACACACACACACACACACACACACACACACACACACACACACACACATTTGTTTTCATGCTATCTTATCCTTTAAATCGTAAAATCGTAAGTTCTTTTAGCATCTTAGTGAATCCTTGGCACTTACCACAACGCCTGGCATATAAAAAGTGTTTAAAATTGCTTGATTGATTGACTATGTCATTTAAACCTCTGACAAATACATGGCACAATTTATTCATGAAAAATTCATATTGGCTTTTAGTGGTCATTATTTCTCTAAATAGACATAAGTTATAACATTAAGAATGTGTCCTGACATTTTAAGAATATTAAAAATCAATGTGGAATTGTGAATAAAACACTGAATCTGAAGTCAGGGAGGTCAAAGTCCAACTCTTAGCCTTGAAAATTGCTATCAATGTAATCCTAAAAATTTCAATTTGAAAAACACTTAAAATATCATTATATCTTATTACTATAACACTGTTGAATAAGTGTTATTATCATTATCATTTTATTTTATATATTAGGAAACCGAGGCAGCTAAAGATTAAGTAACTGCTTTAAAGTCACCTAGCTAGAAAGTGTCTAGGTCAGACATATACACTGGGTATTTCTAATTCCAGATCCAGCCCTATTATATTCCTCTCATATAGTTGCATTAAGATCAAAAATATTTATAAAGGGCTTATTATGAGCTAGACATTTTGCTAAATACTGATAAATACAAAGAATGACATAATATTTTCTTTGTTAACTTTAAAGTGCTATCTAAATATCAAATATTATTACTCAGTATATAATTAAACCTACTAACTTGATCAGCAATTCCTACAACAAATCTTCAATATTCCTCATGAAGGCATTGATATTTTTACTGCTTATTTTACTTTCTGCAAGTTATATATTAATAGTTATTCTAGATTATACATTGTTCTGTCTGTCTGGGAAACTACTTTCCCCTCAAGAAGAGTCTTTTTTTAGACTGTTTAAAGCAATATATAGTTGTACTCCATTCCTCATTTAAATTCACCTTCTGAAAATATCAAACATTGTTAACTCTCCTTTAGAAAAATCCTTGATTCTAAAGTCAGTGGACTACATCTTTGAGAATATTCTCTCACAATGATTGCTGTTATTTCTCTCCTGGGACCAGATTTTCACTTTGTTATTGCAATTCAAAGTACAATCCCAGGACTGGAATTAAAAGTTCACAAGTATACTTTATACCAATTTGGAAAGATTAACGTTTTAAGTGACTTTTTTTTCCTTTGTTTGATTCCTATTCCACAAACAAACCACACACACACACACACACACACACACACACACGCACACGCACACACACACACTACACAACCATCAAAAGAAACAAAAACTTCACAGTATATGCTATTCACATTGAATAGTCAGATGCCAGAAAAATTAAAGGTATTGCTTGTCCTTGACCTCTGATCTGAATAAATTTTCTCCCCAATTTCTCTTTTTAAGTTAGCACCATTTATGTATATTACTTATCCAGAAGCATTGCTTTCTTCCAAATGATGATTAAACTGTTAGTGATTAGGGTGGATGAAGAAACCAAGTAACAGCTGTTGACATCACACTTAGCTAAGTAATTAATTATTGTTTAAAAGCCATGAGGCAAATGAGGAATCACATCTATCATCACTACCAATTTTTCATCTTTTTTATCATCATCATAATTTGTCTTTCCCCAAATATTGCACCATTGATCAAGCAATCATTTCATAATTACTAAACATTTACTCAACATGTACCAAGCTGTGTATTAGCTGCTAAGTAAAATATAAAAGAAATAAATGAAATGAAACATTGGATTTATGTCTGGGCATTTAATATTTGGAAGGATATTGATATACCATAAAATATTTCCAGAAGACAACAACAAGAAGTGAAAGACTTCTAGAATAACATTTGTGATAACTGATGGATGAAATAGTGATATTTAGCCTAGAGGAAAAACTTAGTGGGAAATTGCTCTCTTCAAGTATTAAAAAAGTAATTTTATTGGAGAGAGATTACCTTTGTTCTGTTTGATCCTATATGAAAAAGCAATATTTAATTTCAAGTCAGAAGCCTTAACTATTTATTCTATTTTTTTCTACTTATTCTTTATGTTGCCTTGGACAGAGCCATGTATCTTCTTTAGATCCATGGTTTTTATTTGTAAAAATGAGGAGGTTGGACCAGTTTGTGCCTAGTGTTTCTTTCAGAGACACTAATTTATATTTATTATTAATAATTAATATTATATTTAATTTATAAAATTTCGAAGAATTGATATAATGTCTGCATATAAATAATGGAAACTTTCCCTGGATCAAGTGGCCTCCCTTCATGGAGAAATCTCATTAGAGACCTCTAAGCAAAGACTTAATGACCATTTATCATAGGTTATATCAAGGTAATACTTGGTTAGCTTCCTGAGAGACTAGATGGGTAATCAAGCTCAGTTCTACTTTAAAATTCGAGACATGGGAGTTCTTTTAACTAAGATGACATTAAAATACATTAGAACATACTAGAAAATATGTCAATGGTTAATGAGTGTCAATTATTTAGAATAATACAAGTTTAAATGATAGCTAAATCAATGGATGAGAGGAATGTAGGTGGAAATATTTTCTTGGAAGAAGAGGTATTGATGGACAAGATTTAAATCATTGAAAATATTATTTATTTTTACTTTTATCCCCAACCATCCAGTTGTCAAAATAATTATTTTTGTTTTAAAGCTTTTTATTTTCAAAACATATGTCCAGATAATTTGACAACATTAACCCTTGCATAGCCTTGTGTTTCAGATTTTCTCTTCTATGCTGTGATGTACATTCAGTTCCTAGTCCTCTCTCTGGGTATAGATGGATCTCTTTATTACAAAATCATTAAAACTGGTATCATTCATATTGTTGAAAAGAGTGAACATGAGTTCACAAGAATTGATTATAATATAATATTGATGTTGCCATGTGCAATGATCTCCTGGTTTTGTTTATTTCACTTAGCTTTAGTTCATGTAAGTCTCTTTAGGCCTTTCTAAAATAATCTTCCTGATCATTTCTTTTAAAACAATAATATTCTGTAATATTCACACACCCTAACTTATTCAGCCATTCTCCAACTGATAGGCATCCACTCAGTTTATACTTTCTTGCCACTATGAAAAGGGCTGCCAGAAACATTTTACACATGTGGGTCTTTTCCTTCCTTTAAGATCTCTTTGGGAGATAAGCCCAGTAGAAACACTGCTGGATCAAAGGGTACACACAGTTTGATAACTTTTTGAACATAATTTCAGATTGCTCTTCAGAATGGCTGGATCTATTCACAGTACCACCAACAATGTATTAGTGTCCCAATTTCAGCATATCTCTTCCAGTATTCCTCATTATTTTTTTCTGTCATCTTAGTCAATCCAAAAGGTGTGCCGTGACATCTCAAAGTTGTCTTAATTTCCATTTCTATGATCAACAGTGATTTAGAGTACCTTCTCATATGATTAGATATGATTTTAATTTCTTCATCTGAAAATTGTCTGTTCACATCTTTTCAACATATATCAACTGGAGAATGGCTTGAATTCTTATTAATTTGATATTTTAGATATCTTTTATTTTAGATATTTTAGAAATGAGGCCTTTATCAGAACCTTTAAATATACAAATGATTTCCCAATTGATTGCTTTCCTTCTGATCTTGTCTGCATTGGTTTTGTTTGTACAAAAAAATTAACTTAATATAATCAAAATTATTTATTTTGTGATCAAGTCCTTCTTTGGTCACAAATTCTTTCTTCCTCCACAGGTCTGAGAGATAAACTATCCTATGTTTTTCTAATTTGTTTATAATATTATTCTTTATGTCTACATCAGGAACCCATTTTGACCTAGTCTAGGTATACAGTGTTAGGTGTGTGTCAATGCCTAGTTTCTTTTTTTTTTTAATTTTTATTTAATAATTACTTTATATTGACAGAATCCATGCCAGGGTAATTCTTTTACAACATTATCACTTGCACTCATTTCTGTTCTGATTTTTCCCCTTCCTCCCTTCACCCCCTCCCCTAGATGGCAAGCAGTCCTATATATGTTGGATATGTTGCAGTATATCCTAGATACAATATATGTTTGCAGAACCGAACAGTTCTCTTGTTACACAGGGAGAATTGGATTCAGAAGGTATAAATAACCCGGGAAGAAAAACAAAAATGCAGATAGTTCACATTCGTTTCCCAGTGTTCTTTCTTTGGGTGTAGCTGCTTCTGTCCGTCATTTATCAATTGAAACTCAGGTCTCTTTGTCAAAGAAATCCACTTCCATCAAAATATGTCCTCACACAATATCGTTGTTGAAGTGTATAATGATCTCCTGGTTCTGCTCATTTCACTTAGCATCAGTTCATGTAAATCTCGCCAGTCCTCTCTGTATTCATCCTGCTGGTCATTTCTTACAGAACAATAATATTCCATAACATTCATATACCACAATTTACCCAGACATTCTCCAATGGATGGGCATCCATTCATTTTCCAGTTTCTAGCCACTACAAATAGGGCTGCTACAAACATTTTGGCACATACAGGTCCCTTTCCCTTCTTTAGTATTTCTTTGGGATATAAGCCCAATAGAAACACTGCTGGGTCAAAGGGTATGCACAATTTGATAACTTTTTGGGCATAATTCCAGATGTCAATGCCTAGTTTCTGCCATACTAGTTTCCAGTTTTCACAGCAATTTTTGTCAGATAGTGAATTCTTATCACAAAAGCTGTGGTCTTTGGTTTTGTCAAACACTAGATTGCTATAGCTATTGACTATTTTGTCCTGAGATACTAACCTATTCCACTGACTACTTTATTTCTTAGCCAGTACCAGTACCAGTACCAAAATAATTTTGCTGATGGCTGCTTTACAATATAGTTTTAGGTCTGGCACAGCTAAGCAACCTTAATTAGCATTTTTAAAAATTAATTCTCTTGAAATTCTTGACGTTTTCCTTCCAAATTAACATTGTCATTATTTTTTTTTCTAGATTTGTAAAATAATTTCTTGGCAGTCTGATTGGTATGGCACTAAATAAGTAGATTTATTGAGGTAGTATTGTCATTTGTATTATATTCACTTGGTCTTCTGATGAGCACTTGATATTTTTCCAACTGATTAAATCTGGCTTTATTTGTGTGGAAAGTGCTTTGTAGTTGCTTTCCTATAGTTCCTGATAACGGGATTGTCAGATAGATTCCCTTGGAAGATAGATTCCCAAATATTTCACACTATTGAAAGTTATTTTGAATGGAATTTCTTTTTCTTTCTTTTTTTTTGATTGTTAATTTTTATTTGTTTTTATTATTACTACTATTATTATTATTATAGCTTTTTATTTACAAGATATATGCGTAGGTAATTTTTCAGCACTGACAGTTGCAAATCCTTTTCTTCTAACTTTTTCCCTCCTTCTCCCCAGCCCTTCCCCCAGATGGCAGGTTGACCAATACATGTTAAATATGTTAAAGTATAAATTAAATACAATATAAGTATACATGTCCTAACAGTTATTTTGCTGTACAAAAAGAATTCAACTTTGAAATAGTATACTATTAGCCTGTGAAGGAAATCAAAAATGCAGGCAGACAAAAAATAGAGCTATTGGGAATCCTATGTAATGGTTTATAGTCATCTCCCAAAGTTCTTTCACTGGGTAAAGCTGGTTCAATTCATTATTGCTCTATTGGAACTGATTTGGTTCATCTCATTGCTGAAGATGGCCACGTCCATCAGAATTATTCATCATATAGTATTGTTGTTGAAGTATATAATGATTTCCTAGTCCTGCTCATTTCACTCAGCATCAGTTCATATAAGTCACTCCAGGCCTTTCTGAAATCATCCTGCTGGTTATTTCTTACAGAACAATAATATTCCATAATATTCATATACCACAATTTATTCAGCCATTCTCCAATTGATGGGCCTTCACTCAGTTTCCAGTTTCTGGCCACTACAAAAAGGGCTGCCACAAACATTCTTGCACATCCAGGTCCCTTTCCCTTCTTTAAAATCTCGTTGGGATATAAGCCCAGTAGTAACACTGTTGGGTCAAAGAGTATGCACAGTTTGATAGCTTTTTGAGCATAGTTCCAAATTGCTCTCCAAAATGGCTGGATGTATTCACATGGAATTTATTTTTCTATGTCTTGCTGCTAGACTTTGTTGGTAATATATTAAAATGCTGAAGATTTATGTGAATTTATTTTGCATCCTGCAAATGTGCTGAAGTTGTGAATTGTTTCTATTAGTTTTTTACTTCATTCTCTAGGGTTCTCTAAGTATATTATCATATGATTGACAAGAAAGTGTTAATTTGATTTCTTCAGTTCCTACCCCAATTCCTTTCATCTCTTTTTCTTCTATTATTGTCAAAGTTAACATTTCTAATATAATATTGAATATTAATGGTGATAGTGGACAGCCTTGTTTTACTCCTGATCTTATTGTGAATGGTTCTAGTTTGTTCCCATTTTGATGCTTGAGTAGGAAAACAAAATGCAAGCAAACAAAAAGAGCAACTATGTTGTGATCTACATTCATGTTTTATCAAATGTTTTTTCTGCATCTAATGAGATAATCATATGATTTTTGTTAGTATGATTATTGCATTAGTTGATTATGCTCATAGTTTTCCTAATATTGAACCAGCCCTGAATTCCTGGTATAAATCCTAATTGGCCGTAGTGTATTATGCTGCTGTAATCTCGTTGCTAATATTTTATTTATGATTTTTGCATGAATATTCATTAGGGAAATTGGCCTATAACTTTCTCTGTTTTCAACCTACCTGGTTTAGCTATCAGCATCATATCTGTGTCATAAAAGTAATTTCATAAGACTCCTTCTTTCCTTATTTTTTCAAATAGTTTACATAGTATTGGAATTAATTGTTCCTTGAATGTTTGGTAGAATTCACATGCAAATCCTTGTGTCCCTGGTGATTTTTTCTTAGGGAGTTGATTAATAGCTTGTTCTGTATCTTTTTCTAAAATGGAACTATGTAAATAATTTATTTCTTCTGTTAACTTGGGCAATCTATATTTTTGTAGATATTCTTACATATCATTTAGATTGTCAAATTTATTAGGATATAGTTGGGCCAAATAACTCCTAATTCATCATTTTGAGACCCCCCAATTTGATTTTCTTCTTTCCTTTTTCTAATCAATTTAACTAAAGGTTTATGTATTTTTTTTTTATTTTTCAGAAAATCTACTCAGTTTTATTTATTAATAGTTTTCTTATTTTCAATTTTATTAAACTCCCCTTTTATTTTCAGAATTTCAAATTTGGTATTTAATTGAGGGTTTTTAATTTGTTCTTTTTCTAGTTATGTTGTTGTTGTTGTTGTAAGCCCAATTCACTGATCTTCTTTTTCTGTGTTTTATGTGAATAAACATTTAGAGATATAAAATTTTCTCTTTTAACCACTTTATCTGCATCCCACAAATTTTGGTATTTTGATTCATTATTGTCTTTTTATTGGATGAAGTTGGTGATTGTGTCTATGATTTTTTTTTTTGCCCATTCATTTTTTAAGATTAGATTATTTAATTTCTGATTAATTTTTTTTGGTATGTTTTCTACTGATCTTTTATTGCATGTGAGTTTTGTTACATCATGATCTTTAAAAAAATGAATTTACTATTTTTATCTTTCTGCATTTGATTTTAGGGATTTTATGCCCTCACACATGGTCAGTTTTTGTATGGGTTCCACGAATTGATGAGAAAAAAGTAAACTCCTTTCTGTCTGTCTCCATTCAATTTTCTACAAATATCTATCACATCTAACTTTTCTAATATTTTGTTTACCTATTTGACTTGTTTCTTACTTATTCTGTGGTTTTATTTATCTAGTTCTGAGAGAGTGAGGTTGAGATCTGCCACTAGTATAGTTTTGCTGTCTATAGTTTTGCTGTCTATTTCTTCTTGCTTCTCTCTTATCTTCTCCTCTAGGAATCTAGATGCTATACAACTTAGTGCACATATGCTGAATATTAATATTGCTTCATTATCTATGGTACCCATGAGTAAAATATAACTTACTTCCTTATCTTTTTTAATTAGATGCATTTTTGATTTTACATGATCTGAGATCAGGTTTGCAACTCCTGCTTTTTTACTTTACCTAAATTATAACAGATTCTTTTCCAGTCCTTTACGTTCACTCTGTATGTGTTACTTTACTTTAAATGTTTTTTGTAAAGAATATATTGTAGGGTTCTGGCTTTTAATCCAGTCTGATAATCACTTCCTTTTTATAGGAGAGTTCATCCCATTCGCATTCACAGTTTAAATAACTAATACTGTATTTTCTGCCATCTTATTTACTCTAAATTATGCTTTTCTCTTTTCTTTCCCTGGTCCCTTCTCCCTAGTATTTTGCTTTTGATGACCATTGCCAGCAACCAGCCTCCTCCCTTTAGAACTACTCCCTTTCTTTTACACCTTTTCCCTCATACTTCTCTTTTCACGTCTATTAGTCTTTACCTTTCTTTCCTCCCCCTTTCCCTCACACTTCCCTATAAGATGAGACAAGTTTCTCTGTGAAACAAAATATGTCTGATGTTCTCTCTTTGAGCTAAATCTGATAAGAGTAAGATTCACATAATGCTCATCCCTACTTCCCTTGATTCCCTCAATTAAAGTAGGTCTTTTTTACCTTTTTGTGAGATGTAATTTCCCTTACTTTACCTCCACTTTCCCCTTTTTTATTACAATCCCCTTTCCAACTCTTGTTTTTCTTTTTTTCTTTTTCTATTATAATAGTAAAATTAATCTGCCAAACCACCTGCATGCAGCCAGGTTAGAATAGCCTAAGAGGCTCACAGAAGATTCCCTGGTGTATTGAAGCTGCAAAGCTCTGACTCTCCACCCCAGTTCCTTGCCTGAGTCTCTTTGTGCTGTGATCTGTGTTTAGCCAACTGTCCCGCTGCTGGTTTTAAATAGATCCATTCTGAATTTCTTCCAAGGTATCTTCTTGGAATGTGTTGTGCTCCAAATATTGTGAATTATTTGACTCCAAAATTCTTTAACTCCAAAATCAGTTTAGAGGCTTAATCTGCTGTTGGTTTGAGAGGTCAGAGGAGGTCACAGAAAGTCATGTCTGCTCTCTACCATCTTGGCTCCACCCACCAATAATTCTTTAAAAATTCAAATATGATTAGGTGAATCTCTCCACTCAAAAATCTTTATTTTATTTAGCATAATATACAAGCTAATATTTAAGCCTGATATTTTAGCTACTCCACAATCTAGTTCTAACATTGTATCCCATTACTCTTTATTTACATACTCTGTGATACAATCAAACTGGCCTCATAGCATGATTCATAGCTGTGGGTAAATAATTTTACTAGAAACTACCTTAAATGACAGCTATTACTTTTCTGTCTTATCTAGAAATGGAAAAAGCTGAAACTTCTAATACCCCTTGCTCTGCTGCTACCTCTAGTTTGAGACAGAAAAGAAAGGAAAAAAGTAATGGGACCAGTTTTGTAATCTGGTAAACTGACTGATGTCTTGCTTAGAAAGTATACTTGAGCTGAATTGCTATAAGCTCTATTCTGATTGAAGAAGACAATATTTGGATAATTGGTTGAGATGCTCTCTAAAGTCCAGTTATATCCAATAAGAATATCTAAATGTTCCTTTATTTATGTTTGTAATTTCAAGAAATTTTAAATGCTACATTTGTAAAGAAAACAAGATTTGAACTGAACAGCTGTGAGGATCAGCAGGTAAACAGTTACATTTTTTTTTTCAGATAGCACTGAATGAAACAATAATATCCAAACCTGCAATTTAGTATTATGTTATCCACACTCAAGCAAATGGGTTTTTCTGCAACCTGTATTCCCTTCATGGTTTCTGTGTTTAACAATTCTGCTCTTCAAATAATGAGAGCATTGGTGGGAAAGGGGAAACCAAGTTTTCTGAAGATTTTTTTTTACTTTAAATATAAGTACCTCTGATATAATTACTATATTTGCCTTATTGATATATAAATTGATATTTTAAAGATATGTGTCATTAATGAGATTGACTAGTATTATCACATTCCATGTGGATGCATTAGATTTTAACTGGCTGTTGTGTGGATGGACAATGTATTGGTGAATTATCAGAATTTTCATGAAAACTAGAATGTACATTACCCCCACCAATAGAATTCAATTGACACTCAGAAGGTTTTAGTATAAGGATGAATCTGAAAACCTAGATAATTAAGTATGAGGACAGGTTATAGTAGCTGAGACAATTAAAAATTAAGTAGGTCTAACATTCCTAAGAAAGTTGTTGGAGTCCCCTACATATTATTTATGGCTATTCTACATCAGTTCCAAGGTCATTATGCTTCCGTTAAGTTATATAATGATATGATTTTGAATATTATTTTCACATCAAAGTTTAAGGAGTTAAGTTGTAGAGTCAATGAAGAAGTGAATTTATTTATATATCAATTTATTTGTTTATTCCTTCATTCATCTATTTATTAGCACATCTCTTTATCTATTCAGGTTATTTATTTAAGGCAAATGATTACTGAGATATGAATTCATGAATAAATTCATGACTTCTTCCAATTCAAATGATTCCCCATATCAGGGAGAAAGACAAGATTTGTGATTTCATTGTAAAACAGAGTTCTATCAATGAAGGTTATTAACTTCTCTACAATCTATAGTCTTAGAAAGTCATCTAGAACATAGGGAAATTAAATGACTTTGCAAGGATCACCTGGGCAATATATGCCAGAGACAGAACTTGAATACAGATCTTCTTTGCTTTGAGGTCAGCTTAGTATCCACTTTGCCATGTTCCTTATATCTTCTTTTGTTAATTTCAATAAATGTTGCCTCTATATTATTAATTTGTCTTCTCTCAGAGAATATTCACAAATATGGCTCCCATATTCTTGAGAAAATAAAGGTGAGAAAAAAGAGCCTTGTTATAAATGAAATAAAAAAAAAGTTTTATGTTAATAAATAAGCAAATTCATTAAGAAAAGTTTATGACTTTTCTGTGGAGTTTTAGCATTTTCATATGGAGAGACATATTTCTTATTTGGATTGTAAAACTTCTTTTTTCCTTCCGCTGTAGAATTTTATTGTTGATTTTTACCTGCACATAAAAAATAATAAAAATTGAAGACACATGAGGCATTAAGGTCTTCTTGACTGAATAGCTTCTTATCAAGATGTCATTGGGACCTTATGAACATATTTATCTTTCCTATTTCAGATCCATTTATTTCCTTCATTTTACAACTTCAATAAAACATGGCATTGTCTCTTCTCTGCACCCTTATAGGAGGGGAGTGGATCTTTCTCTTCTCAGGTGAAAGCTGCATTTAATAGCAGTGTGTGAATTTATTAATAGAAATTAATTAACTTTACCTCCATAACTTGAGGCAAGAAAGTTCTACTAGGAAAAGATCTTGACTTTATTGGGGAAAAGACTAGGGTATATTATATTTTGAGTATTAACCATGGGCCTGCATCAGTTTTGGTCATATTTAGAAAGCAGCACTTAAGAAAACAATTGGGATCTCTCATCTTGGAGAAAAATGTGAGAAATTCCAACTGTTTTCTAAAACACTGCTCTCTAAACATGACCAAAATTGATCACAAAATTGGTGATCTATCTGCTCTTCCACAAGTCAATCTGGCCTAAATTTTGGGGAAATCAAAGTTTAATCAGTTTATTCCTTAGTGGATTTGAATAGAAAATTAACTCTGCTTTTCTTGTTTCCAATACATGAAAGCAATGAACAAATTTTTAGAGTTTTCTAACTTCAGCACTTCCCCATACTGTTTGAGATGCTTATAATTATCTTAAAAAAACTATGACTGAATGAATTACTGTTGATACACTAAATGTGGTATATTAGTTTAAAACCAATCTTTACCAGGAGTTAGGGGGGATGTCCCCTAAGCATAGATGCACAGGATCTGCATTATTAGAGGGATTCCCCATGCTGGGAAGATAATAGATTTATTCAAATATTAGGAAGAAGATACTTTTTGGAATAGCAGGATTGGGATAGTCATTCCTCACCTTTGCCTTTTTGTATTCATATTCTGATCCAAAGCTCTTCTTAAGGCATTAACTCTTGAATAAAACTTTTTTTTTCTATAATGATTTCCTATTTGTCTGGGTAAAATGTAAATTTTCTAGTACTAAAAACACTTCACAGTCTCACTCAAGATTCTTTCTATCCTGATAACATATTACCTTGCTTTACATACTTCTTATTCTAGATTAATTTCTTTTTTTTCAGAAAAGCCACTCTATCTTCTGTTTCTGCTTCTCTGCAGAGGCTGTTCCCAATTTTCTTCAATGCCATGATCATTCCTTTTATTCACTTTTATTTTTTAGAACTCTAATCTGTCTTGAAGTTTCAATTTAAAAGACCCTTGCAATGAATCTTTTTGTGTTTGCCATGTTGCTGATGCCCCTTCACCAATTAACTTTTATTGAGTTTGTAAAATTTTTCATCCAATTATTTGTTTGAAAATTGTTTCTATTAAAGAATCTAAGCAATTTGAGGCCAAGAACTATTAACTCTGGTTTCATATTATGAGTGTCAAACAGAAGATCTGGCACATAGTAAAATGTTTACTAAATTGTTAGTGACTTATTGATGAATTGAGTTAGATATCAATTTATTCATCTCCCTGATAACAGCAGAGAAATTTAAAGTCCCGAAAGGGTATATAGTTTGTAAGTAATTACAGAAACAACAGTACCTATTCTAGGATATAAACTCAGATTCACTTTATAATTCAGTGTTTTCCTCAGTATGTATCTTGCACAGCTTACAATGTATATGGCAACCCCTCAAAAACTTAGCAAGTGAGTCTTCATCAATTACTTTCATTAAAATATCCATAAAGTCATTTCTCATCTTCTGCACTTAATTAAGTTAGTTGGTAAACAATCAAATTATAACTTATCCTTATGATTGTTCATGATAGGACCTGCTAGAGCTTTTTCATCATTACTCAAGTTCATTCTCATGCTAAGGTGAAAAATGTGGTTTAAATGGAAGTGAATAGACAAAATAATTATTTGATATATCTTAGTACTCTGCTATAATCTTGATTAAGATGCAATCATATTGATTTATTAAAACAGAATCCCAGAATCTTACTGTTTAGTCCAGTCTAAGCAAGAATTTCCTTTACAAGATCAAACTCTAAAGATGAGGACCTACTCACTTTTTCCAAAGGAAAGTCATTTCACTTTTGAACACAAAATTATTGGTAAATGTGGCTTTCCCTACCTAAATTACATCAAGTCGAATACTGTTTTTTTCTGTGTTATTTAATCCTATCTTGTGCTGTCTCGAGGAAAATTTTAGAAGGTAAAAACTTATGCATTTTCAAATTTGGAAGGGACCACCTAATCTTGTCCATGTGCCCAAATAGGAATCTTTTATATAAATAGAATAACTTCAAATACTTGAAAACTATTATTATCATTGCAATCTCCAACTCACACCTCTCCCTTCAAGATTTCCCATTTTCAGACTCACCATATACAGAGTCATGAACAACATATCCTCAAAATTATTCTTTTCAAGTTTATCAAGTAATGCTCAAGACATGTCTGCACACCTCAGATTATCTTCTAAAATGTAGGGATATAGCTGATATAAAACTCATATATATATTTTTAATATGGTTGTGTCCAAAGGACGTTTTCTGATAAGGATATATAAATGTATTTTAAGCAACTTTTAATAATTATGCTCAATAGAAATTTTGATATTTATACAAAATTAGTAAAATCCTGGATTATCAATGATTGATTAAATCGGGACATTGCATTCAATAGCAGATGGGCAACTTGAGAGAGGCAATGAAGTTGTCATCTATCAAAAATATTTGTTTTAATTCTGTACATTTTATATTTGGTTTCTTACAAACTCTTTTGGAGGAAAGTTTTTACTATTTTGTTTGTTTGTTTTTGATTTTTTCCCCATTTATATCCATAATTGTTTAAACAGTTGTATTACTTAGCAAATATTAAGTTTCAAAACTCTGACTCATTGATGGTTTTAGGAACTATCTGCTACCTTCATACTGGTTTAGCCCATCTGCCAAGGCAGTTTTATTGAGGTGATAGCTCTACATATCTTTTACCTTCTTGAAGCCAAAATTGAGAATTGGGTGAAAAAAGAACATCAAGCTGGATGAACATCCCTGAAAAACACTTGACAAATCCTCCCACTAGAAGTGGTAGTCAGTGTAATGTCTACTCCCAAGTTTGTGAAGACTTTATTCAACAAAATAGATATATGAGAATGATTTATTCCCATGGCCATGAAGGTGGTTGAAGGAGACATTGAGAAGTCCTTAGAGCTTGGTTAGACATCAAAGATAGCATGGTCATTCACTATTATTTGTCAGGTCTTTGACAGTAATATTAAACTTTTATCTTGCTACTGGATTTTGATGACTCTGGAAGAGAGGGTATGAGGCTGGCAACTTTGTGCAATTCTAACTCATTTAAATCCAATTGATGTGCAAGTCAAGATATGATCTTGTTGGATCATCAGTATTCTTTGAATCAAAGGATGAATAAGATCTTAACAGCCAAATCTTTCATGAACTGAATTTAAAAAGCAAACAAAAGATTTGTGAACTCTGAACCTGAACTCTTTCCCATGGAGGCCTCATCTTTTATTTTTAATAAAAAATATCATGTGGTAGAATTTCTTAATCAGAATTTCTCAAGCCTGTTTGGGGGAGCCCCAGAATGACAAATGCAGAGTCAGCACAAAAATATCAGGAACAAAATTGCTGTTGACCTATTGGGTCATAAAAGGACACATGTTTGGGTGTGTTATATTACCAACATGAAGTTTAATAAAAGATGTGTCTTCTGTGATATCAGCACAAATATATAATAGGGTAAAAGGAGCTGAGCTAGTAAAGCAAAGAGGGTTTTTGAAGGAGTACCTTGCAGTTGTATTGAAATGGAGCAAACTTTTGACAACCCAGAGGGAAGCTTCCATGGCATGTGAAGGTTTTTCTCTCATGATCTTTTGAGTGAGCCTGAACAAGAATCATGGGATGTATGTGTGCAGGGGAGGAAGGTAATTCTGCTTTCCATAATGAGGAAAGTGTTCACAGTGATGAAACTTTGCTCTCATATGTAATTAAAGAGGTTGGACTTAAAAAAGTGTGAGGGCCTTCACAGTTCCATTATCTGTGAACCTGTGATTTTATACCAGAATTAAGTCTTGAAAAAAAGGCTTATCTTATACTATAGTTTTAATTTACTTAAAGTCAAACACCTGTGCTGTTATAATCGATACATATACTGAGATTTTTTTTTTATTACTTTGCATATATTTGGTCCCTTCATCGCCTCTCTACATTTTTCTGGTTTCCTTCAAGACTCAATTGAGGTATAATCCTTAGCAAAAGGGTATCTTCTGTTCTCCTTAGTTGCCAGTTTATTCCCCTCTTATGCGGCTCTTCATCTAGTGTGTGTGTGTGTGTGTGTGTGTGTGTGTGCGCGCGCGCGTGTGTGTGTGTACACACACATATGTGTATATATTGTATATGTCTTTTTATTTATATATTGTCTACCCCATCAGAAAGTGAACTTCTTTAAGACAGGTATTATTTTTTGCTTTTTTGTATCCCTAGTATTTAGAACAGTACCTGGTACATGGTAACACTTAATGAATCTTTTTTTATTATTATTATATTATTGCTGACTACTTACTTGCAAAAGGGAATTTGTTGAAGACTGTTGACAAAGATTGAAGAAACAAAGGGATTCTCCATTTCAACTCTAATGGTAAATTTTAACTGAGCCAGCAATACTATCATTGTTATCACTGAGGTCATGAATTGAAAGGTGGCTCAACAGCAGTTATCTTGACTTTTGTCCTGCTAATGGATCTTGATAATTCTGAAAGAGAAAGTGATGCCCATGATTTTGGGCAACTCTACCTCCATTAAATTTAATTCACCTAGGAGTCAAACCATCATCTTATGATGCCATGTTTTCTCTTCAAAACCAAGTAACAGGCAGAACCAAGTTGTCAGAAAGTAGATAGGATTCTCTTCCTGGCTTCCCCCAGAATCAACATTAGATAAAGTTTGTGAATGGATTTTGAAGTAAGAGAACTCATAAATATTTGGAGTGTAAAAGATTTCCAGCAGAAGATATATTAGAAGGACTTCAAGAAAAGTCTGTCTCAGTTGGACAAGGGTGTACTTGGCTCAGTTTAGGCACAGGAGGCCCAGAGTGGAAAAACCCAGCAGAGGTAATATAATGACAGGTTCTTAGCCAAAATACAGCAGCATTGGCTGCTTTGTCCTGATTCATAAGGCCAGTGGATCAGCAGGCTATCTCTGAAGCTTTCAAAGCAACTACAAAAAACAAATAATGATCTGTGAATCTCAGCAAAATGGGGCAAATTTGTTTGGGTCCACCCAGTGCAGGAGGGAACCCTGCAGCACCTGCCCCAGAGTAATGTGAAAACTAGTAGTGGCAGACTTGGGACAATCTTCTCTGTACCAAAGAAGAATAATTCAATCTTTAAAAAAGAGCAAAAAAGCAAATGAGCTCTCACTATATGGCAACAGAAACCAAGAAGAACAGAACCAAAACCTCGAGGTCACTAAAGACAAAACCTCTCCAGATAAAGCCTTAAAGAGGGAATATGAACAGATCTCCAACTCAAAAGGCTCTTTTGAATTTAAAAAAAAAATCTTAAAAGAGAGAAAAAATAGAGGAAAGATATTTGCAGGAGAATTTGGAAAAGGAAACAGAAATTGAGTGAAGAAAACACTTTTTTCACTTTTGGTGGAATGGGAAACACACACACACACACACACACATATTGAATAAAACAATTCATTAAAACAGAATTGGTGAAATGGAAAAAGAAAACAACTTCTTAAAAAGGAACTAGTAAAATGGGAAAAATATCCAATTAACAAAACAATTCCTTTTAAAGTACAATTACCAAAATGCAAAAGGAAGCAAAAAATTAACTAAATAAAATAATTTATTAAAAATCAGAATTGGACAACTGAAGTGAATGATTCAATGAGACATCAAGAATCAGTGAAACAAAACCCCCCAAAAAATTAAAAAAGAAAAGAAATTGTTAAAAAAAAACCTATTGGGGAAAAAAATAAAAAAAAACAAACAACAACAACAACAACAACAAAAAATAACTGCCCGGGAAAATGGATCTGATTTTAGAATTACTGCAATAACTGAAAATCATGATGAAAAAAGTAGACTGGACAACACCTTTCAAAAAAATCATTAAAAACTTTCCTAACATTTTAGACCCAAAGGGTAAAATAGCCATTGAAAGAATATACCAATCACCTCCTAAAAGAGACCCCAAAATGAAAACTCCAAGTAATATTATAGCTAAATTCCAGAATTATCAGATCAAGGAGAAAATACAGGAAGCAGTCAGAAAGAAACAATTCAAATATCAAGGAGCCATAGGATTACTCATAATCTAGCAGGTTTTACTTTAAAGGATGTAAGGACCTGGAATATGATATTCTAGAGGGCAAAGAAGCTTGGATTGAAGACAAGTATTAATGACCCCTCAAAACTAAGCATTATCTCTGAGGAGAAAAGATGTACATTTATTAAAATAAGGGGTTTACACTTATTTTTTGGTGAAAGAAGCAGAGTGAAACAGAAAATTTGACTTTTAAATAAATAAAAATTTGACTCAAGAGAAACAAGGTAAAAATGGAAGAAAAACATATATTTAAAAATTTGCATCCTTACATGAGAAGATGAAATGTATAACTCTTATGAACTGTATCTTTGTTAGAGATATACTTAGAGTGTGTAGGTATAAAATGATTTTAATATATAAAAAAGAAACTAAGGGTGAAAGGGGGATTGTACTGGAAGAAGGGTAAAAGAAAAGCAAAATGCAGTAAATTGCATCAAATGAAGAGGCAAAAGAAAACTATTACAGTTGAGGGAAATGAGGAAAGGGTTGCTAGAAGTGGGAATTTATCTAATAAAACTGCTTTTTGATACAATATTACATCTTGATAATTTGTTGTCACAAAATACATAACTATATAGTAGAACTTTAGTGATGGCTTCCCCTCCTGAAATTACTTTGTATTGTTCTATAATTATGTTTAGCCATGTCCCATCTGCCCCTTTAAACTCTTTGAGGACAGGGACGATTTCATTTTTTATCATTTAATCAATAGTGTCTGGCACATAATAGGTACTTAACAAAAGTTTATTAAAATGACATTGAAAGCAATTTTCCATAATCTTGAGATCACAAGGAACAAGGAAGGCAAGGTGGTGAGGAAGAATTAATGCTTCTTATACTTTTAAAATACTTAAAACATATGAAAAGAAAGACTAGCATAGGATAGTTTACCTCTCAGACCTGTGGAAGAGGGAGGAATTTATGACCAAAGAAGAACTAGAGATCACTATTGACCCCAAAATAGAAAATTTTGATTATATCAAATTGAAAAGTTTTTGTACAAATAAAACAAATGCAGACAAGATTAGAAGGGAAACAATAAACTGGGAAAAATTTTTACAATCAAAGGTTCTGATAAAGGCCTCATTTCCAAAATATATAGAGAATTGACTCTAATTTATAAGAAATCAAACCATTCTCCAATTGATAAATGGTCAAAGGATATGAATAGACAATTCTCAGACAAAGAAATTGAAACTATTTATAGACATATGAAAATATGCTCCAAATCATTATTAATCAGAGAAATGCAAATTAAGATAACTCTGAGATACCACTACACACCTGTCAGATTGGCTAGAGTGACAGGGAAAGATAATGTGGAATGTTGGAGGGGATGTGGGAAAACAGGGACACTGATACATTGTTGGTGGAATTGTGAACACATCCAGCCATTCTGGAGAGCAATTTGGAACTATGCTCAAAAAGTTATCAAACTGTGCATACCCTTTGATCCAGCAGTGTTTCTACTGGGCTTATACCCCAAAGAGATACTAAAGAAGGGGAAGGGACCTGTATGTGCCAAAATGTTTGTGGCAGCCCTCTTTGTAGTGGCTAGAAGCTGGAAAATGAATAGATGCCCATCAATTGGAGAATGGTTGAGTAAATTGTGGTATATGAACGTTATGGAATATTATTGTTCTGTAAGGAATGACCAGCAGGATGAATACAGAGAGGACTGGTGAGACTTACATGAACTGATGCTGAGTGAAATGAGCAGAACCAGGAGATCATTACATACCTCAACAATGATACTGTTTGAGGATGTATTCTGATGGAAGTGGATCTCTTTGAGAAAGAAAGCTATTTCAGTTTCAATTGATCAAAGATGGGCAGAAGCAGCTACACCCAAAGAAAAAACACTGGGAGATGAATATAAACTGCTTGCATTTTTGTTTTTCTTCCCGGATTATTTATACCTTCTGAATTCAATTCTCCCTGTGCAACAAGAAAACTGTTCAGTTCTGCACACGTATATTGTATACAGGATATAATGTAACCTATTCAACATGTAAAGGATTGCTTGCCATCTGGGGGAGGAGGTGGAGGGAGGGAGGTTTATGGAAGTAGATATTTAAAATTGGACTAAGGCTCTTAAGAGTATGAGATGAAGAATTTAAGCATCTGATAAGATTGGAATGTGGGAAGAAAAATCCGGAATTCAAATAAGACATAAGTGGATGAAAACAGAATTTATCTAGGGGAAGAAGCAGGAAAGCGAAGCAGAGAAAGAAGAAACATTTTTATCCCACATACTTTGTACCAGGTACTGTGCTATGTGCTTTTTCAAAATATATTTTTAATCATTGCAACAACTCAAAAAAATATATACCATTATCCCAATTCTACAGACAAGGAAACTGAGGCAAACAGAGGCTAAATTATTTCATGGGGTCATGCTACTACTGAATATCTGAGGCTGCTTTTGAACTCAGGCCTTTCGGACTCAAAAACCAATTCTCTATCCCTTGTGCCCCCAAATTCTCCCATAAAATGTCAATTTGGGCTGAAATCTGGAGAATTATTAATAACAGGACAGATATTATGAATTTTATCATTTTTATTTTATCACTGAGCAGAGGAATAAGATCATAGCTGTACTTTAGGAATGTGAATTTATCAACAATCTGTAGGTGGGATTTAAAAGTGAAAACTGTCAATACTTTTTAGAATAAAGTCATTTTGAAATTAGAGAGATTTTAGAGATAATTTAGTCCAAATATAAACCTTTATGGGGAAGTAAGATGAGGCTGCAAGAAGTTAAATGACTTGGTCAATGTCTCATGGTAATAATTGACAGAGTAAGTTCTCCTTTACAGTTTTCATTTCTATTACATGAAATTCATTATAATATACTATAGCAAGGTACATAAGAGGGTAGGATCAAAAGTTCTAAAAAATGTTGAAAACTCTTTTCAGAGCAATATTTTTTCCCATATTCATGAGGTGCAACAATACAACCAATGGAGAAATTATTCACCCAGTATAATGAAAGCTATTAAAATGCTAATTAAACACCCGGACATTTCATTTAATATGTGCTTTGGGGGCAACCCAGAAGGTTCTCTCATGCTTTGAAAAACTCTATTAATATTAGTTCTAAGGTCAAAGTTTTAAACCATGATGTCTATACAGTAACGTGTATACGAATCTCAGGAAAAAATGCAAAGACCTCTGGGAAATGTAAAAGCCAGTGTTATATTTAGGATCATTGGTCTCCAGTCAGTAGACCTGCAAAATTGTTTTAATACAAGGGAAGTTATTTCTGGGTAAGAGAGGGAGAACTATAAATATAAAGGAGGAAAAGTAAGGTAAATATATTTTCAAAGAAAAGGCATGTCTTCTGCTTTTGACCCATCCTACTACAATTAGAATGAGAATCTAAAAGTGAAGTAAATGGTTTAAAATGGGTCTCTTTCAAATATGACATCTGTGACTACAATTGGATATAGAGTAAGGGTGAGTTGAGAAGTTTTGTTCTATTTTTATTTGTTATCTGTATATGTTGAAGAATATATATATAGAAATCTTTTTGAAAGAGATAAAATTAAATATTTTATGACTATTTAATTTCTCTTTTCCCCTTTCTATATGCTCTCCTACCCACCAAGTGCCCTATTCCAATCATGTATCTCATGCTTTTACTATGAAACTATAGAATAAGCCATATCCCTTTCCTGTACCTTATGGTCTTCATTTAAAAAAAGGAGCAAGATTAAATAATCTCAAAAGTCCCTTCAAATTCTAAATCTATCATCCTTTGATTATATACTTTTCTTAAATTTATTACAATCCTGCCATTGAGTTTGACACCATTTCCCCTCCCCTTCTCCCTTATCCTTGTTGTTTCTGTGAAAGTTACTTCCTTTTTGTAATGACTGATTATTGTCCAGGTAAACTAGACTAACAAACTTCTAAGGGCCTTCCCAGCTCCACATCCATAATACTTTGAATCTATTTTTCTTCACTATGCTGTCGTCCTCTTAGTCACATAGGCTTTTAACAAGAGTCATCATTGACTGTTCCCTCTCCCTCACTTCATATATCCAATCCATTATAAAGTCTTATCAATTCTTCCATATTAGTATATATAACAACAAATGGTTTCTCTTGAATCCTATTACAATTACCAACAATTTCAGTCTATATGTCTTCTAGTTTTTTTTTTTTTCCCACAATAGATTCCTAACTAATCATCCTGCTTACAGTGGATCTCTTTAGAAAGATTTATCTTTCCTTCTGGTGCCAAAGTAAAAATGTGTAAATTCAAATCATGGAAAGAATGCTGGAGTTGGGCAGAGCTGAGCTCAAATCCCATTTTTGACAAGGAGATCATACTAGAGAAATTGTTTAACTTCAATTAGCTGCAGTTTCCTCATTTATGAGATGGGTATATTGCATATAATATTATTTATAGTGTACTGAACCCCAAACCTTGTAATAATTATAGTGAACATTAATGTAATGCTAACTATGCTATCAGAAGAATACTAAACACTTTACAATGATTATCTCATTGCATGCCCATACTATGCATTGTTATAGTCTTGGTTCCAATACTGGTTTCATCATATACTACCTAGTGAATCTTAGGAAGTCTATTGCATTCTTAGTGTATCATGTTGGAGGCAATCAACAAACATTTATTGTGTGATTATTATGTTTCAAAGACCATTCTAGGTTTGGGAATGCAATGGAGATAAATAGTCCATTTCCTCATGAGACTTATAATCTGTAGGGAAAGACAACAGAGACAGGCATTATTATACAAACAGGTAAATAATGCACAAACAGGAGAGAGAGAGAGAAAGAGAGAGAGAAAGAGAGAGAAGAAGGGAGGGAGGGAGGGGGAATAAGGATAGATATAGGGATAGAGAGAGAAATATACGGTAATAATGGAAGAAGATGTAGCACCTACAAAAATAAGGAAAGGACTCATTACATATATTTGTTGTTATTCAGTTTAGATTTGTCTGATACTTCATGATCCCTCATTAGTTTTTCTTGGCAAAGGTATGGAGTGATTTGTCATTTGCTTTTCCAGTAGATTAAGGCAAATAGAGATAAAGTGAATTGTTAAATACCGTAGCTAATGAGTGTCTGAGGCCAGATTTAAACTTGATCTATCCACTGAGCCATCTAACTGTCTTCGATTAAGGGGTCCTCAAACTTTTTAAATAGGGGCCAGTTCACTATCGCTCAGACTGTTGGAGGGCTGGACTATAGTAAAAACAAAAACTTTGTTTTGTGGGCCTTTAAATAAAGAAACTTTATAGCCCTGGGTGAGGGGGATAATTGTCCTCAGCTGCCGCATCTGGCCCGTGGGCCATAGTTTGAGGACCCCTGTTCCGATCTTCTCCATATGTGAAATATATCAATTCTTTTGATACTTGAAGAAAATTAGGAATACCCAAAGGAATAATTAGGGAGAAAGTAAGTTCAAGAAATGAGGGAAGGCCTAAAAGAAGATTGGCAATAGAGAGGAAGCATCCTGAATACCATACGATTAGGAAAGATCTAATGAAGAAAAGGAAGGACATAAAGGATGAGGACTGAGAAAAACAACAATATCAAATTTGAATGAAGAGGTTATGGCTAACTTTGAAAAGAATAGTGTCATTTGAAAAGAATAGGCAAACACAATATTGAAATGATTTGAGAAGTGCGTGAAAGGTGAAGTACTTATACTTCACCTTTATATAATTATATATAATTATATATATTTATATATTTATATATATTATATATATTATATATATTATATAAGAAAACAGCACCCCCCCAAGAGTTAACAATGAAATGTAAATTAAACACATACACACACACATACACATACATACATATATGTGTACGAGATAGTAGGACAAATGAGTGGTCATTTCAGAATGAGTTAAATATGTCCTAGGCACATTTGCCTCTAAAGATAAAGTAATAGAATAGTTGTAGGTGTTCATTGACATGCCTAAGAAATTACTGGTTCAAACCATCCTCTACCTCCACAAAAAGTACTTATTTCATTTGATTATGAAGAATTTCAAATTAAATAATGCATGAAGGAAGATTTACAAAACCTTAAAGTGTCTTGTTAATGTTTATTATCATCATTGTCATTTTAATTATATTCATGATTATAATCATTTCTTTGCTCAACAATTTTTAGTGTGTTCTTATTGTCTACAAAGCACAATAAAGACTCTAAGGTAATACATCTAGGTCACTGGAAGTTGAGGGTTCCCTTGAAAGACCACAATTCATAAACCCGCACCCACAACTTATGACAAAGAAGGAAAAGGTAGGAGTCAAATGCCATAATCATAAATGACTACCAGGAGCATTTTTGCCCAAAAGGACACATCTAAAATGAACTTTTGCTTTAAATTTCAGTGCAGATTTCTGGTTTTCTTCAACTCACAGGTGAAGTTCTTAATATAAAGTTTCCCCCACCTTGGATTGCAACAACTTAACAAGTAGATGTTGACATACCAGCTACCACTGCCTTTCTTCCCATGATGCCTCACAGCATTCAGGGAAACTGACAACACTTTCTCCCCAGGGACCACAATTGCCTTCTAGACAATTACTTCATTTTTCCACATTGCAACCAGACTCATCCATCTTTCTGATTTGTTCTTCCCTCTTCAGCCTCTATGCTCTTTTTCATGCTGTCTCTCCTAGACTAGGCTTCTCCCGCTATCCTTTCCTAGCTCAGATTTTTGAAATCCTTTCTTTCCTTTGACTTCCAATTCAGGTGCTATGAATGTTTATATGTTACAACAATCTTTGCTTTACAATCAAAGAAAAAATGAACCAAACATACATGAATATATATTTATGCATATATATAAATACAGAAATGCATACATATACATATGTGTATGTATGCATATATGCATGTGTGTGTGTAGAGATATAAAGATTCAGGAAATTACCCAAAGCTTCCTTGGCTTCCTTCAATACTTTGCTTGTTTCCATCCTTCATTTTATAATATTTTTTTCCATTTTCCAATGAATCAATTTTTACATTTTAAAAAAAATGAGTTACAAATCCTCTTCTAGAAGTTTTCATTATTATCAGTGCTATCTTTTTTTTTTCTGTTTGCCTTTTAATCCTTGTCTTGAGTCTAGTATTTGAAAGTCAAATTTTATATTCAGCTCTGGTATTTTCATCAAGCATGTCTGAAAGTCCTATTTTCATTAAATATACATTTTCCCTTGAAGAATATTACACTTAGTTTTATTGGGTAGATGATTTTGGTTGTAGTCCTAGCTCCTTTATCTGGAATATCATATAACAAATTCTCTGAACCTTTAGTGGAAAAGCTGCAAAATCTTGTGTTATCATAACCATGACTCCATGACATTTCTTTTTTTTTTTTCTTTCTAGCTGCTTGCAATAATGGTTCTTTGATCCTGGAGTTCTGGAATTTGGCTATATTATTTCTGAAAGTTTTCATTTTCAGATCTATTTTCAGGGGATGATTGGTAGAGTCTTTCATTTTCTATTTTATCCTGTGATTTCAGGATATCGGGACAATGCATTTCTTTTTCTGATATTTTTTTCCTTTTTTTTATTATAGCTTTTTATTTACAAAACATATACATTTTTCAAAATTGACCCTTGAAAAACTTTCTGTTCCAACTTCTTTTCTTCTTCCCCCATCCCCTCCCCTAAATGGCAGTTAGTCCAATACATGTTAAATACAATGTATGTATACATATTTTTACAGTTATCTTGTTACACAAGAAAAGTTGGATTTAGAAAGAAAAATAAAAACCTGAGAAGGAAAACAGAATTGCAAGCACCCAATAACAGAAAGAGTAGAAATGCTATTTTTTTATAATTTCTTGAAAAATCATGTCTACACTCCTTTGTGTTTTGTCATGGGTTTCAGGAAATCCAATAATTCCTAAATTATCTACCATCAATCTGTTTTCCAGGTCAGTTCTTCCCCAAATGAATGAAATATTTCTTATTTTATTTTATTTTTCCTATTCATTTGAATGGTTTGTTGTTTCTTGAGGTCTCATGGAATCATTACCTTTAATTAATAAAATTTAATTTTTAAGGAACTATTTTTTCAGTGAGCATTTGTACATCTTTTTTCTGTTAGCCAATTTGACTGTTTAAAGGGGTATTTTTTTTTAACATTTTCTTCCATTTGACTGATTCTGCTTTTTAACTTTTCTTCTACATGTCTTATTTGATTTTGGAAGTCCTTTTTGAGCTCTTCTGGAAATTATTGGAGGGAGGAATCCTATTTTTGAGACTTTGTTTCTAGTATTTTAAATTTTTTCTTGTCTTCTGAGTTTGTTTTGATTTCCCATCATCACAATTTATTTCTATGGACAGATTCTTTTGTCATTGGTGATTTTTCTTCATTATTACAACTTATTTCTTAACTTTTAACTTTATGTTAAAATGGACTCTTCTTCCTTGGGTGGACTCCAAAAAGCTGCTGCCACTGATTCAGTTAGCCTCAAAGTCCATTGCTAAGTTATGGGACAAAGCTTATGCTTTCCCAGTCTATGCTTGGCTATATACTCCATTCTTATCTCAGAAAGACAGACTTTTCCTGCTGACTATAAATTGTCTTAGGTTGTAAAATTATTTCAACTCATTCTTTCATGTGTTCTGCCTTGTCAGAATTTGTTTTAAGGCATTACTTTAATGTTGTCTGGAGAATAATCTGAGAGGGCTCAGATTAATCGCTGCTTTTGCTCCATCATCTTGGCTCTACCCTTCATATCCCACCTTTTTCAACAAACCTTTAACAGTCCCCATCAATGTTTATGTCTTTCCTGTGATATTAACTCCCATTTACAATGTAGATGTGTTTTTAATATAGTTATTTCAATGTTTCCTCCCTGATTAGATATGAACTCCATGAAGGCAGGTACAATAATTTCTTTTGTGTTTTTTCAATACAAGACTCCTAGCAAAGTGCCAACACAAAAATATTTAATAAATGTTTAGCATAGTGTCTGTCTCACACTCTTTTTTTCTCCTCACCTTCAGTTCCTGCTTTCACACAATATAACTTACACATTCATATTGACATTCTCTCAAATAACCAAACTTGCCTGTTTCTCAGGCTAATTTTCCATGACCTGCTATTTCTTTATATGATGTGAGCTACACAAAAATATATTAATATCATTGATTTTACAGTCATCTGCAAGTATTCCACTTTCATGAATTCAAAATTCACTTTATCATACCATAAACTGTTTCCTTTCTACCCTTCCGTCTATCTTACAATTAGAAACCTTACTCTTCATTGTTACAAAGACTTCCATTCCTTTCCCTCTTAGACTTTTCCCAGACCATTGCATTGGGTAAACTCTTTCTTCTTCCCAATTATGGTCCCTTGGCAAACCAGTTCAACTCTTTTCTCAACTCCTTTCCTCCCTTCTCCTTTAAAGATCTTTTAATGTCTATCTTCAACTTTGACTCCCATTATTTATAATTGTTCTTACTCACATGTTGCTGAAAGAAGTTGGAAAAATGCAAGAAAATATTTTGACAGTTTTCACCACAAATTTATATTCCATAATCCCAACGCACTATAGCAAGACAATTTTTTATACTTGTCCAATTGATTGATCCTAGAATGATATATGCTACCTAGAAGCTTTACTAAATCTTTCCATTCCTATTCAAATCTTAATTTTCTCTCTCCTCTCTCAGCTGAGAGCTTCCTTAGACCTCAAACAAGGCTCCAAATGATCTACCATCATACTGGGGAATTTAGTTGCTTATACAATATATACATGTGTACACACACAAACATATCCACATTTTTCAAAAGCCTATTTCAGCATTATTGAAGTATGACTCTGCTCAGTTTCCCTATAGCTTTCATTCCAACTTTTTCAAGGACTTTTCTATTCCCTGTAAATATTCTTGAGACAAGAGATACAAGTCAGGAGCTCCAAGGTACTAATGATTTCAGAAAGAGAAAAACATTGAAACCTATGAATTGGATAAAAGACCATGCTGAAAGGAGAGGGTACTACAATGCAAAGTACCTCATCTCTCCTGGTAAAGGAAGAAAGAACATAAGGCACTATAGGATAGTTTCTTGGAATCTAAATCACAGCTGCTTTATGAAACCATAAATTTAGAGTAGGGAATGAACTTGTAAATAATCTCATCCAACTTTTCATTTTTTTTAAATTTTAAGGCATTTTAATTGTATAAAGGAATAATATTTGGCAGCTAACATGAATTTTCAGACATCACCTGAGATTATTCACTGTTTTTATGTAAATATTTCCCTCTCTGCAATATCTTTTTAAAAAATTTTAAAACTTTTTTATTTTCAAAATATATGCATAGATAGTTTTCAATATTCACCCTTGCAAAGCCTGGTGTTCAATTTTTTTTCTCCCCCACTTCCTCTACTCTTCCCTAAGATGGCAAGTAATCCAATATACATTAAACATGCAATTCTCCTATACATATTTCCATAATTATCATGATGCACAAGAAAAATCAAATCAAAAAGAAAAAAAGGAAAATGAAAATAAAAAGCAAGCAAAAAACAAAAAAAAAGTGAAAATGCTATGGTGTGATCCACATTCACTTGCCACAGTCCTCTCTCTAAATGCAGATGGTCTCTCCATCACAAGTCCATTGAAATTGGACTAAATCCCCTTACTGCTAAAAAGAGCCATGTCTATCAGAATTGATCATTGTAAATATCATTGTTGTTTTCTACAATGTTCTCTTAGTTCTATTCACTTCACTTAGCTTCAGGTCACATAAATCCCTTCTGGCCTTTCTGAAATCATTCTGCTGATTGTTTCTTATGGAAAAATAATATTATATAACATTAATTTACCATGCCTTATTCAGCCATTCCCCAATTGATGGGCATCCAATCAATTTCCAGGTCCTTGCCATTACAAAAAAGGGCTGTCACAAACATTTTTGCACATGTGGATGTTTGTCCCTTTTTCAAGATCTCTTTAGGATATAAGCCCAATAGAGACACTAGTGGATCAAAATATGTGCACAGTTTCATAGCCTTTGGTACATAATTTCAGATTGCTCTCCAGAATGGTTGGATCAATTTACCACCACACAACAATGTATTAGTGTCCCAGTTTTCCGATATTCCCTCTAACCTTCATCATCATTTTTTCTTCTCATCTTAGCCAATCTCAGAGGCATGTAGTAGTATGTCAGAGCTCTTTTACTTTGCTTTTCTCTGATCAATAGTGATTTAGAATATTTTTTCATGTGATTAAAGTGTTTTAATTTCTTCACCTGAAAAGTATGTTTATATCCTTTGACTATTTATCAATTGAAGATTGCCTTGTATTCTTATAAATTTGAGTCACTCATCTATATATTTTAGAAATGAGACCTTGATCAGAACCCTTATTTGTTAAACTTTCCCCTATTTTTCTAGTTCCCTTCTAAACTTGTCAGCATTGTTGTCTTTTTTTACAAAAAAAAAAAATAAATTTAATATAATCTAAATTTTTCATGTTGCATTCAGCAATTCATTCTAGTTCTTCCTTGGCCAAACATTCCTTTCTTCTCCACAGATCTGCCTACTCTTTACTTTTAGAGAGGAGGAAGCTAATGTCCCTAGAAGATAAATGTTCAATGTAACACAGCAGGAAGTAATAAAGATAGAATTTGAACTCAGATTGTGTGGCTTCAAATGTAACTCTTTTTTCATTGCTTCATGCTGCCAGATATATTACATGCCACTTGGAAAAAAACAAAAACACTTCAAGTCTTTATGTCAACCAAACCGTCAAACAACTTAATTTATAAAGCTAGAAAAATTTATAATAAAATTTATCTGGAAGAACAAAAAGTCAAAAATATAAGGAAATCATTGAAAAAATGGAAAGGAAAGCAATAAGTGATAGAACATTTTAGACTATATTAAAAAGGCATAATGAACAAAATAATCTGGTACTCATTAAGATATAGAGAGATGGGATAAATGGAATAGATTGAAGACACAGCAATGAATGACCATGGTAGTCTAGTGTTGATAAGATCCAAGAATTCACCCTTTCTAATATTTATCTTTATTTATATATTTTTATTTACCTATAGGTATATATGTACACATGTGTATAAAAGAATACAATTTTGCAACTATCATATTGGTTTCCATGATAGAAAAAGAAAATGACAAATGTTGGAGGGGGTGTGGAAAAAATTGGCAAAGTATTTCACCATTCTTGGAGTTGTAAACTGACAAACCACTGCCTGCAAGGCAGTTTTTAAGTAGCCCCAAGTATTATAAAATCATGCATTCCCTTTGATGCAGAAATGTAACTACTATTTTTGCATTTCTCAAAGATCAAATAAAAGGGATAAATATCTGTTTAGTAACATTAATATCTTATCTTTAGGGTGACAATGAATTGCAAATTGAGGGGTTTTCTATCAATTCAGGAAGAGATAAACAAGTGACACTAAATGATTGTGATGGTATACTATTCTAAAAAATAATAGGTACTATGGTCTCAATAAACAGTAGGAACATTTATATGAACTGATATAATGTGAAGTGAACTGAATAAGGGGACTACAAGACACACAGTAATGGTAATATTATAATCATGAAAAAACATGAAAGAGTTAGTTATTCTTGTCCAAAAATCCAAGATAATTCCAAAGGATAATTATAAAAATGGTATCCATCTCCAGAGAGAGAATTGATGAATTCTAAATACAAATTGAGACAGACTTTGTTTTTACTTTCTTTATTTCTTTCTTATTTATACATGTTTGCTTTTGCAACATGATTAATACGAAAATGTTTTGTATGACTATAAATGTGTAACTGATTTTATATTAATTTCTCAAGGGAAGTTGAGAAACAGGATGAAAGGAGGGATTTTGGAACTCAATACTTTTAAATAATGCTTAAAAGCTAGCATATAATTGGGAAATATTTAACAAAATAAACTATAATTTTAATGAATAAAATTTTATGAAAAAATTAAAGTAATTGAGCTTATGTCATATCCCAAATACTCAGTTCAGAAAAAAAAAAAAAAACTCCTTATATGTTTAGTTGTAGATTTCCAGTTGAGTGGATTCTAAGATGTTATCTAAACTAAACTTGCTCCCAGCTGCTACAAACATCATTTTATAGATAATGAAACTTAAAAATGTAAACTTGACCACATCATTTATACATAAAAGAGCCAGAATTCAAATCCAATGTTATATGTCTCAACATCTGATAATTTGTAAAATCCTGCTTTCTTAATCTTTAAATGGATTTCAGTGATTTCTAAAAATACTTCTAACTTGAATATTGCAATGCAGGAAAGAGATATGTAATCATCTCTATGTCAATGGAAACTTTTTATGGATTCTTCTGTTGTTGCATAGAATGTCTAAAATTTCCCTTTCCCCCATATCCTATCTCCTCCCCTCTTCTACTACTGTCTTCTCTTTTTTCCTATTGTCACATTTTTTCTCTACTTAGTCTCTCCCCTCTTCTCTTCTTGTATCTTTTTCATCTCTGTGTGTCTCTGTCTCTCTCTCTGTGTGTGCATATGTGTGTGTGTGCTTGTCTCTCTCCCCTCATTTTCTCTCACACCACCCACAGGTGTTGCTTAGCTGTTTCACTTTTCCATGAAATTTCTTTTATCCATTCACTTGAGAAATTTTACCTAATTACCTAGAGAGGATGGCATTTGTCTTACTGCATGAAAAGGGGAAAAAAAAAAACCTATTTATAGTGTACATTCAATTTTTGAGCTCGGAGAGATAGAAGACATCATGTCGTCCAACCCCCTCATTTTGCAGGATGAGGATTTTTAGCTAGAAACACTATTCATGTTCTCACTACCCACTCACTCTTTAATCTCTTGCAATCTGGTTTCCATCCTCATCATTCTCTTAAAACCTTCTCATTCTGGCAAAGTTACTTATGGTGTCATTTTGGAGAGCATAATAAACTGTTTCCCATTTCTGATTTTTCAGAGCTAATCCCTTTTCTCCATCACCTCTTTTGCTTTTCCAAAGTCAGGATAGGTATGAGATATTTGCTGGTTCCTCTTCTTTATATCAACTAACTATGGTCTATTATCCCTTTTATATGATATTTCCTCACATTTCCTGGATGAACACAACAGTTCCTCAGGATTCAATCCAGACCTTTATGTGAATGAAACAGAATGATATATGATATAAAGTTTAGGACCTAGAGCCTGGTATCAGAGAACTAGCTTTAAGACATGGATGTCAACCTCTTTATGACTTAATTCCCTCACCTGTCAAATGGAGTTGGACTTAATTCCTTTTAAATTCCATTTCAACTCTCAATCTTATGATAGGAAATGAGATTGTAATTATTTAACAAACCCCGATTTACACGTGCAGCTAAGCATCTTCTCTACAATTTACAAACTTAAAGAGGTGAACAAAATGCTGACTGATCATGTATACATCAAACATAAGACTTGGACTCAGGTCCTTCTAGCTCCAAGGACAGATTTATAAATAATATATCCTCCTTCTATGACCTTATAAATATCACCACATGTATGAATCTCCAAGCAAGATCGCTTTATTGAATTCAAGGCTCTCATTTCCAACTTCCACAGCTGGTCACGTCCTGACTTTAATGGCTCTAGGATTTATAAAATCACAATTGGTGGCAAATCAGTCTTCTATTGTTCATCACAACTCCTCTGAAGCCTAGTTAATGGTTACTAAGAGCTGCCACCTGTTGATGAAGTTATAATCAAAGCTTATCCATGTTAGGATTTGTTAAGCAGTTAATGTCATATGGACAAAATTGTGCACCTGAAGTGAAGAAAATCTAAGTTTAAATTCAGCCTTAGAAACTTAACAATTTCAAAACTACTTGACCTCAGTTTCCTCATGTGTAAAACAAAAGTAATAAAAGCATGTAATTCCCAACATTGTTATGAAGATAAAATGATTATGATTTCTAAAGTACTTTGCGAACTTTGAATGTTGTTGAGGAATTATTATTGGGAAGTCTAAATCATTAATGATTAGGGAAAGGCAAATAAAAATAACTCTGAAGTATCACCTAACATGTATCAGATTAACTAATATGACAGGAAAAAAAAAGATAAATGTTGGAGGGGGTTGGAAAAATTCGATCACTAATGTATTTTGGTAGTATAAGCTGATCCAACCATTCCAGAGAGCAATTTGATATTGTGTCCAAAGGGTACAAAACTATGTATACTCTTTGATCCAGCAATAGCACTACTAGGTCTATATCCCAAAGAGAACATAAAAAGGGAAAATGGCACACATGTATAATAGTGTTTATAGAACTCTCTTTATGTAGGCAAAGAATTGGAAATTAAGGGGACTCATCCATGAGGAAATGGCTAATGGAGTTGTGGCATATGCATGTAATGGAATGTTATCGTGCTATAAGAAAGGATCATGTGAATTTCAGAAAAACCTGTAAAGTCTTACATGAATTGATGTTGGGGGAAGTGAGCAGAACCAGGCAAACATTACACACAGTAACAAAAATGTGATCAACTATGATGGACTTAACTCTTCTCAGCAAGACAACTCCAAGAGATTCATGATGGAAAATACTAGCCTCATCCAGAGAATGCCTATTAGAGCATATTATTTGTACTTTTGGGTTTTCTTTTGTTTTCTTATGGCTTTTCCCTTTGATTTTGATTTTCCTTTTCCAAAATGTGTGATGTGGCAAAATCTCATATATATATACTATGTCAGATTCCTTGTTGTCTTGGGAAGGGGGAAAGGAAAAAAAAGGAGGAAGAAAAAGTTGAAAGTGAAAACCTTACAAAATGAATGTTGAAAACCATCTTCACTTATAATTGGGGGAAAATAAAATGTGAACCCTCAGAGACAACTCCCTGACATAACGAGTAAAAGAAGAGCATTTTAATTTACTTTCTTCAATATGAGCCCACCTATCACTGCTGATATTAAATCTGTCTTGAACTCGCTATTTGCTAGTGCTCTTCTTTTCTAACTTATACTTAACTGTTCTTTTTATTTGCATTTATTTTGATATTTATTCTGTATATACTTATATATGTATTCATTTTATCTCTATTATTTTAAAGGCCATAGTACCTGGTGGATGTTTAATAAATTCTAAATATTTGAGGGATTGCTAAATTGGCATCACCTCATAGAAATCAAACCTCATATAAAAAAATTCCTCAAAAGAATTCTATTCCTCTTCCTGACTTCTATATATCTGTTAAGAACAACTAGGTTCAAAATATGTTAGCCATCTTCAATCCCTTAGTTTTTGGTGCTGATTAGTACATAGAACACAGTGGATCATTTACCAGCTGCCTAAGGGTCCCATTTAAATCTTTTTATTAAAAATATATTTTGGTACCACTGGATACACAACAGTTCAAAAGGAAGCCAAATTCAGTTATCAAAGAGATTCTCTGGGGTTTCTGAAGCTTCTCTTTTAAAGCACTATAAACCACTTTTCTGCTCTGATTTTCCAAAGATGGAGACCCAAGTGAAGAGCCAGCTGAATCTATTTGGATGTAACATTAACCCAAATTGTCCCAGCTCTGTACCCTGGCTTCCATGCCCATAATAGTCCTGGTTGATATTGTGAGAGTGTGCAAGAGTAATTTATATCTCTCCAGTTTCACCAATATTCTAGCCCACAGTGACTCTCCAATCCCTTGTCTCCCATATTCCTTTGTTACTAAAGGATTCAATACGATTTTCTGTGACCCCATTTTTGGTTTTCTTGGCAAACATACTGGAGTCATTTGCCATTTTCTTTTCCAGACATTTTATATATGAAGAAACTGAGGTAATCCAGGCTAAGTGACCTGTCAAAGCCACATAGCTCATAAATGTCTGAGGCCAGATTTAAGCTCAGGTTTTTATTAGTTTGTTTTTTCCACTTATCTCAAGAAGATCTGGCATTCTTTCCACTAGAGCATCTCCCATATTCTACCAGTTTTTTTTTAATTTGTCTGTCTTTTTAATATCTCATATCAGTACCCTAGTAGAACAGAATAATGTTGAGAACCAGGTTTTTTTTTTTAATATTTCTGATCCCATTGCTTAATATGGATTTCTCACATAAGGACTTAAAATAATCAGTAAATATTAATTATATTGAACTTTTATTAGACTATAAGACTTGTTGTCCCTTCTAGATAGTAAGATTCTTTACATCATTTGAGTACAAATTCTGTTGTTCATTTTCTTACCTACATACTTGCATAATGTCTTTTATACCACTGATGCTCAAAAATAAATACTGATTAAATTTTTATACAATGAATTTCTTACAATGTACACTGAACAGAGATAAGAGAAGAGGGAGGGAAAAATGTTTCAGAGATTTTGACTTCATTGTTGTAGGAAATCTCTGGCAAGGAAACTGCATTTTCTGGTGCAGAACAATATCTTCTGCAACCTGGATCTTGGAGAGTTCACTGGTGCACCAAAAATGTGACTTTCCCTTTGTCATAAAGTTAGCATCTGTCATCATCTTTCCTTAAACCTAGAACTTCATGTCTATGGTCAGCTTTTTCTTTTCTATATCATAGTGATTCCCAAAGCACAAATATGAACCCTATATGACTTTCTCAATCTTCATCGTGTTTCTCATAGAATTTTAGTTAGATTTTAATAAGAAATTATTGATCTAAAACTTTAAATTGCTTTCAACACTTTCCTGCTAATTCTGTTTTTTTAATCATGCAATTTTGTATTCAGATTTAATATAATAGTACTAAGAGCCAAAGCATTATCAAGCTTTTAATATTCCATAGAAAATTTATTTTTAGCATCCTTGTGAAAATGGGCAGTAATTCTTGCTCAACATTTTTGAGTATCAATAGATGGTTAAATGGGATAAAAGAATAGGAATTTGAAGTTCTGCTAATAGCAACAGCTCAGATATGATATGCCACTATTATTCATTATTTCACATTTATCAAAGGCAAACGGCAGAGACACTTTATGAAATTTAGAGATGACAGCAATATGACATAGCAATATAGTCAACACTAAAATCTCCTTTTTCTTCCCTTTTCACAAAGATGAAGAATTATATATGATTTAGGATGAAATATTTGGCTTCATTCATCTAACTAGTGACTTTAATGGATGCTTGTCAAACTTTCAGATGATCCAAAACTAGGAAAGAAAGATCTGGATAGTGTCAGAATTCAAAATGATCTTTGCATGCTAAGACATTGTACTGAATCTAATAAGAAGAAATGGATTAAAATAAGTGTTAAATGTAAAGTTGGGTTAAAAATATCACTTCTACAATTATAAAATCATGTATGTGTACCAAGATATCAATTTTTAAATGGACTTCAGCTTTATGGTGAATTTACAACTCTATATTTGTCAATTAAGTATTAATAGAATTAGTAATAAATGCACAGCATCCAGAACTGAGGGGATGATTTCCCTCTCCCTCTCCCCACCTCTGCTCTGCCTTCATCAAACTATGCCTGAAATATTGTGTTCAATTTTTAATACCATTTTTGGAATAACATTGGGTAGTAAAAAGCATATAGTGGACAGCAATCAAGATGATGAAGATTTTGAGATTATGTTATCACAGGATTGTTGCAAGAAACTGCATATGTTCAGTAAGGAAAAATGAAAAGAGCACTTCATTGCTATCCTCCAGCATTTTTTGAAAAAGCTGGACTAGATAGTCCTTGCTGTCTGTTGCATCTTTACATTGATAAATAAAAGAAATATATAAAGTGCTTTAAAGCACCATATAAAGGCTAGATATTCCTAATGTCTATTCAGCAGCCTAGACCTAGGTCAGTTAATAAGACAACCATTAGCAAATAAAAATAAAGTTTGTGAATCTATACTATTTGCCCTATTAAAGCATTTAATTTTTCTTATAAAAATCATAAAATTCTATACTTTAAAGGGACCCTATATTCCACCAAGTTCAAGTTATGATGTCTGATAAAAAGTTCCAAGCTACATTAAAAATTATTTTATTATTCCACAAATATACATTAAAACAATTTAATATTTGTTTTTCAAACTTTCAGTTCCAAATTATCTTCCTCCCTCCATCCTTTCCCATCTTCTCTCCCATTGAAAAGACAAGCAGCTTGATATAAGATATACATTTGTAGTCATCAAAACATTTCTACTTTAACAATGTGGCACTCATTGTGTAAGAAAACATATATCAAAAGAGAAATAAAGAAAAAAGCAAGAAAAAAATTAAAAGTATTTCAATATGTATTAAGACACCATCACTTCCTTCTCCTTCCTTGGATGAACAGCATTTTTTTCATTTTAAATACTTTTGAGTTAGCTATTCTCAACAATACAGTGATCTGAGATAAGTTATTCATATCTGATCACCTTACAAGATTGTTACTTTTTATTTTTATTTTTTCTATGATTTTTCATTAAACACTTTATTCCTAGTCTCTTCCCTCTCCCTCCAAGAAAGCATTCTCGTTTTCTCTCTCTCTCTTCTCTCTCTCTCTCAATTAAAGTTTTTTATTTACAAAATATATGCATGAGTAATTTTTCAACACTGACCCTTGCAAAACCTTCTATTCCATATTATTCCCTCCTTTCCCCTGTCCCCCATCTAAATGGCAGGTCGACCAATAAAAGTTAAATATGTTGAAATATATGTTAAATCCAATATATACATATACATATTTATTTATTTATTTTATGTATACATATTTATACAGCTATCTTGCTTCACAAGAAAGATAGGATCAAGAAGGAAGGAAAAAATAATGGCAAAGTATACAAAATGCAAGCAAACAACAACAGAAAGAGTGAGAATGCTATGTCGTGGTCCACACTCAGTTCCCACAGTCCTCTCTCTGGATGTAGATGGCTCTCTTCACCACTGAACTATTGGAATTGGTTTTAATCATCTCACAATTGAAGAGAGCCATGTCCATCATAACTGATCATGATAGAGTCTTTTTTTAATTATTGCTTTTTTATTATAGCTTTTTATTTACAAGATATTTGCATGGGTAATTTTTCAGCATTGACAATTGCCCAACCTTTTGTTCCAACTTTCCCCCTCCTTTCCCCCACCCCTTCCCCCAGATAGCAGGTTGATCAATACATGTTAAATATGTTAAAGTATGTTAAATACAATATATGTATACATGTCCAAACAATTATTTTGCTGTACAAAAAGAATCAGACTCTAAAATAGCGTATAATTAGACTGTGAAGGACATCAAAAATGCAGGCAGACAAAATTAGATGGATTGGGAGTTCTATCTAGTGGTTCACAGTCATCTCCCAGAGTTCTTTTGCTGGGTGTAACTGGTTCAGTTCATTACTGCTCTGATGTGGTTCACCTAATTAGTGAAGAGGTTTATGTCCATCAGAATTGTTGTTGAAGTATATGATCATCTCCTGGTCCTGCTTATTTCACTCAGCATCAGTTCAGGAAAGTCTCAACAGGCCTTTCTGAAATCCTCCTGTTGGTCATTTCTTACAGAACAATAATATTCCATTATATTCATATACCACAATTTATTCAACCATTCTCCAACTGATGGGCATCTACTCAGTTTCCAGTTTCTGGCCACTACAAAGAGGGCTGCCACAAACATTCTTGCACATACAGGTCCCTTTTTCTTCTTTAGTATCTCTTTGGGGTATAAGCCCAGTAGTAACACTGCTGAATCAAAGGGTATGCACAGTGTGATAACTTTTTGAGCATAATTCCAAATTGCTCTCCAGAATGGCTGGATGTATTCACAATTCCACCAACAATGTATCAGTGTCTCCGTTTTCCAACATTCCATATTATTTTTCCCTGTCATTCTAGCCAGTCTGACAGGTGTGTAGTGGTATCTCAGAGTTGTCTTAATTTGCGTTTCTCTGATTAATAATGAATTGGAGCATTTTTTCATATGGCTAGAAATAATTTCTATTTCTTCATCTGAAATTGTCTGTTCATATCATTTTTACCTTTGTCAATTGGCAAATGACTTGACTGCTTATAAATTAGAGTCAATTCTTTATATATTTTGGAAATGAGGCCTTTTTCAGAACCTTTGACTGTAAAAATGTTTTCCCAGTTTATTGCTTCCCTTTTAATCTTGTCTGCATTAGTTTTGTTTGTACAAAAACTTTTCAATTTGATATAATCAAAATTTTCTATTTTGTGGTCAATAATGATCTCTAATTCTTTGATCATAAATTCCTTCCTCTTCCACAGGACTGAGAGGTAAACTATATTATGTTCTTCTAATTTATTTATAATCTCATTCTTTATACCTAGGTCATGAACCCATTTTGACCTTATCTTGGTGTATGGTGTTCAGTGTGGCAGATTATATTCCTCTTTGTGGATTCATCTGGAGACAATCTGTTTTTAGTCACTTCAAGGTTTGAAGTCTGCTCTCTATCTGTACAGAAGCTATCAATAATTAAAACATGTTTTAATTTTTTATGTATTTTGACAAAAAAAGAATAGAAGAAAACAAACAAACAAACAACAAAGCAAATGCATTCTGCTTTTTGGGCAGTGTGGTGTTACCAAGTTTCCTCTATACACTACAGCAAGTAGCAGTGAAGCAGCAGTGGAACACTAATAACTGATCTATCTGCACAACAGCCCCTCTCTGAGACTCTGAGAGCATAGTGAGTCACTCCTGGTGCTGGGTGGGTGTAGTCAGGTCCCAAGAGACCCCAGTGTTTTGAGTTTGAAGTTTTTACCCCCTGTGTTTATAGCTTCTCTGCTGATCTACTGGCTTACTGCCAGAGCAAAGTAACTTACGCGGACTAAAGTTTTCCGTGCAAATTTTCCGAAGCCTGAGATCACACCCTGCTCCCCTCCAGTCTGCTCAGCATTGGCTGCCTTCCTTGCTATGCTGCCTGCCTGCAGTTTGCTCCTGGTCTAGCCATCCCCACCCGTGAGCAAAAACAGACCCTTTCTGGTGAATTTTGAGGATATCATCTCTTGATAATGTATTTGTGTTTTTTTTTTTTGTTTGTTTGTTTTGTTTGGTTTGGTTTGTTTGGTTTTTTTAGTCAAGCACTAATTCTGAGGCCATATCATGAAAAAAAAAGTAGTCTGGGGGCAAGGAAGATCTTACATAGATGTATGTCTTCTCTGCCATCTTGGCCAGAAGTTATCAACATAGAGTCTTGTTATTGCCATGTATAATGATTTGGTTCTGCTCATTTCACATATCAGTCCATGTAAGTCTCTCCAGGCCTCTCTGAAATCATTCTGCTGATTCTTTCATAAAGAAGAAGAATATTCCATAACATTCATATACCATAATTTATTCAGCCATTCTCAAACTGATGGGCATCCAATCAGTTTCCAGTTTCTTGCCATTACAAAAAGAGATGGCACAAACATTATTGCACATGTAGGTCCCTTTCCTTCCTTTAAGGTTTCTTTGGGACTCAGGAGAAACACTACTGGATCAAAATGTATGTACACTTTGATAACTTTTTGAGTATAGTTCTTAATTGCTCTCCAGAATAACTGGATTTGTTCACAGTTCCATCAACAATGTATCAGTGTCCTAGTTTTCCCCCATCCCCTTCAACATTTGTCATTATCTTTTCCTATCATCTTTTCCTGTCAATCTGAGAGCTATATAGTGGTATCTGAGAGTTATCTTAATTTGCATTTCTCTAATCAATAGCGATTTGAAGCACCTTTTCACATGACTGGAAATCATTTCAATGTCTTCATCTGAAAATTCTCTGTTCATATCCTTTGACCATTTATCAATTGGGGAATGACTTGAAATATTATAAATCTGAGTCAATTCTCTATATATTTTAGAAATGAGCCTTTTATGAAACCTTTGAATGTAAAAATATTTCCTAGTTTATTACTTCCCTTCTAATCTTGTCTGTATTAGTTTTATTTGTACAAAAATTTTTTTAACTGAATATAATCAAAATTATCTATTTTATGGTCAATAATGATCTCTAGTTCTTCTTTGTTCACAAATTCTTTCCTCCTGCATAGGTCTGATAGGTAAACTATCCTATGTTCTTCTAATTTGTTTATAATATCATTCTTTATATCTAATTCATGAATCCATTTTGACCTTGTCTTGGTATAGTGTTGTAGGCGTGTGTCAATGCCTAGTTTCTGCCATAGTAGTTTCCAATTTTCACAGCAGTTTTTGTCAAATAGTGAATTCTTATCCCAAAAGCTGGGATCTTTGGGTTTGTCAAACACTAGATTGCTATAGTCATTGAATATTTTGTTGTGTGAACCTAACCTATTCCATTGATCAACTAGTCTATTTCTTAGCCTATAACAAATGGTTTTGATGACCACTGCTTTATAATATAGTTTTAGATCTGGTACAGCAAGGCCACCTTCATTAGTTGTTGCTGTTGTTGTTATTGTTGTTGTTGTTTGTTGTTGTTGTTTGTTTAGTCGTGGTTTGTTTGTTGTTGTTTTTTCATTAATTCCCTTGAAATTCTTGACCTTTCGTTTTTCCAGATGACTTTTATTGTTATTTTTTCTAGGTCAGTAAAATAGTTTCTTGGGAGTTTGATTGGTATAGTACTAAATAAATAGACTAATTTAGGTAATATTGTCATCTTTATTATATTTGCTCAACCTATCCAACAGCACCTGATATTTTTTCCAATTGTTTATATCTGACTTTATTTCTGTGGAAAATGTTTTGTAGTTTTTCTCTTATAGTTCCTGACTTTCCCTTAGCAGATAGGTTCCCAAATATTTTATGCTATTGCCAGTTATTTTAAATGGAATTTCTTTTTGTATCTCTTGCTGTTGGATTTTGTTGGTAATGTATAAAAATGCTGATGATTTCTGTGTATTTATTTTGTATCCTGAAATTTTGCTAAAGTTGTGGATTATTTCTAATAGTGTTTTTTAACTCTCTAGAGCTCTTTAAGTGTGCCATGATATTATCTCCAAAGAATGATAATTTGGTTTCCCTGTTTGGGCGCCAAAATGGGGTGTTCTCTTCTTTTATATAATATATGATGGTTCTCTGGGAGCAGGTTTCTTGGGGAGGTTTTCTGGAAGCAGCCTTCATTTCAGTTCAGAGTAATAATCTCTTCAAATGCAGTCAGTTGATAAAATCCAAACGTTTATTTTCTCCTTCCAAGTCTTGTTTGTTTCCTTGGGCCTGGCTAGCTTTCTTAGAGGCCCCTCTCCTTCCTTGGTTCCAAGAGCTCTTCTTGCTAGTCCTTTGCTTCTGCCTCAACTCTGACTCATAGCAGTCTTCCAACTGATGAGCTCTTCCACTCTGAATCTTTTCAATTGACTCTTCTGTCTGAGTTCAGCTGTTTTTATGCTCTCTCAAAGGTTGACTCCTCCTCTGAGTTTATGGGCTTATGGGAGGTGTGAATTCACAGAGTTATAAAGCTAACTTTGTGTATCTCCCATACTTGTGAACACTTGTGAATCTTCCAAACTTGTGAACTAATATGTGTAAGCTAAATGTGTGAACTCTCAAAGGCACAAACCCAAACACACAAGCATTGCTTCTATCAATTCCACTTAGTACCTTGTTTCAAGTTCTGGCCCATAACATCTGTTTGTAGGATCAGATCAACCATACTGAACCATGCTAAATAAGATAATTATTGTCTCTATCATTCTAATGACTTAACAGTTTGTAAGGATTCCAATATTCATTACCTACTCTAATTCCTTTAATTTATTTTTCTTCTTTTATTGCCAAAGCTAACATTTCTAGTATACTATTATTTCTAAGCCATTTTACATTGTTACATCACCCAAATTTTTCTGAGAGCATCCTGTTCTTCATTTCTTATGGTACAATAGTATTCAAACACAATCATGTATCACGATTTGTTCAACCATTCTCCAATTGATGGGCCCTCAATTTCTAATTCTTTGCCATCAGAAAAGAGACACAATAAATCCTTTTCTAATGTAGGTCCTTTTCCTTTTTCAATTACAATATTTCAAATGTATTATTATTTTGTTTCTATTTCAGATCATATCCAGATTCTGCTAAGGGTCTTTGAAGGATTCCATTCTGAATTTGCACTACTCTAATTTTTGGAAGTAGATTGTTTCTATTGTGGTTGTAGCAGCTGATTATATTTTGTTTTTTATTTTGTTTTTCCTCTGACATCAAATGCAAACGTGCAGATTTTATAAGTTCTACCAATTGTTCTTATATCTTCTCTCTGGTTTTAGTAGAAAAATTCGACACTATCTTTCTCAAGTGATATCCTTTAAATACTCAAAATTATTCCCCTTTTCTTCCTCTCTGTTTTGTTTTTTATCCAAAGGGATATTTGAGGCCCAGACTTAAAAATATAAATAAAATCCAAAGCATACTTATGTTTCTGGAGTATAACTTTCTTCCCTTTTCTTATCAGACTCAAATACCACTTTTTCAAAAGGTCTTGCCTACTTTCCCATTGTGAAGGATTCTCTTCCAACTCTCGGAGCATTTATTTCAACAATTCTCTTAAATATTCATGAAGTAATGTTGTGAATTACAGCTATTCATGAAGGTATCTTACCCCAAGTGGAATATAAGTTGCACAAAGGCTGGATTTATGTCTTGTCTAAAACTTATTTCTTTCTTTCTTCCCTCAGCCTAAACAAGCTAAGTCAAATAAGATCTAAGTTCATATAGCCATTTAGTCAAGTTTGGGAACTTGAAAGACATTTAATAGAACCCCCTCCTATGAACTATTGAAGAAAAGTAAGGCCACAGAAGCTGAAGTACTTACTCGAATTGACAGAGATTCCTAGAAGCAGGGGCATTATGGATCCAGGACTATTTTTTCATCTAGCAAGTTCCCCTCAAATTCTTGGTATGTGAATTACATTTTGCATATTACCTACCATTCAGATGGTTCTATTAATGAAAGTAATCTGTTCCATGGAAAATGTGACTTCTATTTCATTATATTTCAAGTAATGTAGGATATATGATGATTATAGGGTCACTTTGTCATTTTGTGTAATTGGAAAAAAATCATTTTTAGAGGACCCCACTCTCAACATAAGCTCCAGGTGAGAAAAATAAAGGAAGAAAGGACAATGTTGTGAAATGATTAGGGTACCCCACTGGAAGTCATTGAAACCTGAGTATGAATTTTTCCGAATTACTTAACTGTGTGACCTTGATCAAGTCCCTTAACTACCGTTCCTATACTTCTGTCTATTTTGGATTCTAGATATGTAAAAAGAAGATGATGATCTCATCTTCCTCTTGAGACTATTGTAAGAATCACATGATATTGATGTAAAGCCTATGATAAACATTGCAATGATCTAACTGTTAACTTTTCTTATTCTAGCACTTTATCATTTAGGAAAAAGATCTTGGTTACAAAGTATCAGACTGAGAAAACCAGTCCTTTAAGTAAGCCCCTCTGAAAAAAAGTCACAAAAGGACAGAATGAAGTATAGAATAAATATAAATAATAATTAATAATAGTACTTATGTAGGAACTATTATGTACCTGGCACTTTACAAATATTATGTCATTTGTTCCTCAAAACAAGCCTTGAAACTAGGTGCAGTTACCATTTTACGACTGAGGCAACTGGATCAGAGGTTAAATGATAAAAGTCACATGTAGTTAAGTATTCAAAGTCAGAGATGAGCTCACAACTTCCTTATTCTAAATTAAACAACAACAACAACAGATATTTCAATATAAAAAGAACATGAGAGAAGTCATAAGAAATTATTAACTCTTAAGAGTTGGCTTATTTTGTAGTTTTGAATATGCACATAAATCACACATATAAACATACATCCACATATAATTAAAACACGGGTATATGTACATAAATTTCTCTACAGATAACATTTAATGAGATGGTAACAAATGTATTCTGTTTATCTTTCTAAACTCCTCTTTATTTTTTGCCTTTAAAGATAGGTTTTATTAATGTGGATATTTGTATTCAATTCAATATTGTATTAGAAATACTAGCCTCAACAATAAAAGTTGAGAAAGAGATGAAAGGAATTAAGAGTAGGCAAAGAGGAAACCAAACTATCACTCTTTGCATATGATATGATGGTATACTTAGAAAACCCCAGAGATTCTACTAAAAAGCTATTAGAAATAATTCATAACTTTAGCAAAGTTGCAGGATACAAAATAAATCCCCATAAATCCTCAGCATTTTTATACATCACCAACAAAATCCAACAGCAAGAGAGACAAAGAGAAATTCCATTCAAAATAACTGTCGATAGCATAAAATATTTGCTCTATCTACCAAATCTATCTACCAAAGGAAAGTCAGGAACTATATGCAAAAATTCCAAAAAAACTTCTACACAAATAAAGTTAGATTTAAATAATTGGAAAAATATTAAGTGCTCTTGGATAACCTATTTATTTAGTACTATACCAATCAGACTTCAAAGAAAATATTTTAATGATCTAGGAAAAAATAACAACAAAATTCATATAGAAGAATAAAAGGTTGAGAATCTCAAGGGAATCAATAAAAAAAAAATGAAGGTGGCCTAGTTGTACCTATCTGAAACTATATTACAAAGCAAAAGTCACCAAAACCATTTGGTATTGGCTAAGAAATAGATTAGTTGATCAGTGGAATAGGTTAGGTTCACAAGACAAAAAAGTCAACTATAGCAATCTAGTGTTTAACAAACCCAAAGATCCTAACTTTTGGGATAAGAATTCATTATTTGACAAATACTGCTGGGAAAACTGGAAATTAATATGGCATAAATTAGGCATGGACCCACACTTAACACTGTATACCAAGATAAGATCAAAATGGGTCCATGATTTAGGCATAAAGAATGAGATTATAAATAAATTAGAGAAATTGGAACAGAAACGAGTGCAAAGGATAATGTTGTAAAAAAAATTACCCTGGCATGGATTCTGTCAATATAAAGTAATTATTAAATAAAAATTAAAAGAAAAAAAAAGATAAAATAAATAAATAAATACATTAGAGGAACATAGGATAGTTTTATCTCTCAGACTTGTGGAGGAGAAATAAATTTGTGACCAAAGATGAACTAGAGACCATTGCTGATCACAAAATAGAAAATTTTGATTATATAAAATTAAAAAGCCTTTGTACAAACAAAACTAATGCAAACAAGATTAGAAGGGAAACAACAAACTGAGAAAACATCTTCACAATTAAAGGTTCTGATAAAGGCCTCATTTCCAAAATATATAGAGGATTGACTTTAATTTATAAGAAATCAAGCCATTCTACAATTGATAAATAGTTAAAGGATATGGACAGACAATTTTCAGATGATGAAATTGAAACTATTTCCACTCATATGAAAGAGTGTTCCAAATCATTATTGATCAGAGAAATGCAAATTAAGACAACTCTGAGATACTACTACACACCTGTCAGATTGGCTAAGACGACAGGAAAAAAAAAATAATGATGAATGTTGGAGGGGATGTGGGAAAACTGGGACACTGATGCATTGTTGGTGGAGTAGTGAACAAATCCAACCATTCTGGAGAGCAATCTGAAATTATGCCCAAAAAGTTATCACACTGTGCATACCCTTTGATCCAACAGTGTTACTTCTGGGCTTATATCCCAAAAAAATATTAAAGAAGGGAAAGGGACCTGTATGTGCCAAAATGTTTGCGGCAGCCCTGTTTGTAGTGGCTAGAAACTGGAAATTGAATGGATGCCCATCAATTGGAGAATGGTTGGGTAAATTGTGGTATATGAATGTTATGGGATATTATTGCTCTGTAAGAAATGACCATCAGGATGAATACAGAGTGGCTTGGAGAGACTTAAATGAACTGATGCTAAGTAAGATGAGCAGAACCAGGAGATCATTATATACTTCAATAACGATACTGTATGAGGATGCATTCTGAAGGAAGTGGATTTCTTTGACAAAGAAATCTGATTCAGTTTCAATTGATCAATGATGGACAGAAGCAGCTACACCCAAAGAAAGAACACTGGGAAATGAATGTAAACTATTTGCATTTTTGTTTTTCTTCCCTCATTATTTTTACCTTCTGAATCCAATTCTTCCTGTGCAACTAGAGAACTGTTCGGTTCTGCATACATATATTAACATATATAGGACTGCTTGACATCTAGGGGAGGAGGTGAAGGGAGGAAGGGGAAAAATCTGAACAGAAATGAGTGCAAGGGATAATGTTGTAAAAAATTACCCTGGCATGGGTTCTGTCAATAATAAGTTATTATTAAAAAATAATTAATTAAAATAATTTTTAAAAATACTAGGGAACACAGAGATAAGTGGAGTTTTCCTCAAAATAATAAGTGGTATCTATCTAAAACCAACAGCAAGCATTATTTGTAATGGATAGAAGAGGCATACATTCCCAATAAGATCAGGGGTGAAACAAGGATGCCAATTATCACTACTGTTATTCAACATTGTATGAGAAATGTTGGCTTTAGCAACAAGAAAGGAAAAATAAATAGAAGGAATTAGAATAGGCAATGAGGAAACAAAACTATCACTCTTTGCAAATGATATGATGATATACTTAGAGAAACCTAGAAAATTACCTAAAACCTTACTGGAAACAATTAACAGCTTTGGTAAACCTATTATAATAAATAAATCCACACTAATCCTCAGCATTTCTATATATTATTAACAAAACTCATCAGCAAGAGATAGAAAAAAGAAATTTCATTTAAAATAACTGTAGATAAAATAAAATATTTGGGTATTCCCTGTCAAGACAAACCCAGGAAGTAGATAAACACAGTTACAAAACACTTCTCATACCAATAAAATCAGACATAAACAATTAGAAAAATATCAGTTGCTCATGGGTTGGCTGAGGCAATATAATAAAAATGACAATTTTGTCTAAATGTTTCTACTTTTTCAAAGCCATACCATCAAACTGCCAAAATTTATTTTATAGAACTAGAGAAAATAATAACAAAATTAAACTGGAAGATAAAAAAGATCAAGAAAACCAATGTAATTAATGGAAAAAAATACAAATGGTAGTGGCTTAGCAGTACCAGGCCTAAAAATATATTGTAAAACAGAAGTCATTAAAACCATTTGGTACTAGGAAATAGTGTGGTGGGTCAATGCAATAGATAAAATACACCTGACATAATAATCAAAGTCTAGTATTTGAAAAAAAAATCCAACATCTCGGATAACAACTCATTATTTGACTAAAATTTTTGAGAAACCTGGAAAATAATATGTCAGTAACTCAGCATAGACCTACATCTCAAATCCCATATCAAAATATGGTCAAAGTGGGCATATGATTTGGGCATAAAGGATGATATTATAAGCAAATTAGTTGAGAAAAGGATAATTTACCAATTAGATCTTTGGAGAAGGTATGAATTTGTGAATTTGAACTACAGAACATTATGAAAGGCAAAATAAACAATTCTGATTACATTATATTAAACGTTAAAAGTTTTGCACAAAGAAAACCAACAGAAACAAGATTAAAAAGGAAGTACAAATCTGGGGAAAATTTTTACAGCCAATGCTTCTGATAGAGGTGTTATTTCTAAAATATATAAAGAGTTGTGCCAAGTTTTTAAAAATATAAATCATTCCCTGATTAATAAATGGTCAAAGAATATGAACAGAGTTTTCAGATGATGAAATTAAATTCATTTATAGTCATATGAAAAAATGCTCGAAATCACTCTTGATTAGAGAAAAGCAAAGTAAAATAACTCTGAGGTATTATCTCATGCCTATCAAATAGGCTAAGATGACAGAAAAACACAATGATAGATGCTGAGTAGGAAACCTGGGACATTTATGCTTTGTTGGTGGGACTGTGAAAAGATCCAACTATTCTAGAGATATATTTAGAACTATGTCCAAAGGGCTATAGAACTTTGACTCAGCAATGTTATTAATGGGTCTATATATCAAGGAAATTATATCTGAGGGAAGAGGACCCACATGTGCAAAAAAAATGTTGTGGCAACTTTTTATGGCAGCAAGATGCCTGTAAATTTGGGAATAACTGAATACACTGTAATATATGAAAGTAATGAAATGTTGTTTTTCTATAAAAATGAAGCACAAGCTGATTTTAGAAAGGCCTGAAAAGATGTACACAAACTGATGTTGAGCAAAACAAGCAGAACCAGTGATACATTGTATATAATAACATCAAGAATGCACTATGATCAACTATGAAAGACTTGGTTCTTCTCAGTGATTCAATGAAACAAAGCAATACCAACAGGCTTTAGAAAGAAATGCCATCTGCATCAAGAAAAAGAACTAATGAGATTGAATGTAAATCAACATATGCTATGTTCACTACTTTTCTGTTTTTTTCCCTTCTCTCATGGATTTTTCCTTTTGTTCTTATTTTTCTCTACCAACATGATTCATAAAACAATGTATATTAAATAAATTAACAAAATAACAAAAAAGTTACTCTGGAAACAACGAAGCTCCAGTCATTAAAAAAGATATTGAAGTATTTTGCCATTTCTTTTTCCATGTCATCTTACAAATGAGTAAACTGAAGCAAACAAGGTCAAATGACTTGCCTAGGACCACAGAGCTAATAAGTACCTGAGAGCAGATTTAAAATCACAAATATTTTTTTTCTTGACTTGAAACTCAGCACTCTACAACCTACCTTTCCCTATTTTATTGTTGAGTATTAAATAAATATTCAACTTTTTAGGTAGAAAAAGAAAATTCACTGGCTGGTTTGTACATGAGACTTCATCATCATTTTACTGAATTTTCATTGACTGGCCTTCGTGCATTGAATGGCTTTATTTGTGATCTTCTCTTCCAAAAATCCTTCAAATCTCTACTAAAATTCCACTTTTCTCTATTTTGTTTCTTTTTTGGTTTGTTTTTATTTTACTTTTTTCACTTGGTACCTTTTAATTTTGGAAATATATGCAAAGATAATTTTCACCACTTCCCCTTACAAAGCCTTATGTTCCAAAATTTTCTCCCTCCCTTCTGCCACTCACTTCTTTACACAGCAAGCAATCCAATATATGTTAAACATGTACAATTCTTTTATACGTATTTCCACATTTATCAAGCTGCATAAAATCAGTTCAAAAATGAGAAAAAAATGTTGATACACATTCTGTCCTGACATTTTTCTTTCTGGATACAGATGGCTCTCTCCATCACAAGCCTCAATCACCTCATTGTTGAAAAGTTAAGTGTTGGAATCCTTACTAACTGCTAAGTAATTAGAGTTGATCTAATCTTACAAGAAGTTGTTTTGGCCAGAACCTGAAACAAGGTACTAAGTAGAACTAATTAAGACAAGGCTTGTGTTCACACCTTTACTCACTGGAGTCCACAAGTATGCTAGCTTCACAAAGTACACTTTTTACACCTCCCTTAAAGCTCACTGGGCCAGAGAGCACTATGGGAGAAAACCCATAATCCCATTCTCTCAGAAGAGGCAGATAAAAGGCCAGCGATGAGGGATCTATGGCAGAATACATTTTTTCCTCTTGGCTGGCTGATCGCTCTGGACTCGAGAGGAGCGACTCTGGTGCAGAGAACACTTTGACGGATTTCAGTGGAGCTACGCCAGAAGCCCTCTCTCCGCGGCAAGTTGGTGGCTGGGCTCCCCAGAAGGAGATAAGAGAGACCTTCCATCTCTGTCTTGGTTGGAGGCAGAAGACAGCAGAGGCAGAGGCTGAAGGACAGAACCTTTGGATTTGGAGACATCCGAAGGGCTCTAAGCCTCTAAACCGGCTGTGCCCAGAGAAGAACAAACTCCAACATTTGAACTCTAACAAGAATGGAATTGTTTTCCTTTAGAAGGTGGCTTTTGAACTGAACTCTGATAGGAGTCAGGAGTTCCAAGAGTTGGAGATGAGGAGGGAGAGAATTCCAGACATGAATATCAACTGGTCCAAGAGCATGAAAATGGAAGATGGAGTTTTCTGTGGTAGAAAGAACAAAAAGACCCTGGAAAAATCAAACATTTTTATATGTCAACACCTCTTTTAAATTGTGGTTTTATAATGTAGATAGGTAATTCTTTGTCCTCAGTACAAATATAAGAGTTAAAAAAAGCCTGGTGTGGAAAAATCAGCATGGTTTGTAGCCTTAAAAAGGACATTTTAGATGTTTGTAGCAGCTCTTTTTGTAGTGGCAAGGAACTGGAAAGTGAGTGGATGCCCATCAGTTGGGGAATGGCTGAACAAGTTATAGTGTATGAATGCTATGGAATATTATTTTTTTCATTAAAAGCTTTTTATTTTCAAAACATATTTTGATAATTTTTCAGCATGGATAATTTTTCAACACTGACCCTTGCATAGCCTTGTGTTTCAGATTTTCCCCTCCTTACCCCCACCTCCTCCCCTAGATGGCAAGCAATGCAATGTATGTGCACAATGTATAAACAATGTATGTTAAAATATATGCTAAATCCAATGTGTGTAAACATATTTATATATTTGTCTTGTTGCACAAGAGAAATCAGATCAAAAAAGGAAAGAAAATGAGTAAGAAAACAAAATGTAAGCCAACAACATCAAAAAGAGTGAGAATGTTATGTTATGATCCACATTCAGTCCTGACATTTTTCTTTCTGGATACAGATGGCTCTCTCCATCACAAGCCTCAATCACCTCATTGTTGAAAAGTTAAGTGTTGGAATCCTTACTAACTGCTAAGTAATTAGAGTTGATCTAATCTTACAAGAAGTTGTTTTGGCCAGAACCTGAAACAAGGTACTAAGTAGAACTAATTAAGACAAGGCTTGTGTTCACACCTTTACTCACTGGAGTCCACAAGTATGCTAGCTTCACAAAGTACACTTTTTACACCTCCCTTAAAGCTCACTGGGCCAGAGAGCACTATGGGAGAAAACCCATAATCCCATTCTCTCAGAAGAGGCAGATAAAAGGCCAGCGATGAGGGATCTATGGCAGAATACATTTTTTCCTCTTGGCTGGCTGATCGCTCTGGACTCGAGAGGAGCGACTCTGGTGCAGAGAACACTTTGACGGATTTCAGTGGAGCTACGCCAGAAGCCCTCTCTCCGCGGCAAGTTGGTGGCTGGGCTCCCCAGAAGGAGATAAGAGAGACCTTCCATCTCTGTCTTGGTTGGAGGCAGAAGACAGCAGAGGCAGAGGCTGAAGGACAGAACCTTTGGATTTGGAGACATCCGAAGGGCTCTAAGCCTCTAAACCGGCTGTGCCCAGAGAAGAACAAACTCCAACATTTGAACTCTAACAAGAATGGAATTGTTTTCCTTTAGAAGGTGGCTTTTGAACTGAACTCTGATAGGAGTCAGGAGTTCCAAGAGTTGGAGATGAGGAGGGAGAGAATTCCAGACATGAATATCAACTGGTCCAAGAGCATGAAAATGGAAGATGGAGTTTTCTGTGGTAGAAAGAACAAAAAGACCCTGGAAAAATCAAACATTTTTATATGTCAACACCTCTTTTAAATTGTGGTTTTATAATGTAGATAGGTAATTCTTTGTCCTCAGTACAAATATAAGAGTTAAAAAAAGCCTGGTGTGGAAAAATCAGCATGGTTTGTAGCCTTAAAAAGGACATTTTAGATGTTTGTAGCAGCTCTTTTTGTAGTGGCAAGGAACTGGAAAGTGAGTGGATGCCCATCAGTTGGGGAATGGCTGAACAAGTTATAGTGTATGAATGCTATGGAATATTATTTTTTTCATTAAAAGCTTTTTATTTTCAAAACATATTTTGATAATTTTTCAGCATGGATAATTTTTCAACACTGACCCTTGCATAGCCTTGTGTTTCAGATTTTCCCCTCCTTACCCCCACCTCCTCCCCTAGATGGCAAGCAATGCAATGTATGTGCACAATGTATAAACAATGTATGTTAAAATATATGCTAAATCCAATGTGTGTAAACATATTTATATATTTGTCTTGTTGCACAAGAGAAATCAGATCAAAAAAGGAAAGAAAATGAGTAAGAAAACAAAATGTAAGCCAACAACATCAAAAAGAGTGAGAATGTTATGTTATGATCCACATTCAGTTCCCACAGTCTTTTCTCTGGGTGTGGCTGGCCTTTGTGGCTTTGCTTTGAGAAGAACAAACTCCAACATTTGAACTCTGACAGTTAAGTCCAACACATTTGACCATCACATAATCTTGTTGCTGTGTACAATGTGCTCTTGGCTCTACTCACTTCATTTATAATTAGTTCATGTAAATTTAGCCAGGCCTTTCTGAAATTATCATGCTGATTGTTTCTTATGGAACAATAATATTCTATAACATTAATATATCAAAGCTTATTCATCCTTTCCCAAATGGATGGGCATCCATTCAGGTTGCAGTTTTGTGGCTTTACAAAAAGGACTACTATAACTATTTTTCCTCGTGTGGATCCTTTTCCATTTTTATGATCTCTCTAGAAAACAGGCCCAATAGAGACAGTGCTGGATTAAAGCATACACAGAGTTTGATAGCCCTTTGGACATAGTTCCAAGTTGTATCAGTTCACAACTCCACCAACAATGTATTAGTGTCCCAATTTTCCCACATCTCCTCCAATATTTATTATCCTTTTCTATCATCTTATACAATCTGAGAAGTATGCAGTGATACCTGACTTGTTTTAATTTGTATTTCTCTAATCAATAGTGATTTAGAGAATGTTTTCATATGATTGGAAATGGTTTTTATTAATTCATCTGAAAATTGTTCATGTCTTTGACTATTTAATAATTGGACAATAGCTTGTAGTCTTACAAATTGAGCCAATTATTTATATATTTTAGTAATGAGGCTTTCATCAGAACCCTTGGATGTAAAGATTCCTTCCCCCTTTTTGTCTTATCTGTACTGGTTTTTTTTGGTACAAAACTTTCAATTTAATATAATCAAAATTATCCATTGTGCATTTCATACTGTACTTCTAGTTCTTCTTTGGCTATAAATTTCTTTCTTCTCCAAAGTTCTGAGAGATAGATTATCCTCTGTTCTTCTAATTTGCTTATTGTATCACTTTTACTGTCTAAATCATGACCTCATTTTGACCTTATTTTGATACAAAGTGTTAGGTGTTATTTAATTCTTAGTTTCAGTCATTCTATTTTCCAATTCCCCTAGCAATTTTTGTCAAATAATGAGTTCTTATTCCCAAAGCTGGGATCTTTGGGTTTATAGATTACTATTATGCATTTTTTTAAATCAATGCTTATTTACTTCCTTCTTTCCTGCTTCCTGCCTTTTTTCTTGCCTGCTTGCTTTTTTTTTCCCTTTCTTTCCTTCCCACCTTCTTTCTTTCTCTTTCCTTCCTTCCCTCCCTTTCTCCCTCCTTCCCTTCTACTTACGCTCCCTCCATTCCTTTTTTTCTTCTTTTCCTTCCTTCCTTCCCTTCCTCCTTTCTTTCCTTTTCTCCTTGCCTTCCTTCCTTCCCTTCCCTTCCTTCTTTCTTTCCTTCCTTCCGTTCTTTCTTTCTTCCTTCCTTCCTTTTTCCTTTTCCCTCTCCCTCCTTTCTTTTTGCCCCTCCTTTCCCTCCAACTCCCTTCTTTGTTAGCATTTGGTGGATGGTTCTACTTTACAACAGAGTTCAGACAGCCCAAGTCTTCTCAGGTAAGTTACTGCTAAAGAAGTGGGGTGGGGGAGGAGCGTGGTAGTCTGGTTTCTTACTTCACAAATGCTGTGTAAATCAAACGAACTTAAACATAAATGACAATTCTCACCAAAGGACTAGAAAAAAAAAAACTTCTAAGGGTCATGCAGTTCATTTGTCAAGCAGACCCACATTGTACACGGTCCCAACCTAGAGGAATGACCTTCAGAGAAAAAGAATAACTTCATTCAGTGAGCCATCCCAATGTAAAGGAAGTGTCTGAGCAATAATGGAGAGCTCAGATCAGTCGAGGCCTTTGAAATGTCAGTTTTTGAAGTGTGGCTCTTGAGATGAAGGAATGTACAGCCTTGTATTTTGATCATTATGCTGCTGCCACCTTTTTCTTCACACTTTCATGTAATTTTAGTCTTCTAGTAAAATTATCAAGTATTAATGCCTCCTTCCAATTTAATTTATAGAAAGGAGGACATATATGCCTTAAGAAAATGTCCAAATTTAATTTGATGATAATTTATGGAGTGTCTAGTCTGGGATAAGCACTGTTTTAGTGATTGTGTAAGGAGGGAAGAACAGGTAGGAAATGTTACGAATCCTTAGGAGTTTAACATAAAAGTTACAGAGCCACCAAAGGAAAAAATGATCCATTTGCCAAAATATTAAGAAAATATTGCAAATTAGTATGGCAGAAATTAAGCATGGACCCACATTTAACACCATATACCAAGATAAGATCAAAATGGGTCCATGACCTAGGCATAAAGAACGAGATTATAAATAAATTAGAGGAACATAGGATAGTTTATCTCTCAGACTTGTGGAGGAGAAAGAAATTTGTGACCAAAGATGAATAGAGACCATTACTGATCACAAAATAGAAAATTTTGATTACATCAAATTAAAAAGCCTTTGTACAAACAAAACTAATGCAAACAAGATTAGAAGGGAAGCAACAAACTGGGAAAACATCTTCACAGTTAAAGGTTCTGATAAAGGCCTCATTTCCAAAATATATAGAGAACTGACTCAAATTTATAAGAAATCAAGCCATTCTCCAATTGATAAATGGTCAAAGGATATGAACAGACAATTTTCAGAGGATGAAATTGAAACTATTACCACTCATATGAAAGAGTGTTCCAAATCATTATTGATCAGAGAAATGCAAATTAAGACAACTCTGAGATACCACTACACACCTGTCAGATTGGCTAAGATGACAGGAAAAAATAATGATGAATGTTGGAGGGGATGCTGGAAAACGGGGACACTAATGCATTGTTGGTGGAGTTGTGAACGAATCCAACCATTCTGGAGAGCAATCTGGAATTATGCCCAAAAAGTTATCAAATTGTGCATACCCTTTGATCCAGCAGTGTTTCTATTGGGCTTATATCCCAAAGAAATACTAAAGAAGGGAAAGGGACCTGTATGTGCCAAAATGTTTGTAGCAGCCCTATTTGTAGTGGCTAGAAACTGGAAAATGAATGGATGCCCATCAATTGGAGAATGGCTGGGTAAATTGTGGTATATGAATGTTATAGAATATTATTGTTCTGTAAGAAATGACCAGCAGGATGAATACAGAGAGGACTGGTGAGACTTACATGAACTGATGCTAAGTGAAATGAGCAGAACCAGGAGATCATTATACACTTCGACAACAATATTGTATGAGGACATATTTTGATGGAAGTGGACTTCTTTGACAAAGAGACCTAACTGAGTTTCAATTGATAAATGACGGACAGAAGCAGCTACACCCAAAGAAAGAACACTGAGAAACGAATGTGAACTATCTGCATTTTTGTTTTTCTTCCCGGGTTATTTATACCTTCTGAATCCAATTCTCCCTGTGCAACAAGAGAACTGTTTGGTTCTGCAAACATATATTATATCTAGGATATACTGCAACTTATCTAACATATATAAAACTGCTTGCCATCTAGGTGAGGGAGTGGAGGGAGGGAGGGGAAAAATCGGGACAGAAACGAGTGCAAGGTATAATGTTGTAAAAAAAATTACCCTGGCATGGATTCTGTCAATATAAAGTAATTATTAAATAAAAATTAAAAAAAAAGAAAATAAAATATTGCTATGGACTTCTGGGGGGTAGCCAGAGCCAAAATGGCAGAGACAACATTCTTTTTCTCTGATCTTCTCCTACAACCCTCAGTCTAATTAGCAAATCCAGTCTCTGAATTAGCTCTGCACAGGCAGAATCCACAAATATTGGGAGTACAACATATTACCAACAAAAGATAATTTAGAAGATCGCCAGAAAAGGCCTATTTCAATTGGAAATGAGAGGGAGGCAGCTAGCTCAAGCAGCTGAACAAAAATGTCAATGCGGACAGCACAGAGTCCCAGCATGGTGCAGTCTCCACTTGGGGTTGCAGACTCTATCTGGTGGTGCAGACTCCACATGGCAAAGAATCCACAGGAAGGAAACAGACCAGAAATGGTCCATTTCAATTGGAAATGGGAGGGAGTCATTAACTGAACATAAATGCCAGCAAAGGCAGTTCAGAGTCCTTAGGCATTGTGGATTCTGCAGGGCAGTACAGATGCCATGTGGCAGAGAATCTTTAGGGAGGAATCTACAGTAGCACTGTTGGCTAATCTGTCCTGGCTGCAAGTCAGCAGATCAGGAGAGAAGTTAGAAAACATCCAACATAAACACAAAGGCAAATAGTGAATCCTGAAATACCAGGATCTCATGGGATCTGGTCATGCTCACCCAGAATTGTGAGTCAGCACTGACCCAATTCAGACAGAGCAGGTTAGAGGAAGATTGGAAAACCTTCCCTGCCTTAAAAGCAGATCTTAACTTTAAAAAAAAAATGAGTAAAAAAGGAAGGAGAACTCTGACAATAGACACCTTTTATAGTGAAAGAAAAGAACAGATATCAAACCCTGAAGAGACTAAAGGTAGATTGCCTCTAGATGTAGCCCCCAAAGGTGATATAGCCTGGTACCCATCATGCAAGACTCTCTTCACAAAACAGAATTTGTGAAATGGAAAAACAATTCCATAGAACAAAACAACTCATTTAAAAATTCAATTGGACACATAAAAAAGTAGAAGGGAAAAGAATAGTAGGGGAGAAAGGTATAAGAAAAGGGGAGGGTCTCTAAATGGGGAAGACTGCTTCCAGCAGCACGAGACTTATAAGGAAAACACTGAGGAGGAGGGAAAAGGTAAAAGGAAAGAGATAAATATAATTTGGTGTTAAAAAGATGGTGGTAAATACAGAATTAGTAGTTTTAACTGTAAATGTGAATGGGGTGAACTCTCCCATAAAATGTAAGCAGATAGCAAACCTGATTAAAAGCCAGAATCCTACAATATGTTTTTTACAAGAAACATATTTAAAGCAGATTGATACATACAGAGTAAAGATAAAAGGCTGGAGCAGAATCTATTATGCTTCAGGTAAAGCAAAAAAAAAAAAAAAAGAAGAAGGGGTAGCCATTTTGATTTCAGATCAAGCAAAAGCAAAAACTGATCTAATTAAAAGAGATAAGGAAGGAAACTATTTCTTGCTAAAGGGTATTATAGATAATGAAGCAATATTAATATTAAACATATATGTACCAAGTAATGTTGCATCTAAATTCCTAAAAGAGAAGTTAAGAGAGTTACAAGAAGAAATACATGGCAAAACTATGATAGTGGAAGATCACAAACTTCCTTTCTCAGAACTAGATAAATCAAATCACAAAATTAAGAAGAAGTTAAAGAGGTAATAGAATACTAGAAAAGCTAGGTATGATAGATCTTCAGAGAAAATTGAATGGAGACAGAAAGAAATACACATTCTTCTCAGCAGATCCTAGAATTGTAAGGAAAATTGACCATACATTAGGACATAAAGACCTCAAAATCAAAAGCAGAAAGGCAGAAATAGTAAATGCATTTTTTTTCAGATCACAATGCAATAAAAATTACATTCAATAAAAAGCCAGGGGAAAATAAAACAAAAAGTAATTTGAAACTATATAATCTCATCCTAAAGAATGAATGGGTGACACAGCAAATCATAGACACAATTGATAATTTCATCCAAGAGAATGACAATAATGAGGCAATGTACCAAAATGTGTGGGATGCAGCTAAAGTAGTAATAATGAAAAATTTTACATCTCTAAATGCTTAGTTGCACAAAATAGAGAAAGAGAAGATCAATGAATTGGGCTTGCAACTAAAAAAGCTAGAAAAATAACAAATTAAACTCTCTCAATCAAATACCAAGCTTAAAATTCTAAAAACAAACATAGATCAATAAAATTGAACTTAAAAAAACCTGTTGAATTAATAAATAAAACCAAGAGTTGGTTTTATGAAAAAAAAAATAGATATACCTTTATTAGATTTAATTAGAAAAAGGAAAGAGGAAAACCAAATTGTTAGTTTCAAAAATGAAAAGGGAGAACTATCCACCAATGAAGAAGAAATTAGGGCAATTATAAGGAGTTTCTTTGCTCAATTTTATGACAACTAATTTGACAACCTAAGTGAAATACCTACAAAATATAGATTATCCAGATTAACAGAACAGGAAAATAAATTACTTAAATAGTTCCACTTTAGAAAAAGAAATAGAACAAGCTATTAACCAACTGCCTAAGAAAAAATCCCTAGGACCGGATGGATTTACATGTGAATTCTACCAGACATTTAAAGAACAATTAAGTCCAGTACTTTATAAACTATTTGAATAAATAGGGAATGAAGGACTCCTACCAAATTCTTTTTATTATTCAGACATGGTACTGATATCTAAACCAGGTAGGAAAAAAATAGAGAAAAAAATTATAAACCAATCTCTCTAATGAATATTGATGTCAAAATAATAAATAAAATATTAGAGATTACAGAAAATTGTCCTAAGAATTATACACCATGACCAAGAAGGGTTTATACCAGGAATGCAGGGTTGGTTCAGTATTAGGAAAACTATTACCATAATTGACTATATCATTAACAACATGAACAAAACCATATTATTTTTTGAATAGATGTAGAAAAAGCATTTGATAAAATCCAACACCCATTCCTAATAAAAACACTAGAGAGTAAATAAATTGACTTTTCTTTAAAACAGTGAGTATCATCTATTGAAAACCATTAGCAAGCATCATATGCAATGGTGATAAATTCCATTACATTTCCAATAATATCATGGGTAAAACAATGTTGCCCACCATCACCATTACTATTCAATATTATATTAGAAATGCTAGCTAATTGACAAATGATGGAGGCAATGTTGGAAAACTGGGAGTGTGAATGGATTCAACCATTCTGGAGAGTATTTTGGAACTATGTTTAAAAAGTTGTCAAAGTGTGCATATCCTTTGATCCAGCAGTGTTTCTACTGGGATTATATTCCAAAGAGATCTTAAAGGAGGGAAAGGGACCATATGTGCAAAAGTGTTTGTGGCAGCCCTCTTTTTAGTGGCAAGAAATTGGAAACTGAGGGGATGCCCATAAGTTGTAGAATGACTTAATAAATTATGGTATATAAATGCTATGGAATACTATTGTTCTGTAATAAATGACGAGCAGGATGATTTCATAGAGGCCTAGAGATGCCTACCTGAACTAATGCTAAGTGAAATGAACAGAACCAGGAGATCATCATACATGGCTACAAGAAGATTATACAACGATCAATTCTGATACACGTGGATCTCTTCAACAATGAGAGGATTCAAACCAATTCTACTTGTTCAGTGATTAAGAGAGCCATCTATACCCAGAGAGAACCATTTTTAACAGAGTGTGTAACACAACATAGTATTCTCACTCCCACTGTTGTTATTTGCTTGCATTTTGTTTTCTTTCTCAGTTTTTCTTTTCCTGCCTTCTTGATATGATTTTTTCTTGTGCAGCAAGATAACTGTATAAATATGTATGTATGTATATATATAGAGGATTTAGCATGTATTTCAACATGTTTAACATGTATTGGACTATCTGCCAGCTAGGGGAAGGGGTGGGGGGAAGGAGGGGATAATTTGGAACAAAAGGTTTTGCAAGGATCAATGTTGGAAAAATTATCCATGCATACATTCTGCAAACAAATATATAATCAATCAATCAAACAAACAAACGAATGAATGAATGAATAAATGAATTAATAAATTCATAAATAAATAAAAGAAAAAAAGATCGTATTGCTATAAGCTCTGCCCTGGGCTCCTTTTCTTATTCTTATACTTTGTTCCTTGGTGATCTCATCAGCTTCTTTAAACTTAATTATCATCTTTATGCAGACAATTCTCAAATCTATCTTTGGTTTTTAGCTTTTCTTTTGAACTCGAATATCATATCATCAAATGTCTGCTACTTCTTTAAACTAATGTCCCAATGTCATCTCAAATTTAGTATGTCCAAAATGACTTTATATTTCACCATGTAACTGTCCTTTTCTGGGTTCTGTCAAGTGCTTCACCATCCTTCCAGTCTCACACATTCTCCATTTCAGATCTGCCCTTTTCTCTCTCCTTTACTGTCTCTCATTCATTCTATGAATATATTGATTTAACCAAGTCCTGGCCTGTTTGCTCCTATCTATAATGTGACATATGTTTCATCTACTGCTTTCTCTCAACTCACACATTCCCAATCTTACTACAAAACCTCATTTCTCACATGTGTTTATACATAAATATTGACAATACCTTCTTAATTGATCTCATTGCCTTTTCTCTCTTGCCAATCCATTCTGCACAAGCTACAAAATGATTTTCCTAAAACATTAGTCTAATAGCATCATATCATCATTTAAAAGTCCATTATTTTAGACAGACTATGCTCCAAAACTAGAATGCCCCCATTCCCGAACTCAGCTTGCACCTATTTGAATTCCTAACTGTCTTTATGAGAGAATTTATATGGCATCTACCAATTAAGACCTTTTCTTATATCCCTGATCTTTTCCTAATATCAGTGAATTCTACTTCCTAAAATTAACTTGTTTCTATTGATTTGTATACATTGCATTTCTCCTCTACTAAACATACATATACACACTTCAACTCACACACTGCTTGCATTTTCAAATGGGTGGTAAGGATAGGTATCTTTCTTCTACTTTCTTTCCTTCCCTCCTTTCCTCCTTCCCTCCCTCCTCTCCTTCCTTCCTTCCTTTATTATTATTTTCCCTCTTTTATGTTTTTAATCTCTAGCAATTTTCATACATCAGGTATTAGATAAATTTATTGCTATCAAAAATTAACTATAGACTAGACAATTACCTCTAAAAGAGGGGGTAGAGAACATTTCAGTTGAAAAATCAGCATAATCACAAAATAGAAAATTTTGATTATATCAAATTGAAAAGGTTTTGTACAAACAAAATTAGTGCAGACAAGATTAGAAGGGAATCAATAAACTGGGAAAACATTTTTACAGTCAAAGGTTCTGATAAAGGCCTCATTTCCAAAATATATAGAGAATTGAATCTAATTTATAAGAAATCAAGCCATTCTCCAATTGATAAATGATCAAAGGATATTAACAGACAATTCTCAGATAAAGAAATTGAAACTATTTCTAATTATATGAAAAGATGCTCCAAGTCATTATTAATCAGAGAAATGCAAATTAAGACAACTCTGAAACACCACTACACACCTGTCAGACTGGCTAAAATCACAGGGAAAGATAATGTGGAATGTTGGAGGGGATGTGGGAAAACAGGGACACTGATATACTGTTGGTGGAATTGTGAATACATCCAACCATTCTGAAGAGCAATTTGGAACTATGATGAAAAAATTATCAAACTGGGAATAGCCTTTGATCCAGCAGTGTTACTACTGGGCTTAAATCCTAGAGAGATCATAAAGAAGGGAAAGGGACCTGTATGTGCAAGAATGTTTGTGTCAGCCCTCTTTGGAGTGGCCAGAAACTGGAAACTGAGTAGATGCCCATCAATTGGAGAAAGGCTAATAAATTGTGATATATGAATATTATGGAATATTATTGTTCAGTAAGAAATGACCAACAGGATGATTTCAGAAAGGCCTGGAGAGACTTACATGAACTGATGTTGAGTGAAATGAGCAGGGCTAGGAGATCATTATATACTTCAACAACAATACTATATGATGACCAATTCTGATGGACCTGGCCATCCTCAGCAATGAGATGAACCAAATCAGTTCCAATGGAGTAGTAGTGAACTGAATCAGCTACTCTCAGCGAAAGATCTCTGGGAGATTACTAAGAACCATTACACTGAATTCCCAATCCCTATATTTTTGCCCACCTGCATTTTTGATTTCCTTCACAGGCTAATTGTATAATATTTCAGAGTCCGATTCTTTTTGTAAAGCAAAATAATGGTATAGACATGTATACTTATTTTGTATTTAATTTATACATTAATATATTTAACATCTACTGCTCATCCTGCCATCTAGGGGAGGGGGTGGGGGGAAGAAGGGGAAAAATTGGAACAAAATGTTTGGCAATTGCCAATGCTGTAAAATTACCCATGCATATAACTTGTAAATAAAAAGCTATTAAAATTTTTTTAAAAAGAAAATATTAGTATCAATCAACTTTATAGGAGAGTGGGAATTTAAGTCAGACCAAGAAACCTGGTAGAACTTAGATAGACATAGCAGAAGGAAAATGAGTAAAAAATCTGGAAGTATGAATGACAATGGTAAGGCAATAGGACAGTCTGACAGATGTTTGGATCAGTGATAAAGGTCACATTGAGTACTACAGTGAAATATGCTTGGCCAAGAAAGGAAGGAGTTCAAATCTTGGTTCTTGGCCAAAATAATTGTCCTGCTGAGTTACTACATTTATTTTTGTCATCTTAATGGAGGCATTGCATAACCTGATAAAATGAACAACACTTTTCTTGCAATAATATCCATTTTCAGTATTTTAATTGAGGTAGCAAATGACTGCAGAGTTCCAGAAGGAGGCAAATGGCATGTTTTAATTGGTATCAATGCGAAATAGATTATTTTACTGTTCTTTTAAAATGACACGAGGAAGTGATTACATCTTTATTCAACTTAGGTGGCTACTGAATTGTAGATCCTGGCTTGAGATTGCTTGGATATATCCCACCAGGGTCTCATCACCTCACGATATTTCCTTAAATTACAGCACAAATTAGATAAATTCCTACAGGAGGCTCATGATTGCTCAGAAAATGGAGAGTTGGCATTTATCAAAAAAACTGGTTCAAAAAATTCTGATAGTTATTGCCCACCCTGGATGCTTATTGGAATACCTGGAATTTTATCCTGAAGAATTCAAAAAAGAAAATGCTAGTGTTTTTTCAATCTCAGAGAAAAATTAAAGAAATCTAGGAATCCACAAAAATTAACACTTAAAATTTATTAATCTTCTCCATGTTTCAGAGATTTTTTCAGATATAGGTAGAAGGACCTCTCTCATACATACAAAAAGTTTATAAGAAGGTAAGGCACTTTAAGGCAGGTATTGTTTTTCTTTTTCTTCATATCCCTAGAACTCAGCACAGTATCAGAAATACTTCATAAATGACTGATTGCACTTCAATTTCTTCAGCATACATAATAAAAAGCTTGTGCTATATGACTTCCATTGTCTACTTTTTGTCCTATCCTGTATATACTTTCCTTTGTATATATTTGGTTGGATTATTTTTTTCCCCATTGAATTCTAAACTTCTTGAAGCAAGTGACTAGGGTTTTGTTTGTTTGTTTTGCTATTAGCAGTGTTTGGCACATTGTCAGTATTTAATAAATGTTTATTGAATTGAATTCCAGCTATAACATATGAATTTTTCAAACAATAATTTCCCTCATAGTGCTAATGATTTAAAAAAAATGTCTAGTTAGGCCCAATTTTAAAAAAAAAAAGTTTTTGTGCAACTATTGCCTTTTTTCATTAAGATAAAAAAAAATGACTTGCAACAAACTCTTTCCTGAGGGAAACAAACTGAAAAAAGAAAGGTTTAGAAAATTAAAAACACAAGCAAAGGAAGTGCATAAGGAATGTCTCCCGATACTCCAAGACTGGCTTTCTTTTGCATATTTGTTCTCTCAATGAAATTGCTTTCACCCCTATAAAAGATGAAGGAAGAAATAAAAATGTGTGCCCTTGATACACACTTGATTTTAATTGCTCAATAGAAAAATGAAGGAAAAAGCTTGTTTCAAAGAATGCTGTATATAGTCATTTTTCCCTTTTTGTTCTTGAACCATTTACTAGAAAATAAAGAATTGACTTTCCAATCCCAAATAGCTAGACTCAAATTTTACCTCTGAAACTCACCACTGTGTGATCTTGGACAAATCCCCTAAGATCTCTGAATTCACTATCTCTAATAGCTAAATTACAGAGGTACTGGGAGATTTAAATAAAAAAAAATGTGGGACCTTAGAGCATTATATAAAAGCTTGCTCATATTATTACCATCTTTTGTCATCAGCATTAGCATCATCACCACCACCAATACCATCACAACCATTATCATCATCATCATCATCGTCATCATCATCATCATCACCCAACCGTTTCATCTTAGATGACAGAGGACCAAAAGTTCAGGTGGCCTAACTTTCAACCTCAGCAGAAAGCCTCTTCAAAGAACAATGAGAAGATCTGATTTCATAGACTTGATCTTGAAGTAACTTTTGCTGAGTGCTTGAAACATGATAATAAATATGTTTTAATTATTCATTAAATATCATATAGTCTAAATTCCTCTTTTTATTTTTTTAAAGGAAAGTAAATCCTACAAGAGAAAGTGGCAGGACTTTGGAAATTAATTATTTAGCTATAGAACTATTTTATTAATCTTCTTTGCAAAGAAAGTTAGAAATTTAAGGTTGAGGAGCACAGCACTTATCTAGTACAGGACTTCTTAATCTTTTGAGTTTGTATAAGTGGCTAAGGATCTATCATAGTGGTCTGAAGAAATCTTAAGAACTCTTCTTAGAAGAATATGTTTAGATGAGTAAAGTAAAATATGTAGAATTGCCAAAAGAAGTTATATAAAAAAATTAAAATGTCCTTTAATTATATGCAATTTAAAAGACCCACTAATCTAGGTCAGCCCCTCCCCTGCCTTTTTTTTTTTTTTTTTTTTGCTGAGGCAATTGAGGTTAAGGGACTTGCCTAGGGTCACACAGTTATGAAGCATCAAATGTCTGAAGCCAGATTTGAGCTAAGGTCCTTCTGACTTCAGGACTGATGCTCTCTCCACACTGCATCATCTAGCTGCCCCCCCAAATTTCTTTCTTTATATGTGGAGAACCGAGTTCTGGATAATTCATGTGACTTGCTGAGACTATAAAGATTAAAGAATCTTCGCTGTAGAGATGGTTTCTATTGTTATTGGGTAATGTTGGTTACGTTTGACTCTTTGTGTTCCCACTTAGGGTTTTCTTGGCAAAGCTACCAAGATTTGTGATTTCGTTGTCTAACTTATTTCACTAATGAGTTAACTGATTAGGTCACTTGTCCAGGATCACATAGCTACTAATAAGGCCAGATTTGGACTAATGAAAATAAATTGTCCAGATCCACCATTCTATGTATTGAACCACCCAGTTGCCCCTAGAAATAGTAAAGAACTTAAAATCCAAGAACTCCAACCTTCCTATCTTAGAGGTAATGACATCAAGGCATCAAAAGTTTATATAAGTCACCTAAGTTATATACTGATTAAGTACTGGAAATGGGATTTGAAGTCAGGTCTTCTTAACTCCAAATCCAGATTTCTATTCACTCCATCAAAGATATTTTCAATAAACCTAGAAATGATAAGCCAGCATTCTAAAATTTTCAATTACAAAAAAATTAATCATATTATCCACCTTTGTAATAGTTCATAAAACATCAAACATAAAAATGACAGCAGGGCAAAGGAACATTTCTATTTGAGGTCCATTGGATATAAAGATATAAATGAAAACAATAACAGCACTGCCAACAGCAGAATCAGACTGGAATATGGTCAATGATGGAGAGTTAGAGTGAAGCTCAAGGTTCATTTATTCCAGATCTTTCATTTTATAGACAGAGGAATTGGACCTAGAAAGGTGAAGGAATTTAACCAAAATAAACACATGTGGTTTAAAGCTGGAAAAAAATCACATGTTATCTAATTCATCTTCTTTATTCCACAGAATAAATTGATGGATTGGAAGGAGAAGCAAATCAGCAAAGTGGATAGGCAGCTGGTCTCAAAGTCAAGAACTTTCTGTGTTCAAGGCAACTACGTGACCCTGGACAAAGAGTTCTGGGCCCAGAATCAGGAAGGTGAGTTCAAATTCAATTAATTCCTAGTTATGTGACAATGAACAAGTAAATAAACCATTGACTGCCTCAGTTTCTTCATCTGTAAAGTGAGAATAATAATAGCACTTATCCACATTTGTTAGGCTCAAGCAAAATGACACTTGTAAAGATCATGGCAAACCTTAAAGCTCCATGTAAATGTCAGCTAAACAAACAAATGGATAGCTAGGTAAAGAAATAAATGAATTAATAAGCAAATAAGTAGGTAGCAAACAAGTAAGTAAATAAACATAAATAAATAGATGAGTGAAAAAATAAATGAATGAATGAATACATAAATTAGAAAGAATGATTCCCATTACTTTCCATGTTTGTTTTACTTTAAACAAGTCAGTTAACCTCTTATTGCTCAAGGCAATTTTTAAAGATAATAAGTTATAAAGCAGGTACAAATCTCAATTACAGGGGAAATGATCTCTCTGGAAATCCTTGACATAAAAGGAACCTGTATGTGCAAGAATGTTTGTGGCAGTTCTCTTTGTAGTGGCCAGAAACAGGAAACTGAGTGAATGCAGATGCCCATCAATTGGAAGAGGCTGAATAAATTGTGATATATGAATATTATGGAATATTATTGTTCTATAAGAAATGACCAGCAGGATGATTTCAGAAAGTCCTGGAGAGACTTAAATAAACTGTTGTTGAGTGAAATGAGCAGGATCAGGAGATCATTCTATACTTCAACAATACTATATGATGATCAATTCTGATGGATGTGGCCATCTCTAGCAATGAGATGAATCAAATCAGTTCCAATAGAGTAGTAATGAATTGAACCAGCTACACCCAGTGAAAGAACTCTGGGAGATGACTATGAACCATTTCATAGAATTCCTAGTCCCTATATTTTTGTCTGCCTGCATTTTTGATTTCCTTCATAAGCTAATAGTATACTATTTCAAAGCCCGATTCTTTTTGTACAGCAAAATAAATGTTTGGACGTATATACTTATACTGTATTTAATTTATACTTTAACACACTTAGCATGCATTGGTCAACCTGCCATCTGAGGGAGGAGATGGGGGAAGGAGGGGAAAAATTGGAACAAAAGGTTTGGCAATTATCAATGTTGTAAAATCACCATGCATATAACTTGTAAATAAAAAGCTATAATAATAATAATAAAAAAAAGAAATCCTTGACTTAAATGAAATCTCAGAGCTGCTTTCAAAAAGTTATTCTCATTTTCAAATATGTAGGTAGTGATGAATTGTTGTTTCCTAATGGAGTGAGATGTGTAGGGTACTTATTTCACTTTTGGCAGAGCTTGCAGTAGAACATTTTCTGGAGTGAAGCAAATGGAGGCAAGCTATAGCCATGGATCCTAGGAGTGCAATACTTGATAAGAAATAAATAACCTATTTGAATGCATTTAATGGGTAGTTATAGAGTTAGGACTATAGGAGCCTTCCCTCTTGATTTTCTTTGCCCTTTTCTTTTTTGAATATCTGTAATGAAGGGTTCTGAGCAGATTGTCTTAGAGCTTTCCTCAGCCAAAGAATAGACCTAGTAATGGTCTTATGGATACCCTTTTATTGTTGACAGAGATGGTACATTCCAGGGAATGGACAAATAGTTGCAAGTTGTTTTAAATAATCATCAAAGTACATAGTGTGTGGTTGTTTTGCAAAATCTAGAGAGAAAATTTATCCCATTAGTCATCTCAACTAGGGAAAGACAAGAGCAATACAATTGCTAGCCATAATTTTATTTTTCTCTCTAGGATATTCTGATCTCCCAGAACTGATATATCTTTACTCTTAGAAGTTTGCATCAATGACCAGGATTAGTGATGAAGAAGAGTCAACAGGGCCAAGTGGAAAAGTGAAATGAGTACTAGGCAAATGAGAAGGATCCCTCAAAAGCTTTCATGTTACTCCTTGAGTGTCAATCAAACATGCAAACACATGACATGATTCACACATCTTTGTGAATATATGTATCTCCTTTGTTATATTAAGGAAAACATGACAAATGTAAATGGATCGGATTGTGGAATCAGGAAAACTGGGCTCCAAGGACAACTTTTGACACATACTAATATGCATGTTTTAATACTTTAACGGTATACAGATGCGTGTAGATGCTCATTTATGCATGCATGTATGCACTTATAACTTCAAAGTCATAGTTGCAAATGCAACTGCCTTGTTTCATGTGACACATATATGCATGTATGCATGAATGTGCATGCATCAAAAGCAAGTGCAAGTATATATGTCCTAGTGGATATGCATGCATATGTACGCATTATTAAAGCAGGTATTATCCAGGAAGGAATTCCTCTTACTAAAGAGATTGACATCTTCCATACAACTTAAAAACTTGGAAACTGATCTGGAGCACTGAAATTTATGAGTTTTCCTTTGTCAAATGCATACATACATGTATATGTCGCATGAAACAATGCAGTTGTATTTGCATTCACAAGTTATAGGCGCATGCATATGCATGTATAAATAGATACCTACACATATGTGTATACTCTTAAAGTAGCAAAACATACTTATCCTGAATCACAAATGAAATTATCATTTATTAAAAAGTGCATATACACATGTATGCATGCACTCCCATATGCCAACTATAAAGCACATAATGCATGCATGCAGATGCTATGCATAATGTAAAATTCTTTATGCAATGAAAGTATCTTAACATGCATACCATCATCATGTGTGAAATTACCATATATGTATATGTGCATAGGAATGCCCATGTGTAAATGTCTCAGAATACTGTGGGAAAGAACATGTTTTAATTTTCTGGACAGGAAAAATATCTATATTTCATACAAGATAATATTTGAATGATTCTTTGATGGAGATTGCATTTTTTTCGTGAATGTATTCATCCATTCACATACTTGGTTAGTGAGGATTAGACTGACATATTCAATCATTGGTATAAGAATTTCCCAGGAAGAAAACTCCCTGCCAGTACACATAGCTAATTGTTCCCAAAAATGATGAACATCTAGTTCCCTGAAACACTGTCACAATTTATTTTGACCCCAGAAAATCCAGATTGCAAAGTCAGCTTTTTATCCCCTCTGCTATGCTACTTATTGTACACACTTTAACAAATACTTTCACATTTAACTATACATTGATTCATACATCTATATGCATATAGGAACATTTTGTTTGGACATTTCACATGTGCATAATGTTTTTAGTAATAAAGCACTTCTGGGGGGGGTGGGGGAGAAGGGAATATCATAAAGGAGAAATACGACTACCGGAAAAAGCAGTGTCTAAAAGATTGTGAGTTGTTCAGGTCCAGACAACTAATGAAAAATAGAATTTGGGCACACTCATTTCACTTTTAGTGTTTTTACAATATATGATCTCCTAAGGAGATTTGAGTTCAGAGAGGGGAAAGTGGAAGAATAGACTTTATCAATCTTAAAACAATATTTTCAAGATAAGATGTGACATCAACATTGTTATATAGCTAGATGGGGCAGTAGTTAGATCACTGGGTAGAGTCAGACCCGAGTTCTTGTCCAGCCTCAGATATTTACTAACTTGTGAGCCAAAGCATATGTACACATTTAACTTCTTGCTGCCTCAGTCCCCTCATTTGTATAATGGGCATAATCATTACAAGAGTGTTGTGGAAATCAAATGAGAAAAGATTTATAATAGACTTAAGATAGTACCTGGCATATAATAGTGCAAACACCTGTTCTTTTCTGCCTTCCTCTTCTGTCTTCCCCTTCTAGAATGAATTTAGAAAATTATCTTGCCTAAGTCTATCATCTTACACATCAGAATATTGAATCCCAAGATGAATATGGTCAACATATGGTCAAAGCTAAATATAGTAGATTCAAGATTTATAATTCAGTCAATTTCCTTCAGGGGCTTAAACTCCCTGGCACTTCTATCTCAAATTTAGTGTGCTCTCCTCTCCCTCACTGCAATCAGGGGAAAAAAAGTCATTAAAGTAACTCAGAGCTCAGCACCCAACACAATCCCCAAATCAACTCAACATTTTCCAACTGCACACAATTTTCCTGGAACGTATTTCGAGGTTTATTTTTATAAATGCTCTAAGATGTTTGCAATTTGCATCTATGAATGTAGATTTTTACAAATCAACTTTCCAAAGTAGACAAGTTCAATTCTGTCACAAAAATTCATACAGTCAAAGATATGGCACTCATACATCAACCACTGGGACATCCTTCTTAAACATTATCTTACTTGGCCTATACTAAGCTACAAGTTTCATATCCTCTACAATGTTTTACAGTTCCTTTCTATATCCACATGATGAGTTTAGTTAGTGGCTCATTTAAAGCATAATTCTGAAATATCAGAACGAGAAGAAGGTATTCTGCTTTGTCTCTGCTTTTCTACCTTATAGAAATTGTCTGTTTCTCATCTTCTGGATATTTCTTCCTACTTCATTTTGGTTTTATGTTTTTTGTGGAAAGTTGCATGTAGGTGTTGATTGTCACTGAGATTTCTGCTCTATTAGAAAAAAAACTGCAAAAGTAACACTGACTTTAAGTTTAATTAAAGAAATGATCTTAGGAAACAAGATGACTATAATCAATGGGGCAGTTCTGCTATTTGGTCACTTGTCGTGGTGTAAAGAGTAATGGATAGATTATGAAGCTGTGGGCCATTGATCTCCCAGTTCACCAGTCTGTAACCTTGTACACAACATTTTTTCTCTCAGCCTTTAAATTACTTTATCCATAAAATGGGAGAAGAGCACATCAGAACCTGAAAAAATGCTGCATATGAGGTGCAAAATGTTAGTGAAAGCAAGGCTCTTTTAGAAGCAGATTATGAATGTTTGAATGGATGTAAATTTTTTTTTCCTTTTCTTCAAAATGGTTTTCCTTAAATGCTATATGGCCAATAGAAAATGTGCTGTATCTAGATTCAGAGGACCTAGATTCAAATCCTTGGTCTATTATGCTTGCTCTAGTTAACTCTGAACACATCATATAGTTTATCAGGATCTCAGTTTTCTGTTTTGAGAATGAGGAGGCTGAGCTTTGTCTTTTTGGTTATCACTTAATAATCCATGCCACTGAAAGAGACTATACTCCTTTGATAATTTGAGTTCCAGAATCCCCAGCTGTCTTAGGGGTAATGCTGATTGGATATTATTTAAATTGAGAACAAAGATGGTGAGTTTCTGAGACCAAGAGGATATCAACTCAGCCAAAGAATGGAACAAAGTAATCAAAGTTTGATAATGAACAGGCCAAAGTATCCTGCTGAGCAATCACTGAATAGAGCCATGATTAGACACTGTGCTTCCAGCCCATGTTATATATAGGTAGCTAATATTTAAATTAATAAATGAACATATGATCAAGTAAATGAACATATGATCAAATTAAACATATGATTAAATTAATAAATGAACATATTTTCAAATCAAATATAATAAATGAACATATGATCATATGAACAAATGATTAATTGCAATTAATGGAGAAGTTAACAAATGAACAAGATAAATGTAGGTTATTCTAGATGGCATTTGAGTTATCTCTCAAGTCAATTATGATTCTGTACACCAAGATATGATCATCTCTATGCTTTTATGCAATCTGGCTCCCAGAGTCAGAATCTACAACCTTTTCTCACATCCACGTCTGAGAATCCTGCATTTTCTTCAAAACTCAGCAAAAGCTCTTACAAGGTGCTAACTCAGTGCAATTGATATGACAATAGTTTTCTAGTTTAGCATGGTGATTAATAGTTCTCTAGTTCATTACATGTACTTAGTACTTAATATAGTTCTACAAGATTCACACCTATGATAATGTAATTATAATAGAGTATATAAGCTGGGACAAACTCAGCTAAAGAGATTCATTTTCATCTCCTACCTTTGTGGTTGCTGGATGCTGGAGCACAAGCCCTTAGACTGAGACAGACTTCAAGATAGAGACCATCATAGTGGTCCTCCTGCCTCCCCCACAGAAACCAAGACACATTCTGGAAGACCTAAAGAATTCTAATCTGTGCCCCAGGCAAGGAAACAAGGAGATGATAAAGAATTTGGACTTTATCCCTGGCTATTCTCACAGTGATCACTCTGCTGAAATGAAGGTTGGTCCCAAGATCTATAGGAAACCAACCAGAATATTACACAAACGTACAATCTCTCATTCTGTATACACATACATGTAGACACATATGTATGCATTAATATACATTATGTGGATATACCAAGAAAGAATTCATAGTATTGTATGTATGTATGTTTTTATTAAACTAAAATAAAACAAGAAAAAAAAAATTAGGAAAAAAAAGACAGAAAAAGAAAATAAAGAAAACAGAACATTGCCCTGTGCCAGAAGAATATCAGGAAAGAATCAAAATATGTAACAATAAATTTACATTTCAAAAAAGTATGTATAATATTGGAAAAGATTACATTCTGTTCTGTCTATCCTTCCTTTGCTTTTTTTTAGTATATTCTTTTGTCCTCCGCTGTGACCTTTTAACTATATTCTTTTTTTTCACCCTTTTCATCCTCTGACCTCCTCCAGGAAGGCATATATATATGCATATATAAATATATAGTTTGTACATATATATGTGCATATGTATATATGTGTGTGTATCTTTGTGTATATATGTATAGTCATACCTACACAATACATATATCTATATACACACATACATAAAGCTATACATGATTATCTTTTACACAATATTAATTCAAAAGGTTTAGTAAATTCAAACATTGCTTTCCCAAACCTTAGAGTTACACTCTATCCCAGGACACCTCAATCTCTGGGGAGCATGGACTAAAATTTAAAATACTTTTTACATAGTATTAATTTCCCTATGTATAAATCCTAATATCCCTTCATTGCAGGATGAATTTTGTTTATTATTATTTATTCCTTTGGTATACTGATCCTAGGGACCTGTCCAAGAAACATAGTACAGACTCAGCCCCAGCCTCCCTAATCCTTGATTCTTGCATGGCCAACTGCACTGAACTTTAGAAATTCACAAGCACCTCCTTCTTTCACCTAAAAAGAAAGGAATTAAAGGCAAAGCAATAAGACTAATCATCATAGGATTACATGTTACCCTTTTGTTTATTGAAGAGCAAAGTTTTCTCTTTATATCATGATTCTAATTGGATAATGTCAAGCAAGAGAAAGTCAGCTGAAGAGATATAGATGGAAGTCAAGCTAAAGCTAAAGCTTCTGCTTTCTCTATCCTTCCATTTCCCCCTAATTCTGGTTCTATGAATAAAGCCAATAAAAAGACTGTTATTCACCCATTGATATACACTGAAGCAAAATGAAAAACAGACATCCAAAACATATATAATTTGGCAAGGAAAATAACATAATGAAATAGACTTTTACAAAATTAATACAGAAGTAAAACAAAACAAAAACAAAGCTCCAATTAATTCCCAATTATTCATAGCAGAGAAGTCTAAGAATAGTATAGTATATGTTCTGTATCTCAGTAAATTTCAAAGGAATAAGAAGTTCAGAAGGATCTGAATACAGCTAATGATAACAAAAAATCTTTTAGATTGATTCATTTTTAGTTACATTGTCAAAAACGTCATTACAAGGTGGTAACAGAATGAACACAGACTTGGTCACTTGTTTGACTTATACTTCCTTTACCCATGTGAATGTCACTTATATTGGATTTGACCAAACAAAATGGTTAAGCCATAGATGATAAAAAATAATTAAGAGGATAGTAAGGACATGTCTACTAGTCCTTAATGCATTCAAGCCACCTAATTTAGATGAATTATGGAGTTTATGTGGTGTTGTTCAGTGACGACTAGTACCTCTTCTGAGGTCAAGTCATTTTTACCAAACCATTTTTGCCAAAATCTATTCATCCTCTTTTGATGTCTATCTATTGCCCAATTTTTGTCTTTGCTCCAAGAAGTCGTAACATGTGTACTAGCAACATATCAATAAAATCATGTCCGAAAATAGGATAAACCAGACTGAAAATAACCAATAAGTCTCAAAAATATTAGTGAGTTAAGGAGATGGCCACCTGAAGAATATGAAGATGCCCCTCTCTCCCTCATGGGAAAGATGAAAATAATTTGTTCCATAAAGGCAGCTGAAACAGGTACTTAAAACTTGACCAGACATTGAAGACTCCAAGGTTATCCACTGCCTTTTTGGCCCTCTCCAATCATCCTGACTTTTGTCTTGCCACTAGACTTCAGTGACTCTGAAAGAGAAAGTGAGGCTGGTTTCTTTTCTCTGTCTCACTTAAATCTCACTCTGTCTCAGATAAATTAACACATCCATTGATGTCATTAGTCCACTTTGAAAATGAGGAACAGCAACATTATGAGATGTTGAAAGAATCTTTGAATACTATGGCAGAATAATGGAGCAATATTTGAAAAAAAACTAAAAAAAAAAAATAGGGCAGGGGGAATCAGAATAGGAAAAGGAAAATTTTGTACTGATTAAAAAAAAAAGAATAGGAAAACTATTTTTTTTCTTGAATAAGCTGAATAAGACTCATCATCATAGGATCACATATATGCATTTGCTTTAATGTTTGGGTAAATTATTTTGAAAAATCATTAAAGTTATTGAGTTATTGTTGTTGTTTCTTATTCTTCCTACTTAGAGAAGATCAATGGTATCACAATGTTGAAGTCTAGGCATAATGTCTTTCACTGTAACTGATCCATCCATTATAAACTCAGAATGCTCTAACACAGGTCTAACACAATAGTCCATTTGAAGTGGCGATATATCTAGTTTTATGCATCTCATGTTTCCTGCTCATCAGTGAAAGACAAAACAATAAGTAGTAACAATAATTAGCCCTCATGGCTTTATTTTTTTTAAAATCAGATAATATCAGATTATTCTTATTTCCTTGTTTTAAGTTTGAGAAATCAATCGATTAGGAGAAAGCTGTAGATTTAGATTAGTCATATTTTTGCAAATCATTTGATAATGTATTTTATACTACTTTGTGGAAAACGAAAATCTAGGTTTTAAACAAATACAATTTGCATGGATTTGAAATTAATTCGATAATCAGAAACTAAAAAGAGATGTTAATAGTTCAATCTCAATATGGTAGAAGGATGGTAGTGGATTTCCTCCAGGAATTTCTATGTGGTCCTGTGCCATTTTCCATATGTATAAATTGCACTGATAAAAGCATTGATGATGTGTTCATCATGTTTACAGATGATATTAAGCTAAGAAGCTAACACACTGTATATCAGAATCAGGATCCAAAAGGATATTTCTAGGCTAAGATGTTAGGCCAAATATTGTAAAATGAATTTTAATAAGGATGAGGACAAAACCCTGCATTTAGATTTAAACAGTGATATTTATACATAATAAAGCCAAAGATTTGAATGGAAAATTTAAATAACTAATTTTAAAGATGAGAAAACTGAAACCCAGAGAATATACCATCTTACCTGAAGCCACAGAGGTAAATTTCTGTGACAGGATTCAAATCTAGATTTTCCTGACTGCAACTTCAGAATTCTATCCATATGGCCCCTTTATTAGAGACCAACTGCTATGATGATCACCTAAATTACTCTAAACCTAGCCATTTGACCAATTTTAAATCCATCTTATTATGTTATTTTCATTTTGCATTTTTTATCTTTTTCATGATAATAATATAGAATATTTAATCCAATATTTTAATAAAATTTAGGTAAATCAAATGACAATGGAGTCATGGTTAGATAGCAGTTTGTCTAAAATAAGATTTCAATGATTTAGTAAATTAGAAATGCAAAGTTACTCAGCAATGTGGTGCAATAATGAAAAATCTTAGTACAAAGTTGACTTCCATTGAGGAAACGTCTTGAAATAAAGGGGTGGTAGTTATACTATACTCTGGTTTATTCAAGATATCTTTGGGATATTGTGATTGCATTAACATGCCATAATTACAAAAAATACAAAAACAAAGAGCATCTAGTGGGTGATAACTTTGGTCTATATCATCTAAGGGTCAGCTGAAATAATTAGGCATCTTTCATCTGAGAAGAAAAAAAAATAGAATGTATTTGAATAGCTGGCAAGAAGAAGACAAAGCAGATGGCAATACATGGACATTTCAAAAAGGTAAATATCCACTTTATTGTCAAGAATTGGAATGGGGTTAAGTGTCCCCCTTTTGTAGAATTTCACGATGATGCTGGGTAACTTCTTGTTAGATTATATTATCAGTAGAGATGTCTGTTGTGAATAGTTTAAATTAGTGATCAAGAAGACCTTTTCCAAGGTTATTATGAGGATCACATAACAAAATAAAAGACTGCTTTAAAAATCATAAATAAATGGTATCATTTTCATTATCTTTATCCTCATCAGCATTACTTTTATTATTGCAAACAATAGATATTTAAAGTAAGAACTTGTTAGATATGTCTACCTAGAACATGCATGCTAACACTAACAAACACAATTACATAAGAAATGAGTTCTATACTCACACAAAACTTTATAGAAGGAAGGATGAGCCCATTATTCTTCATTTATAGAATTTAGTCACCAATATCCTCAAAATCATGTATATAGGACAACTCTATTAGGGAAAATTTCATTTAACTTCTCTGATTGGCATACAGGTATTGGTGAGAATTTGTGGTTCTTGTTTGGTTGAATCTTCTCAAAAGTAGAACTTTGTAGATTTGATGTTGTTGATCATTTTGACAAAATGGTGGATTCTACAAACCATTTCAGAAAATAACACAGTGAAGTATATATCATTAATCCTATGAAATAATAAAGGAAATCAATTATTGTGAAATGTGTTACTATTGAATACTTTTTTTTAAGTTGTGTTCAATTCTCTATGACCCTAGTTGGGATTTTCTTGCCAAATAGAGTGAAATGGTTTGCCATTTCTTCCTCCAGTTAATTTTGCAGGTGAGTAACTGACACAAATAGAGTTAAATAACCTGCAGATAGTCACACAGTTACTAAGTGTCTGAGACTAGATTTCAACTCATGAAAAATGCATTTTCTGGACTCTAGGACTAGCACTCTCTCCACTTTACCATGAACCAGATCTATAATGAAATACAGCTAGCTACTATATAGGGATACATATAAGTATATGTAGGTATATTTTCTATGTAAATATATCTATATAATCAACTAGAACTATGATATATAATATATGTATATATAAAATGAAGCTTTATTTAAAAGGTTTAAAAAAAATACCTTTTTTTTTTTTTCTTTTTTTGGTATAGATACTGGTGGAGGAAAAGGGAGTACAAAAATGCCAGCAAAGTCCAATGAAATGTTCTAGTTTGCCTACCCTTGAAATAATTGCTTAGTAGAAACTTGTTATTTATTCTTTTTTGAAGACTGATATCACAGATTGCCTTGACTTTTACCTGACTTGGATTTAAGTGAAACAGAGTTGCAAAAAGTTGTCAGACTTACTTTCTCTTCTAGAATCACTGAAGTACAGTGGCAAGTCAGGTTAATTGTGATGGCTTGGGATGTAGTGGATTACCTTGGCATCTTCTACATTTGCTTAAACTCTAACCATTCTGCACCACCCTGAGCTGTCTACATGGCTAATAAAATAAATTGTTCTCATATGCCCATTCTATTGTGTAAAGTCTTTATATTCTTGGGCAAGACATCCCATTAATGTGGGGGAGGTTTGAAATATGCTTGTTAGATTATTTGCCAAGATATTTTTTTACTGGGATGCTTTTGCATGCTTCTTGTCCCACAGGTGAGAACTGATTTATCATTAAATAGAAATCAAAGGTAGATGAGCTGCCCTGAAAAGGTATCAGCTAGCCCCTACAAATACAAGTCCTCTATGTTCAGGATGAACTTAAACTGGATCTTAAAGAAGAGAGGTGTCCAAAAGATGGAGGTGACTTATCTTGCACTATTCTCTTCATTATTATTCCCCCTATTTATTCTGATCTTCCATTGAATCTAGAATCATATCGATGTGGATACATCAGTATATACAGTAGTGCACATCTGAACACATGCATCATTCTTTTCTACTGTTCACGAACACTCCCAATAAAAATCATTATAGTGGATAACTTCAATATACTCCAGACTATTCGTTTATCCTTTTAGTGGGATGGATGGAAGGGACAAACATTTATGTAGTACTTACTACATACAAGATATTATGCTGAGTTACTTATAAATATTATCTCACTTGATCCTCACAAAATTCTCCTTGAATACAAACCATATTTTCTTTTATAAACATATATGTATGCATAAACATACATATCTATATAAATTAATTACATGAAGAAGATAATTTATATTGTGATGTGAATTCATATGTGTAAGATACATGGTTTTGCATTCATAAAAATATATATATGTATATATCCATACATATATGGATTTTTTTTTAAGCTTTTTTTTTTAAGCTCCAGGAAGGCAAGGATTATCTAATATTTGTGCTTATATTCATGATGCATGGTGAACTGAGAATAGACAGCTTAAAATGTTTCTTAAATGATTCATTTATTTGGCTAAAAGACCATGTACAATTTTTTTTTTTGTGACAATTATAAGATTTTCTATTCTATCTGCCATCTTCAGAGAATGTTGGTTTGATAACATAATGATCCTTGAATATAGAAATCCTATCTTTGATACTGTGTGATTTGGGCAAGTTACACAACTTCTTGGTCCTAGCTTTCTAGAACTGTTAGTTGCTGAGAAGAAGCTGATCTTTGCTAATAATGGGAGTTCCTTACATCAGTGAAATCACAGGTTCAGTGTCCTTTTTAATCCTTCAAATTATATTGATGCCTAAAGGGAGAGAAAATGCAAGGGTTAAATAGAATATTCCTCTGGGAAGGAGAAAACCTCTTGCCTAGATGGGTACGTATAGAATTCCAAAGCAAATCCAATGAAAAATTACAAATTCAGCACATTTGGGCAAAGAAACAAGAAACTGAAAAAATAGCTGTTTAAATTCAGTCCAACATGTGGGTGTAATTACTTTTTAGTTAAAATAAGACTTGGGAAAAATATAAATTCTCCAAAACTTTGCTTATATAAAGCCACAAAGGAAGACGGCCCCGCCGACATAATTATTGACTCTCGTTTGAGCAACCATTTTCTCAAGTAGTGTATAGGAAAATAGAATCAAATCGAAAAACTGATAAAATGAACAGAAAAAAGAAGAATTTTCCCAAATAGAAATTAAAAACCAAAATTTACCCAGGGAATCTTACAAATGAACTATTTTAAGAAGTGGAATTAAAAGTGTGCCACAGAACAGGTCTTTTATATATGGACACATAGAAGAATGTGAAAAACTTTCTGGAATATATTAAATAATAATCCATATTATTCTCTTGAAAGAAGCTTTTTGAAGGCCCCATGGTAATATAATGTAAAAGACGAGAGAGAGAGAGAGAGAGAGAGAGAGAGAGAGAGAGAGAGAGAGAAAACTTTGTCTACACAAGGGGCATATACACATTATCTGCTGGACTTCTCCACTTTGAAGCTCCATAATCATCTGTGGTTCAACACAGAATACTATTGTATTTAAAGTAACAAAAATAAAAATAACATTTGTCCTAAGATACATAAATTATTTAATTTAATCATCACACCTGAAATATCTGAAATAGATAATATTATTCTTCTTTTTTACAGATGACAAAAATGAGGCTAAGAGAAGTTCCATGAATTGACCTGAATTATATAACTAACACATACCTGTGGCAAAATTAGTACATATCTTTCTGACTAAATTTAACACTATCCATAATGGCTCTCTGCTACTGATTACCTCGGCTAAATAATCAGGAATATTTTTCAATGATTCCACAACTCCCAGGCTCATCCTACTTCAATCATATGATCAGTTGTGAAATCTTGTAGATTCCACCACTTGAAAATCTCTTGCAGCTGTTTCTATACTCACAATACAACAGTCTAGTCTAAATTCTCATTAATCCATGGAAAATAAAAATTTGAATTCTGCCATGTGGAAGATAAGAGAAAGATTTGGGACACAGATTTATATCTACATTTATTCACTTGTAAACACATACATCCTCAAGAGCATATAAACCCCTTGAAGTCACAAATTAATTGACTTTTGTATTTGAAACCCTAGTACCTAACATACATTCTGGCCTTTAGTGGGTGCTTAATAAATACTTTTTCACTAATTGATAGCCACAATTCACATAACCTGTCAACTTCATTTTTATTGTGATGAAATTGGTATTCCATGTCACTACAAAGGAAATTATCATTGAGACATGAAATTACAACTTTTAACACACCATATTTGATTCTTTGTTTCTCACTAATTCTTACGTTGCTCACTTTGAGCCTTGTGACCCATTATCCCTGTATTATGTTGTCCCTAAATCTCTAAGATTCGTGAAGGAAGTTATAAGTATAGAATTGTACCAATCTAGATATAATCCTGTCTCCCAAATCTTTCTCATACTTTCCACATGACTCAATTCGCATACTTATTTTCCATGGCTTCTCTTTATGGTTCCATGTCTTTTAATCCCTTTGAGTTTCTTTAGTTTTTTCTATATAATATCTGATATTATTATTTTCTTTTATTAGGTTATACATATACATTTTCACATACAAACACACACATTAATTTGAAACAGAAAAAGATAGAATAAAAGGGAGAAACCACAAGAAAGAAAAAATAATGAAGAAGAAAGAAAAGGTGAAAATATTATACTTTGATCAGCATTCAGACTCTAGAGTTCTCTTTCAGCATGCAGATAACATTTTCCATGCAAAGTTTATTGGAATTGCCTTGGATCACTGAATTGCTGAAAAGACATAAGGCTTTCTCAGTTGATCATTATAGCATCTTGCTGTTGGTGGATTCAATGGTTTCCTGGTTCTGCTCACTTCACTCAGCATCTGATTTGAGTTGTTAAACAGAATGTTTATCGATGCACAATATGTTTTCAGAAGAAGTGGTTTCAATATTCACTAGCTCCTTAAAATTAGATCCACCATAAATTATACATCTGTCATTACAGATATATAACCTATTCCCAAAATGTAGCCCCCTACATCAGTTTATTGATACCTACCTTTCATTCTTCCTTTTTCAACTCTTGACATATGAATTTCACATTCTCCTATTGTTCCTTTTTCTGAAAGACTGTACAGAAAGGTATCTTTTTCTTTGAAGTTCATCTATGGATTTGATTAGGATCAATCACATCCCACTCTATCCTATATCTCATTTCATCTTCTTATTTTGTAATTCTTTCCCACAAAAATATATTGTTTCATTTAAATGAATTTCCTTATTTCATATAGCTTCTTCTATTATTTAAAATTCTTTCATGTTACTTCTATTCACTTAAATTTCATTTTTATGTTTATCTACTTGTGTACCTAAAAATCCTTTTTATGATTTTTCTGTTGTTGTTGAACTTAATGGGTCAGTCTTCTCTTGATTTGCTTTTTTATTTTTCCTCCCAAAATAATCTCTATATACAGGATGATATATTGCATTTCTTTTTTTAGTAATTGTATTTATTTACCTTCTTGCTGTATCTATTTCTTTAGAGTATTTTCAAGCAAAATGATATCTTCATATATCCCTCACTCCAGAAATATTTGAAATGTTTATCTGTTTTTTATTATTGTAAAATTAGACTAGTTTTACTTTGGCTTTTAAATATATATATATATATATATATATATATATATATATATATATACACACACACACACACACACACACACACACACACACACACACATATATATATGATTCTAGTCAAGTCATTGCATCTTATTTGACTCAGCTGGAGAAAGGAACATCAAATTATTCCAATGTAGTTGTCAAGAAAACCTCAAATTAGCTCACAAAAATGTGAATATGACTGAAAAATAACTAAACAAAATTAAAGGGAAAATATTAATGAATGGGTTTTTATCCATTCACCCTCTGAGTTAATTAAATCTGTCAATGAGACCCTTTGGAAGAAAGTGGTATTTTTAGGGGACTAACTTCTTAGAGTACTTTTGAACCCTATTTAAAATAGTAATAAATATACCCTTTAGGAGCCTGAACTTTTGAGAATAGGTTAGAAAATTGGCAATAGAATGATTGCTACCCCTGGAAAGAGGAAGAAGACAAGAGTTCCTAATTATGATCACTGACATTTCAAAACCATTTGAAACTAACAATAGATAATACTAGAGCAGCTACTGAGCAAAGTGTTTTAGCCTTGGAAATGGACCAAGATCCCAAGGCAATGATATGATATGGTAGAAGATATTATAATAATGACATTATCCTACCCTACTCATTTCAAATTTTGACTAGATAAAATTATAACTTCATTATAGATATGATATTATTCTATTTATTTTAGAATATTGCCTCAGTGACCTGAAAGCCATCATTGGATTATATTTTAGGACCTCTATGGAACTTTTAAAATAATTTGATCAGGATAAAATAATTTTTAAAAATTTAGAATGCATTTCTGTCACGAGAGAATCAAAGATGATATATAAGAAATTATTTCTCACTTTTTATAATAAACATACCGTTTGAATTATTAGTTAACCTACACTAGACTATGAATGTGTGTGCCAAATATATCTATCTATATATATACACACACACACACACACACACACACACACACACACACACATTTTCATATATGATCAAGTAATCAGTGAGCAATCATGAGCTATCCAAACTATGTTCCAGGTGACATCCTGGGTTTGAAGAGAAAAATAAAATAAAAATTTTTAAAAAAAGAGAAAAATAAGAGTTTCCACTCTAAAAGTAAAAATAATAAGTATGAGTATACAATAAGAATAGGGAAAACATAAAAAAGAAGTCACAATTTAGAGTATATTCTCTCCAATAAGACGATATGTACTTATATAGCTATATAGATAATGCATACAAAATAGGAAAAGACAGAACTAATACATGGGGAGGAGAAAGAAAAATTACCTATAGAAAGTGGTACTATAGTTAAATCGTGTTGGCAACTATAGATAGTGCAAGACTGAGGGAGGAAAGGAAGTTCATAGCATTCATGGTGGGAGCAGGAAATGGGGCGGGGGGAGAGGTAAGGATCACTGCATAAGTATGCACATAGATATGGAAGATTAAGGGAACCATGTGAGACAATAAAAGGATCAACTAAACTGAACCAGTAAGAGCAGGAAAGGGAGCAGTGTATAATGAGCCTGGGTAAAATGCAGTAAAATTGTGAAGGACTTTAAAAACCGAACAGAATTAATTACATTTTATTCTAGAGGCAATAAGAAGCCAGTAAAATTTATTAAGAAAGTTATATGATCAGAGCTACTCTTAAGGATAATGGAGGATATGTTGGAGTGAGAGGATATCTGAAGCAGGTAGACCAATTAGAAGTCTATTGCAATGATACAAAAGAGAGATAATAAGAAATTGAATTAGGGTGGTGACTATAAAGGCAGTAAGGTAGACATAGATGTGCAAAATATTTGGGATCTTTGTAGTAACCCTTCTGGAGTCAAAATTGTCACATCTTCTCTGAGTTCATTCTAGAAAATGTGCTTTTTCTTTATATTGTTCTTTAGTGATCTGAGACCACTCTGTGATTAAGGCCAACTGGGAAAGAGCAAATTGAGGATGCATTTTTTTTTTTTTTTGCAGTGCTTTTTTTTTTACACTACTACTTGATAGACGTTTCAGTAACATTTTATCAGGCACTTTCATCATCTGAGTCGAATCCAAACAGCGTCTGACATTTCTTTTGTGCAAGGTGAGCCTCAAGTGCTTCTGAATTACAGTAGATGGTCAAGCAGTTGCCACATCTAAATCTCTCTGATGATGTGCTATAAACACTATCTTGATCAGAATGGGCATCTACTTTATCAGTCAGTTTTTCTTCCTTTTGGCATACTGATGTACCGTTCATCAAGATAACTGGGAGGCAATGGTCTCACATATGGCTTCGTTAAAATTAAACCATATGAAGTATTTTCAGTTGATGGATTTGGTTTGGAAGGTGATTGAGAGACTACTATTAGGGGACTGTGTTCTTGTGATACTACTTCAACATTCTGTGAAATGGAACCATTTTCTGTCCTTGTTCCATTTGTCTCACTTTTCAGGGCAGCATCTGATGAAACCAAAGCTGTCTGCTCTGATTCACGATGTCCATTGACTAACAGTTGGTCACTAATAACACTACTTTTTTTCAGAATTTGGCTCTACAACAGTCATCTTTTGGTCTATGAAGCTTATATCTGAAGCAGTGACATCAGAAGAATGGTCATTTCCATTCTGAACTACACTATTTGTCTTCTTTTCAACACTTTCCATATTAGGATAGAAAAAATGGCAGATTGGCTATGGGGGACAAAAAGAATTTTAATATAAAGTACTCCAATTCTTAGTTTTAGAGACAAGTAATTCAAGTCAGAGAATACAGTGGTTAAATAACTTGGCCTCAGTCATACAATGTTAATGAATAAGTGAAATAGTCAGCCTATGGCAAACAGAATTGACAGAAAGTTTAGTGAGCAAAGGAGCCATTGTTTGTGTGCATTCAGAATCTGAATTTAGATGTGGTATGATAAAGCAATAAATGGAGTTTCTAGTTTTAAGGAAGTATTATGAGTCATAATATTAGAACCATAACCAAGTCACTTGAAATAGTCAGAGAAGGTCTTTTCAGTTAAACTTATAGGAATGAATTATTACTAACAAAAACATATCACACACACACACACACACACACACACACACACACACACACGCACACACATATACACTGACCTAAACTATCTAGCTACATACCTATCTATCCATCCACCCAACTACCTACCTACATATATGCACATGTGCATATATATATATATACACACACACACATATATAAAGACATATATATGTATATATATATATGTAACAGAGATAGAGATCTACATATAAACACACATATGTAGTTATGTATTTATGTTTGTGTCTGTCAATATAGACATACATATATATGCATATATATTTCCTCATGATAGCATTACTTTTTTTTTTTTTTAACAGAAAAGTCCATAGTATCACATTATTTAAGAGTTGAAAGGAAAATATAAAGGACACTTGGATAAATGATTTCTAAATTCCCTACCAGCTTTAAATAGATGAACTTATAATCCTGTGACATGAGAGACTCTCATTAGATGTGAGGTTCTTAAAGAAACTATCTTTTGCTTCTTTTTGTATCCCCAGCAGGGAGCATAGTGCCTATAAAATAGAAGCTGCTTAATAAATGTTTATTGATTTATTGAACCCAACTAAATTGACCTGTCCCTGAAGAATCCCATATACAACATACATGACAAGTAATTATCCAATTTTGTTTTATTTTTGAAGACTGCAAGAAGAATGTGTTATTTCCCAGGGCAGTACATTCTGATTTAGGACCGTGGAATTATCTGCCTCTGGAAATCATGGTTTCCCCATTACTAAATGTCATCAAATAGAAGATGAACAATTAACAAATTTGCAATACAGAATTTTTTTTTTCCTTTGGGTTGGATTAGATGGTTACTGGAATCTCTTCTAATGCTGATATTCTTTTATTCTATGATTTAATATAGTTTTGAAAAATCAAATAAGATCATTTACTTAAAAGAATTTGTAATAATGAACTGTTTGTTTATATTAAATCTTCTTTAATTCATAGAAACATATATCTCTTATAAGAATCTCATAATCTTGGAATGCATTGTCTGACAATAGAATTATCAAAAATAAGACAATTCATAATACCAATTCTTTGAAATATCACTAATTTTTTAAAACGTGTTTTTAGGAATGCAGAATTGAACTATACAATGATGAGCTTGAGAACATTTTAGTTCATTAAAAATTGCATCGGGGTCAGCTACATGGTGCAGTGGATAGAATACCAGCTCTGAAGTCAGGAGAATCTGAGTTCAAATTTGATTTCAGACACTTAACATATGCTAGCTGTGTGACCCTGGACAAGTCACTTCACCCCAATTGTCTCAGCAAAAAAAAAAAAAAAATGCATGAAACTATCAGAAAATGTAATTCAATTAGATTACTGCTTAGCTAAAATTTCCATAGAACTTTAAGATTTCTTTTTAAACCTATCTAATATTACGCGATTTTTATATGTGGAATAATATTGCCTTATATAAGCAGAATATTAGCAGGCTATTCATGGAAATGTTGAATAAAGTCAAGCTGTTGCTATAATATCTGCTTTGAGGTACTCATCTGAAGTTTAGATTAGGCATTTGAAATCAGTGAAAGAACAATATTAAAAATGCAATTATAAAAAGTGACAGAATTACTCAAAAATTCTTCAGGATATAGCTCCCAATAAAGAAACAAACAAAAAAAGATATTGGTTCAAATTGCAGAAAAGTTGTCACAGGCCCATATACTTCATTTAATACAATGGGACATTAAGATCTTTCTTTTAGCTTTGATCTGTAGGAGACTAAGTAGCTCAGGAAAGAGGTGTGCTAGGGTCATCTCTGTGAATTTAATTGTACTCTGTTACAGTTTTGCAATAATGGCACCAGTCATTTTCCATATCAGCTAACAGCTGTTTCTTTTAATCTCCTGCTTCAACTCTGCAGCAAAGTGGACAATTTTATGGACAAAAAATAGATTTTGCCTAAAAAACGATAAATAAGGCCTAAAGTGCCATCCTGTCATATGAACCATATGATTTTTGTGACTTTTTTTTTCTGAAATTCTAACTAAAAACCCTTCCTGCCCTCTTTTTTGGTTTACTTTCTACTTTGTATGTAGGTTCTGGACAACTGAAGTTGAAAGGAGTTTTATTTATAGATAAAAAGAAATTTTATATATCTGTTTATCTATTTGGGGTATAGCTTCTGCACATCCTGCATCTTCCTTGGACCTCCAGGTGAGAACTGGGTGAAAGGTAGATGTCAAAAGCAGATGAGCAGGCATAAAAAAAGAAGAAAGTCTCAGAAAATGAACTAAACCGAGTTGAATAGTCAACAGGCTTTAAACATGAAGATGAGTGAGGTGGATGCCTACCCCAAACATGTGACGATCTCTTATAGTGAAAGGAGTCAATGCCTGCAACTTGTTTCAATAGCCATGAATGCAGCTGAAGCAAGCATTGTGTAGTACTGAGAATTTGGCAAGACATTGATGACATGGTTATCCATTGCCTCTTATGCTATCACTACTCAAAAAGGCCTTTTGTCTTGCAGCTGGACTTCAGTGACCTCAAGATGATTTGTGATATTATTGATCTTTGAAAATAAAGGACAAACACCACCTCTATCTACTTTGATCAACATATCAATCTGTGTCTCTATATCTATGAGTATCTGTATTTATAGTAACAATTATCTCTACACTTTAGAGAAACTGCCAGAAAGACAGACATAGACAGGGAAATGATAGATGGAGAGAAAGAATGAGAGGGAGAGAAAAAGAGAGACAGAGCGAGAGAGACAGAGACAGAGACAAAGACAGAGAGAGAGAGAGAGAGAGACACGCAGATCTGTAAGTAGATAGATCACAAAGTTGTATTTCTAAAACATTGAGTTAGATTTACTATCAAGCTTTTTTTAAAAATGATGATATCTTGTCTCCTAAGTGTAAACAATACATATTTTAAAGTTTGAAATAATCACTAACAGATGCTATAGTCCTTAACATGATATTTCAAGACATTTAACTACTAGACATCCATTTCACCTTAATGACAGGATCACTAATGCATTTAACAGTTAATGAACTGGAAGTGCTATAGCATTTGAGGAATTATTGTACAGTACAGAACTATATAGCTAATCATGTTGAAACTATATTTCCCAACACTTGAATAAGCCCTAGAGATTAGTTTGGGATTGTGATCTATGTCTTTCTCCTTTTAAAAAAAAAGTGACTCATGATTAAATACCCTTTTTGATTTGTATGGTCATTTTCATGCCATGTAGTACAATTCAATACTTTATTCTTATAGTTCATTAATTTAAGACAATGGCCTACTTTTCATCCATTTCAGATATATTTAATGAAATCCATAGTTTTAACATATGTGACATAAAAGGACAATAAATGGTTGAGAAGTTTTCATTTTACTTCTAATAGGATATTATACTTATTCCTAGAAACAGGGAGCCGACTGCAATTAATAGCCAAAATTAAGAAGTCCTGTTGTGCACAATCCTCAGCTCTGAATGCATAAATGCTTTAATATTATATTCCCCATTCATTATCATAGGTGAAATTTTGAGAAAGTGGTTTAATGAATCAAAGGGATATTTAGAATGCCTCTAAATGACAGCCACTTCCTAAAATTTTGAAAACATGAGACCTTGGTGATCATCCAGGATCATGGAATCAAAGATTTGAAGCCAGAGGAAATTATAGACAGTATTTGAAATTATTCTCTCCTTTTAGAGATCCAAGGATTATAGATTTAGAACTGCATTTGTAGTCAGCTATTATGAAACTTTTCTTTTACACCAGTATAAACTGAGATCCAGAGAATTTCAGGAATACATTATGCCACTAGTAAATATAAAAATTGATGTTGGAATCCATGTCATGTGATCACTTGTCTAGTGTCTTTTCTATTACCTTATGCCTCCTCCATCTGGAGAGCTTAATATTTATGAGTTTATATATTCTCAATATTCCCCAAATAACCATTTTGGGTTATATTTTTATAATTATAGCAAATATTTTTGTACCAGATTAGAAGTTCCATTTTTCTCCCTGACTCTTAAATTCTGATTGCTTTACATTCATTCCTTTTAGAAATAAGAATGTGGTATCTTCCAGATATAACACAAGCATCGTACTGCCACAACTGATAATGGGGATTAATAATAAAATTAAGAAATTATTTATGTTTGTCTGTGTGTATGAAGTTACAGTACCAAGTTATTGGATAATAACTAAGAAGAAGAACACAACCATTAAACATTTGTCAGACTCCTAAGTAACCAATGGGGCCCTTGTTAAAAAAAAATGCTATTATCACAGAGCAGCAGATATGGGGTGAGGGTGACCTGGATTTAAATAATGTTTTAATATCTTAACTTCCTAGTAGACTCTAAATTCCATAATGACAGAGACAGCTTCTAAAATTCTCATCTTTATTAGTAATTATGATGAGGTTCTCTGCAAATGGCTGCAATGAACACAGATAGACTCAAAGAAGGTTAACTGTATGAATAACGTTATTTGTTTGTCAGACTATGTATTTCATTGGGAAACCAATTACAGCTTTATACAGATAGACATTAAACCATATGTGAAATGTATTTCCGTAAAATTCTCTTCCTTTTTGGGAAATAAGTTTAGTAAAGTGAAACATTTAGAAAAGGGTTTTGTGGCTTATTGATTTTAATTTTTTAATCTTTGATAAAGATTTCTTGCAACAGCCACTCAGGGGTGGTTTTTAACCCTGTAAAGCTCCCATTCTATATCAAGAGCTAGTTGTTAGAAGTAGTGCTGGAATGATCTCCTCACAGAAGCACTATGGGAAAAAGATTTGGTGATAGGTACCAGGGTTGGGGTAACAAGGGTACAGAAGTGGGAATGTGGAGCAGAAATAGGAACTATCACCATGAAATTAAAAAACCCTCAATTAAGAACCATGACATCAGGGAAATGATGTCATGATATGCAAATGAATTGGATTTAAGTAAGGGAGGACTTTGCAAAGTCATTAGCTTCTATTTAAGACATGTGGGAGGAGTGGCAAGATGTGGATCAGGATGAAACAGGAGGACCTTTGAAATGGGAGACTGAATTTTTTAATCTAAGACCTTTAACAGATTTCTGTTTGAGGCAATGTCCATCTAGTGATTAAGACAATATAAAATATGAGGCAGAAGATGCCCTCTACTCCAATCAAAAAGAAAGAAATATATAAATAGAGGAGGGAAAGATCTTCAGGCTTTTTGCACAAAACAGAAATTATTGTTATTTACATTCTCTCTGACCCATTCAGGACCCAAACAGTGATAAAGCTATTGTTGCTCAAATGTTGAAAGTTAGAATAATTTTGGATTCAAGCAATGGTCATCGTCAGTAAACTCTAAAACATCTTAGAAGGATTCAGTGCTCAAAATTATATTCATTTGGGAGGAACACTCTCAAGTAATTGATAGTCTATGTTGACAGAGGTAAGAGAAAGGATAGAAGAAGGAAAAGAAAAGCTTTTTTTTTCTTTATTATTGAATATAGTATGCTAACTTTGAAGAAACATAAGGCCAATTTGCTCATACAAGAAAAGTTTGTGAAAGCCCTATAGATTCTTTGAAGATGAGCATACTGGTGAACACCTCTATGCTACCTTTACAAAATTTAAAGAAAATCAGAAGGAATTTGAATGTGTAAGAATGATCTGCAAATATGCTCTGGATAGGATTTTGAAGCAGGAAGCCTGAGGACTCTTTAAAAATTAAATAACTGTTGAAAAAAATCTGAAGATAGGTAAGGTATTAAAGGCATCATTGTGAACAAATGGAAATTCCAGTCCAAAGAGAAAGAGAAGACTAATCCACAAATTATTATGTCTAGTTTGATTGTTTGCAATTGATGAAAAGTAACAGAAACCAAACACTGTGCTAGAAGTGTATACAATAATCATTGCCAGCATACCATCAGTCTAAGAAGTTCTTTTTTTTTTTTGGATCAACTATGAACTTTATTAAGAGTTAAAAGCAAAGGATCCAGAGAAGACCAGACATATATCAAATTGTTTGGAATTAATTCAGAAAAGTATATTTGCCAAAATATGGCTACTGTATATCCAATTTGATATAAGACAAAGATCTAACATTTTCTGGAAGAGCTTTGGGAATTTATATCAGCAAATGTTCCAAAAATAAAAGATTTAAAATCTATATTGAATTGTAGCTGGAACTAAAATAATTTAACCAGAACCAGAAAAGTTTTGAAAAGTTCCTAAAATTTCCACCAAAAATTGAAATTTTATAAACTCACCATGTTATAGAGAATTCTTGGAGTATTGAGCAACATATGAATTGGTAGCTGGCCATAATTAGATATCCCAGAGGTGCTTTGGATGAAGGAGTCATGTCAAGTTTCTTTTTTGACATAAATATGGCACTGTTACCTAAACCTGGAAAAGGCAAAAAGAAAAAAAAAATCCCTAATTAACATTGAGGCAAAATATTTGTATAAAATATTATCAAAGAGATTACAACTACTTATCAGGAGGATAGTACATTATGAAAAAATAGGATTTGTACCAGGAATGCAGAACTTGTTCAATATAAGGAAAACTATTGGTATAGTTGGCCATATCAATGATAAAACTAACAGAAATCATAGGATGACCTCAACTGATGCAGAAAAATCTTTTGATAAAATACAACACTCATTCCTTTTAAAAATTATAGAACACAAGAATAAATAGAATTTTCCTTAAACTAATAAGCAACATGGATTTATATAATAAAACTATATAATAAAACTATCAGCAAACATAATTTGTAATACTTGCTACATGTATTTCCAATAAGATACACACTTATAGAACACTTTTTATACAAATAAGGTCAGATCTAAACAATTGGGGAAATTGGACATGATAGGCCAAGCAAATATAATAAAAATGGCATTTTTTTCTGTGTCATACCAAACAAATTGCCAAAAAAAAAATTTTATAGAGCTAAAAAAAATATATATAATTCATCTGGGAAAAAAGTCAAAGATATTAATGGAAGAAAAGAAAAAAATGCAAATGATAGTGACCTCCCTGTACAAGACCTAAAACTCTATTATAAAGCAAAAGTCATCAGAACTATCAAGTACTGGTTATGAAATACAATGGGAGATCAGTGGGATAAATTAGATACACAGGACACACTAATCAATGACTACAGTAATCTATTGTTTGACAAACCAAAAGACTCCAGTTTTTGTGATAAGAACTTATTTTTCATAAAAAAATTTCTAAGAATATTGGAAAATAATATGTGAAAAACTCAGCATGGATTTACATATCACAATCCATACAAAAAGAAGATCAAAATGGCTACATGATTTAGGTGGAAAGGGTGATACTATATTATCAAACTATGTATACCCTTTGATCCAGCCATGTCACTACTGGGCTTATTTTCCAAAGAGATCTTAAAGAAGGGAAAGGGTCCCACATGTGCAAGAATGTTTGTGGCAGTCCTTTTTATAATGGTAAGAAAGTGAAAATTGAGTGGATGCCCATCAATTGGAGAATGGCTGAATAAATTGTGGTGTATGAATGTTATGGAATATTATTGTTCTGTAAGAAATGAACAGCAGGATGAGTTCAGGGAGGCCTGGAAAGACTTACATGAATTGATGCTTAGTTAAATGAACAGAACCAGATCATTATATACTTCAACAATAATGCTATATGATCAATTTTGATGGATTTGGCTTCTTCAACAATGAGATGATTCAAACCAGTTTCAGTTGTTCATCAAAGAAGAGAATCAGCTACTCCCAGAGAGAGAACTGTGGGAAATGAGGGTGGATCATCACATAGAATTTCCACTCTTTCTGTTATTGTTTGCTTGCATTTCAGTTTTCCTTCTCAGGTTTTTTCTTTCTTTCTTTCTAGATCTGATTTTCCTTATGCAGCAAGATAACTGTATAAATATGTATACATATGTTGGACTTAACATATATTTTTAACATATTTAACATAAATATTTAACATATACTGTACTATCTGCCATGTAGGAGAGGGGGTGGGAGAAAGAAGGGGAAAAGTTGGAACAGAAAGTTTTGCAAGGGTCAATGTTGAAAAATTACCCATGCATATGTTTTGTAAATAAAAAGGTAATATAATAAAAAAAAAAAAAGAAAAGAAATAATGAACAAGCTGACTCTAGAATGGCATGCAAAGATTTACATAAATGAGCTGAGGGAAACAAGTAGAACCAAGAAAACATTGTACGTATCAACAGCAAGATCATGCAATAATCAATTATCATAGTGTTGGTAATTCTAAGCAAGTCAGTGATCCAATGCAATTGCAATAACCTTTGGGTGGCATCTACATTTAGAGAGAGAATTGTGGAGACTGAATGTATACCAACATATATTTTGTTTGCTTTTTCCTTTCTTCCATTTTTTTTTCATGTAGTTTTCCCCTTTTATCTGATTTTTCTTTCCCTACATGAATAATATGAATATGTAAAAAAAATGAATGCATATATGTAACCAGAAAAACATTGTTTTGAATGTAACTGAGGACAATAAAAATACAAAAGAGAAAAAAAGGACAATGTCTGTAATGTAAAATGTTATATTGTAAGTTGATTTAATAATGATCTGAGGTCATAGTTTTACTTCCAAATTTTTTAGCCAATTCTTTGCTTTTTAAAAAGAAATGTTTTGTGTTCTTTTTTTTTAAATTTAACCTTTTTATTTTCAAAACCCACATAGTAATAATTTTTAAACATTAACTTTTGCAAAACTTTGTGTTCCAATTTCCCCTTACCTTTTCTCACCTCCTACCCTGGATGGCAAGTGATCCAATATGTGTTAAATATGGTAGAACTATATGTTAAATGCAATACATAGATATTTATACAATTATCTTGCATGCTAGAAAAATGAAATAAAACAAAAAATGAGAAAGAAAATAAAATGCAAGCAAACAATAACAAAGTGAAAATGCTATATTGTGAACCACACTCAGTTCCCACAGTCTTCTCTTCATCACAAGATCATTGGAACAGGTCAGAGTCATCTCATTGTTGAAGAGATTCACCTCCATAAGAACTGAGCACTGTATAATCTTGTTCTTGCTATTTACAATGATCTCCTGGTGCTACTCATTTGGCTTAACATTAGTTCATGTAAGTGTTTCCAGACCTCTCTGAAATCATCCTGCTGATTGTTTCTTATAGTACAATAACATTTATATACCATAACTTATTTATCCAGTCTCCAACTGATGGGCATCCACTCAGTTTCCAGTTTCTTGCTGCCACAAAAAGAGATACCACAAACATTTTTGCACATGTGGGTCTCTTTCCCTACTTTAAGATCTCTTTGGGATATAAACCCAGTAGAAACACTGCTGGATCAAAGATTTTGCACAGTTTGATAACTCTTTGGGCATAGTTCCAAATGGTTGATCTGTTCACAATTCCACCAACAATGTATTAATGTCCAATTTTTCCCACATCCCCTCCAACATTTGTAATTATCTATTCCTGTGATCTCAGCCAATCTGACATGTATGTAATGGTATGTCATAATTGTCTTATTTTTCATTGCTCTGATGAATGATGATTTAAAGAACTTTTTTCATATGACTAGAAATGGTTTCAATTTCTTCATCTGGAAATCATCTGTTCATATCCTTTGACCATTTATCAGTTGGAAAATGGCTTGAATTCTTATAAATTTGGGTCAATTCTTCATATATTTTAAAAATGAGGCCTCTATCAGAAAACTTGAATGTAAAAATGTTTTCTCAGTTTATTGTTTTTGTTTGTACAAAAAGTTTCTAATTAATATATTTAAAATTATCTGTTTTGTGATCAACAATGATATCCAGTTCTTTGGTCACAAAATTCCTTCCTTATCCACAGATCTGAGAGGTAAACTATCTTATGTTTTTCTAAATTGCTTATATTGACTGTCAAATGATGAAAATTACCTATGCGTATATCTTGTAAATAAAAAGTTATAATAATAAAAAGAAAAGAAATTGGTACCTTCAACTGATGCTTTCAAGTTCAACTCTTTTGCAATAAGATTCATTTTAACTTATTCTGAATACCATTAGAACTAACACTAGGGGACAGAAATTGGGATTACCATGTTTGGTATCTCAATATGTGGAATATGCAGTCAACATTTTTTCATCAAATAAAAGTCAAAATTTTAATATTTCAACAAATTGTTCTAAAAAGCCATGCAAACTTATACTTTTATGCCACTGTATTTTCTCATAATTCTATTACTTATTTCCTACACTCTAATAAAATTGAATTTAATATGATAGCTGAAGGAGTAAGTAGAATCTTAATGTGGATATGTGAATTATTTATAAGTCAGGTCCAGAGATTCATGGAAAATGTATCTGTAATAACATATATGTCATAATTGTTTAAACTCACCTCAGTGATCATTTGGACACATTACAAATGGAAATATAAAAATAAAGTGGTAAGGTATTTAATATATTATTGTATTTTGCTGATATACTAATGCTATATAACAAATTTTTCATAGATTGATGTGACTAATATATTATCATAATTTCATGTTAATAAGTTCTCTTATTTTGAATATGTTAATCATTTGGAATATTTTCATGAGTGATTTCTGCCTTCCATAAAAGAAACATAAGGACTAAATTTGGGACTGAGGATACCTTGACATGAACTCTAACTATGTAATTTTTAAAGCTACTGTGCATCCTTAAGTAAATTAATTATTCTTGTCTATGCTTCAATTTCCTATTATAAAAAAAAAAATTAAAGACATGCAGGATTATCTCCAAGGTCTCTTCTCAGTTTAAGTTTCCGAATTTGAGTATGTGCTGGAACTGAGGGGAGGGATATGTTGCAAGAAATAAATGCTTAATATATTTTGTAAACAATTCATCAATGCATAAGAATGTAAAGATATTTTTGTATAGTGAAACAAGCAGATAGATTACAAATTTCAAGCCATTAACATCAATAAACTTATTTATATTTATATCTAATATTTACCATGTCATTATTTTTATTTAATATTTAATATTTACCATGGTCATTAAATGACAGTCTAAACACTCATAGATTTATATTTCTCCTTTGAGAGAGTGATAGATTGCCCTTATTTTTATTCATTCATCATTTCCTCTAATATCATTCATTCCTTCATGTTCTTTATTTTTGGCTTTCATCTCCTTTCTGTTACCCTTTAATTATTTTTCATATAATAGTATTTTATTTTTCAATTGCATGTAAAGATAGTTTTTAGCATTAATTTTTATAAGATTTTGAGTTCCAAATTCTTTTCTTCCCTCCTTTCCCTCCCTCCTTTATGAGACAGCAAGTAATCTGTCATAGGTTATACATGTATACCTAATTTCCATTCTCAATATATTATGAAAGAAAAAATCAGAACAAAAGTGAAAACCATGAGACAGAATTTTATTTTAAAATGGTAAATTACTTAATAGCTAATGAAGAAATATTGGACCAGATTCTCTAGATCTAGGATGAACATTTCTAATTCTCATATACTTATTTAATAAAATAAATTCAGCAATAAAAAGTTTACCTGTAGCTATTGAACAACTTTTTTTTTTTTTTGATACTATAAGAATCCCTCACACTTCATCTTTTTGGCTGTCTATTACAACATTAATGCATCTCACAAATGCATAGAAATTCAGAAGTCATTAATATAATGCACATTTGTTCAATCTCTATGATAAGTGGTCATCTATAATTTTACTGAGGATCTTGGAATTAGGGTAAAGCCATTTCATGTCTAACCAAGTTACTCATGTCCCAAGAGCTCTAATTATTAGACAGGATTGTTTGTGTTTTTGTTAATCCCTTATTTTAAGAATAAGCCTAACACTCTGGACCATTTATCTAAGAGATCCATTTTTGGGGACCAGATTTAGCAAATATAATCTCATCTATGGGGCAATCTTTCAAAACCAGAAGACACCAAATATGGGCCCACTCCATTGTCTCCTCCCTAACATAGATAATCCCACTTTCTGAAGACAACTCTCGAAGTGCCTATTCTGTTCATCCTGACCTCAACAATCCTCTTCCTAAAATTTGACATAAAATTCCTGATGAGATTTGACCATGACTGAATATACTATCACTTTTTTTTCTCCTTTACCTTCTCTACTTCCACATAGAATGAGACAAGCCTTCTTGCTAAATCTCACACAGGATAGTTTACTTCCTGCATTTCAGTCTTTGGAAGAGCTGTTCCTCTTACTTGAAACACTCTCTGATTTCTGTCTTGTAACTTTTCTGGTTTCCTTCAAGATCCATATATTCTTTCAATCGAAATTTCAGTTGTGTAAGAAGCCTTTCTCACACTTTAATCTTAGTGTCTTCACCAGTTTGCCAATAGAGATTTTGTTAAGATACTAACATTTGTATATTTTCTGCCCCATAAGAATGTGAAATTTTAAGAGCAGGAACTGTTTTTTTTTTTTTTTTTCTTCCTTCCTTTATAACCCCAATGATTTATCACAGTGCCTGAACATAGTAGGCATTTAATAAATGTTAATTGACTGATTGGCTGATAACTAGCATCAGAGATGACATTGGGAATCCATATCTTCCTGGCTTTAATTTCACAACTCTCTCTATAATATATAACCATTTATGAATCCTTTGGCCAATCATTTTAATACATGTTCTCAATAGCCCTTCCTCTAAGTGCTAAAACATTTTAATTAAACATTTTTACTCCTTTTTTTCTTCAAGATTTTTATAAGACAGTGTGGATATTTTCCAAGCAATTCTGAAACATAAATACACGACTTAAGAACTGAACAAAAGAACAGTGATCAAAGTAGTATAATGACAAGGTAAGGGACTTCTGATTTTTGCTATTTCAGAATCTATTAAAAGAACTAAGGATCTTTCACTTGAAAAAAGTGAAAACAGGGAGACATTAAAGTTTCTTCAAGTCTCTCAGATATGCACTAAAAGGATTGAGGTTTATTCGTTTTGGCCCCAGGAGACAGTACTAAGATTAATGAGTAGGAGTTCTTGAGAGAGACAGATTTTTGCTTGAGGTAAAAAGAAACTTCCTTACACTTGGAACTGTCTGAAAGTAGAATGGCCTTGAGATGTTCTGGCTTTCTTTCTTATTGACTGCATGGCTACTAGTCATATGGGCTATATAAAGGATTCTTGGATAAGATGGTCTCAGTTTCTCATAAATTCATAAATTCTCTGAGCATCCAAATGAAGGGACTCACCAAAAAACAAAATCCCCTAAACTAAGTGTATGTGATTCATTCAATATTTCTTACAGTAATACTTTCAAGCTATATCTTTTCAATCCCCAAAAGTTCTTGAAGTACAAATTTATATATAAACAGTTTGTTATCCAAAAACTCCCAATAAAGAAAATAGGAATGAAATAATTCCTAAAGGATTTTGATTACAATTATTTAAATGATATAATTTTTATTATATCAAAAGTCCTTAATTTAAAATTGCTTTGTCTATTTGATAAAAAATTAAACCTCAATCTTGGACAGAGTACAACATTTTACAAAGACATGGCTGGTACATGAACAGATTTAAGGGACAGAATAAGGCCAAAACCAAACCTGTATATATTAACTGTTTCCTATTTTTTTTTATTTAGGTTAAACATATGCAATTCTTCTAAATATATTTCAACATTTATATGCTATACAAGAAAAATAAGATCAAAAGGAAGAAAATGAGAAAAAAAAGAAACAAGCAAACACAATAATAAATAAAAAGATAAAAATACTACGTTGTTATTCATATTCAACCTCTATAGACCTTTCTCTGGAAGCAGATGGCTCTCTCCATCACAAGTCTATTGGAATTTCTCTGAATTATTTTATTGTCCATCACAACTGATCATCACATAATCTTGTTGCTGTGTACAATGTTCTCTTGGTTCTACTTAGCATCTTCTTCACTTAGCATCAATTCATGTAAGTTTCTTCAGGCCTTTCTGAAATCAGCATGCCCATTATTTTTTATAAAACAGTATTGCATTACATGCATATATCATAACTTATTCAACTGTTCTACAGCTGATGGGCATCCACTTAGTTTCCAGTGTCTTGCCACTAAAAAGTGCTGCTACAAACATTTTTGCACATATGGGTTTCTTTCCATTTTTATGATCTCCTTGGTATACAGACTCAGTAAAGACACTGCTGGATCAAAAAGTATATACAGTTTACTGATTCCTATTTAAACTAAGATGGGAGCAGCTGTCTATTGGCTACATATTCCAAAAGCACTCAAGTTATAATTGTAAGTGAATCGTCCTAGATATAAGATTTGGACAAGTGAACACTGTATATTTTCTTTGGGGGTGATAAGATAGGTGTGAATGCATCAGGAGGTTTGAAGTGTGAAATTTAACACATCAGTTGGAATAAAAATTTTGCAAAAGTTTCTCTAGAATTTGAAGGTTTCATTTGAAATACTTATAGTGATTAAAAACTTGGGTGACTGGAGAGAGAATAAAAACAAAACAAATAGGAGGCAGAAAGTTCTGTTTAAGTCATGAAGGGAATAGAGAGAGAGACAGAGACAGAGAAGGAACATGAGAGACAGAGACAGAAAGACAGAGAAAGAGACAGAGAGAAACAGAGAGACAGAAGAGATGGAACTGTAACCATTATGATTCCAGGATGGAATCATTTCTGTGATTTCTATTATTAGAGTAGGATAGAGGACTAATCCCATGATCAGTATGTTCAAGATGATATAGTCAACCTCATTTATATTAAAGACATTGCATTTTAACATTATTTTTATTGCACCTCACTCTCTATTCTTTTCCCAGACCTCCATCTCTTTACTTCTTGATGTCTTTCATGCTTAAAAAGGCCTGGGAGATTTAGAAGACTATATTAATCATGTAATAACATAATTGATAGTCAATGACTAATTAATGCATTAACTAATAATTAGAGATCTATAGTGTTCAAAATTTCCCATAAGATTTGAATTGTTCAGAAATGGTGGTGTTCATAGCTAGGATGTCCAATTGTGTAATATCAGCAGAACACTACCAGGCATTTTTTAAAGCTTTTTTATTTTTCAAAACGTATGCATAGATAACTCTGCAATATTATCCCTTGCAAAACCTTGTATTTCAGTTTCCCCCCTCCTTCTCCTACTTCCTTCACTAAATAGCAAGTAGTCTAATATATATGAATTATGGTAAAATGTATTTTAAATCCAATATATGCATCCATATTTACATAAATATCTTGCTGTACAAAAAAATCAAATTAAATCAGAAAAAAATGAAGAAAATAAAATTCAAGGAAACAACAGTAAAAAGAGTGAGAATGCTATGTTGTGAAGCACTCTCTGTTCCCACAGTCCTCTCTTTGGGTATAGATGGCTCTTTTCATCACAGGACCATTGGAAGTGGCCTGAATAATCTCATTGGTGAAGAGAGCCATCTACATCAGAATTGATCACTGTATAATATTGCTATTGCCATGCACAATGATCCCTGATTCTGCTTATTTCACTTAGCATCAGTTCATGCAAGTCTCTCCAGGTCTTTCTGAAATCATCCTGCTTATGATTGATTATAGAACAATAATATTACATAGCAATTATAAACAATAAATTATTCAGCCATTTTTAAATTGATGAGCATCCACTTAGCTTCCAGTTCCTTCCCACTACAAAAAGGGCTGCCAGAAATAGTTTTGCACTTGTAGGTTCATTTCCTTCCTTTAAGATCTCTTTGGGATATAAGCCCAGTAGAAGTACTGCTGGGTCAAAGGGTATGAACAGTTTGATAATTCTTTGGGCATAGTTCCAAATTACACTCCAGAATAATTGGATCCATTCACAATTCCACCAACAATGTATTAGTGCCCCAGTTTTCTCACATCCTCTTCAACATTCATTATTATCTTTTCCCACCATCTTAGCCAATCTGATAGGTGTGTGGTTGTATCTCAAAGTGTCTTAATTTGCATTTCTCTGATCAATAGTGATTTGAAGCACCTTTTATATATATATATATATATACTAGAAATGAAGCCCTACAGGCCTCTTTGTAATGGCCAGAAACTGGAAATTGAGTGGATGTCCATCAATTGAAGAATAGCTGAATAAGTTGTGGTTTATGAATATTATGGAATTTTATTGTTCTGTAAGAAATGACCAGCAGGATGATTTCAGAAAGGGCTGGAGAGACTCACACAAACTGATGCTAAGTGAAATGAGCAGGACCAGGAGATCATTATATACTTCAACAACAATACTATATGATGATCAATTCTGATGGATGTGGCCCTCTTCAACAATGAGATGAACCAAATCAGTTCCAATAGAGTAGTAATAAACTGAACCATCTACACCCAGCGAAAGAACTCTGGGAGATGACTATGAAACACTACATAGAATTCCCAATCCCTCTATTTTTGTCTGCCTGCATTTTTTATTTCCTTCACAGGCTAATTGTACACTATTTCAAAGTCCAATTCTTTTTGTATAGCAAAATAACTGCCGACACATTTACATATATTGTATTTAACTTATACTTCAGCATATTTAATATGTATTGGTCAACCTGCCATCTGGAGTGAGGGGAAGAAGGGGAAAAGTTGGAACAAAAGGTTTTACAATTGTCAATACTGAAAAAATACCCATGTATATATCTTGTAAATAAAAAGCTATAATACAATAAAAAAAGAAAAAGAAGAAGAAATGAGGTCCTCATCAGAACCTTTGAATGGAAAAATGTTTCCCCAGTTTATTGTTTCCCTTCTAATCTTTTCTGCATTAGTTTTGTTTGTACAAAAACTTTTTAACTTAATATAATCACAATTATCTATTTGGTGACCAATAATGAGTTCCAGTTGCAGTTCTTCACAAATTTCTTCCTCCTCCACAAATCTGAGAGATAAACTATTCTATATTCTTCTAATTTATTTAGGACATCATTCTTTATGTCTAGATCATGAAACCATTTCGATCTTATCTTGGTATATGATGTTAGGTCTGGGTCAATGCCTGGTTTGTCATACTAGTTGCCAATTTTCCCAGCTAGTTTTATCAAATAGTGAATTCTTATCCTAAAACCTGGGGGTCTTTGGGCTTGTCAAACACTAGATTATTATGGTCTTTGACTATCTTATCCTGTGAACTTAAGCTATTCTACTAATCGATTAGTCTCTTAGCCAATACCAAATGGTTTTGATGATCACTGCTTTACAATATAGTTTTAGGTTAGGTACAGCTAAGCCACTTTCATTTGCATTTTTTTTCATTAATTCCTTTGAAATGTTTGATCTTTTGTTCATCCAGATGTATTTTATTATTTTTTTAGGTCTGTAGAATAATTTCTTGAAAGTCTGATTGATATAGTAATAAATAATAGATTAATTTAGGCAGTGTTGCCATTTTAATTATATTGGTTCAACCTATCCAAGAGCATTTAATATTTTTTTCAATTGTTTAGATCTGATTTTATTTGTATGGAAAAAGTTTTGCAGTTGTGTTCATATAGCTCCTGACTTTCCCTTGACAGATAGATTCCCAAATATTTTATATGACTGATAGTTATTTTAAATGGAATTTCTCTTTGTATATATTGCTTTTGGACTTTGTTGGTGATAGATAAAAATGCTGATGATTTATGTGGATTTATTTTGTATCCTGCAACTTTGCTAAAATTACAGCCCTCAAGGCACTCATAATCTAATGGGGCAACATTTATTTCCAAGATACAATGAAGAAAACTGATGTAGAGAAGTCATCAGCTTTAAGTGGGATCAGGAAAGGCTTGTTATTGAATAAAAGATGTTAGCTAGGATTTGAAATAAATTAGGGAAACCAGGATCCAAATATCAGAAGGCTCAAAAAGCAGGTGGAGTACACTGAAAATTCCCAGACTTTAGAGATATAGTTACTTTTTAGAGAATCAAGGAGGTCATTGTCACTGGATCACAGAAGATATGGGTGTGGGAGTGATGAGATCAAGGTAACAATTCCTAGTTTGAAATAAACATGTAATAAATTTGCAATGTCCATGCTCCTTGCCAAAGTCAGCCTCATTTACATTAAACTAAATCAACAGCACTTAATGTCCTTTAGCATATCTTTATTTCCCTCCTACTCCATTCTTTTCCCAATCTGCCATTTCTCCTTCCCCTCTTTACTTCCTATTCTCTTTCATGCTTAAGTATATAGGACTGTTCAATATGTAATATAATAATTGAGAAGAGGTTAAAGATAAAATAAGAGGTAAAATAGGCACCAGGAATGGAAAATATGAAATACAGTTGGGAACATAATAATGCTATCAAGGAAAGGAGTTTGCAGGAGTCCATTAAAGGAATATGCCATGAAGTAGGAGTATTCCATTGATTAAGATATTAGATACATAGAGGAATGCAGCATACTAACTAGAGTTAGCTTTGGAAGGAGAAAGATGCTCTTAAAGGGAAGGTACTCTGTGTGCATGTGTGTGTGTGTGTGTGTGTGTGTGTGTGTGTGTGCATATGAGACAGAGATAGAAATAGAGAGAAGGGGGTGGGGAGAGGAAAGGAGAAGGGGAGGGAGGGAGGAGAGAAACAGAGACAGAGACCAAGAGAGAGAAACAGATTGAGAGACAGAAAGAGACAGAGAGAGAGAGAGAGCCACAGGGAAAGGAGGGGTGGGGAAAGGGGAAGGAGAAAGGGAGGGAGGGAGACAGTAAGAAACAAAGACACATACTGAGAAAGAGACAGAGTGTGGGATTGGTTCAGAAAAGGACTTAGCAAAGATCTTCATTATAGGCACATCTTTTACAGGGGAAATACATTCTAGGGAGGTTTTTATTACCAGGGAAGAATTTAATAGCTCCAAGAAGGGGTCAAAGAAGAGTCAGGTAGAATACCTGGCACACCACATCTTAAATTTATATAAAGATGGCTAATTAATATCTTAAAGTTGGGTGAAAAATCCCAAGAGGTTTGAGGGATAGATTATAGAGGTTAGTACAGAGTTCTATCCTCACAGTCACTCTGTACAAATAGGATAGTCTGGGACTTGGTTATGTCTCATAATAGCTTGTTTGGCTGCTTCCTAACTAGGAAGAGAGAGTAAGTGTATATCAGTAGGAACTACAGTATAAAGAGCCTGAGAGGGAAGAGGGACTTAAGTTTTAAAGGAAGACTTTTTAACTTAATTTAGTCAAAATTATCTATTTTGTATTCAATAATGTATTCCAGTTCTTCAGTGACAGATTCCTTCCTTCTCCACAGATCTGAGAGGTAAATTTTCCTTTGGTTCACCTGATTTGCTTATAATATCACTATCTTTGTCTAAATGAATCCATTTCTCCTTATTTTGGTATACATTGTTGGGTGTGGGTCAAGGCCTACTTTTTTTTTTCCCATTCTGGTTTTCTGGTTTGCAATTTTCCCAAAAGTCTTTGTCAAATAGTGAGATCTTATCCAAAAAGTTGAGGTCTTTGGGTTTGTCAAACATTAGATCACTATAGTCATTGACTATTTTGCCCTGTGAGCCTAACCTATTCCATTGATCAACAGCTCTCTTTCTTAGCAAGTACCAATTGGTTTTGATGACCACTGCTTTATGATATAGTTTTAATTTTGGTATAGCTATGATGCCTTCATTTGTATTTTTCTTCAATTTCCATTGAAATTCTTGATCTTTTGTTCTTCCAGAAGAGCTTTGTTATTATTTTTTCTAGCTCTATAAAATAATTTCTTGGGAGATTGACTAGTATGGCATCAATTAAGTAGATTAATTTAGGTAATTTTGTTATTTTTATCATCTTAGTTTGGCCTACCATGGGCACTTAATATTTACAAGAGAATAGATCTGACTTTGTGTGGAAGGTATTTTGTAATTGTGTTCATATAGATCGTAACTTTGTCATGCCAGATAGACTCCCCAATACTTTTTGTAATCTACAGTTATTTTAAATGTAATTTCTCTTTGTATCTCTTGCTATTGGACTCTGTTGGAAATACATAAAAATCATAATGATTTATGTAGATTTATTTTGTATCCTGCAGCACTGCCAAAGTTGTGAATTATTTCTAGTAGATTTTCAGTTGATTCTCTAGGATTCTCTAAGTATACCATCATATCCTTTGCAAAGAATGATAATTTGGTTTCCTCATTATCTACTCTAATTCTTTTAATCTCTGTTCTTCTCTTATTGCCAAAGCTAACATCTTTAATACAATATTGAACAGTCATGGTGATAGTGAGCAAACTTGTTTCAGTCCCAATCTTATTTACATCTAAGTATATTTGAGCTTGCTAAAGGCTTTAAATAGATGCTACTGGTCACTTTAAGGAAAACATATTTCTATACTCTCTAGTGTTTCTAGTAGGAATGAGTGTTGGACTTTGTCAAATGCTTTTTGTGCATCTCAAGAGAATCATCATTTTTGTTAGTTTGATTATTGATATATTCAATTATGTTAATAGTTTTCTTAATAATGCTGCAACCCTGTATTCATTGTATAAATCTTATTTGGCCACAGTGTATTGTCCTGGGGATAACTTGCTATAGTCCCTTTGCTAATATTTTTTAAGATTTTTGCATTAATTTTCATTAGGGAAGTTGATCAATAATTTCTTTCTCTGTTTTGACCCTACTTGTGTTAGGTATCAGACCATATCTGTGTCATGAAAAGAATTCAGTAATTATTTTTACAATTATAATTAGAAATTCCTTCTTTTCCTATTTTTCCAAAGAGTTTACATAATATTGGAATTAAATGGCCTTTAAATATTTGGTAGAATTTACATGTAAATCCATCTGGTCCTGGAGATTTTTCTTTTAGAGAGTTGATTCAATTTCTTTTCCTAAAATTGGACTATTTATATAATTTATTTCTTCCTCTGTTAATTTGGGCAATTTATAAATTTGTAAATATTCATCCCTTGCACTTAGATTATTATATTAGTGGGCAAAAGAGCTACTAATTAATACACTGATTTCCCCTTCATGGGTGGAAAACTCACTCTTCATTTTTGATTATAACAATTTGATTTTGTTCTTAATTTTCTCTACTCAAATTAACTAAATACATCTATTTTTGGTGTTTTTTTTCATAAAAGTAGCTCTTAGTTATGTTTATTTGTTCAATTTTTTTTAAATTTTCAGTTTTATTAATCTCCCCTTCTCTTTTCAGAATTTCAAATTTGGTATTTACTTGGGAGTTTTTAATTTGTTCTTTTTTAAGCCTTTTTTTAGTTGCATTCATTGATCTTAACTTTCTCTATTTTATGCAAGTAAGCATCTAGACACATAAAACTTCTCCTAAGAACTGCTTTGATTGCATCTGATCCTAAGAATGAGTGGGTGAAAGAATAAATCATAGACACAATTGATAATTTTATCCAATAGAATGACAATAATGAGACAACATACCAAAATTTGTGGGATGTAGCATTTTACATTTTCTTCTTTTCTTTTCATGTTTTTGTTTGATTGAGTCATTCATTTCCATTTGTTAAATTTTAATTTTTAATGAATTGTTTTCTTCAATTACCTTTTTAAGCTCCTTTTTGCATTTGGCCAATTGAATTTTTAAATCAGTTGTTTTGCTTAATGTTTTTTTTTTTCTTCACAAATTCTATTTTTCAAGTACTTGTTTTCTTTTTCATTTTATCTAATCTATTTGGTAAGGAGTTTTATGCTTTTCCCATTTCATTAAATCTATTTTGTAAAGAGTTTTCTTCAGATGATTTCTATATGTTTCCTTTTCCAAATTTTCCTGCAATGTTCTCATTTCTTTTCCCCATTTTTCTTCTCTCTTTTAAGATTCTTTTTGAATTCTTCCAAGAGAGCCTTGTGAGATGGGGATCAATTAATATCACCCTTTGGGAATTCATCTGGAGATGATCTGCTTTTAAAATGTCCTCTGGGTTTGATACTTCTCTTTCTCTACAAAAACTGTCTATGGTCAGAGTTCTTTGTGCCTTTTGCTCATTTTTTAAAAGGTTAAGGTCTGCTCTCAGGGCAAGGGGGAGAGGTGACAGTGGCAATGCTGGGGGTGCTGCTGACTTTAAGTGCTTGGTGGTCTGACCAAGTCCTGCAGTTGTTTTGTAGTTCAGAGGCTATTTGCCTTTTGTATTTGTCTTGGTTGTCTCACAGCTTATCTGCTGATTCACTGAATGGAACCAGTATAGAGTAGACAATGCTGCTGTATTTTAGCTAAGAGCTAAGATTTCCCAGCACTGACATGACTTCCTGTGCTCATCTACTCCCCAGGTCCTATCTGTATCTGATTGAAACAGATCTCTTTTGAAGTTTTTCAAAAAGATCTTCTGCTGGAAATTTGTTACACTCAAATATATTTGTGCATTCTGTCACTGCAAAGCCAGTTCAGAGGATTGATTTGGTGTTGACTTAAGGGGAGTCAGGAAGGGCTCAGGTAAAGACTCTTCACTGTCATCTTGGTCACTCTCTCAGTTGTGTCTAACTTTTAAAGACCCTATTAGGAATATTCTTACTAAAGATAATGAAATAGCTTATCATTTCCCTCTCTGATTTATTTTACAGATGAGAAAAATGAGGCAAAAAAGGATCAATTACTTTCCCAGAGTAACATAGCTCATAATTATCTGAGGCCAGCTTGGAACTCAGATTTTCCTGTTTTTAGATCCCGTGTTCTATTCACTATGATACTTCATTGCTCGTGGACTAATATTTCCAGGTTAATGAATTATAGACCATTCTAAATATATTCAAAACTTTGAAAGTGTTGGGTGGCCTTTTCTTTTTACTTATCTCTTTTTTTTGAAGAATTTAAGGGACTATGGAACATTAATACATATTTTTTCACTTCTGGAGTGAATTTTGGTATTAAAATTAATGAAAAATCCATTTTATAATCTACTGAACTCAGAGCGTGTTGTCGCACATTGGAGTTAATCTAAAGTAAGCATTTTTCTGTTCATCAAAGCAAGGAACATGAAGATGTAAATTACTCAAATGTAGGCCAAAAAATGATTTATTTTGGAAAAAAAATGCACAATCGCAGAAAATTACTAAAATTTTCTAGTGGAAAAATATAATAAATCAACCTTTCCCCCCTTTTCATATTCTAATGACCTAAACATTAATCAAGTATCTCTTCTGTGCACAGGTTTATGTTAGATTCAAGGGAAAAGACCAAGTATAACTATGATTTGATTTCATCCAGATGAAATTGTTTTGTAATTATAAGCACACATGTTTATTGTTGGAAAAAGAGGTAGATGCAAATATTACATGTAACTTTCAAAGAAAAAGACTATTGTCAACAAGGTACTGCATGAGCAAAGGCATAGGAATAGAATAGTGCAATAATGGAAGTTCTGCTTGGTAGCCAAAAAACAATGTATGATAAAGCATCACAAATAAACAACATTTATGTAGATCTAAAGTGTTTGAAAGACATGATATGTGTATTGTTTTACTCAAATAAGCACTACTAAAATTACTAGCCAATAGTGTTAGTGAGAAACAGAGCTTCGTTCATAATCACATACCAAGTAAATCTCGTACAAATTCAATTCACTTGTATGTCATGCAGCCCCTGCCCATATCATCATTTTCTTAAAGATCAATGGACAAACCACACCCACAACCTCATCCATTAGATTGTAAGTTTCTTGAGGACAGGATCTAAAAGTCAAAGGCATTTATGGAAGGAACATCAATACTGAATGATTATCACAATTTGTAAAATCAGGAATCTGAAACAAAATAAACAAGCAAAAACATTATCAAATAGTGGAAAGCAAACCAACCTATTTAAAACATGTTTTTCCTTTTTTTATATTAATTTTTTTTTAATTTCTAATTTCAATCAAAGTTCAGTTCAAATTTTATCTTAAAAATGACAAGTTCTGCTAGTTGTTAGCAACAGAATAAGGAACTTAATTTTTTTTTCTTTTTCTTGTAGCAAATTTGTATATTTATTTATCAATTAATAAATAAATCAATTATATTATAAATTTAAATTTTATTAATGCACATTGCTTTATGAATCATGTTGGGAGAGAAAAGTCAGAGCAAAAGGGAAAAATCCTGGGAAAGATTTAAAAAAAAAGAAAAAGAGAGTGAACATAACAAGTATTGATTTACATTCAGCCTCCTTCAATCTTTTTTTGGATACAGATGTCATTTTCTGGCCAAAGTCTATTGGGATTGCTTTGGACCACTGAATTACTGAGAAGAACCAAGCCTTTCATAATTGATCATCAGACATGCTTGCTATGATTGTGTACAACATATTCCTGGTTCTGCTTGTTTCGCTCAGCATCATCAGTTCATGTAAATCTTTCAGGTCTTTCTATAATCAGCTTTTTCATTATTTTTAAAGAAAAATAAAATTTTATTATTTTCATGTACCATAACTTGTTGAGCCATTCCTCAATTGATAGGCATCCATTCTTTTTCCAATTCTTTGCTACCACAAAAAGAGCTACTACAAACATTTTTGCATATGTGGGTTCTTTCCTCCTCCCTTTATGATTTCCTTGGGATACAGACCCAGTAATGGCACTGCTGGGTAAAAGGGTATGTGCAGCTCTATAGTCCTTTAGACATAGTTTCTGATTGATCTCCAGAATGGTTGGATCATTTCACAACTTCACCAATAACGCATTAGTGTCCCAGTTTTCCCACTTCCTCTTCAACATTTATCATTATCTTTTACTGTTATCTTAGCTAATCTTGGAGGTATGAGCTGATACCCTTGAATTGTTTTAACTTGTATTTCTCTATTTAGAACATTTTTTGTATAATTATATATAGCTTTAATTATGTCACCTGAAAATTGTTTGTTCATATTCTTTGACCATTTATTAATTTGGGAATGATTTGTAATCTTAAAAATTTGACATGGTTCTTTGTATATTTTAGAAAGGAGACCTTTATCAGAAATACCATCTGTAAAGATTTATTCTTAACTTTCTACTTCCCTTTTAATCTTGTTTCTGTTGCTTTTGTTTGATAAATTAAAAAAAAATTTTTTTTCACAAAGTTGTCCAGTTTCCCCCAATTCATAATGTTCTGTAGTTCTTCCATTCTCCAGAGAGCTAATAGGCAAATTATGCTTTTTTTCTCCTAAGTTGCTTATGGTATCCTCCTTTATGACCAAATCCTGTTTCCATTTTGAGCTTATTTTGTTTTGGGGTGTGAGATATAGGTCAATGATGAGTTTCTGACATTATTTTCCAGTTTTCCCCAGCAATTTTTTGTGTGTGTGTGTGTGTGTATGTCAAATGGTACATTCTTATTCCAGAAGCTGGAGTTTATGGGGTTTATCAAATACTGCATTGCTATAGAACTTGATTACTTTATTGTGTGTATCTAATATATTCTACTGATCAACCTACTCTATTTCTTAGCCAGGACCAAATGGTTTTGATTACTGCTATTTTATAATATAGTTTTAGGTTTGGTACTGCTAAGTCATCATCCTTTATAGTTTTTTTCCCACTAATTTCCTTAGTATTCTTGATCTTTTGTTCTGTCAAATGCATTTTGTTATTATTTTTTCTAGATGTATAAAACAATGTTTTGGCAATTTGTTATGGCACTGAACAAATAGACCAACTTAGGGAACACTGTCATTTTTTATTATAAAAGCTAGGTCTAGCTACTTCAGTAAAACAGGACCCTTGACTGAGGGCAGACAATATCTTGGGGATTATTAATAAGCAAAGGGATTTGTTTAGGGTTCCATGAGCTTGTGACAGAGACAGGATTTAAGTCAAAAGTCTACATGCCTGATTAGAGGATACTAGAATATTTGAATCCTAAAATTAACAAAGAAATTCAAGGCACCTCAGGATAAGAAGTGACTCCTATTAATTTATTTGTTTGGGGGTCAGAGATCAACATTCCACCTTCTTAATGAGTTGTACAATCTGTGGATTGTGCCGTAAGCTATTTGGGACTATTTAAATGCCATCTCCGTCTATATTATCAGACAAAAGTTGTTGTAATAAAAACTAAACTAGTCTGCAATGTGAAGGAAGCAACATTAATGTCACTTCTGTTTCTAAAACAAAAATTAATGCTTTTCAAATATCTCTTTTTTTTATATTGACACCTTTTCCCAGAATCTAGCAGTGCAAATAATGAGCTGAATTACTTGAATGTGGGTATGTTTTATAATTAGTACAGTAAAACACACAAAATGTCCCTATTAACAGGGATATATGCATATTTATATAGATTTAATTATTTCATTTACAAATATTCCTCCTAAATAATTACATGATCTTGTAAATGAGTAGCATGAGATATTACCCTCCCTCAATCTATGGCCAGGATCACAGGAGGAGTTGTTTCAATGAAAAGAAAGCAAGATCTGGCACCCACAATTTATACCAGTGAATAGTTTACCAAAATATATAGGAAGAAGTTGACCAAACAGAAAAAAAGAAAGAAGAGTAGAGGAAAGAAAAAGAGAGAAAGGGGAAGGAAAGGAAAGGAAGAAGAGAGACATGAAGAGAACAAAAAGAAAAAAAATGTTTCTGTTATTCCCAGGAACCTATGCAAATTAAAATAATTGAGGTAGAAAACACATTTATCACAGTTGGAAAGAATAATAACATCATGGTCAACCACTTACAAGGAGGAAAGGAAAGAAATAATGAACTAATTTTCATGAAACAAATAAATTATTAATGAATCATGGCTACTTCACAAGAAGGACCATGGTTGACTTTATTATTCGACAAGCTACAATAAATAGTTGTCAGAAAGCTGATAAACAATGTTAGCTCAAGGAGAGAAATACATCAATACAGTTAATGATTTGTTACATATAACATTTCCTGGAGTGACTTCTTTCAAATAAAGAATCCCTGAAGTGTTTGAAACATCAAGTATTTGAAGTAAAGTCTATACCTTGGATGTGGAGCTGGCCAGGTCAAATAACTCATGATGAAGGCAACAGATGGTCCTTATGCCTGACCAAATTGGATTCCAAGGTGTGGGACTGTGTCATGTTGACTTGTGCCCAAACTAGACTGATGACAAACAGTCAGAAAAATGGCAAAGATGAAAAACTTGACAATTTTTATGATGAAAGTATATCAGAAGTTGTAGTTATTAAATTGGATAGTTTCCTATGTTTTTGCTACCTTGAGCAACACTTTTCTTCCTCACTCAGTCTTTATTAAAGTTTCGTAATTCAGCTTCTTCATAATTCAGCTCAAGAATAACTGCACTGTCTCCATTCAATGGTCACTTACAAAAAACACCCTTCTATATTTAACATGTTTACATACAAACATCATATAGAGAAATGTTTATATATATATATACATATATATATATACACACACATATATACAATATACAATATATGTATGTGGATATTTATATTTCTTCTCAATAGAATCTAAGTTCTTTAATATAAGGGAGTATTTTTATTTACTTATTCACAATATATATCTATGTATATATTACACATACATACACATATATGTAGACATACACACAAATACTAAATCTATATCTATATCTATATATATCTATATCTATACATATATCTATACATACATATATATATATATATATATATATATATATATATATATATATATATATACACACACAGAGAGAGAGAGAGAGAAGTCTCTCATAGCATGTGCTTGATAAATGTTTTTTAATTAAGGAATTGATTAATTTAATTGAATTAAAGCATTTCATTAAGTATCATGTTCAATTACATTGGATATCTTGAGTTCCACCAAGCATCTTAATAGACTAACAAAGAATCTCTTGCATAATGGATACAGAAGATCCTTTGTCCAGAAGACCTTTTTACAAATCCAGATTCAGACATTAGCAGTCAAAGTGTTCTCATTTGTAAAATAGGAATCATAATAGGATATACCACACAATCTTTATTAGGAGAAGCAAATTAGTTAACTCATTTGCTGTACAAATCTTTAAATGTAATTATAAATATGAGCTATTATTATGTGGTATAGTGGGAAGAATTCTGACTTGGAAGTTAGACCTTAGCTTTGAATCTTGACTTACTTATTTAGTATCTAAAAGATTAAACCTAGTAATCTACTTTTGTTGCATTTCTGTTTCCAGTCTATGAAATCAGGAAATTGGTCGTGGTATCTGTGTAACCAATGAAAAATCATGAAAGATATTTCCTGAGTAATTAATGATTTATTAATGAGGCTAGTTAATAAATTGATGTTAGTGGTTTCTCTCAATAAAGGAATACAAATAATACAGTAAGCCTGAAAACCTTAAAGGTTTTTTAGAAGAAATGCCCTTTACAAGTGGAAATCATCCAGACTAGTGGTCATATAATGAGGGAATAGGCTAGAAGTATTCAGCTCCTCTGAAAAAATAGCTTGATCATGAGATTCAGCCACCATCAGCATTCTAGAGAGGAGAGACTCCATATCCATGCAACTCTTGTTTTTTTTTTTTTCCTTCCCCTTCCACGCCCCCCCCCCTTTCTTCATGTACTGAATAACCATAAACTCCAATGGAAGAGTACAGAGAAAGGACTGCTCTTCATGGGGCAAGAATTTACCTAGATTAGATTCTATTTACATTTTAAACAGAATATGGTACCCTAAAAGATGAGGTCCTGTTAAGTGTGCTCCTATATAATCACAGGATATCTCATCAATTAGTCATATCCTTCACACTGTCTGACCTACAGGTACTGGTCCTCAAATGAGAAACCAAAACAGAAGAAAAAGCCTTAATCCTAATTTAATAATTAATTCTTATTAACAAAATAATTATTTTCTCACTGATAACTTTTGGTTCTAAATCTAAGTTCCTGTGGAAATACAATAATTGAATATCAAGTCGTTATATGTATATATTCAGTTTTCAACTATAGATTAAATTTTATGTTTTATTAGTTCTGAGAATTAATACTCTAAACTCATTTTAAAGTATCTCTTCCATTCTCTCATCTTTATCAAATTCTTCCACTACTTTCCATTACCATTTTCTAAAACTCTGTCCTCTTATACACAAACTCTTTTAATCTCATTAAAGTTCTCTTTTAATGTTCTTTCTATCTCTTAACCTTAGAAAAATTAAGATTTTCTATAGGATATCATATCTTTCACAATCCTTTTTAATCAGTGTCTGATAACACATGAAAGTTAGACCTTTCTAAAGTTATCTCAAAAAAATATACTCTCTGGATTTACATTGGTACCATGAAAGTAGACTATGTGGTATATTTGGAACAAAGACTGGATTTTCATAGTCTTGCATCTTTGATTTTGTTCTTGATGTTTTTTGTTTTTGTTTTTTTATGCCTGGAGACCATTCAGTATTTCAGAGCTATGCTTTTCTCAAAATCCTATTAGTAGTTTAGTGCTATTTCTTCCAACAAATCTTGCTTGAGTCACCTCCTACCTCCAAAGTTGTCATTTCTTTATCAATTGACCTGCAAAGCACTGGTTGTTACTTAATTTTTACATTAAACTCATTCTATGTTGTATTTCAGATAGTTATTTAATACAACATATTAGATGTTAAGTTTCTTTAAAACAGGTGCTAGATCTTCTTAATTTTATATCTTTTATATCTAGCTTGATACAAAGCTAGACCTTCACTATTTGATAAAATGAATAACGCATGCAGAACTTTTTTACATAATCATAACAAAATAAATTCTTGCATATATATTTGAAAAAAGTGCATCTTGGATTTTATCTTTAATTTTAGACATTAGGTTCATCACTAAATATTTCTTTCATTTATTAAACAATAAGTGTTTGCTGACTTGAATTACAATTACAAGAAACAAGTTATTTTGAAATTGAGGGAAAATTGAGATAACTGAACTTTAATATTCATTTTTGTTTCTTTCAGTCCAATCCAAGAGGCCTGTATTGTGACCATACAAGTTAAAGGATAATGAGAAATACAACAAATAATAGTATGAAGTAGCATTTTAACTTTTCTGTGACATCTGAATATTTATATCTGAATATTTGCATGTATTGTATATATGCTTTATAAACCTATATTGTATGCATATGTATATGTCAAGGCATACATTTTAAATAATAAACACATATTAGATAACTACTATATATTAGGTATTAGTAAACATTGGGCATATAAAAAGATGAAGTTCTTACCCTCAAAGACCTTACAAACTAATAATAAAAAACAATTCACAAAAGAAAGCAGAAAAAAAGTAAGTCAGGAGGTATCTATTTACCTTGATATAATCCTTAATTTAATATAATTTAATGCTTTTTCAAAAATGTAATTTGTAGTTATTTCCAAAGAAATTAATGATCAAATATAAAGTAAGGTAGTTTCCAAAAGAAAAATGTGCAATGCATTGACCACATGGAAAAATACTTGCTAAAATAAACTCAAACTAAAGTCACTCTGAAGGGTCAAGTCAAATCTTCAAATTTACAAAGATAAGAAAAATGGTGTAGGTATTAGAAGAACAAGGGGAAGATAAGTACACAAAACATTATTGGTAAGGTTATCAATTAGACCAGTGATTTTGTACAGCAATGTGAAAATATGCAATAAAAAACCTTAAACTGTTAAAAAAAAAAACATTTAAGCAAAAAGTCTCATAGTGGAGCCCATAATTCATGGAGATCAAAGACAAAGTTCCAATGTATTCCAAAATATTCAAATTAATACTTTTTATGGAAGTGAAGAACTAGAAATAAAGTGTGCCCTTCTATTATAAAATGACTGAACAAACTATTGTATATTAACTGCGTTAATATAATCAAATATTTTATTTTGTAAGGAATTAGCAAAAGAGATTCAAATAATTATGGGAAGATTTGTATTAGTTGATACAGAGGGAAATAAAAAGAAACAATAACAATTTGCACCACACATACATTAGACCACCAGAAGCGTCTGAATTCTGAGTTTATATGAACCCCCAAAACAAGTTGTAAAATGTATTTATCAGCCTTTGGGATGAAAAATAAGAAATCACTAGGGCAGTGTTATGCACATCTCAATAACATAATTTATATATGATATGATTTAATTTTTGCACATTATTTGTTAGTATAGTTGCTGATGCATTGCAGTTTTCAGGTGATAGCAAGTGAGTGGAGAGAGGGATGATAAAAACCCAGAGGTGGCAATCATGTATAAAAGTGAAAGCATCAATAACATTTTAAATGGAATTTGTGCTGTGGAAAATGATTCCTTAGGAGTGTCTTTTGTGTTTTAAAACAATAAAGCAACATTTTCTCATGCTTCCACCAGAAAGTATTTAATGTTTCCCTTTTAGGGCTTTGAGTGTTAAATGTATCATTTCTTAATTGAACCAGGCCATTATTTCTCAATCACCCATGGAAAATGTGCATTGACTTTAATTTCCATCTATTGATTTTACATCAGGATCTTATTAAATGATGTCTTAATTTTTTGGTGGTAACTAATAAGAACAAAAAATGCTAAATAAGGATGATTATTTATTTGTAACTCCAGACTTGAGAAGTTACAGGGTATGAACAAAGTAAATGATGGAAATTGTTGATAAGATTTGATAGTATCCTAGGGACTATTTATGTCCAACCTCTGGCAGAGCATTCCAAATTCATATTGGTCTGATTAGACAACTCTAACACAGTGATGTCATTTTGGTTTCCTTTGAGAACAAAGAACAACAAACAAACAAAAACCGATCGAGTGGGGTGGAGCCAAGATGGTGGAGAGCAGACAAGACTTCCTGTAAATTCCTCTGACCTTCTTCTCAAACCAACAGCAGATTAAGCTCCTAAACTGGCTTTGGAGTGAAATAATCCATAAATATTTGTAGTATAACACATTTCCAAAAGAAGATACCTTGGAAGAACTTCAGAACAGGTCTGTTTCAAACAGGCAGGAGTTTTCTTCAGATAATTTCTATGTTTCTTTTTCCAAACCCTTTTGCAAAGTTCTCATTTCCTTCCCCCATTTTTCTTCTAACTCACTTTTAATATCCTTTTTGAATTCTTCCAAGGGGACCTTATGAGATGGAGATCAATTCATATCACCCTTTGTGGCTTTATCTAGAGATGAACTGCTTTCAGTGTCCTCAGGGTTTAAAAATGTGTTCTTCTCTTTCTCCATAAAAATTATTTATGCTCAGAATTCTTTTTGCTTTGTTGCTCATTTTTAAAAAAAAGGTTGAGGTTTGTTTTTAGAGCAACCAGGAGATTGTACAAGCTTACTCTACAAGTGAAAGTGTTTGTGCTGGGTAGGTGCTAACTTCTGGTTCTGGGTTGGAATGGCCAGTTCCCATAATATTCTGGATTTAGGGGTTCACTTTGTCTTTTGTATTTGTGTTGGATATCTTACAGTTAACCTGCTGTTCTACTGGCTTGCAACCAGGATGAAGTAGCCAACACTGCTATAGATTCCTCCCTGGTGTGCAAAGTCCACACCACACTGGGTCTTTGTATTGCCTGTGGTTGGTCTACCACCCTCTGTGCCTGATTGAAACAGACTTTTTCTGAAGTTATTCCAAATTATCTTCTGCTGAAAATTTGATACACTCCTAATATTTGTGGGTTCTGTCACTCCAAAATCAGTTCAGAGTCTTGATTTGCTGTTAATTTGAGGGATATCTGGGAGAGCTTAGATAAATTTGTGTCTCCTCTCCACTATCTTGGCTCTTCCCCATTCTCTCAATATGTTTTTGACCTTGATGTTATGTGACAAGAGACAACATCAACTATAGTAATAATAATAAATCTGGAAGTCTCAACCATGGATTGGAAGATTCTAGATACCATCAGGGAGAAGGTGGGAGGGAAAAATGTATTACTCAAAAAACAACAGAATGGAAGTGGGAGGGTATATTAATCCAGAAGACAACTTTGGCTAGGGCCTGGATAAAATAATAGTTTTTGGTTTTTTCCACTAGATTACATATTTCCCAAGTTCAAAAATCTTCAGTTGATCCCTTATTGTGTATGTGGTATAAATATGAATATCTTGTAATATGAAATAAAAAATTCTCAGCCGGGCATTTAAATCCCTCTACTCTGTGATTTCCTTCTAATTTTCCAGCCTTGTATCATGTGTTCCTATTAAGTTAAATTGATTTGTGAACTATTCCTCATAAACAACTTTCTATATCCCACCACCATGCTTTTACATAAACTATGTCCCCCATATGGAATGAACTCCTACATCCCCTCTCTCTCTTACATTTTTCATGTCCTTCAAAGGCTCTCTCATCTGTCACCTCCAACTGGAGGCCTTCCTAGATACCCTCATCTCCCTTTGATGCTATTGCCTTTTGAAAATTACATTATATCGATTTGGTTTACTGGGAGAATTAAATTAAATAAGTTCAAAGTATTTGTATACTTAATTTCCATACGAATAGTAGGCATTATTACAGGTATTGTTATCACCATCATTATAATTACTTTATGTCTTTTTAATTGGTCTATGGTCCATACCACTGTCTCCAAATAATTGTTAAATGACTTTAGGTCACAGGATGTTTTCTTTTTCTACTGCCAAGAACTGTGCCTTGTATATCAGAGCTGTTTATCACCTGTTTATTGAATTGAACTGCATTGAAATAAAATCAACTGAAGTCAAATGAACTGAACCAAGCAGAGCTTTCCTTATAAATACCATAGAAAGAAGAGACTAAAAAATTAAATTTACAGAAAAATGTAATGGAATCTCCATGTCTCTTCCCTTTTGCCAAACTATTATGACTTTCTCTTTTCCTACTTATTCAACCCCAATAGTCATTACCTTTAAGAAGAGCTCTGAAGAGAATCATTATTAAGTATAATGAATCATTTGGGGAATATCCTTGCTAAGGAATTTGAACACACTATGCTCCTGTAGTCTAGCTAAGAAATTACTATAAAAAGTACAGAAAAGAGACATCAATTTATTACAATAAGCTGTGGTGGACTGTGAGGACAGGCCCTAACTCACTAGGACAAATTTCTCAGCTCAGATCAAGGCCTTACAACTAACCTCCCTGAGTTTCCTACGAACTCAAATGCAAAATGGGAAATAGAAGAAAAACCCAAACATAGTCTATTTAATTTAGTGATGAGAATGCTCAATACTTTAAATTGACCAATTAAAAGATCATTTTTAAATTATCTCCACATGCAAGCTTAAAATATTTCATGTTTCACAAAATAGCCTTTTCATATTTTAAAATTGATCAGTTTTCCTTTACGATTTAAAAAGTAGCTTTGGAATATTTTGCTCTTATTTTCCCATTCAGACTATGGTTAAGACTTTTGATAGTACATTTGATAGTAGAATTACCACAATTTAAGCAAAGGCATCATCTTCAGGGTACCTCAAAATATGTAAGTGGAATGGTTATAATAACACAATATTAACCCACAAAAAAGGATTGGTTGAGGAAACCTTTCATTATTTTGCCAGAAGAGAAGACACTGGGAGAAATGATAATTATTCAGGCATTTATTACATTGTCTTGTAGAAAATATATTTTTCTTGGATTGAAAGGACAGAATTAGGAATGATAGAAATAAAACTAGCAAAAATTGCAAATTGGATGATTTAGTTCTTATTAAACATAAAACCATATTCACAATTATGTAAAAGTAGAATAAACTTTCCTACTATCCTGTCCATTCTCTTTGTGGGAGATTTCAAAGCAGCTACTGGACAACCATCTAGTGAAGATGATGTTAAAAGCAATGTTGCATATCACTTGAAATAAATGGGCTTTCCAGTCTCTTCAAACTTGAACTTTTTTGTGATTATAAGATAAAATCTATGTTACAATCTTCAAATTTAAGAAGACCTTAGAATAAAGTTGAAAAATCAAATACGGCACTTTGTAAAAGATTAATCTGGTCAATTTATTCCAATATTACATGACCTTTAAAGCATTAAAGGACTCTAAAAGTTACCCAGTCAAGTCCATGACATCCCTCATTCCTCAAATGAAGAATTCGTGGCTTAGAGATGCAATAACACTTCATTGACTCCAAGAATTTTAAGATACAAAATTAAGAGTTAAAGAAATCTTAGAATTATTCAAACCTAACACCTTCATTTTACAAATAAAATAATCAGTTACAATGAAGTTAATTGACTTGCTCAGGGTCACACAGAAACTATTTGAGGTTACAATTTGAGTCCATGTCTTCCAAAATTGCTTAAAAGGAGGTATAAATCGATAGATGAGCTGGAATTTAAATTGCTACACTCTGGGGCTGAGTCAAGTTGGGTTTCTGCTATAACTCACTGCCTCTTTTAAAAATACTGATCTAATCATTTTTCCCTGTGTAAGATTTTGTTTGTTCCATTGAAATCTAAGAAATGATTTTTTAAAAAGGAAGCAAATAATGAACTTCAATCCAGAGACAGAAATGCAGTTATAATCTACTAATTATGCCTTTAGAAAAGCTATGTGGGTGTGGCCAACATGGACATCTACATAGGATTTCTATTCCCAAGACAGAAAAGTCATAGCCAATGGAGGGTAAAATCATTTTACTTCACTTTACTTTTTTGACATTGCATAAAATCATCTTTGCATTTTTATTTTCATTGCATGTTGAAAGTTCTTCTTTCCTGGCCCTTTTCCCCTGAGTAAGTTATTAGCTCAAATACTAGAGGAAAAATAGATACATACAAGGAGGTGAGTCATGAGTTATATAGCTCTGATGAGATAGAATGGTTCATCTCCCCTGCTAGCAAAATCAATGGACTTGGAACGTATTTCTATGTACTGTTATTGGCATATATATTATCAAAATTAGGGCTCTGTGTATTGTGCTTCACTGGAGTTTACTACTTGAGAAGATTAAATATTTAGATTCTTGCAAATTCAGCATAACTCCCATCAAGGCATGGGGGTGGGTGCTAAAGGCAGAAAGTGAAACCAACAAAAACAGACTTTCTAAGCAATTGAAAATCCTGTTTACTTATTTGACTCTTAAAGTAAGCAGTGAATGTGTGTTTAAAAGATTAATAGGGTACATTGAACTGTGGGAGAGAACTAATTATTCCATTCTGATCCTCTCTCTTCTCCATATCCCCATGGGATTTCTTTTTCAGAAACAAGATATGGACAATTTGGTTGCATATTTCGGTTCACCATCAGAAGAGAGTTTGTTCATACCTGAGCAAAACTTTTATTATGAAGAAGGCATTTGTATTGATAAAGAATTGCTCTTTTTGGAAATTGCTTCCATTGCACTAACTAGATCAAAAATATCACTTGATTAGTCTAATTTATGGGGAAATGTCTTTTCCTGGAGTCTCATAATAGAGTTGCCAAAAGCTAAATCCCACCTTAAATTCTCACAGAAATATACTACCAAGGTGTTCAAAGTGCTACATGATAAAATAAACATAACTTTCAAAATATTTCAGTGGGGCGTTATTAAATTCATTTTGCAAATGTTTATTAAGTACCTGAATAATCACTTTTGGGAATCAGGGCAAAGCCTAGGCCTAGTCTATAGAGCTAGAAAATAGCCCTATTTTCATCCCCTTTATACTATAATATTCCAAATTCAGTTGACCCAACAAATACTTAGATCGCCTAAAATGAAGGAACCTTTGGTTTTCCTACCACTTTGGTGAGAATAGCCTGAGTAAGCTATGGACAATTGCTCTCTTTCTTTCATGTTCTGTCCTGCTATGTTGAGAGGGTAATGTGTAGGCCCAATGTACCAAACCTGAAGGAGGGATACCATTTCCTTCTACCTTTAGATCTTGTGACTATGGCATATGTCTTCTCAGTATCACATGATAGCTGGTGACTGTGGACTCAGAGTTTGAAATATGGTGCCCTTAGAACCAAGATTCCAGAAAGAAAAAAAAATTAAAAAAAAGAAAAAACATGGTGTCTGGGATTCAAACTTGAGGGAATTTTGGATTTGGAATTTGAGTGTTCTATATAAGAAGTGAACTAAGTTTTGAATTTAACCCTGTTTCTTTCAGAATGGAACATCACACCAACTCTATTTTTCTTCTCTCTTGATACAAAGAGTAGTATGGGAAGTCTTACATTAATCAGTGATTCATTATCATTAACTATGGCTGTGGTGTTGGATAAAGTCCCTTAATCTCCCTGCACCTCCATATCTTCATGTCTTCCTTTGTAACTCTAGTACTAAGTATCCTTCCTAGCACATATTAAGTGCTTGATAAATGCACATATTAAGTACTTGATAAATGCTTGCTGACTTGTCTTATAGGTTTGGCCCTGAAGTCTCTTCCAGAAAGATCTATGACGCTTTCATCTTGTGTTTCATTGTAAGCATGATGAGCTTGATTAATGATTTGAGAAAGTCAGAGATAAGAGAAATATAGGGAACTGGAGAGCTGGTGGCACAAAACTGGGAGATAAAGACTAGTCTTATCTGTTTAGAATATTAAACATTCCATAGTAAAAGAAGAAGCTAGAAAAGAATAAGCTCATAGTATTTAAAGGTGAAAATTATCATAGAGACCTCATTGTCCAAAATTTTTCTTAAACATGAGGAAAACGAGATCCCTAGAGTGACTTGAATGTGGTCATACAAAATCATAACCTAAACTTATTATGTCTTATATAAGGAAAACAATTGAAAATGGGAAGGAAGTTTAAGATTTTGAACTAGGTAGCAACCAATAAAATATTTATTAATGGTTAAAAAATAGAAAATTTAATCAGTAAAACATATTAGGTACACAAGACCCAGAAGCAACCAAATTTAATAGTGTAACATATTGGAAAAAAAACTGCTGAGAAAATTGTAAAACAATCTGGGAAAAATTAGGTTTGGCTCAATATATTATATGCCATGATAAATTATAAATCTACATATGATCTAGATATAAAGGTCCATGTCATAATGAAATTAGAAGAAAGGAAAAGGGGATATATTCATCACTATAAAGAGATTGCTTTTAATATGGTATATAGATGCTCATAGAAATTAAATAGGTACTTTTGTTTTCATAGAATTTTTATGTCCCCAAAATAATCAAAACACTTAGCATTTCTTTTAGTTCTAAAATAGATAGACTTGAGGAAACTTCGCAGAAAGTTTGTCTGAATAAAGTTAAATGTCCTAGGCTTAAAGGAATGGATATATAGTAATAAGAAAAAGAACCATTCTTCAATAGAGAAATTTCCAGAATATGTGAATTGACCATATTTTAAAAGTAAGAAATGTGCTATAAATTATGGCTTGTGAAGTGTTTCACAACACTAATAAACAATAAATGTGAATAAAAACTCTAGATTACACATGACACTGATCTGATTGGCAAAAGATTGCAACATGAAATAACTATTATTGGACAAGTTCAGCAAGAAAAGACACACAAATCCACTGTTATTGGAGTTCTGACTTTGTTCAATGATTTTTTGGGGGGAAATTGAAATTATGCCCCGATAGTCACTAAACTGTTCATAACCCTTTGATCTAGGAAAGCTACAACCAGGTTTATAGTACAAAAAGGACAAATACAGAAGCAGAGAAATGCATGGGTCCAATATTATTTAAAGCAGTATTGTGACAGCAGCAAAGAACTGGAAAAAAATGATGACCATTACTTGTGGAAAGGCTGAACAAATGATGATATCCATGTGATTAAATATCATTATATCATAGGCAATGAAAAAAGTGTTGATTTTTAAAAAACTAGGGAAAAAATATATGAACTGATGCAAAGTGGAGAGCACTTTCATTATTTCAATTTGGAAGAGAACATAAGTAGGACAATACTAAATCTATCATTTTAAGTTTAATATAAGCATTCAACAAAATAAACTGTATAAAATAGATCCACAGTTCCATACATTGTTATTTCTTTTCTTTTCTTTATGGATGGTGATATCTGTACACGGTGATGTTTTTCAAGCTCATAACAAAGAAGAATTAAAAGAAAAAATAGAAAATGAAGGCAAACCAGGGTTGATGCTCAAGTCTTATGACATGGAAACAAATGATGTTTCCTTTTCACCAACAGCAACAACCATGAAAGAATAGTTTTAATCACATTTGTACTATCACAGATCTATGAACATTTATCATTATGCCACTTTTCAAACTGTGTATTTATTTTATTAAAACTTTCCTTTTGCAAAACATTCTTGGCAGCTGCTAAATGTCAGTAGATTTCAAATAGATTTTAACTTATCTTATACTCAAGGCATGAATTTTTACTGAGAAAAATATGAGCTCATCAAATACTGGTGACAGTTCACATGTTGAGACACAAATTAACAATTGTGCTTCCCTATAGACCTCGAGCACATCTATTTAATCCAACATCTGAAAAATTATGTCTCACCAACATATTCAGCACATGGCCATCCAGCCTTTGCCTAAAGACCTCCAGTGAGAATGAAACTCCTACCTCCTCAGTCAAACTACTCCATTTTTTGTAAAGCTCTAATTGCAAGAAGTTTGTTATATTTCCCCCCTGGCATCAAGCTGAAATTGGCCACTTTTCATCTGCCATCTCTTGCTTCTGTTTCTGCCCTCTGGGGCCAAGCAGAACAAGCCAATCTCTCTTTCACATGACAATCCATCAAATACTTGAAGACAGCTATCAAATTGACCTTATTGCTCATATGACCTCCTTCCACATCATACAGCCACACTTACTGCTAGAGCCTTCCTATCACTGAAAATGGAATTTTCCCCATAGTCCTAAGGGAAAATGCAGTGAAACCTGGATATATAATTTTTCCAAAAGATGGTAAACAAAAATATAATAAAACACTGGATGAACTTTAAGGAGCAGATGAGGGAAGGGCTCACACATTTATCCACCTGTGTATTTAGAAACAGTATTTGGAGTAAAACAACATAAACATGTTTGACCTAAGTGGAAATTATACACTCTCCCTAAATACCAGATCTTGAAAGAAAGTACAATCACCAACATCACTGTAAATGGAAGGGAATAAATTATCCAACATGAATTGTAAATGCATTAGCCTATGACTAATGTTTAATTTATGCAGGCTATGTTTTTCTTCCTCTTTCATTACATAGCCCCCCACCATCCTTAGTACATGTCAATAAGCATTTTTTAAGCATTTAGTATATGTCAGGAACTGTCTTAAGCACAGGGAATACGAATGTAAATGAAGTCAATGCCATCTTAAAACATACATACATACAAAGGAAGGGAAACAACCCGACCAAATAAATTGTTTCTAACATCTCAATAGGTGATTTTTCAAGGAGCTTTTAAAAATTATAAGCTATATACATGTCATATACAAAAAAGAATATTTTGCACCCATTCACAGACATATAAGTCTCCTTGTTACAAATGTACTAATGTATATAATTAACTATATTGTTTATTTACTTTCTTGTTTGTTTGTTTATTTTGTTGAGGCAGTTGGGGTTAAGTGACTTGCCTAGGGTCACAAAGCTAGAAAGTGTTAAGTATTTGAGACCAGATTTGAACTCAGGTTCTCCTGACTTCAGGGCTGGTGCTCTATTCACTGTGCTACCTAGCTGCCCCCATAACTAAGTACATAAGAGGTATCATGAAGGTGGACCTGGTGGAAGCAAAGAGGGAATCCTTAAAAAGGTACTAGGTGTAGAATCAGTTTAGGGGAGAATTTCAGTCTAATTTAGAATCAGTGCTAGCCCAGGAGCCATTTGGTAGGTATATTAAAGGGCTAAAAATTTATTGGCTTAAGGCTAAATAAGTACTTTTACATTCATATATTGACTTCATCCATTTATTCATCCATTCATTCAGATATACCTTGTGTTTTTTTTGTTACTTCTTATAGAGCCTTCAGAAGTCACAAGATCATATACATATCAAAATATTTCTGCACCCATTATTAAATTTAAAGGACCCCTTGTTACAAAGAACTTAAGCATGAAAAATCCATTCCCTTACCCAAACCTCCTTTATCGGCAGAGTTTCTATTGTGATTATTTTTAAAGGAGTTGTTAAGAAATAGAATTTCAAAGCTTTTGGAAAATTGATTTATTCAGAATGAAGGAGAAAAATATAAAGCCCTAACATGAAGGAAGGACTTAGAGGGACTGTTCTTGGAGTATAATTTCTCTTGTCAGCTAAGCCTGTTTATGGAATATGGTAGCATCTCTTTCCCAAAACATTGTCCTATATTGAATTTTTCCTTCCCCAATAGAATACAATGTTTTAGATTTTAAAAAAAGTATTCTATTAAAACCCATTTAAAGGACCTCATGTAGAACATTGCACATAGTTGGTAGTTAATAGATTTCTATTGCATCAAATTGAAATAAAAATACACATGTGGGTATTCCAGCAAAATTCCAGCAAAATATGAGTGGTCATATTTAAGAAATAGACCAAGGAAAAAGTAAAATGTATTTATCTTAATACTCTATATTGACTCATTGCCAGCACTTTGAGAATGTTGCACAGACCATTAGGAGACATTTTATAATAATATTCAGAATAGGACACTATATTTCCACAATTGATTATATAATTGTTTTATGTAACTTTTGCCAATAAGAATATTTTTAAAATATTCAAGGGCAATGATTTTTCTCAACTCAAAATCAATTAATAACTTTTGGGCCTGTTTTATTTCCTCAAGATGTTCAACATTGTTTTGAACTTTCACAATTGGATCTATTGTGGGATTTCTATGAACCAAATTAACTCCATCTTGAAAAAGTGACTCCATTTTGAGAGGTAAGTTTTGCTCCCAAATTTGGGAATCACTTTACATATTGTTTCACATCTGAGAAATTACTAAAACTATCCATTTCCTTTACAACTCATAAAATTTTTCATCTTTCCTCCAATAAGAAATCAAATTACCTGCTATTACATTCTGATTTATATACTGTTTAATATTTTTATATAGTATATAAAAATCTGTGCAAGATCTTTATTCAGGGTCGTGTGTCTTTCTGAGAAGACCTGCTCCTGATTTATTATACAATTTCATGCTTTTTAATTGATATACTTAGAAGCTCAAAACTTTGCTTTCTAATATGTAACATATTTCATTTCATCACACTTTTTGGAAAAGCCAGTTAGGGTGAGAAGAGATGCCAGGCTCCAGCATGTCCTCTTAGAAAAAAATTTTAATGTAGCTTCCATTTTTCACCAAGGGACTTTGAAAAAGACTGTCTGGCAATTCTGATTCTGTTTCCTTTGGCCCCATTCTCTAATCCCAGTTTTTTTTTTTTTTGTTTGTTTTTTTTTGTTTTTTTTTTTTTTTTTTTTTTTGAAGAAAACTAAATCCTTTACACTACCATGGGATATAGTTGTGGTCAGCCTGTCACACAGCTTGGGTGTAGCTGAGATGTGGCTACCTAGTTAGGGTAAGGATTGCCATAAGCCCTTCATATTATTGAGGCAGATATTTCCTAGGAAGTCCCATAAGGGAAATATTTGTTGAATTATATATTAAAAAAATCATAGTCTAAAACTATAAGAAACTCAGCTAATAATTTGTTTTGGCCCTATATTGGCACTTTTAATTATGGCAATTTTGTAAAAGTGGAGGAAAAGCCTTGGAAAACCTCCTTCCAATCAGGTGTTTTGTCTAATAGACAGTACTCAATATTGCATTAGGGTTTTTCTTTTCTAGGGCCTGTGCTATAGGTTTATCTTAAGCCTTTTCCATCTAGTATCACCTTCATGCTTCTAGGCAAGCTTATGGAACCCTAAAGTTCCAGTTGACCACACCAGGCTTCAGCGAGTGGTGAAGTTTTTGATAAGTTTTTTTTATAATGGTTATGGAAGGTTGTGTTGTCCACCCTGAGAATTAAATTAAGGTCTCAAAACTATCCAGGACAGAAATGGAATTACTTGTTTAAAATGTTATATGTGTTTTGATTGAAATGTCTTTTCCTGAGATCATGGGAAATTACTTGTTCAGAATTGATGATTAAGAAAATGATTTTTCAAATTATGCAAAGATTTATCTAAAATATATAAAAATCCAAATGGGTCCTAAATTTGAGTTGAAGAAAGGACTTTCACTTGCTTCAAATTAAAGGCTTAGAAATGGCTTTACAAAATTGTGTGGGGAAAAAAATAGGACAAAAAATGCTGGGAAAACTGGAGAGTAATTTGACAAAAAGTTATTATAGATCTGTACATCAACATCTCATACTATGTGCAAAGATAAGATTAAAATTAAACATATAGGATGTTAACATAAAAAACAGGGAATCATAGAATAATTTATCTGTCAGATCTATGGAGAAAGGTAACAGTATCAAACAAGGAATAAAGAGCATTATGGTCTATAAAATTAATAATTTTGATTATTCTAATTTAAGAAGTTCCTATACAAAATCAAATCAAGCAAATAAAAGTAGAAAATGGAGGAAGGTTAAGCAAAATTCTCTGAGAAAAGCCTATTTCTCAAATATATAGAGAATCAAGTAAAATTAATAGAAATTTAAATAGAATTCAAATTCAATTAATAATTAGTGAAAGGATTTGTACAAGCAGTTTTCAGAAGAAAACTGCTTTATCTATAGGAATATGAAAAAATGCTCTACATCCTTATCTATTAGATAAATAAAAAGTAAAAAAAACATGAGATACCACCTCACAAATATCAAATTGAGTAATGTGACAGGAAAAAAAAATATGGAGTAGATATGGGAAAACTGGGGTATTGGTACACTTTTGGTGGAGTTGTGAAGTAATTCAACCATTCTGGAGAGCAATTTGAAAATATAACTAAAGGGTTGTAGAACCATGCAAACTTTTTGATCCAGCAATAGAACCAAAAATCTATATTACAAAGAGATTTTTTAAGATCAAATTTTCTGTTCAGCTTTCTTTTCATCAGAAATATTTGTCCATCTTTTTCCCTGAAAGATAATGTTTAATTTTACTGGATGTTGATTCTTGGCTGTAATCCAAATTCCTTTGCCCTTTAATAGAGCATTTTCCAGAGATCTTTTAAAGTGGAAGCTGCTAGGTCTGGGTAATTCTGATAGTGCCTTCTCAATATATGAATTGTTTCTTTTTAGCTGCTTGCAGTATTTTCTCCTTTATTTGATAATTCTGAAATGTAGCTACAATATGCCTTAGAGTGTTCATTTTGGGGTCTCTTTCAGGAGATTCATTGAATCCTTTTGATGGTCATTTTACACTGTCATTCTAGGACATGAGGGTAGTTTTCCTAGATAATTTCCTGAAAGATGTTGTCTAGGCTCTTCTTTTTTTTTAAAATCATGGTCTTCAGGTAATCCAATTATTATTAGATTGTTTCTTCTGAATTTATTTTCCAGGTTAGTTGTTTTTCCAATGATGTATTTTACATTTTCTTCTATTTTTTTTCCATTTCTTGTTTTGTTTGGCCAGTTCTTGATGTCTCATTGAGTCATTCACTCCCATTTGTTCAATTTTAATTTTTAGTGAATTATTTACTTCCAATATCTTGTTTACCTCTTTTTGCATTTGGCCAATTGAACTTTTAAATGAGTTCTTTTGTTCAATGGATTTTTTTTTTCCTTTTCATAAATTTTGCTTTTCAAAGAGTTGGTTTCTTTTTCCATTTCTTCAAATTTATTTTGAAAGAAATTACATTCCTTTCCCACTTTTCTAAATCTATCTTTAAGGTGTTTTCTTAAAATAATGTTTCCTTTTCCAAATTTTCCTGCAATGTTCTTATTTCCTTTCCCCATTTTTCTTCTAAGTCTTTTAAGATCCTTTTTGAATTCTACCAAGAGAGCTTTGTGAAATGAGGACCAAGTTATATCATACTTTGGGCTTCATCTGAAGATCTTTTGCCTTTAATGTCCTCAGGGTTTGAAGTCTATTCTTCTCTGTCTCATAAAAGCTATCTCTAGTCTGAGATCTTTTCACTTTTTTATTCATGTTTAAAGGTTTAAGTCTGCTCTTCACTCCTCCCTGAGTCAAGAAATGCTTACTTTTCTCTCGTGCTGAGTGGGTAGGGCCATGCCATATGTTATTCTGGGGTTCTAGGGCTCACTATTTGTTTCTGAAGTTGCATTTGATGTCCCACTACTAATCTGGGGATCCACTTGTTTCTGGACCAGGTCAAGGCAGCCAAAGCTGCCGTATTTTGGCTAAGAACCTCCAGGTAGATTCCCTCAGTGTACAAATGCCATACTGTCTTGGGTCCCTGTGCTGTACCTGCACTTGGCCACGTGCCCCACTTCCTTTCTCTTTTCACCCACCCTCGCCAGATTGAAACATCTTTTATGAAGTTCTTCAAAAATGTATTCTGCTGGAAATTTTTTATACTTCTAATATTTGTGTGTTTTGTCACTACAAACCCAGTTCAGAAGCTTGACCTGGTGTTGATCTGATGGAAGCCAGGAAGAGCTCAGACAAAAATCTGTCTACTCTCTACCCCGAGATTTTTTTTAAAGAAAAATAGCATGTACAATAATATTTATAACTCTTTTGTGATGAGAATGAATCAGAAATTAAGGAGATGTTAATCAGTTGAGAAATGATTGAACAAATTATAGCATATGGTGATAGAATACTATTGTACTATGAGAAATAATGATTAGGATTATTTCAGAAAAGCCTGGAAAGATTTACATGAATTGAATTGAACAAAACCTGTAAAACATTATACACATTAAGAGGAATATTGTATAATGATAAAATATGAATGAATTAGATATTCTCAACAATATAATGAGTAAAGACAGTTCTAAGGGACTTATGTTGAAAAATGCTATTTATTCTTAATGAAAAAAAAAAAACTAAGGGAGTTTGAATACAGATCATAGCATTTTTCCCCCTCTTTCTTTTTATTTTGGTCTGTGTTATCTTTCCAAACATGACTAGAATAAAAATGTGTTTTACATTTTTATACATCTTAAACCTATATCAAAATGCTGCTCTTCTCAATGAGGGGGAAAATGAGAGAGTGAAAATTTTACTATAAATTTTCAAAATTCATTTTTTAAGTTTTCACCTGTAATTAAAAAAATAAAGTTTTTTTAAAATAAAAAATAACATTTTGCACATTAACTTTTTGATTAAACTTTCAATAGTACATAAAATTAGCAATCACATGTGTAACATCATACTGTCTGTTTTTGTGTCTTTGTAAGACTGACCCTTGATTAATAAGGCTTTCATGTCTTAATCTCAGGAAAATCTTTATTTTTGTGTTCTGTTGAGTATTGGCTTTACATTTTGCTACCTTGGAATATTTCTGAGGGGAAAATTCAGGTAGCCATAGATTGCTGCAAAAAGTTGCCATCAAAGAGTTTAGAATTCTGGGAAATATTAATTAAATTTCATATTTAAAACAGTTCTCTCAGCTTTCTATAATCTGATGCTAAATTTTTCATCCAAGTAAGCAGAGACTGACTTCTCCCACATTAGACTTTCAGTGGTAGATAAGATTTTACTTTAGTATAATGAGAAAGAAAAGAAGCTGTAAAACACATTCTCTATTTCATTTCAGTCCTGGTTAGACTGGATTTAAGAGAAATAAAATCAGATCACAAAACAAAGAAAACAATTTCCTTTTTGTGTAAATTAACAGCATTATAGTTTATTTAGAGGTTAAATGTATAATTGGCTTTTAATTACTGTAAATTTTCAAATTATGATAATTATTAATTTTGTAGATTTTGGAGATTTACAAATTAAGATTAAGCATCTCACCTTTCTGGAGAAAACTATTTAGAGTTGTGAAAGATACTGGAGAAGGGTTTATTTTATTAGGGTAAGCAGATCTGAGGCAAGTGCCTCATCCTCTTCTCTTTGTCTTTTCTCATAAGACACTTAGCAGAAGCTTAAACAATACTGAAATAACTCATTAAGTTTTGAAGTACTACTCTGCAGAATTTCTTTAAGGATATATAAGATACCTTCTGAATTCAATTCTCCCTGTGCAACAAGAAAACTGTTCGGTTCTGCACACATATATTGTATCTAGGATATACTGTAACCTATTCAACATGTAAAGGACTGCTTGCCATCTGGAGGAGGGGGTGGAGGGAGGGAGGGAAAAAATCGGAACAGAAGTGAATGCAAGGGATAATGGTGTAAAAAATTATCCTGGCATGGGTTCTATCAATAAAAAGTTATTTAAAAAATTATTGTATTCAATTGGGAAAAAAAAGAATATATAAGAATATGACTGTAGAAATTACTGGGAAAATAGCACTTAGATCTTAATCCCTCTTTCCCTGGAAACATATAGATAGATTGATAGTTCCAAAATAAATCTGATAAAAGAAAACTTGTTTAAATCAAAGAGTAACATAAAAATAAAAAAAAATAAAATTTAAAATGGGAAAAGAATAAAGCCAACACACACACACACACACACACACGGAAAAAAAAAAACAAAGCAAAGGAAAGGTCCATGAGAAAGGACTGCCTACCTCAACCCTACTATTTACTGAGCCCAGAAAATGGAAATAAATATTCATATCAACAAAGAAAGGATTATACTGGGTGATGTAGGAGAGATAACCAGGAGCTATTGGGAAAGCTAAAATAGAAATTTCAAAGTCTAGTATAACAGAATTATTTGCTTAGGTGAATTGGAAACAAGGTTACCTAAGGGAGTTGGAAAAGATTATACATTTGCAAGCTCCTAAGAATTCAAAAATACTACAGTTTTTAAACTGCAAAAGGGAACTTCAATGGATAAAGATTAGTTCATTAGATAGTCTGGAATGTGGTTGAGAAATATAGTAATCTGAACCCGAAAGGCCATTCTAAAAGGTACATTCCAGTTTTTTTTTTTCTTCCGGATCTCCAAAGCAGGGGGACAAAAATTCAACATTGTCACCTCGAGCATCTCCCTATGTTTTACCTGGGAATAAAACTTAAAAGCCTCTAAGAAAGGTGAGAGGGTAGAAGTAGGCCATAAAACCAAAATAATGTGATTTGGATTTTTGGTTCCTTTAAAAGGAAATAAAGTTACAAAGCATTGAGGATGCCATCATTAATCTTTGAAAATGAGAAGAAATTTTGTTCTAAAATAATGTAGAAAAATTGTGGTAAATTAGAACCTAATACAAACTACATTTTCTATTTGGCACTAGGAAATGTATTAGCAGTGTGACCTTAATCATGGTAGATCACCTCTGCTTACCTCAGTTTACTTATCAGTAAAGAAAATAAAATAGCACTGATCCTCTTAGGGATATTAGAAGGATTAAAGTGTAATGACTGTGACCTGCTTAGCAGTGCATCATATGATAAGTGGTATATAAAAGTTTATCATTGTTATAATTGCTATTCATATTATTTCTCTCATTAAATATATTTACTCCATACTGGATAAATTCTGTTTTCCCCTTGAGGCAATTAGGGTTAAGTGACTTACCCAGGGCCATACAGCTAAGAAGTATTAAGTGTCCAGAAGAGATTTGAATTCAGGTCCTCCAGACTTTAGGGCTGGTGCTCTGCCCACTGTGCCACCTAGCTTCCCCTGGATAAATTCTTTATTGGATTTTAAATGTGATGAGTATAAAATGTCAAAGTTAATAAAATGAATTATTTTCTATGTGATATAATTTGGAAATATGTTCAACTGAATTAACTGTCATTCAGCTAGTATTTTATTATTATGTTTCTAAGGCTTGGTAAACTATTATATTTTATAAGGCCCAGATAACTAGAGAAACCACTTTACTGTATCAAAAATGTTGGTAAAAGTAGCTTCTCTTTGGTTTGGGATCTATTGGGTTGCAAATAATGCTGCTAAAAAGATTGTGACAAATAAGCATTTGAAAATTATTCACTATTTAATGGGGTGTATTTTATTTTAAAATAGAAAAAGAAGGAAGACAATGGGGCTGAAAAGGAGAAGATAGGGAGGAAATAAGGAGGAGCAGAAAGATGAGGAAGATAATGAAGAGGATAATTTGCTATTTGAGGGGGAAAGTTGCATAGAATCTTTAAGATATTTTATCTGTGAAGTCCCTTGAGATTTTTTTTTTCTTTAGGTAGAAGCATAAGATCTTACCATCGGCGACTTCCGGTTAAGATGGCGGAGAGGAGGCTCACAGTTGCATAAGCTCCGCGCTTTCTCTCACTATACACTTCATTACAAGCCTCTGAATCAATGCTTGACTGAAAAAAACCCACAAATAGTTACCAAGAGAAGCCCTCCTTGAGATCCGCCAAGAAAGGTCTGTCTTTACTGGAGGGCTGGGGCAGTTTTAGATCGGGCGCAGGCTGAGGGCAGCGGCAGTGAGAGCACGGGAGCAGAGCTGAGAGGGGGTGGGGAGTGATCGTAGCCGTCTCTGTGGGGAGAGCTTCGCTACAGGTTTGGAACCTGCAGCAAGTCAACAGCCCAGCAGAGAAGCTAAAAATACCGGGGCTGAAGAATACAACCGCAAACAGCTGGAGTCTCTCAGGACCTGCCCCCCCCCCCCTTCCCCCCCCTCAGTGACTCAGCACGCTTTGGGATCTCAGAGCGCAGGCGCAGCACAGTCCTGCTAGTGCCTCACTGCTGCCACCTGCAGTCTGTAGAGGAAGCTCGATAACACACCCAGCCCCCCCCCCCCCAAAGAAAGACTCCAGTTTTTTCTGTTTTTCTTTGGTAGTTTATCTCTGATTAATAGACAGAATGAGCAAGAAGCTGAAGAGGACTTTAACCCTTGACAGCTTCTATACAGATAGAGAGCAGACTCTAAATCCTGAGGAGACTAAAAACAGGCAGTCCCCAGGTGATTCCCCAAAGGAGGAAATCATCTGTTCCTCAGCACAGATGAACCTCATAGAAGTGATTAAAAAGGCTCTCACAAGGGAGCTAGAAGAAAAATGGGGAAAGCAGAGTGAGGCTTGGCAAAAGGAGAGGGAGGCTTGGCAAAAGGAGAGGGAGGCTTGGCAAAAGAGCCTGGAGAAAGTTAAAGAGAGAGTGGATAAAGAAGTAAAATCCTTGAAAAATAGGATTAGTGAACTGGAAACAGAAAACAGCTCTCTAAAAAACAAAATGGGCGAAATGGAAAAAAATTCCACAGAACAAAAGAACTCAATTGGACAATTAAGAAAGATTTTAAAAAAGTGAGTGAAGAGAATACTTCACTGAAAATCAGAATTGAACAAGTGGAATTGAATGACTCGAGGAGACAAGAAGAATCAGTCAAGCAAATCCAAAAAAATCAAACAATGGAGAAAAATGTGAAATACCTTCTGGGGAAGACAACAGACCTGGAAAACAGATCCAGGAGAGACAATCTGAGAATCATTGGACTCCCAGAAAAACATGATGAAAAAAAGAGCCTGGACACTGTCTTCCAGGAAATTATCAAAGAGAACTGCCCAGAAGTCATAGGAACAGAGGAAAAAATAAACATTGAAAGGATTCATCGATCACCCACTGAAAGGGATCCTAAAATCAAAACACCAAGGAATATAGTGGCCAAATGCCAGAACCCTCAGGTGAAAGAAAAAATATTGCAAGCGGCTAGAAAAACCCAATTCAAGTATCAAGGAGCCACAATAAGGATCACCCAGGATCTGGCAGCATCCACATTAAAAGATCGAAGGGCCTGGAATATGATATTCCGAAAGGCTAAGGAACTTGGTATGCAACCAAAAATAACTTACCCAGCGAGAATGAGCATCTTTTTCCAGGGAAGAAGATGGACATTCAACGAAGTAAGCGAATTTCATCTATTTCTGATGAAAAAACCAGAACTTAACAAAAAGTTTGATCTACAAATATAGAACTCAAGAGAAATGTAAAAAGGTAAAGATTAATCTTGGGAACTATATTTTGACTATATAGATGTATAAAGAATACATGTATACCTTGTTCTAGAAATTGATGTGGAAAGGACATTGTACCAGAAAAAGGGTAAAGTGGGGGTAGTACATCTCATGAAGAGGCATAGGAAACCTATTATATCTGAGAGAAAGAATGGAGGGGGATGAATATAGTGGGTATCTTACTGCCTTCAGAATTGGCTTTAAGTGAAAAATCTTAAGACATATTCAATCTATGGTGAAACTTCTCCCATCTCATTGAAAAGTGAGAAGGGAAAAGTGGAAAGGGAAGGAATAAGCTAAGCGGAAGGGAATACGGGAACTGGGAGGGAAAGGGGTAAGATAGGGGGAGGAACTCTAAGGCGGGGAGGGACACTAAAAAGGGAGGGCTGTGAGAAGCAAGGGGTGCTCACAAGCTTAATACTTGGAAGGGGGGGAAAGGGGAAAGAAGGGAGGAAAGCATAAACCGGGGTTAACAAGATGGCAAGTAATACAGAATTGGTCATTCTAACCATAAACGTGAACGGGGTAAACTCCCCCATAAAGAGGAAGCGGTTAGCAGAATGGATTAAAAGCCAGAATCCTACAATATGTTGTTTACAGGAAACACACCTGAAGCGGGGAGATACATGCAGGTTAAAGGTAAAAGGTTGGAGCAAAATCTACTATGCTTCAGGTGAAGTCAAAAAAGCAGGGGTAGCCATCCTGATCTCAGATCAAGCTAAAGCAAAAATTGACCTAATTAAAAGAGATAAGGAAGGACACTATATCTTGCTAAAGGGTAGCATGGATAATGAAGCACTATCTATATTAAACATATATGCACCAAGTGGGGTAGCATCTAAATTCTTAAAAGAGAAACTAAGAGAGCTGCAAGAAGAAATAGACAGTAAAACTATAATAGTGGGAGATCTTAACCTTGCACTCTCAGAATTAGATAAATCAAACCAGAAAATAAATAAGAAAGAAGTCAAAGAGGTAAACAGAATACTAGAAAAGCTAGATATGATAGATCTCTGGAGAAAATGTAATGGAGACAGAAAGGAATACACTTTCTTTTCAGCAGTTCATGGAACCTATACAAAAATTGACCATATATTAGGACATAAAAACCTCAAACTCAAATGTAGTAAGGCAGAAATAGTAAATGCATCCTTTTCAGACCACGATGCAATGAAAATTACATTCAACAAAAAAGCAGGGGGAAGTAGACCAAAAAATAATTGGAAACTAAATAATCTCATACTAAAGAATGATTGGGTAAAACAGCAAATCATAGACATAATTAATAACTTCACCCAAGAAAACGATAATAATGAGACATCATACCAAAATGTATGGGATGCAGCCAAAGTGGTAATAAGGGGAAATTTCATATCTCTAGAGGCCTATTTGTATAAAATAGAGAAAGAGAAGGTCAATGAATTGGGTTTGCAATTAAAAATGCTAGAAAAGGAACAAATTAAAAACCCCCAGTCAAACACTAAACTTGAAATTCTAAAAGTAAAAGGTGAGATCAATAAAATTGAAAGTAAAAAAACTATTGAATTGATTAATAAAACTAAGAGTTGGTTCTATGAAAAAACCAACAAAATAGACAAACCCTTAGTAAATCTGATTAAAAAAAGGAAAGAGGAAAATCAAATTGTTAGTCTTAAAAATGAAAAGGGAGAACTCACCACTAACGAAGAGGAAATTAGAGCAATAATTAGGAGTTACTTTGCCCAACTTTATGCCAATAAATTCGACAACTTAAATGAAATAGAAAAATACCTCCAAAAATACAGCTTGCCCAAACTAACAGAGGAAGAAGTAAATATCCTAAACAGTCCCATCTCAGAAAAAGAAATAGAACAAACTATCAATCAACTCCCTAAGAAAAAATCCCCAGGACCAGATGGATTTACATGTGAATTCTACCAAACATTTAAAGAACAATTAACTCCAATGTTATATAAACTATTTGAAAAAATAGGGATTGAAGGAGTCCTACCAAACTCCTTTTATGACACAGATATGGTACTGATACCTAAACCAGGTAGGCTGAAAACAGAGAAAGAAAATTATAGACCAATCTCCCTAATGAATATTGATGCTAAAATCTTAAATAAAATATTAGCAAAAAGATTACAGAAAATTGTCACCAGGATAATACACTATGACCAAGTAGGATTTATACCAGGAATGCAGGGCTGGTTCAATATTAGGAAAACTATTAACATAATTGACTATATCAATAACCAAACAAACAAAAACCACATGATCATCTCAATAGATGCAGAAAAAGCATTTGATAAAATCCAACATCCATTCCTAATAAAAACACTTGAGAGCATAGGAATAAATGGACTTTTCCTTAAAATAGTCAGGAGCATATATTTAAAACCATCAGTAAGCATCATATGCAATGGGGAAAAACTGGAATCTTTCCCAGTAAGATCTGGAGTGAAGCAAGGTTGCCCACTATCACCATTATTATTTAATATCGTATTAGAAACACTAGCCTCGGCAATAAGAGTCGAGAAAGATATAAAAGGAATTAGAGTAGGCAATGAGGAAACCAAACTATCACTCTTTGCAGATGATATGATGGTATACCTAGAGAACCCCAGAGATTCTACCAAAAAGCTATTGGAAATAATTCATAATTTTAGCAAAGTAGCTGGCTACAAAATAAATCCCCATAAATCCTCAGCATTTTTATACATCACCAACAAAACCCAACAGCAAGAGATACAAAGAGAAATTCCATTCAGAATAACTGTTGATACCATAAAATATTTGGGAATCTATCTACCAAAGGAAAGTCAGGAATTATATGAGCAAAATTATAAAAAAGTCTACACACAAATAAAGTCAGACTTAAATAATTGGAAAAATATTAAGTGCTCTTGGATCGGCCGAGCGAACATAATAAAGATGACAATACTCCCTAAACTAATCTATTTATTTAGTGCTATACCAATCAGACTTCCAAGAAAATATTTTATTGATCTAGAAAAAATAACAACAAAATTCATATGGAACAATAAAAAGTCGAGAATCTCAAGGGAATTAATGAAAAAAAAATCAAATGAAGGTGGCCTAGCTGTACCTGATCTAAAATTATATTATAAAGCAGCAGTCACCAAAACCATTTGGTATTGGCTAAGAAATAGATTAGTGGATCAGTGGAAAAGGCTAGGCTCACAAGACAGAATAGTCAACTATAGCAATCTAGTGTTTGACAAACCCAAAGCCCCTAACTTCTGGGAAAAGAATTCATTATTTGATAAAAACTGCTGGGATAATTGGAAATTAGTATGGCAGAAATTAGGCATGGACCCACACTTAACACCATATACCAAGATAAGATCAAAATGGGTCTATGACCTAGGCATAAAGAACGAGACTATAAATAAATTAGAGGAACATAGAATAGTTTATCTCTCAGACTTGTGGAGGAGAAAGAAATTTGTGACCAAAGATGAACTAGAGACCATTACTGATCACAGAATAGAAAATTTCGATTACATCAAATTAAAAAGCCTTTGTACAAATAAAACTAATGCAAACAAGATTAGAAGGGAAGCAACAAACTGGGAAAACATTTTCACAGTTAAAGGTTCTGATAAAGGCCTCATTTCCAAAATATATAGAGAACTGACTCAAATTTATAAGAAATCAAGCCATTCTCCAATTGATAAATGGTCAAAGGATATGAACAGACAATTTTCAGAGGATGAGATTGAAATTATTACCACTCATATGAAAGAGTGTTCCAAATCATTATTGATCAGAGAAATGCAAATTAAGACAACTCTGAGATACCACTACACACCTGTCAGATTGGCTAAGATGACAGGAAAAAATAATGATGAATGTTGGAGGGGATGCGGGAAAACTGGGACACTAATGCATTGTTGGTGGAGTTGTGAACGAATCCAACCATTCTGGAGAGCAATCTGGAATTATGCCCAAAAAATTATCAAAATGTGCATATCCTTTGATCCAGCAGTTTTTCTATTGGGCTTATATCCCAAAGAAATACTAAAGAAGGGAAAGGGACCTGTATGTGCCAAAATGTTTGTAGCAGCCCTGTTTGTAGTGGCTAGAAAATGGAAAATGAATGGATGCCCATCAATTGGAGAATGGCTGGGTAAATTGTGGTATATGAATGTATGGAATATTATTGTTCTGTAAGAAATGACCAGCAGGATGAATACAGAGAGGCTTGGAGAGACCTACATGAACTGATGCTAAGTGAAATGAGCAGAACCAGGAGATCATTATACACTTCGACAACGATATTGTATGAGGACATATTTTGATGGAAGTGGATTTCTTTGACAAAGAGACCTGAGTTTCAATTGATAAATGACGGACAAAAGCAGCTACACCCAAAGAAAGAACACTGGGAAACGAATGTGAACTATCTGCATTTTTGTTTCTCTTCCCGGATTATTTATACCTTCTGAATCCAATTCTCCCTACGCAACAAGAGAACTGTTCGGTTCTGCAAACATATATTGTATCTAGGATATACTGCAACATATCCAACATATAAAGGACTGCTTGCCATCTAGGGGAGGGGGTGGAGGGAGGGAGGGGAAAAAAAAATCGGAACAGAAATGAGTGTAAATATAATGTAATTATTAAATAAAAAAATTTAAAAAAAAATAAAATAAAATAATTTCTAAAAAAAAAAAAAAAAAAAAAAAAAAAGATCTTACCATCCCCAGTGTCTGCATGCTGTATGATTCTAAAGTACTGAAGTTTGAGAAAGTAGAAATAAGAAAATAGGACTTTTTCCCTCTTATGCAAATTAAAAATATTACAATGACCCTTTAAGACATCATCATCATCATCATCATCATTACATTTTTAAATAACTCCATCTTCTATTAAGTTCCCTTTTTTCCTTTCAAATAAAAACACAAGAGGCAGGGCTTGAAAGTTTAACACAATTAAATTTAATCCATACAATGGCTATGTCTTATGTGTGTGTGTGTGTGTGGAAGTGTTCCCCATTCCAACTGCTGTTCATCTTGTCTGAATAAGAGTCACATACCGAGAGTATTTTCATGTCTTCTGGAGATTTGGTTGCTTTATTGCATTTGTTACTTAAAAAGTTGGTTCTCTATACGATTTTTTGTTGTATTACTTAAAAGTATTAAGGTTATGTTTGTTTAACTTTGCATCAGTTCATACCCCATAGGATTCTATGAAATAAGTTTTCATCATTTCCATTCTAAATTTCTCTGAACACCTGTATTTATATTCCAAAATTTTTACCCAGCTTTAAACTTTCCATCAAAAATTCTTCAAAATCTTCTATTGTATAAACTGGTCATTTTCCCATATACATAAACACCAAATTTTCTAGGGTAGTTTATTCTTAGTTATAATACATTTCTTTTGATTTTCTAAATATTATTTTCCAAGATTTCCTCTTATTTATGGTTGAAGCAGCCAAATTTTCTATGATACTGACTATAACATCTCAGTACTTGAATTGCTTCATTCTATATACTTTAAAACATTTTCTCTTTAAAATATGATAGATGTTGGATGTAATATGGGAAAATTTGACACCAATACAATGTAGGTGGAGTTGTGAACTAATTGCTGGAGAGCAATTTGGAACTATGCTCCAAAGATTATCAAACTCTGCATATCCTTTAATCCAACAGTGTCTCTATTGAGCCTGTATTACAAAAGTATCATTAAAAAGGGAAAAGTACCTATGTGTGCAAAAATGTTTGTAGCAATCCTTTTTTGTAGTGGCAAGAAACTAGAAACTGAATGGATGCCCATCAGTTGTAGAATGGCTTCTAGATGGATTGACTAATCAGGCAGGATCTTGTCCTTGATTCCATGGATTCTTCCACATTCTAAGATTAAGCCTCTTTGATCTTTGAAGTTTAGACCTGAATCCTCAGCCTCTTCTCTGGTGTGTCAGGATTGTTGTCAGGAAGTTCAAAGACCCTTGGCTTGGGCAATACTGGCATGATGGCTATGGGTGCCAATTACGTTCCTGCTCTTACCACATTCAAGCTCTTCACTCGAATTTTTGAAATGGAAAATATGATTTTACTTCTGCATTCTACAGTCTATATAAACATCTTGGTGGGACTGAGAGATGTAGGTTTTAATTTTGTTTCCAGATACTTCTTCCACCTTAGAACTGAAAAAAATGTAACTGAGTTATAGTTTCCCACTATATTTCAGTACAGAAAGCATGTAGAGATTATTGCAATAAATATGGAGGAGATAAGGGGTCTGCCTTGAGTCCAGAGAGATGATACTAGAAGCTAACTTCTTGAAAATGTTGGAGAAGGAATTCATGTCCAGAAATGAACTGACTTAGAGGACATGTTCAAGCAATAAGATTCTTTAGCTACTCAAAAGTTCTTCATAAAAGTTCTTCTTCTCTCATGTTGTCACATGAATTTCTATGCCAATTTCAGAGTCTTTTAGGTCTTCAACAACCAATAGGAAGTCTTTAAAACACAGAGCCAAAAGTATTTTCCTCAAGTATTTTTTCAACTATAGCTTTACAGGAAGTAAAAAAAAAAAGTCAGAAGCCCAGGAAAAGAACAAGACAGAATTCTCCCAGGAAGTGGTCAAATTGGACTTGAAGTATTTGTTTTAAGAGAAGGGTCAGTTTTTATTGGCCTTATAAAAACCTTATGGATTTTATTTTTCTAATCTTTCAGTAGCCTATTAATAGCATTGTCTATATCAGCTATATGGTTTAATTCAAGATACCAAAAAAGTGATATATAAAAACTGAAATTCTCTAAATTTTCAGATGAATTGTGTTTCTAATGTGATGTTTTCTTCTACATCTGTGGTTAATAGGATTAGCATCATGAGATGTGAACTGGTTTTCACCACTGGTAATTTAGTAAAATTTTCTAAATGAAGAATGGAACTGGAAATTCCAAATGAATTGGAACCAGAAACACATATTCTTCTTCAGAACTGTCCTGAGAATGAGGACTATTACAGAACGTCCAAAAGAAGATATTTCCATAAACCAGATGATTATGTAAGACAACTAGTAATTAAAATGAAACATTAGCAAATGAGCATTAGAGGTGTGTTGCTAGGATACAAGGAGGCTGTATTATTTAATATCTATTATTATTATTATTAGAGTCTGTATTAACTTTTGTACTAAGGTAAGAGAAAGGGTGATTCCCAGTAGTCTTTTTATTTTTGGTATTTAATTCTGATAATGAGCATATCAAAATATTATAAATCTGTCCTATAAATAAATCATCCATGAAGGGTTGGACATGCTTCTCCCAAAAATCAAGAAGGAAAATTGTGTAAAGAAACAGACTCTGTCTTATAAAGTCAACTATTTTGATGACACTTAAGTTTCACTTTCTACTTTCCCCCACCCAATTGTAAACTTAAATGACACCCTGTATCACATCTGGAAAGTCCTGAAACTTCCTTCCCCCAACTCCAACTCAGAAAATGACTGATCTTTTCTCCAATAAGAAATTGTATTTACTAATCTTACATTTTGGTTTATGTCCTATTTGTTATTTTCACTTGACGTATAACAATCTGTGCAAAATCTTTATATAGGCTCCAGGGCCTTTGTAAGATGGCTCCAGTCCCAATTTGTTGGGCAAATGCATTCCTTAAATAAAGCAATGTGGTTGGAAGTTTGAACCTGTGTTTCCTGAGTTATTGAGGATTTTGTTCACTACACCATTGACATGATTATTAATGTTCTTTGTTTTGTACCCCATGAAATTCATCCCCAGTGGCTATTTTTCTTTAATCTACATATTACCAATAATGGAATCCAAGAAAACACATGTCAACCTTAGAAGTAAACTATCCCTGAGAAAATCAGACTAGAAAAATGGAATAATCACAAATGTCCCTTTAATTCCTTGGTATAAGAAATAATTGTAGTTGATGTTAGGATTCAGGATGGTTACTGATATTACCAGTAATTCAGGAGAAAAAGCATAAAGGATGCCAATAAAGATGTATGTCTGGGAGAAAAAAGTCAGTCTTTTATGCAGTGATTAAAAATAGACACAGTCTATATAATCCATTGATATATATTCAATGTTTAGTGATTTAGAGTATGGTCAGCAGCTATCAGAGGAACAATAGTGAAAACCTTACCAAATAAATGGGAAATGGTCATATAAGCTAAGGAGGGATGAATCAATTACAACATGAAGCTCTGTACCTACATTAGTTAGAAGACACATAGAATCATAGATTCAAAGCTGTAAGTAACTTTAAAGATTTATCTAGTCCAAATCCATTACTTTACAGATGAGGAAACTAAGGCATGGAAATGTGAGGAGACATGTCCAATGTAACAGATAACTAAGAGAGTCCAGATTTGAACCTCAACATTAATTATTTGATTATGGTGATTATTCAAATTTGCCACACAGACTATATCAAATTATTGAAATAAATACATTTCAGTCAAAAACACAATCCTCAAAAAGTATAGTGGTCTTAACTTCTTCAGGAATTTCTTTTCTGCCTGTTGCATAGAAGAAAAAAATGTTATCAGACTTTGTGGTGAGGAAAGAATCTATACCCCCTCTGTGTGATATTTTATAATGACTTCATTGCAGGAGAAAGGGAAACTATAATGCAGATATTTTGTGACAAAATAGACACTCAAAAGTTGGACACAAAGTGTAAAGAAGTGTTGTTACATCATAGAGTGCCTTGTCTTGGCTATTACAAAACTTGGATATTTTGTCCTGCTTATGGCATTCAACTTGCTACATGACTGTGGACAGACCACTGAATCTAAAGATACTTTACACTAAGAGATTGCCTTTTTGTTGTCATAAAAGGTTTTTGATACCAAGAGTTCTCCACTTTGATAATGATGAATTACAGAACTTTTAAGAAACTTATAGTCAGGCAGAGAAACAGAAAGACAGAGAGAGAAGAGAATAAATGAAATATATAGATGGAAGAGAAAACAGACAGATATAGACAGATAGGAGAGAGAGAGAAACAGGCTAACAGAGCCAGAGCATATAATGCTCATGGAAACTACAGGGTTTGTTTCCAAGACATTAATTTACTTGAAAATGCATTCCTTCATAGCTTTCCCAGCACTATATTTAAAGTATCATTTATAAAAGTAACATCTTAAATATTGGTAAGTTATAGTGGGGAAAGAAAGCGCGTCCTACCTAAGGAAGTACTCTAAAGTGATACAAATACATATAAAAGCAAAACATAAAAAAAAGCTCTAAATTCAATACAATTAAATATATGCTCATATAGAAAAAGCTTCCACGAAGTCCTCCTTTGATGACGTATCATATCATAGAAGTGACCATAAATTCTCAAGGATTATACTAAAAGATCACAAACTCTGGCTTATTCTCTTCTGCTGGAAATGCTTTTAGTTGTGTTCTAGATACAAATGCTTTTTGCAGTTCAGCCTCAAAAATTACAGTTTCTATCTCAGTAGGCTTATAAATACTTTGGTCATGATATCCTGTGAAAGCAATAAAAATACAAAATGTCCATTGTTCCTATCCCTTCTCTCTCTGGTGATAGTGACATATTGGAAAAGAAGGTCAAAGTTACTAACAATCGCAGTTTATGGAAATCATTCACTTTGACTTAGCTTATGATATTCTAAATGTGAATTTCTTGCTCAATGATCAAAAAGTGAATATACTGCTCGAGGAAATGAACCATATATATATCTTGACATTTTCAGTGTGAAAAAACAAGAAAGTAGAATAATGTAACAAGATGAAAGAAGAGATCATGAGTTTTTCTTTGAGGGGCAAATAAAGGATTTGGTTGATTCAATTTTATAGTCTACCCAAAGGTCAACACACAAAATTATTAATGGGACATTAGGTCATCTTGTATTTCCATAATCATAATAACTATTTGCAAAAACTACTATGAAAAACCTTCATATCTTGCACTAACAATTGTTATAGAAGATGACAATGTAGAAGAATTAAATAGAGAACATGACAAGACCTCACAGATTAAGTGAGCATATATTCACATATTCAGAAGTTTCAGTTAACATTACAGGGTTGTAAGAAAATATAGAAATTATGAATTAAGAATAATAAATGAGAAAATGTGAGGATCTATAGACTATATAGAAGTCATGTATGATTCCATCATGAATAATTTTTGCAGGAAAAAAAAGTCACCATCTGCATTTTTGATTTCCTTCACAGGCTAACCATACAATATTTCAGAGTCTGAATTTTTTGTACAGCAAAATAATGGTTTGAACATGTGTACTTATTTTGTATTTAATTTATACTCTAACATATTTAACATATATTGTCATCCTGCCATCTAGGGGAAGAGGTGGGGGAAGGAGGGGAAAAATTGGAACAAAATGTTTGGCAATTGTCAATACTGTAAAATTACCCATGCATATAACTTGTAAATAAAAATCTATTAAAATTTTTTAAAAATCAACAGATATTCAACATAGAAAAAACTTGTAGAGGGCTACAGATAGTGGGGGAACTCTGGGTAAGGTAGAAGACCCTTCAGCCCAGAGGGATCCTGCTGACAATGTCTGATTTGGCTCTCCACCTCCCTTTGGTGCTCTCACCCTTCCTGAGAAGTCATGGAGGGCTTGACCACCTGTGTTCTACTAGAAACAAGGGATACTTACAGTAAAGAGAGGTATTTACATATCAATGGCAGGTGCTTATAGTTAGTACTTGCACAGTGTGCTGTGGTGATGTGATGCTACCATAATTAGGACTTGTTCAGTGTTATGTGATGATATAATGGTTCTCTAGTTGGCATATACTTAGTGTGCTGTAATGGTGTAATCATACCAAGGTATTTAAGGACTGAGAGGACTTGAAATAAGGATACATAATCTTTAATCATCCTTATGAGTCTCCTACCTCCTTCACTCTTCCACTAAGACCAAGGGTGATCCCGTGATCCTCCAGAGAGGGAGCCCAAATAGTATATTTTGGCACCCCAATTTGGGGGCTCTAGAAAGCACACTACAAAAATTACAAAATTAAAAGCACATACTGGTGAGTATTTTCCCACCAAAATGTAACTTATTCATATATGAAATTAAATATAAATATATGTATATTTATATCACATATACATGTAGAATTATTTCTTCAATATATAGGACATGGTGGAGAGCAAATAAATTCAGAGTCAAGAAGATATAAATTCAAAGTATACTTACTCATAATGGCTATGTTACTATGAATGAGTATATAACATGAAAAAGCTATCAGTGAGTTTCATTAATCTATACACTGAAGAGTCAATGCCAATTGATCAACATTGTTAGATAAATTTTCTTCTTGATGTTACTATACAAAAGAAATCAGATGTGGTACAAATATGTTTATATATGTATGTATGTAAGTGTATTTAATTGGCCAATACAGTGAGTCTATGAGCCATATTTAACTATGGACTCTCAGGAATTACCAAAAAAAAAAAAAATAGATGGTTCATGGGGCATTGTAATTTACAGACTTTGTCATATGATTAGTCTGTACTCAATTGCAAATAAATAATTATGACAAAATTTGATTAGAAGAAAATATGGGCTGGTCATGTGGCCAAAGCAGAAGACAGTTGTCAAAAGATAGTGAAGAAAAAGCCCCCCAATGCCATATGAAATTCCTCTGGTAAAATTTTAATAAGACAGGGACAAAAGTTACTTAGGACGGACAGCCAATAACAGATTATGACTTGCATGATAAAGGGACTATTTACATAATTCAGATTATAAATCATTTGAATACTCATAATGTCATTTTAAATGATAAGGACACAAGGACCAAAATATAAGCATATATAAAACTTAATAATGTCTGATCTCAAGGGCATAACATTCTATTGAAGAATATAATATGAATACAGTTAAAAAACTACACACACATACTGAAAGAGACATAATTAGAGATAGAAATATAGAAAAAGAGAAACACTGAGGGGGGGAGCATGGAAGAAAAGAAGAAGTGAAATAGAGAAAGAGAGATAGAGGAAAAAAAGATTCAATGCAAAAAACTTGGGTAACATTTAGAGCACCTTTAGAATATGGCTAAACTGCAGTCTGTGACTAAGTCAAAATTATTAAACTACAACAATGATAAGAATTAATAACAATAATTATAATATGGATAACAAGTAGTGATGATAATATACTATTACTACTAGTTGTAGTTTTACTATTACTACTATTATGCATGTTTAGATTTCACAAAACTTCCTTTAAATTACTCATAAAATATTGTTGAATCAAATAGTCAGCATAATAACAAAATACATAAAGACTTACACTTCTCCTTCAGAAATTACGTATTAAAATCATAAGTTTATTAGTTGCCACTCTCCACCTAAATTATTTTTTCCTAGTCAGGCAGTTACTTTAGGCATGGGGCCATTTATTTTTATAAATGGAGGACAGAAAATATTGATTCATTAAAATTCCAAGTAATTCATCAAATGAAGATTTTTTTCCCCCAAAATTCAGAAGCTGAACTTCATAAAACCAGTTGGCTCCTGGCCCACTTCACATTAGATCAATGCCCTAGCGTCTGTGTTCTAGGAAGGAAAAGACCATATTTTAAATTAAAAATATCCCAGAAATTCACCTTGAACATAGTAGAAAATAAATATTTTGGGATGAATATATAAATGAATGATGAGAGTATCAGATAAAATACTATAGACAGAAAAATGCCATATACATATATAACCATGTATGAAAGATATTATTCTGTGGAAAAAGCAAAAATCAATGCACATTACAATCAAGACAGTGTTATGCAGTATAGTGAATTAAGTATTGTATTTAGAGTCAGAAATACTTGGATTTATGGCTATCTCAGATACTTTTCAAATTTGTTACTTTAGGCAATTAAAAAAACTTTCTGACACTCAGTGGGACTACTTATAGAATGGGGACATTAACTGTTGTTTTGTGCAATCATTACAGTTGTTTCTGATCCTTATGACCTCTTTGGGGGCGGGATTTCTTGTCAAAGTTACTAGCATGGGTTGCCATTTCCATCTCCAGCTCATTTTATAGATGAGAAAACCGAGTCATAGTTAAGTGACTTGTCCAAAGTCCCACAACTAATAAATGTCTGAAGCCATTTTTGAATTCAAGTCTTCCTACCTCTAGTCCCAGTGCTATATTCATTGTTCAATATGTTGTTAATACTAAAAGAGAAGATGAATGCAAAGTTTTTAGGGATATTTAGTGCTATATAAATGTCAATTACTATTATCTCTAGAGCTATATTTCTCTAAGATTTGAATTCCAACTGAGATCAGTTAATTCAATCACTGTATATTCTAGAAGATTAATTGGAAATTTGGAATCTAAGAAAGCATTCAAAACCCTAAATTCTCTTGAGGATGCTGAATTTTACCAAGTTGGAAAAATGTGGTTTTGTTAGTTTGATTTTAATAGTTTTCCCTGGCCAATATTCTTGTATTATTCTCTTGCTCGATTCTATTTTTCACACTGGCTTCTCCAACTTTGGAGGGCTAAAAATGCAGCAAGAAAAGGAAGAATCGGTTTACAAAGATATATTATCATCCAATTTATTTATTCTTTTCAATAGCATTTACTTTATCTGCCTTTCAATTATTATAAGACAACATTTCTATTTTCATACACATTTTTCCAATACTTCATACATTTGGGGGGAAGAGATCAGACCTGTGACTGCATTGAGATAACAAAATTCCTGGCAAGTAACCCCCCTCTATCAATCTTTTTTCTTACTCATGATCTTAGAGAATTTTTCTATGAATACACATATATATAAAAATATAGATAAGCACTTATAAAATTGTATATATATGTATATTTAAAACGCTTATACTGTCCTATTCAAAGGCAAAAGAGAATCACTGTGAAAGGATCCCATTTTCTTTAAAACAGTGGATTTTTTTTATTCAGAAGATTTTTGTTCAAATCTGCTACTTCCTTCCCCATTCATTCTAAATGTATAATTATATGTAGATCTGTAATTTTCAACTTATTTTCTGTGATAATATTATAATAATACTACTCATCTAAGAAGGTTGATACGATCAAAATGACTTTTAAAAGGCGAGCTTGCAAAAAATCTGAACTATTATTTTTGGGATCATATGATTATTGCTCTGAGTCTACTACAAAATTTAGAAGACCGTAAAATTCCGCCCCCAAAAAAAAAAAACTTAGAAATTTAGCTCTTGTCTAGAAATTTAATCCTCTGGATCTTCAATTTTTAATCTCATTTTTTTAGCCAATGGACCATAAGGTAGTTTTTTGACCATTGTAGTCCCTGCACCAACTAGAACAACACTCAGTAGTTTAGCTTTCCAAATTTAATATGTCTTGTTTTCTAATTTGCTCTTGGACATCTCTTTCTCTGAGATTACCATTCAGAAAGTACATAATCTAAAGGAAATGGGCAGACTTCATTACAATGTCCATTTCTATGCTATTAGGGGAAAGAAAGTTGTGAAAAGAGTAGACATCCTTTAAAAAGAACTTTTTTTAGTTTTTTGAAGAGTCAAATATAACACAACTTCAGTCCAAACTCTCTATTAAAAAGTGCCAACAAAGATAAACCTTGTTTTATGCAGTTCTATTCTCCCTTCATTTTCTTATTTCTGTCTATTTTGACTTCTGTTTTTCATTCTGTCTTTTAACTCCTTAGTGGGGCTGGAAATTCTATCTTCCAACCTCTTTTTGATCTTTCATATATTATGTATATCTGTCAAAATTCTCAGATATAAAACAAGTGCACTTTTTGACTCAGAAAAGTAAGACCATCCCTGCCCCAGGGGAGCTCACATTCTGGTGAAAAAGATGTCATCTATGGAAGACTTTAACTTCAAGTTAGGTCGAAAGCTTCAATGATCCTTAGATTAGAGTAGTGAAATAAATTATGAGGTTTATAATCAGATAAAGTATCTGATAACTAAAAATCATATCAGTTTCTCCTATTGAACCATTTGACAATGCCAAAGATTTTGGTAGTGGCAGGAACTATTATAGATTTTTAAACATGAAACTGTAGCATCTGTAGGAACAGATTTACTGTTTATGGGGCTGCTTTGTCAGGGAGGGATATTTCCCAAAATGATGATTGCAGACATTGTGCATTCGTGTTTATGTACATACACATATATATCTGTATACACACACACACACACACACATACACACAGAATTACATGCATTTGTATATTTGTATATGTGTGCATGAATGTGTATATACAGGATATATGTAATATTTTATAATTGTAATATGTAATGTTATATGTTATATATATAATATATATTAATATTCCTCTTTTGCCAATTTCACATCTCTCTTCCAATGTCTTCTTCCTTATTCCTCTCCATATTCTCCATTTTTTCCCTCTTGTCTCTTCCTCTCCCTTTCCTACTCTCTTCTCCTTCCCCTTTTCCTATCTTTATCTCCTTGTTTATTTAGGAAAAACAAAACAAAACTGGATGAATGATTAAACACACAAAAAACTAATTAATAGAACAACTATAAACTTGGAGCATTTCAGAGCCATGTCCTTCACCCCAATTCCATTCAACATTTTGGTCAGCGACTTGGAGAAAAGCACAGATTGTATGCTTATAGTATTTGTGGATGGCACAGAACAAGGAGGAATAGTTATCTCAGCAAATAAGAGATTAATGAGCTCAAAACTTCATAATTAGTTAAAATATACTGAATCCAATAAAATGAAAGTTTTTCAATAGTACTTACTTTATCTGTCTTACAATCATTATAAGATGGATATTATAAGATAAACTAAAATAAATTTAAAGGCTAATAGGCAAGCTAAAGCAAATTTAAATGTAAGGAACTATAAAATGGGGAAAGCATGTCTAAACATAAATTCATATAGGGAAAAAAGGAGTTAGTGGAAAGTTTCATGTATCTCTCTTATGATTTGGTAACTAGAAGGCTAATGATTTTTTAAGATGCTATAAATGGGAGCAAAGATAAGGAATGGATAGCCCTACTTTATTATATCATCATAGACCTGTATTGAAAAAGGAATGAAGAAATCAGCTAATTTAACACTCCTAATTTTTTTTAAAAGCTCAAACTCAGGGACAAAAAAAGAGAATTATGTTCAATGTTACATTAAAGCACAGTCACAATTCAAACCCAGGTTTATAGGCTCCCCATCCACATAAAACTATGATATATTTTATATTGACAGCAACATTTAGAATTATTTTTCAAAAACCTGAAGTGAGCTCAGAAGAAGATGACAAAAATACATGCCCTTTTAGAGCAAGAAATTAATGTTTAGCTTGGCAAAGAGAATAAAGATTTAGTTGGCGAAGGAATGGGGAATTTAGGAATAATAAGTGTTTTAACAGGGGAGCATAATACAGAAGAAAGAACATCAAGCAGAATTCAAGAAATGATGGTCAGAATTTTGCTTTTAATAATAAGTATTGGCATGATCTGAGGCAAATCACTACCCTCTTCTCTGTCTCAGTTTTAACAGATAAAATTGAAATAATAGTATTTGGAGCACCTGCCATTGTGAAGATAGAGTGAGAAAAATTTTAAGTGAAATTATTTAAATATTATTAAATGGACTGTCTAGAACTAAAAGCAGGGTATAAAAACCAGATTTTTCATTTAATATAGGGGGAAAGACTTCTTAACCACAAGAGCTAACCCAAAATACAATGGACCACCTTATCAGAGTGAACTTTCTATCACTGGAGATTGTCTATCCCCCAAAACTGACTAACTACCTGGCAAGGATGCTTAAAAAATAGATTGCTGATCAATGTTAGAAGAAACTCAAATGATTTCTGAGAATGTATACAATATCTTACTACCTTATGTTTGAACTAAAAATTTTGTCCTCTACCTCAATAGTGACAAATCCAAATAAAAATGGGGTTCACTAAAGCACAGAAAAAGATCATATCAACTTAAAGAACCACATATTAACATCCTTTATGTTTTGTTTTGTTTTTATTTATTGTGTCAATACATTTATCAATTGTATTTTAATCTGTTTTTGACTGCACTCTGAAGTGTTGACAATGAAACTCTCTTGGTTTTTGGCACTTCTGTTCTCCCCCATTTAACAAATAGCCACAGACTATGTATTGCATTTAGATGTACAATTGGTTTCTTTAATCAATTAATGCATTATCATTCATTAAGGACCTTTAATATTATATGTCAGATATTGTTCTGGGTATTGATGACACAAAGTAAAAAAAAAAAATGAAACAATCTATGCCCAAAGATCTAATTTTCTTTATGGAGATGCAAATTATAGGTATATAAGAATATGCTTACATATATACATAGGCACATACATGTATATTTATATACACACGTGTCAACTCATACATACACATAATGTGATATGTTCATTGAAATGTGTTAGCATACACATATGTGAACACAAGTATATGTATAAGCAATATGCTAATTAAATTATTTTAGTGATCTTAAAAATAGGGAAAGCTCAAAACATTTGGAGAATTGCTGTATAACTAGTAAAAACCTTATATAGAAGTCTTAGCTTTTTCCATATTCCTTTGTCAAATCATCATCTATCTAATGTCCCCAAATTCTAAATGTTTCTCAGGGTTCAATCTTGATTCTTCTCAGTTTACATTTTTTTTACTTCATTAACTTCCATATGTTTAATTGTAATTTAGTGTAGATTACCCTCAAAGCACTATATCCAAACAATCTTTATAATCTCTCCCGAGTTTCAGAGTTAACTCACAGTTAGAACTAGTTCTAACTTTATGTCCCTAGATATCTCAAACACATGTCCAAAATAGAAATCATTATCAAACCACTAAAATCACTTAACTTCCAATTTTTGCTGTTATCAAGAATATACTCATTCTTTTTAGTCATCCGGGTATAAACTTTGGTGACATCTTAGATTATTCACTCTCAATAGTTTCACATATAGGACCAGTGACCAAATCATATGCTTTCTATCACCAATGCATCTTTCACTAACACTCCCTTCTCTGATCTCATGCAATCAACACTGTTATTCAAGATCTAATGCCGGACTTCCGGTTAAGATGGCGGAGAGGAGGCTCACAGTTGCATAAGCTCCACGCTTTCTCTCACTATCCATTTCATTACAAGCCTCTGAATCAATGCTTGACTGAAAAAAAAACCCACATATAGTTACCAAGAGAAGCCATCCTTGAGATCTGCCAAGAAAGGTCTGTCTTTACTGGAGGGCTGGGGCGGTTTTAGATCGGGCGCAGGCGGCGGGCAGCGGCAGTGAGAGCACGGGAGCAGACTGGAGAGGGGGTGGGGAGTGATTGCAGCCGTCTCTGCAGGGAGAGCTTCGCTACAGGTTTGGAACCTGCAGCAAGTCAGCAGCCCAGCAGAGAAGCTAAAAACACCGGGGATGAAGAATACAATCGCAAACAGCTGGAGTCTCTCAGGACCTGGCCGCCCCCCCCTTCCCCCCCCTCAGTGACTCAGCACGCTTTGGGATCTCAGAGCGCAGGCGCAGCACAGTCCTGCTAGTGCCTCACTGCTGCCCCCTGCAGTCTGTAGAGGAAGCTCGATAACACACCCAGCCCCCCACCAAAGAAAGACTCCAGTTTTTTCTGTTTTTCTTTGGTAGTTTGTCTCTGATTAATAGACAGAATGAGCAAGAAGCTGAAGAGGACTTTAACCCTTGACAGCTTCTATACAGATAGAGAGCAGACTCTAAATCCTGAGGAGACTAAAAATAGGCAGTCCCCAGGTGAATCCCCAAAGGAGGAGAGCATCTGTTCCTCAGCACAGATGAACCTCAAAGAAGTGATTAAAAAGGCTCTCACAAGGGAGCTAGAAGAAAAATGGGAAAAGGAGAGGGAGGCTTGGCAAAAGAGCCTGGAGAAGTCAGTTAAAGAGAGAGTGGATAAAGAAGTAAAATCCTTGAAAAATAGGATTAGTGAACTGGAAACAGAAAACAGCTCTCTAAAAAACAAAATTGGCGAAATGGAAAAAAATTCCACAGAACAAAAGAACTCAATTGGACAATTAGAAAAAGATTTTAAAAAAGTGAGTGAAGAGAATACTTCACTGAAAATCAGACTTGAACAAGTGGAATTGAATGACTCGAGGAGACAAGAAGAATCAGTCAAGCAAATCCAAAAAAATCAAACAATGGAGAAAAATGTGAAATACCTTCTGGGGAAGACAACAGACCTGGAAAACAGATCCAGGAGAGACAATCTGAGAATCATTGGACTCCCAGAAAAACATGATGAAAAAAAGAGCCTGGACACTATTTTCCAGGAAATTATCAAAGAGAACTGCCCAGAAGTCATAGGAACAGAGGAAAAAATAAACATTGAAAGGATTCATCGATCACCCACTGAAAGGGATCCTAAAATCAAAACACCAAGGAATATAGTGGCCAAATGCCAGAACCCTCAGATGAAGGAAAAAATATTGCAAGCGGCTAGAAAAACCCAATTCAAGTATCAAGGAGCCACAATAAGGATCACCCAGGATCTGGCAGCATCCACATTAAAAGATCGAAGGGCCTGGAATATGATATTCAGAAAGGCTAAGGAACTTGGTATACAACCAAAAATAACTTACCCAGCGAGAATGAGCATCTTTTTCCAGGGAAGAAGATGGACATTCAACGAAGTAAGCGAATTTCATCTATTTCTGATGAAAAAACCAGAACTTAACAAAAAGTTTGATCTACAAATATAGAACTCAAGAGAAATCTAAAAAGGTAAAGATTAATCTTGGGAACTATATTTTGACTATATAGATGTATAAAGAATACATGTATACCTTGTTCTAGAAATTGATGTGGAAAGGACATTGTACCAGAAAAAGGGTAAAGTGGGGGTAGTACATCTCATGAAGAGGCATAGGAAACCTATTATATCCGAGAGAAAGAATGGAGGGGGATGAATATAGTGGGTATCTTACTGCCTTCAGAATTGGCTTTAAGTGAAAAATCTTAAGACATATTCAATCTATGGTGAAACATCTCATTGAAAAGTGAGAAGGGAAAAGTGAAAAGGGAAGGAATAAGCTAAGGGGAAGGGAATACGGGAACTGGGAGGGAAAGGGGTAAGATAGGGGGAGGAACTCTAAGGCAGGGGGAGGGATACTAAAAAGAGAGGGCTGTGAGAAGCAAGTGGTGCTCACAAGCTTAATACTGGGAAGGGGGGGAAAGGGGAAAGAAGGGAGGAAAGCATAAACCGGGGTTAACAAGATGGCAAGTAATACAGAATTGGTCATTCTAACCATAAACGTGAACGGGGTAAACTCCCCCATAAAGAGGAAGCGGTTAGCAGAATGGATTAAAAGCCAGAATCCTACAATATGTTGTTTACAGGAAACACACCTGAAGCGGGGAGATACATGCAGGTTAAAGGTAAAAGGTTGGAGCAAAATCTACTATGCTTCAGGTGAAGTCAAAAAAGCAGGGGTAGCCATCCTGATCTCAGATCAAGCTAAAGCAAAAATTGATCTAATTAAAAGAGATAAGGAAGGACACTATATCTTGCTAAAGGGTAGCATGGATAATGAAGCACTATCTATATTAAACATATATGCACCAAGTGGGGTAGCATCTAAATTCTTAAAAGAGAAACTAAGAGAGCTGCAAGAAGAAATAGACAGTAAAACTATAATAGTGGGAGATCTTAACCTTGCACTCTCAGAATTAGATAAATCAAACCAGAAAATAAATAAGAAAGAAGTCAAAGAGGTAAATAGAATACTAGAAAAGTTAGATATGATACATCTCTGGAGAAAATGTAATGGAGACAGAAAGGAATACACTTTCTTTTCAGCAGTTCATGGAACCTATACAAAAATTGACCATATATTAGGATATAAAAACCTCAAACTCAAATGTAGTAAGGCAGAAATAGTAAATGCATCCTTTTCAGACCACGATGCAATGAAAATTACATTCAACAAAAAAGCAGGGGGAAGTAGACCAAAAAATAATTGGAAACTAAATAATCTCATACTAAAGAATGATTGGGTGAAACAGCAAATCATAGACATAATTAATAACTTCACCCAAGAAAACGATAATAATGAGACATCATACCAAAATGTATGGGATGCAGCCAAAGTGGTAATAAGGGGAAATTTCATATCTCTAGAGGCCTATTTGTATAAAATAGAGAAAGAGAAGGTCAATGAATTGGGTTTGCAATTAAAAATGCTAGAAAAGGAACAAATTAAAAACCCCCAGTCAAACACTAAACTTGAAATTCCAAAAATAAAAGGTGAGATCAATAAAATTGAAAGTAAAAAAACTGGACTTCCGGCCAAGATGGCGGAGAGGAAATACACTTCTGTGTAACCTCCGTGTTTTTCTCTCACTATTCATTTCATTTCATGCCTCTGAATTAAAGCTCGACTGAAAAAAAACCATACAATTACTTACCAAGAGAAACCATCCTTGAGACTCGTCAAGAAAGGTCTGTTTTTGCGCGAGGGCGGGGATGGTATTTGGAAGCAGTCTACGGGCAGCAGCTGCAACCAGAGCACAGATAGCAGCTCAGAACCGGGTAGAGCAGAGAGGGGGTGGGGCGGGATCGCAGCCGTCTCTGTGGGGAGAGCTTTGCTACAGGAGCAAGTCAGCAGCCCAGCAGAGAAGCTAAAAACACCAGGGGTGAAGAATACAACCCCAAACAGCTGGAGTCTCTCGGGACCTGGCCACCCCTCCCCCACAGTGTCTTAGCCCGCTCGGATCTCAGAGCGCTCGGATCTCAGCGCGCAGGCGCCATAGCACAGTAGGACCCGTGCCTCACGAATACCCTGCCCCACCCCCAAAGAAAGCAGCCTCCATTCAAGGGGTTTTTTTCCTTCTGTTTCTTTGATAGTTTGTCTTTGATAAATAGACAGAATGAGCAAGAAACTGAAAAAGAATTTAACCCTGGACAGCTTTTATACAGATAAAGAACAGACTCCAAACCCTGAGGAGACTAAAAACAAACAGTCCCCAGGTGAATCCCCAAAGGAGGAGACCATATGTCCCTCAGCACAGATAAATCTCATGGAGGAAATTAAAAAGGCTCTCACAAGGGAGCTAGAAGAAAAATGGGAAAAGGAGAGGGAGGCTCTGCAAAAGGGGAAGGAGGCTTGGCAAAAGGAGAAGGAGGCTTTGCAAAAGGAGAGGGAGACTTGGCAAAAGGAGAGGGAGGCTCTGCAAAAGGAGAGGGAGGCTTGGCAAAAGAGCCTGGAGAAGTCAGTTAAAGAGAGAGTGGATAAAGAAACCAAATCCTTGAAAAATAGGATTGGTGAACTGGAAAACAAAATTGGCGAAATGGAAAAAAATTCCACAGAACAAAAGAACTCAATTGGACAATTAGAAAAAGATCTTTAAAAAGTGAGTGAAGAGAATACTTCACTGAAAATCAGAATTGAACAAGTGGAATTGAATGACTCGAGGAGACAAGAAGAATCAGTCAAGCAAATCCAAAAAAATCAAACAATGGAAAAGGATGTGAAATACCTTCTGGGGAAGACAACAGACCTGGAAAACAGATCCAGGAGAGACAACCTGAGAATCATCGGACTTCCAGAAAAGTATGATGAAAAAAAGAGCCTGGACACTATCTTCCAGGAAATTATCAAAGAGAACTGCCCAGAAGTCATAGAAACAGAAGGTAAAATAGACATTGAAAGAATTCATCGATCCCCTACTGAAAGGGATCCTAAAATCAAAACACCAAGGAATATAGTGGCCAAATGCCAGAATCCTCAGGCAAAGGAAAAAATACTGCAAGCGGCTAGAAAAACCCAATTCAAGTATCAAGGAGCCACAATAAGGATCACCCAGGATCTGGCAGCATCCACATTAAAGGATCGAAGGGCCTGGAATATGATATTCCGAAAGGCTAAGGAACTTGGTATGCAACCAAAAATAACTTACCCAGAGAGATTGAGCATCTTTTTCCAGGGAAGAAGATGGACATTCAACGAAATAAGCGAATTTCATCTATTTCTGATGAAAAAGCCAGAACTTAACAAAAAATTTGATCTACAAGCACAGAACTCAAGAGAAATCTAAAAAGGTAAAGATTAATCTTGAAAACTATATTTCGGCTCTAAAGATGTATAAAGAATACATGTATACCTTGTTCTAGAAACTAGATGTGGAAAGGACATTGTACTAGAAAAAAGGGAAAGTGGGGGTACTACATTTCATGAAGAGGCAAAGAAATCCTAGTATATCTGAGAGAAAGAATGGAGAGGGATGAAAATAGTGAGTATTTTACTGCTTTCAGAATTGGCATTAAGAGAAGAATTTTAGACATATTCAATCTATGGTGAAACTTCTCCCACCTCATTGAAAAGTGAGAAGGGAAAAGTGAAAAAGGAAGGAATAAGCTAAGTGGAAGGGAATACGGTAACTGGGAGGGAAGGGGCAAGTTGGGGGGGAACTCTAAGGAAGGGGGATACTGAAAAAGGGAGGGCTGTGAGAAGCAAGGGGAGCACACAAGCTTAATACTGGGAAGGGGGGTAAGGGAGTAAGAAGGGAGAAAAGCATAAACCGGGGTTAACAAGATGGCAAGTAATACAGAATTGGTCATTTAACCATAAATGTGAACGGGGTAAACTCCTCTATAAAGAGGAAGCGGTTAGCAGAATGGATTAAAAGCCAGAATCCTACAATATGTTGTTTACAGGAAACACACCTGAAGCGGGGTGATACATGCAGGTTAAAGGTAAAAGGTTGGAGCAAAACCTACTATGCTTCAGGTGAAGCCAAAAAAGCAGGGGTAGCCATCCTGATCTCAGATCAAGCTAAAGCAAAAATTGATCTAATCAAAAGAGATAAGGAAGGGCACTATATCTTGCTAAAGTGTAGAATGAATAATGAAGAAGTATCTATATTAAATATATATGCACCAAGTAGTGTAGCATCTAAATTCTTAAAAGAGAAATTAAGAGAGCTGCAAGAAGAAATAGACAGTAAAATTATAATAGTGGGAGATCTCAACCTTGCACTCTCAGAATTAGATAAATCAAACCACAAAATAAATAAGAAAGAAGTCAAAGAGGTAAATAGAATACTAGAAAAGTTAGATATGATAGATCTCTGGAGAAAATGTAATGGGGACAGAAAGGAGTACACCTTCTTTTCAGCAGTTCATGGAACTTATACAAAAATTGATCATATATTAGGACATAAAAACCTCAAACTCAAATGCAGTAACGCAGAAATAGTGAATGCATCCTTTTCAGACCATGATGCATTGAAAATTACATTCAATAAAAAGCCACAGGAAAGTAGACCAAAAAATAATTGGAAACTAAATAATCTCATACTAAAGAATGATGGGGTGAAACAGCAAATTATACACATAATTAATAACTTCATCCAAGAAAATGATAATAATGAGACATCATACCAAAATGTATGGGATGCAGCCAAAGCGGTAATAAGGGGAAATCTCATATCTCTAGAGGCCTATTTGTATAAAATAGAGAAAGAGAAGGTCAATGAATTGGGCTTGCAACTAAAAATGCTAGAAAAGGAACAAATTAAAAACCCCCAATCAAACACTAAACTTGAAATTCAAAAAATAAAAGGAGAGATCAATAGATGAAAGTAAAAAAACTATTGAATTGATTAATAAAACTAAGAGTTGGTTCTATGAAAAAACCAAAAAAATAGACAAACCCTTAGTAAATCTGATTAAAAAAAGGAAAGAGGAAAATCAAATTGTTAGTCTTAAAAATGAAAAGGGAGAACTCACCACTAACGAAGAGGAAATTAGAGCAATAATTAGGAGTTACTTTGCCCAACTTTACGCCAATAAATTCGACAACTTAAATGAAATAGAAGAATACCTCCAAAAATATAGCTTGCCTAAACTAACAGAGGAAGAAGTAAATATCCTAAACACTCCTATCTCAGAAAAAGAAATAGAACAAACTATCAATCAACTCCCTAAGAAAAAAACCCCAGGACCAGATGGATTTACATCTGAATTCTATCAAACATTTAAAGATCAATTAACTCCAATGCTAAATAAACTATTTGAAGAAGTAGGGATTGAAGGAGTCCTACCAAACTCCTTTTATGACACAGATATGGTACTGATACCTAAACCAGGTAGGCTGAAAACAGAGAAAGAAAACTATAGACCAATCTCCCTAATGAATATTGATGCTAAAATCTTAAATAAAATATTAGCAAAAAGATTACAGAAAATCATCCCCAGGATAATACACTATGACCAAGTAGGATTTATAGCAGGAATGCAGGGCTGGTTCAATATTAGGAAAACTATTAACATAATTGACTATATCAACAACCAACCAAACAAAAACCATATGATCATCTCAATAGATGCAGAAAAAGCATTTGATAAAATCCAACAGCCATTCCTAATAAAAACACTTGAGAGCATAGGAATAAAAGGACTTTTCCTTAAAATAGTTAGGAGCATATATTTTAAACCTCAGTAAGCATCATATGCAATGGGGAAAAACTGGAACCTTTCCCGGTAAGATCTGAGTGAAGCAAGGTTGCCCACTATCACCATTATTATTCAATATTGTATTAGAAACACTGGCCTCTGCAATAAGAGTCGAGAAAGAGATTAAAGGAATTAGAGTAGGCAATGAGGAAACCAAACTATCACTCTTTGCAGATGATATGATGGTATACCTAGAAAACCCCAGAGATTCTACTAAAAAGCTATTAGAAATAATTCATAATTTTAGCAAAGTAGCAGGATACAAAATAAATCCCCATAAATCCTCAGCATTCTTATACACCACCAACAAAATCCAAGAGCAAGAGATACAAAGAGAAATTCCATTCAAAATAACTGTTGATAGCATAAAATATTTGGAAATCTACCTACCAAAAGAAAGTCAGGAATTATATGAGCAAAATTACAAAAAAGTTTTCACACAAATAAAGTCAGACTTAAATAATTGGAAAAATATTAAGTGCTCTTGGATAGGCCGAGCAAATATAATAAAGATGACAATACTCCCTAAACTAATCAATTTATTTAGTGCTATACCAATCAGACTTCCAAGAAAATATTTTAATGATCTAGAAAAAATAACAACAAAATTCATATGGAACAATAAAAAGTCGAGAATCTCAAGGGAATTAATGAAAAAAAAATCAAATGAAGGTGGTCTAGCTGTACCTGATCTAAAATTATATTATAAAGCAGCAGTCACCAAAACCATCTGGTATTGGCTTAGAAATAGATTAGTTGATCAGTGGAAAAGGTTAGGTTCACAAGACAGAATAGTCAACTATAGCAATCTAGTGTTTGACAAACCCAAAGATTTTAAATTTTGGGATAAGATTTCATTATTTGATAAAAACTGCTGGATAACTGGAAATTAGTATGGCAGAAATTAGGCAAGGACCCACACTTAACACCACATACCAAGATAAGATCAAAATGGGTCCATGACCTAGGCATAAAGAACGAGATTATAAATAAATTAGAGGAACATAGGATAGTTTATCTCTCAGACTTGTGGAGGAGAAAGAAATTTGTGTCCAAAGATGAGCTAGAGACCATTACCAATCACAAAATAGAAAATTTTGATTATATCAAATTAAAAAGCCTTTGTACAAACAGAACGAATGCAAACAAGATTAGTAGGGAAGTAACAAACTGGGAAAACATCTTTACAATTAAAGGTTCTGATAAAGGCCTCATTTCCAAAATATATAGAGAACTGACTCAAATTTATAAAAAATCAAGCCATTCTCCAATTGATAAATGGTCAAAGGATATGAACAGACAATTTTCAGATGAAGAAATTGAAACTATTACCACTCACATGAAAGAGTGTTCCAAATCACTATTGATCAGAGAAATGCAAATTAAGACAACTCTGAGATATCACTACACACCTGTCAGATTGGCTAAGATGACAGGAAAAAATAATGATGAATGTTGGAGGGGATACGGGAAAACGGGGACACTGATGCATTGTTGGTGGAGTTGTGAACGAATCCAGCCATTCTGGAGAGCGATCTGGAATTATGCCCAAAAAGTTATCAAACTGTGCATACCCTTTGATCCAGCAGTGTTTCTATTGGGCTTATACCCCAAAGAGATACTAAAAAAGGGAAGGGGACCTGTATGTGCCAAAATGTTTGTAGCAGCCCTGTTTGTAGTGGCTAGAAACTGGAAAATGAATGGATGCCCATCAATTGGAGAATGGCTGGGTAAATTGTGGTATATGAATGTTATGGAATATTATTGCTCTGTAAGGAATGACCAACAGGATGAATACAGAGAGGCTTGGAGAGACCTACATGGACTGATGCTAAGTGAGATGAGCAGAACCAGGAGATCATTATACACTTCGACAACGATATTGTATGAGGATGTATTCTGATGGAAGTGGATTTCTCTGACAAAGAGACTTAACTGAGTTTCAATGGAGAAATGATGGACAGAAACAGCTACACCCAAAGAAGGAATACTGGGAAATGAATGTGAACTATTTGCATTTTTGATTTTCTTCCCGAGTTATTTTTACCTTCTGAATCCAATTCTCCCTGTGCAACAAGAGAACTGTTCGGTTCTGCAAATATGTATTGTATCTAGGATATACTGCAACATATTTAACATATATAGGACTGCTTGCCATCCTTGGGGGGGGGGAGGAGGGAGGGAGGGGAAAAAACGAAACATAAAACGAAACATAAGTGATTGCAAGGGATAATGTCGTGTAAAAATTATCCTGGCATGGATTCTGTCAATACAAAGTTATTATTAAATAAAATAAAATTTAAAAAAAAAGAAAGTAAAAAAACTATTGAATTGATTAATAAAACTAAGAGTTGGTTCTATGAAAAAAACAACAAAATAGACAAACCCTTAGTAAATCTGATTAAAAAAAGGAAAGAGGAAAATCAAATTGTTAGTCTTAAAAATGAAAAGGGAGAACTCACCACTAACGAAGAGGAAATTAGAGCAATAATTAGGAGTTACTTTGCCCAACTTTATGCCAATAAATTCGACAACTTAAATGAAATAGAAAAATACCTCCAAAAATACAGCTTGCCCAAACTAACAGAGGAAGAAGTAAATATCCTAAACAGTCCCATCTCAGAAAAAGAAATAGAACAAACTATCAATCAACTCTCTAAGAAAAAATCCCCAGGACCAGATGGATTTACATGTGAATTCTACCAAACATTTAAAGAACAATTAACTCCAATGTTATATAAACTATTTGAAAAAATAGGGATTGAAGGAGTCCTACAAAACTCCTTTTATGACACAGACATGGTACTGATACCTAAACCAGGTAGGCTGAAAACAGAGAAAGAAAATTATAGACCAATCTCCCTAATGAATATTGATGCTAAAATCTTAAATAAAATATTAGCAAAAAGATTACAGAAAATTGTCACCAGGATAATACACTATGACCAAGTAGGATTTATACCAGGAATGCAGGGCTGGTTCAATATTAGGAAAACTATTAGCATAATTGACTATATCAATAACCAAACAAACAAAAACCACATGATCATCTCAATAGATGCAGAAAAAGCATTTGATAAAATCCAACATCCATTCCTAATAAAAACACTTGAGAGCATAGGAATAAATGGACTTTTCCTTAAAATAGTCAGGAGCATATATTTAAAACCATCAGTAAGCATCATATGCAATGGGGAAAAACTGGAACCTTTCCCAGTAAGATCTGGAGTGAAGCAAGGTTGCCCACTATCACCATTATTATTTAATATCGTATTAGAAACACTAGCCTCGGCAATAAGAGTCGAGAAAGATATTAAAGGAATTAGAGTAGGCAATGAGGAAACCAAACTATCACTCTTTGCAGATGATATGATGGTATACCTAGAGAACCCCAGAGATTCTACCAAAAAGCTATTGGAAATAATTCATAATTTTAGCAAAGTAGCTGGCTACAAAATAAATCCCCATAAATCCTCAGCATTTTTATACATCACCAACAAAACCCAACAGCAAGAGATACAAAGAGAAATTCCATTCAGAATAACTGTTGATACCATAAAATATTTGGGAATCTATCTACCAAAGGAAAGTCAGGAACTATATGAGCAAAATTATAAAAAAGTCTACACACAAATAAAGTCAGACTTAAATAATTGGAAAAATATTAAGTGCTCTTGGATCGGCCGAGCAAACATAATAAAGATGACAATACTCCCTAAACTAATCTATTTATTTAGTGCTATACCAATCAGACTTCCAAGAAAATATTTTATTGATCTAGAAAAAATAACAACAAAATTCATATGGAACAATAAAAAGTCGAGAATCTCAAGGGAATTAATGAAAAAAAAAATCAAATGAAGGTGGCCTAGCTGTACCTGATCTAAAATTATATTATAAAGCAGCAGTCACCAAAACCATTTGGTATTGGCTAAGAAATAGATTAGTGGATCAGTGGAAAAGGCTAGGCTCACAAGACAGAATAGTCAATTATAGCAATCTAGTGTTTGACAAACCCAAAGCCCCTAACTTCTGGGAAAAGAATTCATTATTTGATAAAAACTGCTGGGATAATTGGAAATTAGTATGGCAGAAATTAGGCATGGACCCACACTTAACACCATATACCAAGATAAGATCAAAATGGGTCTATGACCTAGGCATAAAGAACGAGATTATAAATAAATTAGAGGAACATAGAATAGTTTATCTCTCAGACTTGTGGAGGAGAAAGAAATTTGTGACCAAAGATGAACTAGAGACCATTACTGATCACAGAATAGAAAGTTTCGATTACATCAAATTAAAAAGCCTTTGTACAAATAAAACTAATGCAAACAAGATTAGAAGGGAAGCAACAAACTGGGAAAACATTTTCACAGTTAAAGGCTCTGATAAAGGCCTCATTTCCAAAATATATTGAGAACTGACTCAAATTTATAAGAAATCAAGCCATTCTCCAATTGATAAATGGTCAAAGGATATGAACAGACAATTTTCAGAGAATGAGATTGAAACTATTACCACTCATATGAAAGAGTGTTCCAAATCATTATTGATCAGAGAAATGCAAATTAAGACAACTCTGAGATACCACTACACACCTGTCAGATTGGCTAAGATGACAGGAAAAAATAATGATGAATGTTGGAGGGGATGCGGGAAAACTGGGACACTAATGCATTGTTGGTGGAGTTGTGAACGAATCCAACCATTCTGGAGAGCAATCTGTAATTATGCCCAAAAAGTTATCAAATTGTGCATACCCTTTGATCCAGCAGTGTTTCTATTGGGCTTATATCCCAAAGAAATACTAAAGAAGGGAAAGGGACCTGTATGTGCCAAAATGTTTGTAGCAGCCCTGTTTGTAGTGGCTAGAAACTGGAAAATGAATGGATGCCCATCAATTGGAGAATGGCTGGGTAAATTGTGGTATATGAATGTTATGGAATATTATTGTTCTGTAAGAAATGACCAGCAGGATGAATACAGAGAGGACTGGCGAGACTTACATGAACTGATGCTAAGTGAAATGAGCAGAACCAGGAGATCATTATACACTTCGACAACGATGTTGTATGAGGACATATTTTGATGGAAGTGGATTTCTTTGACAAAGAGACCTGAGTTTCAATTGATAAATGACGGACAAAAGCAGCTACACCCAAAGAAAGAACACTGGGAAACGAATGTAAACTATCTGCATTTTTGTTTTTCTTCCCGGGTTATTTATACCTTCTGAATCCAATTCTCCCTAAGCAACAAGAGAACTGTTCGGTTCTGCAAACATATATTGTATCTAGGATATACTGCAACATATCCAACATATAAAGGACTGCTTGCCATCTAGGGGAGGGGGTGGAGGGAGGGAGGGCAAAAAAAATCGGAACAGAAACGAGTGTCAATATAAAGTAATTATTAAATAAAAAATTTAAAAAAAAAAGATCTAATGCCTTCTTGACTTAGCTATTGAAATAGATTCTATATTTGGTCTCTACCTTAAATAATTCCACTGATTCAAATTGTTCCATAGAGTCACAAAATAATGTCCTTAAAGTACAATTTATACCATATTCCTATACCGGGCCTATTTAATAAAAAGACTATGCATTCCTATGACTATCAACTAAATGTTTTTGTTCCCATCATTGAAGCTGTTCATTTAAAACTATTAGTAACTTGTTCCAAAACAAATTTTCAAAATTCATGGAGATTCTTCTTCACACTCTACACTCCAATCAGTCTGGCTTCCTTAATGCTACTAAGGAAAGGATGAAAGGAGACACACTCTGTGCCCAGAGTCTACCACTATCTGTTGATGCCTCATAGCCAGAATCTTTACTTGAAAAGACTTTAGACTGCACTTGCACTTTTGTGCCTTCCTTCTCTTTCTGGGGGCAGCAAGTTTCATGAGCAAAGACTTCAAGAAACTAGGCCAGGCATCTTCCATCTGCCCTGCAGCAACCATTTTCATCTGTGCCAGGACAAGGTACCTATAGGCTCCTGCTGTTAGCCCAATCTCCCAACTATGATGTGGAGAATTTCTTGTGCAAAGAAAAGCAACCATTTCCCCCTTTGACTTTAGGCCTTCCATCTCCAGAAGTACCTGTCCTGTGGTGATAGAAACAAAATTTCTTTCACTTAAAATATTTCCTCTCCTACACATTCCATTTATAATCTCTTCCTGAAACCTATCTTCCTACTAATAATGCAATCTCTGGGTCTATCCTTTCTAATATTCTCAGTACCTTCACTTATTCTTCTTGATTCATTGATCAAAGCAGGCAAATAAAAAAAATATTCATTTATTCTCCTTGCCAATTATAGACCCTATGGTGAACTAATTCATCTGAAAATGTCCCACTCTCTTGAATCTCTGAGCTTCTTATATCAATTATAGCCATCTTAGCCTCAGTCTGAGACCATTCCCACTATTCATCACTTTTGTTTGTATATATATATATAAAGTGACAGAGCTAAGATGGCAGAGAAAAGCCAAAAAGTTATCTGAGCTTTTCCCAGTTTCCCAAAGGAAAAAAAAATATTAAAATGCCTCTAAACAGAATCTGGACAGACAGAATAAAAAAAAGAGAGATGGAGCTAAACAATTTTCCAACTAAAGATAACTTAGAAGGATTTCATGCAAGATCTGTCTCAATCTGATAAAGGGGGAGCATACCCCAGCACTGACAATATGCAAGCAAGACAACTCTTAGCTCTTTGCTAAATTAAGCAAGGTTCCTAGCTACAGCACAGATCCCCCTTTGTCCTTTTTCTCAGACCAGTGTTACAGAAAGCTAATTGTGGAACCTTCAGCCCCAATGCAGAAGGCAAATTCCCAGTTCCTAAAAACCAGACAACAAACAAGCATGCTTAATCAGACTATTCCAGTATAGTGAGCAAGCCATCAAAAACCCAAAGCCTAAAAGCTCAAATCCAATTGCAAATGCCCATGGCCCACAGCTTAAGAAGTTTAGGCTAGTATCCTGTTTATCTCAGGAGAACTCAACTTTAAAATAGATGATAACCTTGACCATAGAAATACTATGGTGATAGAGAAGATCAAAAAACAAATTCATTAGAGGACAAAATACCCACATGTGAAACATCATAGAGGGATATATGAAATTGGTTATGAGCTCAAAAAAATTTTCCGGAAGAGCTAAAAAAGAATGTTAAAAGTAAAATAAGAGAGACAGAATAAAATTGGGAAAATAAATGAATTCTGTAAGAGAGAAAGCTTTGAACAGGGCAGACAAAAATTGCCTGAAAAAAATTCTTTGAAAATACAATTGGCCAGAGGCAGAGCGAAGATGGTGAAACAAAGGTAAGAATTTATTCAACCACTCTCCCAAACTGCTACACATTCCTTTAAATAATGACTCTAAACAAATTTTAGAACATCAGAACACCCCAAAAGACAGAGTAAAACATTTTCCACCCAAAGGCAACTTAGAAACTCAGCAGAAAATGTCTGTGACATCAGGGTGGGAATGCAGTGTAATCCCAGTTAACCCAGACTCAGATGAAGCCATGGCCAAACTCTGAATCAAACAGTACTAAGGGCTGCCAGACCTCTCAGCCCAGAGACACCAAAGAGGATCTGAAGGTCATTAGAAAGGTCTGTGAAACCAAGGTGGCAGTCCAGCACAGACTCCCAGCACAACCTTGGCCCCAGCATTAATCCTATCCATGATCCCAGCACCAGGGAGCCAAGACATCTGAATCAGCACCAGTTCTGAAGGCTTCTGGACTTCTCAGCCCAGGGACAACAGGGAGGACTAGAAAAGTAAGCAGAAAATGTCTGTGGCAACTAGCTGGGAGTCTGGTGTACAGTCCCAATGCAGCCCCAATCACCAGAGTCCAACCAGCACAGTGAGATAGGGACATACCTAACATCTCCAGAACAGAAACAAAACCCTACTTTAGCAAACAGTTAAAAACTGAAAAATAGGCTAGGAAAATGAGCAGAAAAAGAAAAAAATGTTCTGATCAAAGCTATTATGCTTACAAAGAAGATCAAAACACATATTCAGATGATAAAAAAGTCAAAGTTCCTACATCCAAAGCCTTCAAGAAAAATACGAATTGGCCTCAGGCCATGGAAAGCTCAAAATGGAAAATCAAATAAAAGAGATACTGGGAATTATGGAGAAAGATGCAAAAGAAAATACAAAAAGCAAATGAAGGCAAGAATTCCTTTAAAAGCAAAGTAGGCCAATTGGGAAAGGAAGTACAAAAGCTCATTGAGGTAAATAAGTCCTTAAAAAAATTAAGCAAATGAAAGCTAATGAGAAATCAATATATAATAAAGTAAAACCAAAATATGGAAAAAAAATAGAAAAATGTGAAATATCTCAATGGAAAAATAATGGACCTGGAAAACAGATAGAGAAGAGATAATATAAAAATTGCGGGTCGGTCTGAAACTCATGCTCAAAAAACAAAACAAAACAAAACAAAAACTTGTATATCGGTGTTCAAAAGATTGTCAAAGAAAACTGTCCTAATATTCTAAAACTAGAGTGTAAAATAGAAATGGAAATAATCCATCTATCACTTCCTGAAAGAGATCCCAAAATAAAAACTCTCAGGAATATTATAGCCAAATGCTGGAACTTCCAGGTCAAGGAGAAAATACTACAAGCATCAGAAAGAAACAACTCAAACATAGTGGAGCACAGTCAGGATAACCCAAGATATAGTAACTTCTACAGCAAAGGACTGGAGGGCTTGGGAAAGAGTTTTCTGGAAAGCAATTAAATTAGGATTGCAATCAAGAATCATCTACCCATAAAAACTGAGTATAATGCTGTTGTGATAAGGGAGCCACCTACCAGTGGCTGCTGAAAGTCTAACTCAGACGTGTAAAATGAATCTCTTCATGTGAGAGGATGATGCTTTCTGAGAGGCAGTTGCTGTTCTCTGAATCTTCCTCTTCTTGCTGGCTCTAATTTATTTCATTCCCAATCCACAAGGAACACCTGTGTCAGCAAAGACTGCTTTGCAACTTCCTCAAGTTTATGATTCATACCTGTGGAAGGTCCCAGAGAATTGACTTGCCCGTTCACTTAGGCATAGTGCTTAACATAATGCTTCAGAGGAAAAGGTGGTTATTCAGTGAAACAGAATTTTCAAGCATTTATGATGAAAAGACAGGAACTGAATGGAAAACTAGATTTTCAAATACAGGATTCTGGAGAGGTATACAGAAGTAATTATTTGACATCATAATGGACTTAATGAGGTTTAACTGTTTACATTCCTACATGGGAGAAAGAATTAGGTGATATCATAAGGGACTTAAGGTTTATCTGTTTACATTCTTACAAGGAAAGATGACACGTATAACTCATTAGAATGTTCTTATTATTATGGCCATTAGAAGGAGTATATATAGACAGAGGCAGAAGTGTGAGTTGAATATAAAGGGGTAATTTTTTTTTAAATAATGAAATTATGGAGTGAGAGAGGAATGTATTAGAAGAAAGGGAAAGGTAGAAGTGGAATGATGCAAGTTATCTTCCATAAAAAAGAGGCAAGGATAAGCTTTTACATTTGAGGGAAAGAGGGGGAAAAGAGGAAGTAAATGAGCCTTACTCTCATCAGAATTAGCTCAAACAGAGAATAACATACATATTCAATAAGATTATAGAAATCTAAAATACACTGCAGAAAAATAAAAGGGAAATAGGATATGGAAAAGGGCATAGGAGGATAAATGAGGAGACATATTGGAAAGGGAGTAATTAATAACAAAATGCTTTTGATGAGGGATATAGTGAAAGAAGAGAGAATAAATGGTGGGGAGAATACAATTAGCAATAGTAATTGTAAAAAAAAATGCCAGTTTCTCTGTTAAGGCCTCATTTCTCAAACATAAAGAGAACTGAGTCAAATTCATAAAAATTAAAAGCCATGTCCCAATTGATGAATAAGACAAAGATATGATCTGTGTGCAAAGGGCTGTAAATTCATGTATATCCTTTGACCTACTTCTAGGCAAAAATACCAAAACAGATTTGGGGAAAAAAGGAAAATGACTTATATGTAAACAAATATTCATAGCTGCTTTCTTCTCAAGGCAAAAAAAATTGGAAAGTGAGGGGATGCCCATCAATTGGGTAATGCTTCAATAAATTGTGATATGTGTTTATGTGGGTATATTATCATTGTCTGGAAAATAATGAGCATGATGCTCTCAGGAAATTTAAAAAACCTGGAAAGTCCTCCTTGTAAAAAGTGAAATATACTGTATACTAATTAATAGCAATGTTCTGGGATAACCAGTATAAATGATTTTACTATTCCCAGTAGTGTAGTTATCCAAGACTACTCTGAAGGACTTATGAAAAATTCCACCAGTATCCAGAGAAGGAACTAATTGTGTCTGAATGCAGATTGAAGCATTCTTTTCCTCTACTAATGAAAAAAAATCAAATGAAGGAAATCTACCTGTACCAGATCTAAAACTATATTATAAAGCAACAGTCACCAAAACCATTTGGTATTGGCTAAGAAATAGACTAGTTGATGAGTGGGATAGGTTAGGTTCACAGGACAAAATAGTCAATAACTTTAACAATCTAGTATTTGACAAACCCAAAGACCCCAGCTTTGGGGATAAGAATTCACCATTTGACAAAAAACTGTTGAGAAAATTGAAAATTAGTATGGCAGAAACTATGAATTGACCCATACTTAACACTGTATGCCAAAATAAGGTCAAAACGGGTTCATAATCTAGGCATAAAGAATGAGATTATAAATAAATTAGAAGAACATAGGATAATTTACCTGTCAAACCTATGGAGGAGGAAGAAATTTGTGATCAAAGAAGAACTAGAGATCATTATTGATCACAAAATAGAAAATTTTGATTATATCAAATTAAAAAGCTTTTGTAGAAACAAAACAATTTGTAGACAAGATTAGAGGGGAAGCAATAAACTGGGAAAACATTTTTACAGTCAAAGGTTTTGATAAAGGCCTCATTTCCAAAATATATAGAGAATTGACTCTAATTTATAAGAAATCAAGCCATCCTCCAATTGTTAAATTGTCAAAGGATATCAACAGACAATTTTCAGATGAAGAAATGGAAACTATTTCTAGCCATATGAAAAGATGCTTCAAGTCATTATTATTCAGAGAAATGCAAATTAAGACAACTCTGAGATACCACTACACACTCTCATTGGCTAGGATGACAAGAAAAGATAATGTTGAATGTTGGAGGGGATGTGGGAAAACTGGGGACACTGATTCATTGTTGATGGAATTGTGAATGCATCCAGCCATTCTGGAGAGCAATTTGGAACTATGCTCAAAAAGTTGTCAAACTGTGCATAACCTTTTATCCAGCACTGTTACTACTGGGCTTATATCACAAAAGATCTCAAAGAAGGGAAAGGCATATGCATGTTCAACAATGTTTGTGGCAGCCCTTTTTGTAGTGGCTAGAAATTGGAAATTGAATGGATGCCCATCAATTAGAGAATGGCTAAATAAATTGTGGTATAGAATGTTACGAAATATTATTGTTCTCTAAGAAATGACTAACAGGATGATTTCAGAAAGGCCTGTAGAGACTTATATGAACTGATGCTGAATGAAATGAGCAAGATCAGGAGATCATTATATACTTCATCAACAAGGCTATATGATGATCAATTCTTTTTTTTTTAATTAAAAAACTTTTTATTGATAGAACTCATGCCAGGGTAATTTTTTACAGCATTATCCCTTGCACTCACTTCTGTTCCGATTTTCCCCATCCCTCTCTCCACCTCTTCCCTCAGATAGCAAGCAGTCCTTTACATGTTAAATAGATTACAATATATCCTAGATACGATATATGTGTGCAGAACCAAACAGTTCTCTTGTTGCACAAGGATATATGATGATCAATTCTAATGGACGTGGCTCTCTTCAACAATGACATGAACCAAATAATTTCCATTTGTTCAATAATGAACAGTACCAGCTACACCCAATGAAAGAACTCTGGGAAAGGAGTGTGAACCACAACATAGCATTTCCACTCCCTCTGTTTTTGTCTGCTTGCATTTTTTATTTCCTTCTCAGGTTATTTTTACTTTATTTCTAAGTACAATTTCTCTTATGCAGCAAAATGGATATGTTTACATATATTGTATTTAACATATACTTTAACATATTTAACATGTATTGGTCTCCCTGCCATCTGGGGAAAGGGATGGGGTCAAGGAATGGAAAGGTTGGAACAAAAGGTTTTGCAAGGGTCAATGCTAAAAAATTGCTTATGCACATATCTTGTAAATAAAAAGCTATAATAAAAAGAAGAAAAATATGAACTTTCCACCAATGAAGAGGAAATTAAAGCAATAATTAGCTGGCATTTTCCCCAGTTGTATGCCAATAAAAGTGATAGTCTAAGTAAAATAGGTGAATACTTACAAAAATACATATTGTTCAGATTATTATGAGGAAATAAATTAAGTAGTCCTATTTTAGAAAAAAATAAAACAAGCTATTAATCAACTCCCTAAGAAAACAACACCAAGGGTAGATGGATTTACAAACTATTACCAAACATTTAAATAGCAATTAATTCTAAAACTATGAAAATTGTTTGGAAAAATAGGGAAAGAAGGAGACTTGCCAAGTTCCTATTATAACACAAATTTGGTACTTATACCTAAACCAAGAAGAGCCAAAACAGAGAAGGAAAACTATAGACAAATCACCCTGGTGAATATTGATACAAACTTTTAAATAAAATATTAGCAAAGAAATTACAGCAATTTATAAGCAGTATAATACACTGTGATAGATTGGGATTTATACTGGGAATGCAAGCTGATTCAATAATAGGAAAACTATTGCCATAATTAAATGTATCAATAATAATAACAGAAATCTTGTGATAATCTCAATATATGCAGAAAAAGTATTTGAAAAAATACAGCACCCATTCCTATTAAACACACTAGAGAACATAGGAATAAAGGGAGCTTTCCTTAAAATTATAATTAGTATTTTTCTAGTACCAACAGCAAGCCTTATTTATATCAGAAAGAAGCTAGAAACCTTCCCACTAAAATGAGATATGAAAAACTGATGACCACTTTCAACACTATTATTCAAGATTGTATTAGAAATGTTTGCTTTAGCAATAAGAGAAGAAAAAAAAATTAAAAAAATTAGAATATGCAATGAGGAAATTAAAAATTATGACTCTTTACAGAAGATATAATGGCATATTTAGAGAATCCTAGAAAATCATCCACAAATCTACTTGAACCAATTAACAGCTTTAGTAAAGCTTCAGGATATAAAATATATTCATACAAATTATCAGAATTTCTATTTATTACTTTAAAAGTCCAGCAGCAAGAAATAGAAAGAGAAATGCCATTTAAAATATATCTAGACAAAATAAAATATTTAGATGTCTATTTTCCAAGACAAACCCAGGAACTACACAAATACAATTACAAAACATTTCTCACACAAATAAAATCAGACATAAACTGGAAAAATATCAATTGCTCATGGGTAAGCTGAGCTAATATAATAAAAATGTCAATTCTGCGTAAATCAGTCTACTTGTTCAGTGCTATACTAATCAAACTCCCAAAATATTATTTTGTAGAACTAGAAAAAAATAACAAAATTCATGCGACAAAACAAAAAGTTAAGAATATCAAGGGGATAGATGAAAAAAGAAATACAAAGGGTCAGGGTTAGCAGTACCAGACGTAAAACCATAGTTTTACATAGTTGTGAAACAGCAATCATCAAAACCACTTGGTATTGGACAGGAAAGAGTGGTGGAACAGGGAATATACACAACACAACACAACAATCATGGTCTAGTATTTGATAAACCCCCAAACTCTTGCTTCTGAAATAAAACTATTTGAAAAAATTATTTGGACAACTGGAAAATATGTCAGAATCTCAGCGTAGATCTACATCACACACCTGATACCAAAATTAGGTCAAAATGGGTACATGATTTGGGTACAAAGATTAATGCCATAAACACATTTGAAGAGGAAGGCATAATTTACCTATTAGATCTTTGGAGAAGGGAGGAATTTATTACCAAAAGAAAACAAACAAATAGAAAATATTTTGAAAGCAAAATGAACAACTTTGATTAAATTAAAATAAAAAGCTTTTGGACAAAAAACAAGATTAAAAGCGAAAAACAAAGCTAGGAAAAAATTTTACAACCAGTGTTTCTGATAAAGGTTTCATTTCTAAAATGTATAGGTAATTGATTCAAATTTATAAGAATACAAGTCATTCCCCAATTGATGAATAGTCACAGGATATAAACAGACAATTTTCAGATGATTAAATTAAAGCCATCTATGATCAAATGAAAGAAATGCTCTAAATCACTATTGATTAAAAACATGCAAATTAAAATAATTGTGAGGTATCACTTTTCACTTCTCAGATCATCTAAGATGGCAGAAAAAATCATGATAGATTTGAAAGGGATATGGGAAAATTGAGACACTAATGCATTCTTGGTGGAATTGGGAAGTGATCCAACTATTTTGGAGAGGAATTGGGAAATATTCTCAAATTGCTATAAAACTGGGCATACCCTTTCACTCAGCAGTGTCACTAATGGGTATCCCAAAGGAATCATAGAAAAGGGAAAAGGACCTGCATGTGAACAAATGTTTGTAGCAGCTCTTTTTGTGGTAGTAAAGAATTAGAAAATTAGAAAATTAAAAAAATAGATATCCATCAATTGGGGAATGGCTAAACAAGTTGTGGTATTTGAAGGTGATGGAATATTAATGTTCTATACAAAATGATGAACAAGCATATTTTATCAAGGCCTGGAAATATTTATAGGAACTGATGCTGAGCAAAATAAGCAGATCCAATAATATATTATATTCAATAATAGCAAGAATGTGCAATGATCAACTGTGGAAAAACTTTTTATCTCAATGGTTTAGTGATTCAAGGTAATCCCAATAGACTTTGGATAGAAAATGTCATCAACAATCAGATAAAGAATTATAGAGATTAACTGAAAATCATTACACAAAAAAGAAAAACTATTGCAAAAGTCCAAGAAAACATATTAAATTCCTGAACTAGGAAACTGACAATGTAAGTAAAGATAAGGAGGTAGGCACATTGATGGAGGAAAGAGCAAGCATTTATTAAGTGCCTCCTGTGATCAAACATTATACAAAATGCTTTATAAATAATGTCATTTGTTCCACACAACAATCCTGTGAACTAACTGATCTTTTTCTTAGTTGAGGAAAAAGAAGAAAAAGCTCAAATGACTTGACATGGCTCATATAGTTAATAAAGACAAATTTAAACTTAGTATTACTGATTCAAGCCCTAATACTCTATCCATATTGCTTTCTAAAAGCTTGAGAGGTGATTCAGATGTAAAATTGGTATGGAAATGAACTATAGCTTTTCTGTAGCTAAAATAAAATAAAGTCATTATGAAGACTTATTAAACACCCCTCATCACCATCACTGTAGCTTTAGGAGTATGCAATCTAAGTGATTAGTCATCCCAATAATGACACAATATCATGCTTTGTGGAGCTAGATTTCTCTATGGATTTGGTTTATTCACTAGAGATCAGTCATTTGACTTTGCAATGAAAATCAAATTTCAGAGTTATTTGGATCAATGAAAGCTTGTGGAGTGTAAACCCCAACTCCAATTGGACCCTAGGGATTGAATTTCTCCATCATTTGAACTGAATAAAAATATGTTCTGCATGGACATATGAAAATAAATCTTGATTCTTCATCTCTTTAACTCTAGTATGTTTCACTGGAAAGTTTGAATGAGACAAAAAGACCAAGAAGAACTTGAGATAGCAAAGGAGGATATGAGTAAAAAGAAAAAGTAATTGTGAAATACCGGAGGAGATCTGGAGTATTTAGTTATTATTTTTTCATGGCTGAAGTTGGGTAGAAAAATGAAGAGAAATGAAGAAGTCAACAATAAACAGAAACAATTATTATATGCAAATATTTTGCTGAGCACTTTGATCAATAAAGTAGATTAAAGAAGAAGAAAGAATCAAGCTGAAAGAGACAGATGTATTTAAGGAGGACAAGGATCTTAAGAAAAAGAATGAGGGAGAGAAGAAATTAATATTAGATATTTATAATATTAAGGTTTGAAAAGTGCTCAACACAAATTATCTTTTTGATTTTTATAATAATTCTGTGATAGTTATTATTTTACATTGTACCAAATTTGCAAATATTTAATAAAATTGAATAGGCATTTATTATGTGCTAAGAACTATGCCAAATGATAAGGATACACATAAGAAAAAAAAAAGAAAATTGTTCTTGCCTTCAAAGAGCTTATAATCTAATGGGAGAAGGTAATGCCAAAAGAAAGTTGAAAAAGTAGAAGACCATAGAAGTAACCAGAATTGGGTCATGAAGAAAGAACAGAAATATTGGATAAAAAAAATCCTACCTAAGTATAGCAATTAATCTCTGAAAAACTTGTGCATTTCAGAGAACTAAAATTTTACCATATGTCAATGTAAACTGATTAAAAATCAAAATTAAACAAAAAATTGCAATCTTCTGCTGTATGATTAAGAGAGACATAGTGCCAAAAGCTAAAAGTTACATCATCTGCTCTGATGAGATTACATTTGGAAATTTTATATTAGTCCTGCATTAGATAATTTAAGGACAATTGATAAGTTGAAGCATATATGGAGGACAGGATAGATTAAGAAGGGCACTGACCTCCTCACAAAAAAAAAAAAAGACTTATGGTGAGATTGGAAAGTATGTGAGCTGTCTTCAAGTATTTTGAGGTCCTTGTACATAATAAGCACTTTTTTCTTTTATTAAATTGTTATAGACATCTTTGTTTACCTACATTTCCTAATGTAACCATTCCCTGCCCTTCACATAGCACAACCCCTTATAACACTTTTTAAAAAATACCATAGTAAAATTAATCAATATCAAAAAAGTTTGTCCTAAGTGTGACATACAATATTCTACTTCTGCAGTCTCACACCTCTGTGTAAAGGGCTGAAACTGAATAGGTGCACTGGAATCAAACAACCGAGCACTTAAGGTTAATTACCTATTGGACAATACTCTATAGCATGTGCTTGGAAAAAGTGGCCCTTCTCACTATTCTGTGCTGGCTCAATCTTTTGGTGTATACAGATAATAGTAGGAGGGATTAGGGGGAGAAGTAAAACAAGTCAGTCACTTTGGAGAAGGAGGATAAGGGAAATCAGTAGGTAGAGAGCGTGTGACAGTTTTGTCGATCTCCTTCACTTCTCCCCCTAAAGACCAAGGGCTTTTGCTTATCCTGACTCCAGCTGATTCTGAGGCCTCCAGGGAGCTATCCTGGAACTTATACCTCTAGAAAGGGGAAGAGATCTCTTCTCATATATGTTCTTTGGGGTTAAACTTGATCATTTATTTAAAAAAAAAATATGTGTGTGTGTATATATATATATATATATGTATATATATATACACATATATGTATATATATATATATATATGTGTGTGTGTGTGTGTATATATATACACATATATATATATAGGGTTAAACTTTGGGGTTAAACTTGATCATTTATTTAAATATATATATATATGATAAGGCAGAACCCACTGTTTCTCCAGGCAGCAATTTTCTTGTTGGATAGATTATTTTTTAGGAATATTTTCTTTTATACCAAGTATAATACATGCTTGATGTAACTTTTATACCTCTTCCAGGTCTATGATCTGGAGCCAAAAATAATTAATCTACTCTTTTATTTTTTTTACATGTGATTTCTACATGCTTTAATACTTGAATGTAGCTATTATTTCTGCTCTGTGTATCCTCCCCTGCTCTTTAATCTTCTCATCTTCAGAGTAAACATACCCAGTCCATGTACCTATCTATATATCTAATGACCTCCTGCATACTCACTGACCTATTCTGGATGTGCTCCAGATTCCTAAGGTTTTTTAAAAATGCATCCACTAGAACTAAACATGGTATTTCATGAGGTCTGAGCAGGACAAGGTATAGTGGATTATTTTGTCCCTTTTCTAGGAACTGTGTACTACTTTATGTAGCTTCATTTTGCATGAGCTTTTTTGCCTGCTGTGTCATATTGCTTGACAAATGTTAAATACACAATCTGCTATTAAGGATTTATAACTTGATATGAATTTAGAGGGCAACTATATGGCCTAGTGAATGGAGCACCAGGCTTAAGAGTCAGGAAGACCTGATTTCAAATTCAACTTCAGACATTTAATAGGTATGTGACCCTGGGAAAGTCTCTTAACCCTGTTTGTCTCAATTTCCTCAACTATGACATGAAGAGAAAAAGAAAGTGGACCATTCTAGATTCTTCACCAAGAAAATCCCATAAGGGGTCAAAAAAAAAATTGAACACCCCTGGAACGCTTCAACGATAACAATAAAGTGAATTTGGAAGGATCACAAGATAGAATGAACGGAGATGTCATGGAGTTTAGTCCCTGAAAAGCATGAATGCCCTCTACAATCTCCCTGGCAAACAGTTATTCTATTAGCCAAGTAGAACAAGTGTAACTATATATTATCCTCTGTTCCCATGTATTTATCACCAAGTTTAGCTCTTTTTTTTTCTTTTTCTCCTGATATTTCTTGCATTTGTCTCCTCTTTTCTAGCCCTTTTATTACCACTCGAACCCAGTATATGTCCCTGTCCCTTCCTATCAGAGCTAGTATAGTACCCTCATTTCCCAGTTTATTTGTCTTCCCTTTCCAAAATATATAGCACGCTTCTTATTACTATGTGTGAGGCTGAGGTAAAGTCATCTATTTCATTTCCTCATCTAGAAAAGGAAAGGGGTGACTAGATAGTTCTTGCTCTGAGAACCGTTTGGCTTTTGATCTAGGATTCACCATAAGATTGTTATTGTTTTTTTTAAATTAACAAGTATTTTCATCTCTTCCTTTTAATTCTCCTTCCCATTGAAAAACAAAAATTAAAAAAGAAGAATAGGGAAAAAAAATTAAAACTCATTACAACAAATATGTATACTTCAACAAAACAAATTCCCATATTGACATTGTCCAAAAAAATTATACATTTTGGGGGGCATATTTAGTATTCTCACTTGCAAGTTCTGTCTACTCCTATGTTCATGTGTTAGTTCCCTCCATAGGAGGAGCTGCCTAAGCAAAACTTAGTAACTTCTTTGTTCCTCTTCTAGTTATTTTCTACCTTATCCCTAAATAGGCATAAATCTATTCCTTTCCTCCCAGCTTTTCAGCTCCCTCTAATTTGTTCTTTTCTCTTATCAGAATGCAAAGTCAGGGACTTTTGCATACATTTATTTTCCAAATATTAAACCCAATGTCTGGTACATAACAAGAATATAATAAGTTATTCTTTCCTGCTTTTCCCCCTTTCTTCTTCTTTTCTTACCAACCTTTCTTTTTCTCCTTTCTTCCTTCTTTTCCTTTCTTTCTTCTTCTGAATCTGACTTTTTTCATAATTTCGAATGAATAAGTTTTCTCATCTACATTTAATCTATCTACAAGTCATCAATGATATCCTACTATGTAAATAAAGAAAATTATATTCCTTGTCCTGCCATCCAACTCCATTCATCATCAATACTAGTTCTGCCCATATTTTTGCATCTTAAGGCTTATTTCCTCTTGTGACTTGAACTGATTTATCAATATTGTGAAATACATAGCAGGGTCATCCAAGTTTCTTTGAAATCAGACACAGATAACCCCTCTGAGATCTATGTGAGCCAACCAAGTTGCATGTTATGATATATGTGACATACATAGCATATCATACATGTCACATATAAGAAGCTCTTATTTTATGTGAACACATATGCACATGTGTAACACACTTTTATATGTGTTTCAATAGGAAGTTGAGTTTTTAAAAATAATCTGATGGGCTTGAAATCTGAAGCCTCAGGTAATATCTCAATTATTTCTCTTTCCCTGTGATAGTGGATAAGCTGATTAATGTCTTTGATCTTTAGCTTCTTTATCAGCAAAGTGATATGTTTAGAATAGATTTTCTTCCAGACTACTTCCAGTTGGGAGGCAATGAGTTTATTTGAAATACTAAGTAATAGATCTAATCACTAGACTATTTAGATTATGTTTTGGGTAGTTTTATACTTGCCCTGGTGATTATAACTGCTAAGTAAGAACCTATTTAGTCAATCAATGCCAATCTTTGTATTCCTTCCTTTTCAACTTGGGACGTGGCACCAAAGAAAATTTGAAAAAAAAATACAATATGTTCTCTGTATTATGTACTCTACTAAATATGTGTCTAATATTTGAACATCTATATTTTAATATTAATGCTTTCCTCATGAGTTTGTTGGGAAAATATTATTATTTAAAGAATAAAGCACTAAAGAAATGTAAATTGTCATCATCATTAATTATTATTTTGTGTATCTTCTTTACTCATGAATCAAATCATAGGAAAATTTTCTAAGTGGTGACAGAAGGAAGTAGATGAGAATATATTGATTAATGGCCATTTAAATTAGATTTTTTTTAGTAGAACTGCTTACAGATTTAAGATTCTGATTCACTCCCTAGATAATTTTTAAAAATAACAAAGCAAATAAGGGACAAAAGAAAGAATCTTCACATCATTACATGAAAATATAAAGCTCTCTGGGCATTTGGCAAATCATTACCATGCACTGTGGCTTTTGAAAAACACATTTCAGTTTACACACATATAAATACTCTGCAAGCAAGATATCCATTTAGAAAGCTTATAATAAAGCTGAAAGATAGTTAATGCATAGAAATAAAGTGATTACTTGAGCTGAATTCTTCATTCTTTGGTAAGATTCAATACACTAGTTAATAGGGAACTGATTTTTTGGTCAGAAAGACCTGAATTCAACTTTTTCCAGTCACTTAACACTAACTGGGTAATCTGGTACTACTTATATATATTTTTTTAATTTTTAAAGTGTTTTTTTTTTAATTTTCAAAACATATGCATGGATAATTTGACAACATTGACTCCTAGCATAACCTTATGTATGAGATTTTTCCCTCTTTCGCCCCACTGGGGGGATGGCTCCCTAGATGGCAAGCAATCTAATATATGTTATACATGTTAAAATATATAAAAAAATACATGTTAAAATATGTTAAAATAAATAAAATATGTGTAAACATATCTATACAATTCTCTTACTGAACAAGAAAAATCAGATCAAAAAGGAAAGGACATGAGTAAGAAAACAAAATGCAAGTGAACAACAACAAAAAATAGTGAGAATATTATGTTATGATAGACATTCAGTTCCCACAGCTCTCTCTCGGTGTAGATGGCTCTCTTCATCACAAGATCATTGGAAATGGCATCAGTCATCTCATTGTTGGAAAGAGTCATGTTCATCAGAATTGACCATCATAAAATATTGATGTTGCTGTATACAGTGATCTCCTGGTTCTGCTCATTTCCCTTCACATAAGTTCATGTAAATATCTCCAGGTGTCTCTAAAACCTGATTGTGTCTTATAGAACAATAATATTCCATAGCATTCATATACCATAACTTATTCAGCCATTCTCCAACTGATGGGCATCCAATCCATTTCCAAAGGGCTTCCACAAACATTTTTGCACATACGTGATTTGACCAGTTACTTTACTTTATCCCTAAGTTCTTCTCCAATAAAATGGTGATAATTGTGATACTAACTTCCCAGAATTGTTGTGGGAGAAAAATGAGTGATTACATGTAAAGAACTTTGGAACACTTATAAGTCCTATAAACTTACTGGGTGCAAGAGAAATCATGGTATAATGGATGGAAGACCAGTTTTGGCAGCCATAAGATATAAATTCAATTCTTATCTAATTTTAACTGTGTAGTGGGTTCCTTGTATTTTGCCAAACCACAGGTATGTAGATAAATATATAATGTAAAAGGTTATAAAAACAAAACATCAGCCAGGAAAGAGGATTTAGGAAAATGCAAGAATCCTCTCATAAAAGACTGATTTGTAAACAAACAACCGATTCATTAACTTATGAGAGTGAGTTGCAGTCAGACCAAAAATATTTGGAACATCTTCCTGGTGGGGTGTTCAGGTACCCAGAAAGTTGAATTCCGTCAATAACTCACATTTCTAGACATAGGATAACTTTCCTGAAAACATGTCTAAGAAACAAGAAGTATAAGAAAGCTCTGTTATCTTCATTTCATAAACAACCCAACTCTCAAAGAAAAATCTTATCTTTCCCAAAATATCACAATGAGTAAGCACCAGAGATAGCACTTCAGCACTTATTATATGGCACCAAGAGGTAATTCAGACATTATTTTATGAATACAAAATATGAATATGAATACAAAACAACTATTGAGGTTAGAACAATAACTTAACTAATACCATGCATATGTGGAACCACTGGTTACAGCAAATGGAGAAGCATTGAATGCTGTGGATAAGTTCACTTACCTTGGCAGTATACTTTCCAGAGATGTGCACAACAATAATAAGATTGACATATGCACAGCTAGATCTAACTCAGTGTTTGTGAGGCTACAAAGAAAAAAGTGTGGGAGAGGTACTAAACTGCCTACTAGACTGAAGGTCTACAGAGCCATTGTGCTGACCTCATTGTTATATACCTGTTAAACCCTGGACAGCATACCAGCACCATGTCAGGAAATCAAATTACTTCTATTTGGATTGTCTCAGAAAGATCCTGAAGATCAGCTAGTGGGATAAGATACCAGACACTGAAGCCCTTTCTTAAACTAAACTGTCAAATATGCAAATTCTGCTTCAGAGTTTTATTAATTATGGAGTATGATGAACTATTTTTATGGAGAACTTTACATAGGGTGATCAGAAAAAAACAATACAAGCACACTCTCAAGGTCTCTATTATGAATTTACAATGATTGGCTGACATGGGAGGCTCTAGCAAAGGACTGTCCAGCATGGTGTGCTTTTTTCAAAGAATGTGCTTTGCTGTATGAGAAACGCAAAAATGAATTAGCTCAGAAGAAAATTAGAACATTTACTTCCAACATTCTATTTGTGTCTGACTTGTGACAGAGCAATCCAAGCTCACATTGGTCTAATCCATCACAGGTAGATACACTAAGTCAGATACACTATTACTCTAACAAGTCATTTTGGACCTCTTCAAGAATAAAGGACACCAACCACAATCTCTATTTCTTTCTGGAATAAGTCTTCCTAATGCCTGGAAAAGAGAGCTAGATGGCACAATGGATAGACTGTTGAAGTGTCACTGTCCTGAGTTCAGATATGGCTTCATAGACTTACTAGATATTTGACCCAGAAGAAGTTACTTTAATTTGCTTCAGTTTCCTCAGTTATAAAATGAGCTGGGAAAGGAAATGGAAAACTGCTTCTTTGCCAAGAAAACTCCAAATGGCATCATGAACTGGTTAATTATTGAAACTAACAGTTCCTGAATATTGTATTTTTCTCCCATGGATGATGCTAAGAAAACACTGATAGGTTCTTATTCTTTGTCCTTTTTCCAGATAGCCCATTCTATATCATTCTATAATGACCATATTATTATGGGAATGCTGCAATAAAATTGAAAAGATCACAATTTATTTTCCTTTATTTCACTTTAGATTGACATCTCTCAAAGGGAAACATCCGTATCTCAACAACAATCAATATGCCATCTCTTATGAAATAAAAGCTCTATCAGGTAAATCTTATACATGTTATAATGATTTTAGTTGTCACACATTCTTACATAGATATTCCCCATTCCCCATTGAGCAATTGTCTCTAATGATGAGGGATAGGAATCAGTCATAAAGAATTGGGAATGTGACTGGAGGATGAATCAGGCAAGCATGTCATAGTCACTCAGATTTTCTGTTGGATATAGTCTGTGTCCTAGCTTCTAAATAGTGTAAGATTTGACAGGGAACCAACAAGATCTCCAACGAAAAATGATATGCCACATGAACTTTAGACTGACATGTCCTCACTAGAAATGGAACAGTCAGGATCACAAAGAATTGTAAAGGGCTGAATCTCTGAGCAGATGCACTTGGATAACAGAGCACTTAAGGCTAATTACCGGACAATACTCTATTAGCATGTGCTTGGAAAATGGCCTGCCCCACCATTCTGTGCTAGCTTGATCTGTTGGTATATAGGGAGACTGGGAGGAAGAAAAAAAGGGTGGAGTAAGAAAGCCAGAGTGACTCCTGGCTGGATTTGTGTCGCCATTCCATTCACATCCACAAAGAATAAAGATCAAGGACTTTTGCTGATCTTGATTCTGACAGATTTTAAAGTATCCAGGGTGCTAACGCAGTCATCACAAAGAACATTAGTAGAAAACTCAGTATTTTAAAGCCTTGCATTGCCATAACTAAGCCATTATAAAAGGTAGATAGGTAAAAGACCCAGAGTCAGGAAGTCCTGCATTCAAATCCCTACTCATTCAGTAATTGTGTGACCCTAAAGAAGTCTCAACCTGTTTGCCTCAGTTTACTCATCTGTAAAATGAGTTGGAGAAGAAAACTGCAAACTATGCCAGTATCTCTGCCAGGAAAAATCCAAACAGGATTACTAAGAGTCAGACATGATTGGAATCACTGAATAACAACAAAATATGTTATAAACAACTTAGAGATTTGTCTGTCATTTGTTTAAACTTGCATTTGTTCTGAACTGTAAGTTGGGGGACAGAGCCAAGATGGTGAGAGCATATACAATTTTGTGTGACCGCCTCTGAACTTTCAAATTAAGAGCAGATTGGGCTTCTAAACTGGTTTTGAAGCAATGGGACCCACAGATATTTGGAGTATAACACATTTCTAGAAGAAGATACCTTGGAAGAGCTTTAGTACAAGTCTGTTTCAATCAGGCATGGAGACTGACTACCGAGTCCAAACTGCAGCACAGGGATCTTGAGATAGAGCTGGGGCAGGGAGCCAGAACATTGCTATGTTTGCAGACCAGAGAACCTTCTGTGAGTCTCTTAGGCTACTCTGCCCTGGCTGCAAGTGGGTAGTTCATTAGATTTACTGCAAGATACCCTAAAACCAATACAAAAGGCAAATTGGAAGTTGTTGGGTCCTGGAAGAACTTGGCCTGCCATTATCCAGCACTGCAAGTCAGTCAGAAACATCAAACCCAGGGCAAAATAAAGAAGCTGTCATTCCTTTGCCTTAAGAGCAGATCTCTACTTTTAAAATAAGCAAAAAATAAAAAGAACTTTGACCTTAAACAACTTTTATGGATAGAAAGAATAGACCTCAAAACCCTAAGGTTCCCAAAGACAAATCAACTCTAGATGAAGCCCCAATGGGAGAAAGAGCTGATCCCCACTTCATAAAGCCTTCTTGGAAGATCACAAAAAGGATCTTAAGAGGCAGAAGAAGATAGGGAAAGGAAATAAGATCTTTGCAAGAGGATATGAAAAAAAACAGAAATTATTTGAAGGAAAATTCTTAAAAATAGATTTGATGAAATGGAGAAAAAAATATAACTCCTTACAAAATAGATATAGAAAAGACAGTAATTCATTGAAAAACAAAATTTGTGAAATGGAAAAAAATGAAATGAGCAAAACAATCCAGTTGGACAAATGAGAAAAAAAATTAAAAAATAAAATAATATGCTAAAAATTGGAATTGAACAAATAGAAGTGAATGACTCAATAAGACTTCAAGAATCAGTCAAACAGAATAAAAAAAATAGAATAAAATATGAAATACCTCCTAGGAAAAAAAAAAAAAAACTTACCTGGAAAATAGATCTAGGAGAGGCAATCTAAAGATTATTGAGATTATTGGACTTCCGGAAAGCCATGATGGACAAAAAAAAAGTTTAGAGATTTTCTTCAGGAAATCATAAAAGAAAACTGCCCTGATATCCTAGAATCAGAAGGCAAAATAGCTATTGAAAGATTTCATCGATCATCTCCTGAAAGAGACCCCAAAATAAAAAACTCTAAGAAATATCATGGCTAAATTTCAGAACTACTAGGCCAAGGATTAAATATTGCAAGAATCTGAAAGAAACAATTCAAATACTTAAAAGATTGAAGGGCCTAGAAGCTGACATTCCAAAAGGCAAAGAAACTATGATTACAGCCAAAAATAAGCTATCCTGCTAAAATGAGCATTATCTTTCAGAGAAGATAAACATCCAATGATATAGGTAAATTCCATCTGTTTCTGATGAAAAGACCTGAACTGAACAACAACAAAAAATGATCTCCAAATACAGAACTCAAGAAGTATAAAAAGATAAAAAGGAAAGAACTCTTGAGAACTATATTTCTGATATGGGTATATATAGAAAGTGTGGGTATAATTTGATTATATAATGATAATATGAAAATGTAACCAGAGGTAGAAAGGAGATTATACTAGAAAAAGAGGAAAATGGAGGTAAAATGAGGGAACTTAGATCTCATGATGAGGCAAAGAAGATCTATTATAAATGAGGGAAGAAGGGAGATTTATTTTGTTTCACAGAGAAACTTGTATCACTGTTTAGGGAAGTGGGAGAGAACAGGGAAAAGGAAAGGGGAGGCTTAGAAGTAAAAACAGAAGTAACTGGGGAAAGGGATAAGAAAGGAATAGGGCATCTAAAAGAGGAGGGTTATGTGAGAGGTTGTGTAGTCAGAAGCAAAATATTGAGGAGGGGAAGGGAGAAAGGAAAGAGAAAATCTTAATTTCGGGTAAATAAGATGGCAAAAAATACAGAATTATTCATTTTAACCATGAATGTGTATTTGATGAACTCTCACATAAACTGGAAGCAGATAGCAGACTAGGTTAAAAGCCAGAATCCCACAATATGCTGTTTACAAGAAACACATTTAAAGCAGCGTGATACATACAGAGTAAAGGTAAAAGGCTGGAGCAGAATTTATTATGCTTCAGGTGAAGTTAAAAACAAAAACAAAAACAACAAAGCGTAGGTAGCAATCCTGATCTCAGATTAAGCAAGAGAAAAAAATAGATCTAATTAAAAGTGATAAGGAAAGAAACTATATCTTGCTAAAGGGTACCATAGATAATGAAGCAATATCAATATTAAACATATATGCATCAAGTGGTATAACATGGAAATTCCTAGAGGAGAAGTTAAGAGAGATGCAAGAAGAAATAGCAAAACTATATTAGTGGGGTATTTCAACTTTGCTCTCTCAGAGCTAGATAAATCAAACCACAAAATAAATTTAAAAAGCAGTTAAGGAGGTAAATAGAATTTTAGAAAAGTTAGGTATAATAGATCTTTGGAGAAAATTGAATGGAGACAGAAAGGAATATACTTTTTTCTCAGTAATTCATGGAACTTATACAAAAAATGACCATGTATTAGGACATGAACACCTCAAAAAGTCCTGTACTATGCCTCACATTAGGGTTCTGTCTGCACTGACCAGTGTGCACCAATATCATGCTGAATTAAATATCTATTTGTAATATTATATATGTGAGCAGAACATGTATACTTGCTACCTTTTCAATTAGAATATAAGGTCCTTGAAAGATGGAGTTATTCCATTACTTGTATCCTAAATTTAGGGTTAGCAGACTCTAACACATAGTCGTTGACTAATTGATTTGAATTCCATTCCTTGTATACTTTTTTCTACATTTATTGATCATATTTTCTTAATAGAACAGAAAAGGTAAAGTTAACTGGGTAACAGTATCACCATATTATACTGATCAATAGTTTTCTTAAAGACAAATCTTATTAATGAATGTCGTAAAAAAGATGACAGAGATAGATGACACCCTTTCTAAGTCTTTCTATAATTGAAATATCATCCTGATACCCAAAACAGGAGAAAGAGAAAAGAAGAAAAAAAAGTACAATGGAAAAATCTTGCTAAGGAATATTGTCTTTTTAATTTTTTTAAATAATAGCTTTTTATGTTCAAAATGCATGCAAAGATAATTGTCAACATGCATAAAACCTTTTGTTCCAAACTTTTCTCCCTCCATCCCACTCCCTCCCCTGACAGCAAGTAATGCAATATATGCTAAACATATGCAATTCTTCTATACATATTTCTACATTTATAATTATGCATAAGAAAAATCTGACCAAAAGGGGGAAAATGAGAAGGGAAAAAAAGCAGCAAACAACATGGAAGTCTATGGAATTTGCATGAATCTCCTCATTTCTGAAAAGTGCCACATCCATCAGAATTATCATTGCACAATCTAGTTGTTGCTGTATACACTGTTGTCTTGGTTCTACTCTCTTCAGTTAGCATCATTTCATGGAAGTATCTCCAGCTTTCTGAAATTATCCTGCTGATTTCTTTCTCATAGAACAACAATATTCCATAACATACATATACCATATCTTATTCAGCCATTCCCTAACTGATGGGCATTCACTCAGATTCCAGTTCCTTGCCACTACAGAAAAGGCTGCTACAAACTTTTTTGCATATGTGTTTATTTGGGATACAAACTCAATAGAGACACTTCTGGATTAAAGGGTATGCACAGTTTTCCTTTGGGCATAGTTCCAAACCACTTTCCATAATTGGTTGGTCAGTACACAGCTCCATTAACAATGTGCTACTGTCCCAGTTTTCCTTCTAACACTTATCATTATCTTTTCTTGTCTTAGCCAATCAAAAAAGTATCTAGTTGTGTCTGAGTGTTAGAATCCTTACAAGGTGTTAACTCATTAGAGTTAGATAGAAACAATGCTTATGTAATTGGTTCACACTTTAGAGCTCACACCTTTAAGAGAGTTTACACATTAGAGGTCACATTTTAGAGTTCACACCTTTAGAAAGCTTATATAAGCTAGAAGCTTCCAGGAAGAGGAGGAGACCTTGGGAAATTCACAAGTGAGAAGTCAGTTGAAGAGATTGAGAGCCAGAATTCAGTCAGAAGATTCAGAGCCAGGATTCAGAGAGAACTGGAGGCTGAAGTTTGCAGAGGACTAGCAACAAGAGTTCTTGAAACCAAGGAAAGGTAACTGGGCTATTTTGGAAGAGACAATAAAGACTGGATTTTAACTGCTAGATGCATTTGAGGTATTATTACTCGGAACTGAAACTAAGGCTGCCTCCAGAAACCTCCCCAAGAAACCTGCTCCCACAGAGAACGATCATATTATACAAGAGACCACCACATCTGAGAATCGTCTTAATTCACATTCCTCTAATTTTTCGTGATTTAGAAAATTTTTTATATGACTATAAATAGCTTTTTCTTCACCTGAAAATTGTCTGTTCATATCATTTCACCATTTATCAATTGGAAAATGATTTTATAGAAATATTTCAAAGGAAGTAATTGACTTCAGAAATATTTTCACATAATAGTTCATTCTGACTGATTGTGATCCATGCCAGAAATGAAGGATAGTTCAACATTAATATCTCTCCAAAAAAATCATAATTAATTATATAAATGCAAAGGTGGACTAATTAACTCAATCAATAAATTAACCCACTACAGTTCTGAAGTAACTAACAAGATGGACTCCCTGGTATATCTATCATATGAAAACACATCTCTTGGACCATTCAATGAAGCAAAAGACATTGTAGTGAGTTCAATGTATCTCAGTCATATTTGGAAGGAGTAGAATACTTCTAACCCTTAGATTAAATTAAATGAAGGTATACAGGAAGACAGGTTGATTAGGATAGATAGATATTAGATAAATAGACAAACAGATAGATATTAGATAAATAGACAGACAGATATAGGTGATAGGTTATTCTCTTTTGTTCTTAAAGTGGACAAAAATGACCTCACTATATTAGAGTCAAGATAGTATGTCAATTTGTGACTAATTAGACCAATATGAGACCAAACTTCTCTGCCACATGTCAGACACAAATAGTCCCTATAAACATTTGAGGTGAATTCTCTAAATTTGTGCATCTTATTTTTTTTCCTGGCTTTGCTGATAGAACACAGCACTTTCTCTTAGGAGGGCACACCATGTACCACTTGAATATAATGTTAACTATTAGGAATTTCAGGATCAAAGTACCCAAATAGCTTATAGAGCATAACTTCAGCCAGTCCTCTTAGAGGGAATCTCTTGTAAGGAAAGAGAATAACTCACTCTCCCCTCTCTCTTCTCCTTGATCAGAGCCTTAGTGAATGTCAAAGAGCTAAAGGTTTTAGATGTTTTGTCAGCATTCCAACAGTATCTCCAGAGAATCATTGGTCTATGGTAGTATCTGTTTTGGAAACCAAGGACAAATTAAATTGTTAAGGAAACTTAAGAATGGCATCAGGAAGCTTTATGATATCCAAAAAAATTCATGTGGTCTCTGTGAACACAGGAAAATTATTTTCATTCAAAAGATTTCTAGGAATTGACTGTTGGCTATAAACTGCTTTGTCACAAGAGCTTTGTGAATTGGAATCTTTTACCTAAGCTCTATAAATGTGTGTCAGAAAACATATGACATTTTTAAGTGCTGAATGTATTATGCTAATTATTCTTACTATATTACCTTGATTAATATCCCCAATTAACATTCCCGATTAATTAATATTCATTGATAATCAATGGAAAAAGAATTATGATAAAGTTAGAAAGCTATTCCCCTCAAATTCTCAGAGCTGTCTTGAGAACTCCAAATGACAAAGTAGTCACTTTCTGGTTATTCAACCTACCAATGAAAAACAGTTGGAGAATGGCACCAAAGAAAATGCTACATAAACACCATTTTTAAAAAAACTACATTATTTTTATAAATGTTAAAACAAAAAGCTTAGACAAAAAGCACTGATTTTGTTAACTTTTAAGGTAGCTATAAAAACTTATTATTTTATGTGATTTCAAGTCTGTATGCAAAATATAAAGTAATACTATTTCTAATAGAGAAAAAAATGGAACATTTCCAGACATAATCATGTATAGATACAGGCAGAGTAGATAGCATAAGGCAAAAACTATCATGTTTAAGGTGTCATGATGATTTACAACAAAAAGAGGAAAAAAACAGAAAATGTTATTTAGATAATTAATATTCCATTGAGATAATAGTATGCAAAATAAACCTCGCAAAAAACCAAGATTATCATAAACCACTAACAAAAGATGATAAGAAAGCATAATAAATTTCACTTAAAATTAGAAAATATATAAAATTTGGGGGAATTAGGTAACAAAAATATACACACACAAATGAATACTCAAAACATTCTCCAAATAACAAGAGTAAGATATGAAAAATAAATACTTTTCTAATTTCACCTCACAATTTACAAATTGACAAAGATTACAAAGAATGGTAATAACTAATTTTGATTGCAATCCTAAGAACATAAGAGATACTGAGGTATTTCTTGTATGGCTGTGAAGTGGCCCAATCATCATGAATTTCAATTTGATATTATGAAAAAGAGACTAATCTCTCTCTCCATTTTATTTGGAAATCCTAATAATGATAATGAAAATCATAGTAATAACTATCATTCATCTAGCACTAAAAGATTTGCAAATGACTTCATAGCTATATCTCATTCAATTCTCACAATAACCCTGGGAAGTGCTAGTATTATCTCCAATTTGCATATGAGAATACAAACAAAGACATTAAGTGAGCTGTCCAAGATTTCACAGATAATATTTGTGAAGAGGGAAGTAGACACACACACACACACACACACACACACACACACACACACAGAGAGATTGAGAGAGAGAGAAACAGAGAGAGAGATGAAAAAGACAAAACAAAGAGAGTGAAAGGGAAATAAGAGAGAGAGAGCGAAAGGGAAATAAAAAGAGATTGACAAAGACAGAGAGAAGAAGAGACAAAGAGGAAGAGAGAGAGAAGGGAGAGTGGGGAAGGGAGGGAGGGACAAAGAGGGAGAGAGAAAAAGAAATAAACAGTGATGAGGCAGACCCAGGTAAACAGTAAAATCTTTAGAGTATATATCCCAATAGAAGAAAGCCAACAATTTCAATCAGATAAATTACCAAATTGGGTCTCAGACCTTACTAGCTCTGTGATTCTGGGCAAGTCATTTAACCTCATTTACCTCACTTTCCTCATTTATAAATGAGCTGCAGAAGGAAATGGCAAACCAATAGATTTTCTTTTCTTTCTTTCTTTCTTTTTTTTCCCCTAAGGCAATTGGGGTTAAGTGACTTGTGCAATGTAAAGATCTGAAACTCTTGAGTTCATGCACTGAAGTCAGACAACCAAGCACTTAAGGCTAACTACTGATTAGACAATACTCTATTAGCATATGCTTGGGAAATGGCCCGCCTCACTATTCTGTGCTGACTGGATCTGTTGTTATATACAGATATTTGGAGGAGGGATTAGAGGGTGGAATAAGACAAGGCAGAGTTACTTTTGGGCTGGAGATGAAGAAGAAAGGTGTGGAGAGTCTTGTGTCCATTCCCCTCATTTCGACCAAGAATAAAGACCAAGGACTTTTGCTTATCCCAATTCTGGCTGATTCTAAAGTATCCAGAGTGCCAACTCGGTCTTCACAGTCCAAGGTCACACAGGTAACAAGTGTTAAATGTCTGAGATCAGATTTGAACTCAGATCCTCCTGACTTCAGGGCTGGTGTTCTATCTATTGTACCACCTAGCTGACTCCAAATCAACATCTTTTCCAAGAAAAACCAAAGGCATTATGAAGAATGAGACATACAGCTAATTGAAATTTAATAATTATCACAAGATGGATAGGTAATAAATTACAGAGTCTGGAATCAAAACTCTTGAAACACATAAAGACAAAATAAATTTTGTGATGGGATTAGTTTTGTAGCTCTGAGGTTTTTTTTTTTTTTTTTTTTTTTTTTTTTAGTGAGCAAATCAAACTCAATTTACTTAATTGAAAATAAGCAAAAAAAAAAAAATATCTTGCAAAGTAATTCAAATGAAAATTTACAGGAGCTAGATGGACCCTTTTAGTCAAGAGTTCATAAATTCCCATGAAAAAAGTCAATTTTTTTCATGTTTCTTAAAACAATGACAAAGTTTCAAGATGGCACCTTCATCTAGACATTTGATGCTAATGAGCATCTTTATTCAGGAAGTCTCTGTAAATTAATTCATGATTGTATTTTTTCATTTTAAGTTTTTGAAGAAAGACCTAGTGAAAAACTTATACTCATTTCTACTACAATGGTAATTGTGTGCGTGTATGTCTGTATCTGTGTTCATTGGATCTATTGGATCTTTCTCATTAATACTTAACTAACATGCTATGGGGGAAAATGACCTCTGGCACTTCATCAGTACTGAAAACAATCACTCATCAGCCCTGCATCTGCTTATTTGGTGTTAATATTGACAATGATCTATAATTCCTGTTAAGAGACATTTTATATTGGGCTACCATTCATTTGCATATGTATTTCTCCCAGTCTGGAAGAAAAATCACCTCTGCTTCTTTGTATCCTGAACTTCCTTGAAAACAGACTTAGTACTGATTCCTTCAAGTGGCCTTTCCATATCATCTCAATTGTAAATACTATCAATTTCCTAAAATTAATTTCTATCAAGACCTTAGTTTTATTGATTATTGGATAATAGATTTATTGGGAGAAAGTAATATATGAGCAATTTAGAGCTTTTCCCCCCAAATTAAAAAAATGATGCCCAAAAAATATATATCAAAATCCCACAGGTAGTAAATAGCAATCAGGATTGGAATTCAAATCCTGTAACTCCAGAACTCTTTACATTGTATTATACAGGGTTAATTACATTACATAGCTTACAACTAATTAGGCATGTATACTAAGTAGAACATAAGCTTTTTGAGACCAGGGATTTTAATTTTCAATTGTCTTCCCCCCCACCCTTGCCTAGCGCAGTGATTTAAATGTAACACTACTTAATTAATGATTATTAAATTAAACTCAATTGGATTCATTATTTTATGTTTCCCTTTTGTACCTCAATTTTTAAAATATATAAATCATAAACTTTTAAACATATGGAAACAGTCAAGTGTAGCTGAACATAGACTCAACCTGGTGATGCTGAGATTTGTGTATAGCCTGCAAGTTAATTTAGTTAAGCCCATATATCAGCATCATCAACAAAAATATTCATCATCATTATCACTTTCAGCTGGCAGGAATTAGTAGCAGATGTTATGGAACTTTTCCATGTTGATGTGCAGAGACATTCAACATCCCCTTGTGAATTCCAAATAAGAAAACAATGAATATGGTCTCATGTTCATTGAAAACTATATTTTGCATCATAATATTCATTTGTCTAACAAAAAATTCAAATCTACCATTTGGATTTGCAAAAGATAGCAAGAAATTGCATTTGCAAACAAAGGCAAAAATGACAAAATGCTATTGTGAAAGGAAATGACATTTGGACTTCAAAAAGAAATAATCTTTTCAGTAGCTCAGTTTAACTAGCCTATAATATACAGCTGGTCAACTCAACCAACATCATCATTCTACTCCAATCTTGGTTATTTAACTAAAATATCTGATCTTTATCTGCTTTATTTCCTCTCCAGTGACTGGATCTTCCTGGTACCTCACTCCACCCTTTTTGTAATATTCCCATTTATTCTGAGCAACCCTGATTCTATTGGGTCTTCTATGCCTGAATATAACTGTTAGAATGAATTTTTCAAACATTTGAAATACAGAAAATAATTAATTCATAAGCAAAATAATAATTGGCAAAACTATAAAAAATGTTCACTTGTGACTGGTTTTTAACTGTCCTCTCAATTTAGAAAAGTAATATTTTTGTTTCTTTGTTTTTCTCATTCTATATATTATCTAATCTATCTATACATATATATATTATATATATATGTCCATATAAATAATGTGTACATTCACATATCTACACAAACACACACACACACATATAAATATACAAACACTTATGTGTTTATACATTTATCCCTTCTTTTTTTCCATCATCCAAAATCCCAGATGTTTTATAGGAAACACATTTGTAACATATAGGTGTGTGTGTATATTTATGTATGTTTATTGCAAATATATGTATGTGTAGACAGGCAGGCAGACAGAGATAAACAGATGATAGATAGTTCCCATCCTGCTGCCTCAATCACTCAAAATCCATGATCCATATAAATATGCCTGCATTCCTTCAAAATCACCTTGTATTTATTTTTATCTAGATATATTTATAGATTTATTTTCTCTCATCTGGCTAAACTTTAGAATAATTGTTGTCTTGTTATTACTTTTTTAAATTCTCATGCAAACAACATAATGTCTAATGCATAATAGTTGCTTAATAAAGGCTTATTATGGCTTTTTTGCATAATTACAATCAATATATTTCAGAATTAAGAGATTTTATTTCCATTCATCACTATGAATTTTTTTTCATTAGTTGCCTTGGGACTTCAGACTTATTGTTCCTCAAAATGTATCATTATTAATTAGTATATTTTAATTAATATCATTTTATACTATAATTAGTATAGTTTTATTAAGTATGCCTTGGTTCAAGTGTGGTAAAAGGCTGATAATAATTATTTATTTAGAAGTGCAATACAGTAACAGAGTAGTTGATCAGAGGAATAAGTTAGGTTCACAGGACAAAATGTCAATGGCTATAACACTAAATTATTATAGCCATGTATATATATATATATACAAAGACCCCAGCTTTGAGGATAAGAACTCACTGGCAAAAATTGCTGGGAAAATTGGAAATCTGTATGGCAGAAACTAGGATTGATCCACAATTAACACCCTATACCAAGGTAGGATCAAAAGGGATTTATGATTTTAACATAAAGGGTGATTTTATAAGAAAATGAGAACAAAGGATAGTTTACCTCTTATATCTGTGGAGAAAATAGGAATTTGTGACCAAAGAAGAAGTGAAATACATTATTTAATACAAAATGGATAATTTTGATTAAAGAGATTTTGTACCAACAAAACTAATGCAGACAAGAGTAAAAGAGAAGCAATAAAGTGGGAAAAATTTTATATTCAAAGGTTCTGATAAAGGTCTCATTTTTAAATTATATGGAGAATTGACTCAAATTTATGAGAATTCAAGTCATTCTCCAATTGATAAGTGGTCAAATGATATGAAGACAATTTTCAGATGAAGAGATTGAAACCATTTCTAGTCATACCAAAAGCTGCTCTAAATCACTGTTGATTAGAGAAATGCAAATTAAGGCAACTCTGAAATACCAATACATACTTCTCAGATTTGCTAAGATGTCAGGAAAAGATAATGATAAATGTTGGAGGGGATTTGGGAAAAGTGAGACACTGATACATTGTTGGTAGAGTTGTAAACACATACAACCATTCTGAAGAAAAAATTGGGACTATAAACTATATATCTTCTTTGATCCAGCAGTGTTTTTACTAGAATTATATTCCAAAGAGATCATAAAGGAGAAAAAGGGACCCATATGTGCAAAATTATTTGTGGCATAAGTTTTTGTATTGGAAAGAAACTTGAAACTGAGTGAATGTCCATCAGTTAGAGAATGGCTGAATAAGCTATGATATATGAGTGTTATGGAATATTATTATTCTATTAGAAAACATCAGCAGGATGATTTCAGCGAGGCCTGGTAAGATTTATGTGAACTGATGCTAATTGAACTGAGCAGAACCAGGAGATTGTTATACATGACAACAGCAAGATTATACAATAATCAGTTCTGAAGGGCATGACTTTTCAAGAATGATATGATTCAAGCTAGTTCTAATGTCATGTGATGAAGAGAGCCATCTGTACCCCAAGAGAAGACTGTGGGAACTGAGTGTTGATCACAATACAGTAATTTCACTCTTTTTGTTGTTGTTTGCTTGTCATTTTGTTTTCTTTCTCATTTTTTTTCCTTTTTGATTTGATTTTTTTATGCAGCATAATTGTGGAAATTTGTAAAGAAGAATTTCACATTGCTGTCTAGGGAAGGACTTTGAGGGAAGGGAAGGAAAACGATTGGAATACAAGGCTTTGCAAGGATGTGTAGTGTTCTTGTTAGTTTTTTGGAGGTCTCTGGACAAGTATTCATATCAGCAGATTAATCACCACAAGAATAGCCAGATGTTAAAGTCTAAATTCTTTATTGTCTCCTTGCCAGAGGCCTGATATAGGTTGGTCTCAGTGGAGGAAATGTGGGAGGATAGGCCAGCCACCAAAGTGGTGTGAGATGGAGTGAATCTCTCTCTGAGTCCAAGGACTGTTGCTCAGCCTCAAGCCACCACAAAGTTGGGAAATGGAATGAATGCATCTCTGAGTGTGACTTCTCCCACTAAAATAAGAAGATAAGAAGAATTTGTCCCATTGACCATGAAGATAGCTGAAGTAGGTTCTGTTAGAGTGCTTAGAGCTTGGTCACATGCCAAGATTATCCTCTGCTTTTAATGCCATCACCAGTCATTTTGACATTTGTTTTGCCATTGGACTTCAATTAGTTTGGAAGAGTGAGGATTTGTACAGCTCTGTCTCATTTAAATCCAATACATGAATTGAGACATCTCCCACTGTGCCATTGATATTCTTCAGCAATGAAGCCAATAACAAAATGAGAAGACCCAATATAATATACGATCCTCAGGAGCAAAAAATGCTTTACATTTTGATCATTGTTTCATCAGTGGCAAGCATGACACTAGACATTGTAGGAACTTGGAAAATGTCTTTTGTATGGCATTGACGTGAACTAAAATCTTTATTTCATTGATAGACTTAGAGATGTATGTTTTTGTAATTTTCATAAAAGATTGTTAAACAGGAGACTAAAGCATTAGTAGTAATAGCTTTCAATGTCAACATGACCAGCAGATAGCTGCAGCAACAATAGAAAAGCAGTTTTTGTAATATTTTCACAAAATAATAGTATGCCACAATTTCATCATTATTGGGCAAATATGTTTATTATTACTACTTTAAATTATTATGATCATAACAATTAGTGCTCAAGTAGAAATTCCAAAAGAAAAAATAATAAAAAAAGATTAGTGGTCTTATTAGCAGGCTGACCCTGATTTGTTCATTGCTAAATGGCTAATATACATTGGCATAACAAAATCCAAAAGGATAATTCATAGATAATAAATAACAAATATACCCCATCTTTTCATTTTCTTCTTTGAAATAGATCAATCAATTAACCAATCAATAAATATGTATTATGCCAGGTATAGCACTGAGTTCAAAATATAGTCCCTGTTTTCAAGGAACTTATAATCTAATGGCTGGGGAAACATGTGAACACATGTGTTCAAAGAAAGTCATATATAGCAAAAATAAAACATAATAATAATAATAATAATAATAATAATAATAATAATAATAATAAACAGGCAGCTAGGTGGCACAGTGGATAGAGTGCCTAGCCTGAAGTCAAGAAAACTCATCTTCATGATTTCACATATGTCATCAAATACTTACTAGCTGTGTAACCCTGAGCAAGTCACTTAACCCTGCTTTATTGTTTCTTCATCTATGAAATTATCTGAAGAAGGAAATGGCAAATCACTTTGGCATCATTGCCAAGAAAAGCCCAAATGGGGTCACAAATTAGTCAGAAATGATTGAAAAACAATTGAACAATAACAAACAGATGGAAAGAACTAGAATTTAAAGATGGATAAGGCCTTAAAAAAAAGATTGAATGTTACTTAACACTAAAAAGAAAACAGGGAAGCAAGTAGACCAATGCAGAGGAGGGAGATATTTCTAATGAAAACATATTGACCTTGAAGTATCAAAAGAAAATCATTGAATTAGAAACTAAACACCCAAGTTGAACAACTATGACAATTTTCTTAAGGCTCCAAATGTAACAATGGAAGGCTGGGAATGGGCAAATGATCTTTAAAATTGCTGAAAATGTCATATTACAAAAGTATCAAAGACTTCTTCTGAATCCTTAGAAAATAACCCTTAAGGATTTATTTGGAAAAGGAAAAAGTAGCCAGCAATGGATGCCACTGTTGGAGATTCATTTAATAGGTACTGGGCAGTGGATTAAGGATGAATTACATAAACAAGAACCACAGGATTCATAAATAAACTCAGATACTCTATGTATTTCCAAAAGACCAAGTGAACTTCTATTTTTTATTTGGTCATTTCCATCCTTCTGCCCTGAGGTCCAATTATAGCAAGAAGGAATATATTTAATAAAATCACAAATATCAATTGAACAATTCTGTGGTGGGGGGTATTTGAAGTCAAAAAACATTACCCTGTGGTGAAGATTATTATTTGAATTCTGGGATGTTGGCAGCTGAAGCAGTCCCCAATGAAAAAAATAAAATAAGCACTTACATCAAAAGACATGAAGGAATTTGATAATCAAAAGATGAACTTATACTCTCATTTGTGGTGGTACTGCCTCCAAAGATTATAGTTTACACTCTCCATTCCATCTTGTTGGACTCATGATAAAATATTTCCATAAATCTCTCACATAAAAAAATCAGTCAGATATATATATATATATATATATATATATATATATATATATATATACACACACATATATGTATATGTGTGTATGTATGTATATATATACATATATGTATATGTATATACATATACACATGTATATACATATATACAGGATATATATATATATATATCCTGATTTATTGGACATGTGGGCTACACATTTGTTATTCCTCACTCTTGTTATGAAATTAGCCCATCTCTTTCTCTGATCATACATTTCCTTACTGATGTCCTTTATGCTTTATTCTTCATTGGTCAGAGCTCTGAAGCATACTCACTCAAGTATATGCTCATTTTGTACTTAAAAGTCACATCTATAGGTGTCCAGAAAGATGTTCCTTAGTTAAATTTGTCCATATAGCTAATTGTTCATACTTTTGCTATTTTTAGTTATAGTACCTAATCAATTATTAGGCAATTAATAGAGAAATTCTGATTAATCCATTCATTTTAGCTTTTTCATACTTGGAATTGTTTATATTTAAGTCCCAAATTTTCTTCTTCCCAACTTCCCACTGGATATTTATCCCCAAGAGTTTTTCTATACATTAAATTTGTTATGCCATAATTTCCTTAAAAGCAATTCTTCCCAATGTCCTTACTTCTTTAAAAGAACCCCTACTAACTTGGACTACAAATCCATAATTTACCTTTGACTCCTCTACTTCAACTCCCAAAATATAAGAGTGAAGAGTTGGAAAGAGATCCTGTAATTTAGACAAAGTCATATCTAAATAAATGTCTCTTTAATTACATATCCTATAAATGTATCATGATGAAGTGGATAAAGTGCTAGACTTGGAATCAGAATAGCCTGGATACAATTGTCACTGGCAACATTTATTAACTTGTGATCCTGAGTAATTGACTTCATCTTTCTAATGAACAGTCTCCTCCTGTGCAAAATAGGAATAATTATAATCATAATCACGATTATTTCCCTGACACATGCCTATGAATTGTTGTGAGACTTGAATGAGATAATGTATGTAACGTGCTTTGGAAACCTTGAAATAGCACACAAATATCATTAACGATGATTTCAGAAACATTCATTCAATGTTTATATAAGAACTCCCTTTAGAGAAAGGGGACATCAAAGATATATTTCCTGAGTCAGACCAGTTGACTCTTGAATAATTCTCATTGTTAGGGTCACTCCCCCTATATTCCACGTATTATCAAGCCCCAAATTTGCTTTTTTTTCCAATTTCAACCTATCTTTCAACCTATCAGTTTTACTCTTTAGTGTGAGGGAAAATGAATCCAATCTCCCTTTTAAGTGGAAGTCTTTCCATTATTTTAGTGAGTATTCATGCTAATATTTCACCATCATAATTTTACCTCTTACCCAAGCTACACATTTGCAACTTCTTTCATTAATTTTCATATGTCTTGATTTCTAGACCTCTATTCCTATTGAGGGATGTACTCCAAACACTATCTCATCAGTGTTCAAATTAACATCAAACCATTCATGTCTATACTTGAAGTCTAACTATCCAACAACCACTTCTAAAATTATTTTATTTTCTACTTCATGATCTTCTGTATCTTGCCAACAAGTCTACCATAAAATTTTTTAAAATGTTTTTTATTGAAGTCTAGGTACCCCAGTTCTATAATCGTCCCTTATTGAACAATCTAGTAACTTTATTTTTAAAAATGGATTAGTCTGGCATGCCTTGTCCTTAGTGAAGCAAAATTACCTTTTTGCAATTATTGCTTTGTTTTGTACCCATTCAATTTTCAATTCTTGTGGACTCTAGTGTGCAAATGCAATTGTTCAATCATTTAATCCAATTTTAATATTGTCACATCTTCCTAACAAATTTTTTTTCTTAACCTCTCTGCCTTCTTGTCCTCAATTCCTTTGTTAATGCTATTCTCTCACTATAGATTAACCTTCCTCTTGCCATAATTTATCAAAACTATACCCATTTTCCAAGTCTAGGATGAATGACTCTATTATACTTTAATGTATTTAAATAATAATAAAAATTTAAATATTCATTTTAAACTAAAACCACAATGATTGCCTATAAGGTCAAGTCAATATATTTTCTGTACATGTACATGTATGTTATGGTCATAAGACAGAAACATTTTCATATTTCTATGGGCATTAGGAATGAGGAAAGAAACATTTGAAAAAAAGACATTGGTTTTGGTATGTAATTTTAAAAAGCATGCCAGTAAAGGCTCTTTGAAGACACTGGAGATTGCAGTACCTCCTTAATATCAGAAGTGGTCCAATGCCTTACCAAATCCTAAACAAGTCAGAGAATGCCAGCAAGCTAGAAGCTTGATGCCTGCCTGCTTCTGATTATGATCAATTCCCTCAGAGAATATTTTTTTAGAATATAGAGCTATTCATCCAGACTTCCAATTCAGTTGAGGGAAATATGTGCTGCAGTTTCAGACTTCAAAATACCCCAGCTCCTCATTTTTTTGCTCTTCACCCTTGCCCTTGGGAACACTATTGACAATTGTTGCTAAAAACAATAATTGCTGGAAAGTTTTCATTTTTATGCAAAGAAATTGTAGCAATCAGTTTACAAAAAAGTTTCTACTTATTCTAAGATCAGATTTGACATTCTTTTTGGGGACTAGTGGATTTTTCAAATCTAATTTGGCCTTGATTATGAATAGGTTGCTTTTCTTAAGAAAAAATTGTCACATTCCAATGTAAATACACAAAGTGGAAATTGGTTGTTACACCCAGTTCTGGAGACAGGAAAGCAAATCTCATTAGCAAATATATTTTTAGCTATTATTAGTTTTACAAAGAGCAAAATCATTAAACAGTCAAAAGATAAAACAGTAATTTTCTTCTAAAGGAACAAATAGGCTTATTTTAGAAATGAATTCTGAATTCTAGCAGCAATTCTGAGAGACTGCTGGCTTATGTAGTATACCTTTGGCTTATAAAAATGAACTACTTAGTTTGAGTGTGTTTAATGACTTCTTAAATAATCTTAATTATGAAAATATGAACACTACCATCATCATCATCATAATCAGTAACAACAACAATCATGTCATCCAAAAGCATTTATTATTACTATGTGTCAGCTACTATGTTAAGGGATAAAAAGAAAGGCAAAAGCATGGTCCATTTTCCCAGCATTCACAGTCTCATGGAACATTAAGCACACAAAGAATTATTTACATGCAAATATGAACAGATTAAAAGGAAGGTAGACTTGGAGGGAAGGCACTAGTCAGGTGGATGAAGAGAGGATAGCCTCATAAAGAGGATAGGATATTTTTATTAGCAAAGTTATTACAACAAGTTATCCTCAGGATAATATACCATGACCAAGTAGGATTTATAACAGGAATGCGGGGCTGGTTCAATATTAGAAATACCATTGGCATAATTGACTATATCAATAACCAAACTAACAAAGATCATATGATTATCTCAATGGAAACAGAAAAAGCACTTGATAAAATCCAAGACCTATTTCTATTAAAAATACTAGAGAGTAAAATGATCAATAGCATTTATTTAAAGCCACCAGCAAGCATCAGATGTAATGTGGATAAACTAGAACCATCCCCAATAAGATTTGGGGTGAAACAAGATTGCCCTCTATCAATATTACTATTTAATATTGTAATAGAAAGGTTTGATTTGACAATAAAAGAAGAAAAGGAGATTAAAGGAATTAGAATAGATAAGAAGCAAACAAAATTATCAATCTTTGCAGTTGATACAATGGTATAGTTAGAGAATCCTAGAGAATCAACTAAAAAAATCAACTAAAAATTTACTAGGAACAATTCACAACTTTAACAAAGTTGCAATATACAAAATAAATTCATAAAAATCATCAGCATATTTATATAATACCAACAAAGTTCAGCAACAAGAGATAGAAAGAGAAATTCTATTTAAAATACCTAGATAATATAAAATATTTGGGATTTTATTCGCCAAGGCTAAGTCAGGAACTATATGAACACAACTACAAAACATTTCCACACAAATAAAGTCAGATCTAATTTCTTGGAAAATATTAAGTGCTCATGGATAGGCCAAGTGAATATAATAAAAATGCAAGTACTGCCTAAATTAATCTACTTATTCTGTGCCATACCAATCAAACTCCCAATACATTACTTCACAGAGCTAGAAAAATAATAACAAAATTTATCTAGTGGAACAAAAGGTCAAAAATTTCAAAGGAATTAATGAAACAAAATGCCAATGAAGGTGTCCTAGCTATACCCAGATATAAAACTACATTATAAAGCAGCAGTCATTTAAACCATTTGGCACTAGCAAAAAATAGAGTAGTTGATCAGGGGAATAGGTTATATTCACAGGAAAAAAATTAGTCAATGACTAATCTAGTGTTTGACAAACCCAAAGACGCCAGATCTTGGGATATAAACTCACTATTTGACACCTAACGACCTATACCAAGATAAGATCAAAATGGGTTCCTGATTTAGACATAGAGTGATATTGTAAGCAAATTAAAAGAACAAAGGATACAAAGGATGAAATTATTTTACTTCTCGGGTCTGTGAAGAAGCAAGGAATTTGTCACCAAAGAAGAACTTGAGTATGTTATTGCAAGCAAAATGGATAATTTTGATTATATTAAATTCAAATGTTTTGTACAAATAAAAACAATGCAGAGAAAAATTAGAAGCAAATCAATAAACATGGATTTTTTTATATTCAAGGGTTCTGATAAAGATCTCATTCAAAAATAGAGAGTTGGTTCAAATGTTTAATAATTAAAGCCATTTTCCTATTGATAAATGGTCAAAGGATATGAAGAGGCAATTTTCAAATGAATAAATTAAAACCATTTCTAGCCATATGGAAAGATGTTCTAAATCATTTTTGATCAGAGAATTGCAAACTAATATAACTCTGAGGTACTAATACATACCTCTCAGATTGGCTAAAATGACAAGAAAAGATAATGAGTAATACTGGAGAGGGTGTTGGAAAACTGGGACACTGATGCATTGTTAGTGGAGTTATGAACTCATTTAACCATTCTGGAGAGGAATTTGGAACTATGCCAAAAGAGCCATAAAATTGTGCATATCCTTTGATCCAGCAGGGATCCTAAAGAGATCATAAAGAAGAGGAAGGGACCTACATGTGCAAAAAATTTTTGTGGCAGCCTCTTTTGTAGTGGCAAGAACCTGGAAACTGAGTGGATGCTCTTCAGTTGGAGAATGGCCAAACAAGTTATGGCATATAAATGATATGGAATATTATTATTCTATAAGAAAAAATCAGCAGGATGATTTCAGAGAGGATTGAAGAAATTTATTTGAAGTGATGCTAAGTGAAATGAGTAGAACCAGGAGATCATTTTACTTAGCAACAGAAAAATTATATGATGATCAGTTCTGATGGACATGGTTCTCATCAACAATGAGGTGATTCAGACCAATTTCAGTGGTTTTGTGATGTAGAAAGCCATGCACCCAGAGAGAGGACAGTGGCAACTGAATGGAGGCCATAACATAGTATTTTGACTCTTTTTGTTGTTTTCTTGTATTTTGTTTACTTTCTCATTTTTTTTCATTTTTTATCTGATTTTTCTTGTGCAGAATATTTGTGGAAACATGTATAGAGGAATTGCACATGTTTAATATATATTGGATCATTTGTCTACTGGGGCAAGGGTTAGGGCAAAGTAAGGGAAAAATATAAGGTTTTGTAAGAGTGAATGTCAAAAATTATTCTTGTATATCTTTTGAAAACAAAAAGCTTTAATTAATAAAAAAGAACAGAGCATCTAAAAACATACAAAGCATTTAACAAATTCTTGATTTGCCTTGCAAAAAAAAGGTAGGACATTTATCTAATCTTGAATCAATCCAGAAATTTTAGGAGGGAGATAAAGGTGAGAAAGGAAAGCTTTGCAGGTATGAGGCAGTAAAGGCATGATGGAAACATAAATGATTCAAATCTAAAGTGGTAACTGTAGTAATTCTGTCCTAACCTATCTGCCCAGAAGGTCAGGAGCTGCTTTCTTCTCTGCATTCATCTCTTCCTGGATCAGCACAATGCTGTCTGGCTAATACATACATACATACATATATACATATATACATACATATATATATTACATTAAATTTAATCCAACTGTTAAATTCAAAGGTCATAGTGGGGAAGAGAGGTTGTAGGGAGATCTTCCAGTTCAACTCTTATGGCTGAATAAGAAATCCTTCTATATATAATCTATTGGACAATGGTATCCATACCTTAAAGTGTCATTAAAAAGGTAAGCAATAACACAAGTTATAAAAATTGACTCCTTTGTCTGAATTTGGTGTCAAAAATGATATGTAATCCATGTGATTGATTTCTTTAAGAATTTCCTTGAAGATGGTAGAGACAAATCATGTGAGATTAAGCTTATTTTTTGTAAATGTATGTAGACATACACACACGCATGCAATGAGAGAGAGGCAGAGAAAAAGACAAAGACAGAAAGACAAACAGAAGCAGAAACTGAGATACACAGAGACAGAGTAAAAGACACCTCTTGAAATATGAGAAATCCAGAGTAAATTTTCTATTTATCCAAACCTAAAGAGCCCTAAGAAGGATGAAACAATATCTTAAGTGCAATTTTGTTGCTAATTGCCTTTGTGGAAAAGAGGGGATTACATAAAATAGAAAAAGGAGATGTATTTCCCCTCTCTGTCCTTAACAGACATAAAATTGTCTTGTGATTTAAATAATAATGTTATTGGAAAGAACAAAAACATGATGATGTGATATGAAGCTTTGTTTGTTTCTTTTTTAATCTAATCATTTTCTTGGTTCTGTTTACTTTAATTTTACATTACTTTGCATTAGTTGATTTAAGTTTCCATGTTTCTATAAATTTATCTTGGCTAGTTGATAAAAGAAAACACATCAATTATACTGCAACATATCCAACATATAAAGGACTGCTTGCCATCTAGGGGAGGGGGTGGAGGGAGGGAGGGAAAAAAAAATCGGAACAGAAACGAGTGTCAATATAAAGTAATTATTAAATAAAAATTAAAAAAAAAGAAAACACATCATTAAAGATTTAAGCAATAAGTAATTTCTGGGAATCCATTATGAAGAGATGCTTCAATTTTTATGCATAGGATAATGTGACCTAGGCAAAATCTTTCTAACATCTTCCTGACAAAACAGTTCATTGGAATTCATCAAGAGTAGTTTTCATATTGAACTGAATATTTTGATTGTATATAGTTGAAAAGCCTTTGTTCAATACACTAAGCTAAAGATTATATACCTGAAGTCAATTTGATGTCCTCCAGTCAGAGATCTGCCATACTCATTTATTATTCATTCTTATTCTTTCACCATGCATCATGATGTATCTCATCACTTGCATCTCATACTTCAACTTGTCCTTCTTCTGACAACACATCACTAACAATCAATGCAAAGTTCTCTACATGTGTACTTATATAGGGAAAATAATGTAACCATAGGAAAATTCATGAATTTAAAGATAATAAAAATGTTTGAAAGAGTACACTCTGGTATAAGAAATCAACTTCTAACCAGCTATTCTACCCTTAATTAGTTTGGGGTGATTATAATTCCTTAGGTCACAGAATAGCCTATGCTTATTTGATTTCAAATGAGGTCTCAGACAAGATCACAAAAGATAATTTGGACAAGTTCAATTAGGTAATATTCAAAAGATTTAACATAAACAAAATAAATACAATGAAGTAAGTTCACCATGGTTCTTAGATACATAGTATCCTAATTCTATATTATAACAAGTGAGAATGACTTCTATGTATACCTAACCCATCTATGAAATGAGATAGGACCATCTGGGATTCTGGTTAAAATGTGTGTGGCAGCTCAGTTTTCTGGACATACTTTCTATGAACCAATCAACAACTTCCCTGTTAACCTGTTAATCTTAACAATATATTACTCCAGAACAGCAATACATTGCTTTAAATAACATATCTGGTCTTGGTCTGAGATAAGAATTGAAAAATGGAATTACATAGAGCCCTTTGGGGAAAAAAATTACTTCATGTCCAGTTTAATCTCAAAGTTTATAAAATATACTCTCTTTTTATCAGCTAAACATGAGCCTGGCATAGCTTTAAAATATTTGTAAAGTTATCTAATCTTTTATATGTATTTGGATAGACAAACTATGTTACATTTTATTTATCTTGGACAATCAAACTGGGACATGAAGTAAAAATCAAGAAAAGAATCTGCTGCGATGTATTTGGCAAAAGAGTTAGTGCAAAATTACCCTAAAACTAAGGGTAAATGTAAAACTAAGCTCTCAGAAAAGATCTATCTTTCCAGAACAATGGTGCTTAATCTGGAGTTATTAATCTTCTTTACATTGTGAAACTCCATAATCATATAAGTCATTTATATTCGTTGTATATATTCTATGTATTCTATGTATATTAACATGTAATTAAAAAAAAAAAAAACTTCTATAAGCCCCAGCAAACTACTGAAGGGATCAGTTATGTACTAATGGCTATGATCCACTGATCCAGAAATAACTATGTAGAACAATGGATAAAACAGTTAACAATGTAAAAATAAGAACTGTGTTTGTAAAAGTTTGGATGTTCTGTTGTTTGTACTGGTGGAAATAATATCCATATATATAAAATTCATTAGATCCATTATTTTGATCTTTTGAAGATTCTATTTTTTTATTATAGTAAGTTCATTTATTTGTCACATTGCTTCATGAATCACTATATGAGAAAAATCAGAGCAAAAGAGAAAAACCTTGGGAGAGAGAAAAAAAAAGGAAAAAGAAGTGAATATAGCATGTATTGATTTTCATTCTATCTCTTTAGTTATTTTTCTGGATGGAGATGGCATTTTCTGTCTATTGGGCTGTTGGAATTGCTTTGAATCACTGAACTACTGAGAAAAACCAAGCCTTTCATAATTGATCTTCACACATTCTTGCTGTCACTATGTACAATGTGACACAAAAAAGCTTCTACAAACACTTTTGCACATGTGGGTCCTTTTCTTTCCTTTATTATTTCTTTGAGATACAGACGAAGTAATGGCACTTTTGGGTCAAAGGTTAAGCACAGTTTCATAGTCCTTTGAGCATAGTTCCAGATTGCTCTCCAGGATGATTGTATCATCTCATAACTACCAACAATGCATTAATGTCCCAGTTTTTTAATTGTGTTCATATAGATCTTGAATTTATCTTGGCAGGTTGACTCCCAAGTATTTTATTTTGTCCACAGTTATTTTAAATGGAATTTTTCTATCTCTTCCTTATGGTCTTTATCAGTAATATAAAGAAATGCTGATAATTTGAGTGGTCTTATTTTATATTCTGCAAGTTTGCTAAAGCTGTGAATTGTTTCCAATAGATTTTTGGATGTCTTTTTAGGATATCATCCACAAAATGACAGTTTAATTTTCTCATTGCCTATTCTACTTCCTTTAATTGCCTTTTCTTTTCTTATTACTAAAGTCAACATTTCTAGTACAATATTTAATAATAGTGATCATAATGGGCATCCTTATTTCATCTCTGATCTTATTGGAAATGTGTCCAGTTTCTCACCATTACAGATAATGCTTGCTGTAGGTTTTAGAAAGATATTGCTTATTATTTTAAGGGAAGTTCTATCTATCCCTATGTTCTCTAGTGAGTTTAATAGGAAGGGATGCTGTATTTTGTCAAAGCTTTTTCTGCAACTATTGAGATTATAATATAATTTCTGTTGATTTTGTTATTGAAATGGTAGACTATGGTAATAGTTTTCCTGATATTGAACCAGCCCTGCATTCTTCACATAAATCCCATTTGGTCATAGTGCATTATGCTGCTGATAGGTTGCTGTAATCTCTTTTTCTTTCCTTTTTTATGATCAAATTATCTATTTTGATAATTTTTTTAAATAAAACTAACAATTATTTAACAGCTTAGTTAACACTTTATTAGTTCAATAGTTTTCTTAGATTCTATTTTATTAATTTCTCCTTTGAGTTTCAAATTTTGTAATTTGGTATTTAATTGGGGGATTTCAAATCATTCTTTTTCTAGCTTTTTTAGTTGCATGTCTAATTTATTGTTCTCCTCTTTCTCTATTTTTATGAAGCTTTGTAGAGATACAAATTTCCCCTAAGAATTGCTTTAGCTGAATCCCTTAGGTTTTGATATGTTGTCTAATTATTGTTATTTTCTTCATTGTAATATGGACTGTTTCTGTCATTTTTTATTTGACTCACTCTTTCAGAATAAGATTATTTAAGTTCCAGTTGGTTTTTAGTCTAGCTTTTACTGACCCTTTATTGAATATATTTTATTACATTATGGTCTGAAAAGGAAGAAGTTACTATTTTAACTTTTTTGCATTTATTAGGTTTTTATGCCCTATTACACAGTCAGATTTTGTGGAGGTGTTCTGTTCAGAAAAAGGTGTATTCCTTTCTATCCCTATTCAATTTTCTCCAGAGCTATTATATATAGGTTTTCTAGGATCTTATTAATCTTCCTACTTTCTTTCTTGTTTATTTTGTGGTTAGATTTATCTGATTTTAAGAAAAGAAGATTGAGGTCCCCCATTAGAAAAGTTTTGCTGTTTGCTTAAAATCTTCTCTGGGAATTTGCCTACTCTACAACTTGGTGCATACACATTTAGTATCATGACTCCTTCATTATTTAAGATACTTTTATCAAGATGTACTTTTCCTCTTTATTTCTTTCAATAAGATCTATTTTTACTTTCACTTTATCTGAGATCAGAATTCCTCCTCCTCCTCCTCCTCCTCCTTCTCCTCCTCCTCCTCTTTCTTCTTCTTCTCTTCAGCTGAAGCACAATAAATTCTGTTCCAGGCTTTTACCTTTACTCTGTATGTGTCTCTCTGTGTCAAATATGATTCTTGTAAACAACATATTGTGATTTTGTGGTTTTTATCCTACTATGTTATTTGCTTTCCTTTTATGGGAGAGTTTATCCCATTCATATTAATTTATGACTAGCACCACTGTATTTCTATCCATCTTTTTTTTTCTCCATATATATATACATACACACACACACACACACACACACACACACACACACACACACACATATATATATATATTTTTTTTTCCTCTCTCTTTTTCACCTCTTCTTGGTCAAGTTTTTTTTATTCACTGTTGTAATGGGCTGAAGCTTGAGTTGATGCACTGAGGTTCCAAGCATGTGAGGCTAAATAGTAATTGGACCATAATCTATTAATATATATGCTTGGAGAAAGAATGGCCCTCACCTACTCTTTGTGCAAGTCCTGATGTGTTGTATAGGAAATGACAATTTTGATGGGTGGAGGCAGAGGGGTGGAGAGAGAGGCGCAAAGATACTGCTGGCTGGGTGCTGCCACAGCTTTGACCTCCACAAAGAATAAAGATTTAAGATTTTCCCTTAAACTGAATTCCTGACTCCGGATGATTTTAAAATACACGGTCATCACACACTGTACCCACTCCCTTATCTCCTATCACTCCTCTTCCTTCGCTTAGTAATGTTTCTTAACCCACTCTATCCACTACTTTATATTCTATCAACCCTATCCCCCCTTTCTTACCTTTATCCATAGTGTTTCTGCCCTCCCTTCTTTTTTTTCTTTTCTTTTTTTACTTTTCTTTTCCTATTTTTCCTCCTACCTCTTTATTGAGTTAGATAATTTTTACACCCAACTGAATGATTAAATTGTTCTCTCTTAAAGCCAAAACTGATGAGATAAAGCTTCAGACAATGCTCATTCCCCTCCCTTCTTTCCATTGATTGTAATAAGTCTTTTGCACCTCTTCATGTGAACTAATTTGTCGCATTATTACTCCTATTTCCTCTTTTTCTAGCACAGACCTTTTCCCACCACTTAATGTCTTTCCTTTTATGTCATCACATCAGGGTCATTCACAACCACACCCTCAGTCCATGTGATGCCCACCCCTCTATCTGCATCAGTGACAGATACAGTTTTCAAGAATTACAGATATTGTTTTCCTCTCTGAGGATGTAAACAGTGTAATCTTTAAATAAATATTCCCCCCCCCCCTTATCTTGTTATGGTTCTCAGTCCTATGTTTATACATTAAATTTTCTGTTTAATTCTGTTTTTTTTTCTCCAATAGCAATGATAGAAAGTCTCTTACTCCATTGAAGTTCCATCTCCTTCCCTGAAAGATGATGCTGAATCTCACTAGATAGTTAATTCTTAATTGTAACCTCAGGTCCTTTGATTCCTGGAATATGGCATTTCAGGTCTTCTGATACTTCATTGTAGAAGTAGTTAGATCCACTGTAATCCCCACTGTTGCTCCTTAATATTTTCTTGTTTTTGTCCAGCTGCTTGTAATATTTTTCCTTGAGATTATAGTTTTTTTCCAGTTTCATAATAACGTTCCTTGGGGCTTTTCTTGTGATATGTCTTTCCACAGTTGATAGATGGATTTTTTCAATTAGTATTTTCCTCTCCATTTCTAGAATATTGGGGCAGTTTACATTAATGACCTCTTGTAGAATGCTATCCAAGTTCTTTTTTTGGTCATGGCCTTCAGATAGGCCAATATTTTTTAGATTATCTCTTTTTTATCTATTTTCCAGATCAGCTGTTTTGCCAATGAGGTATTTCACATTTTCTTCCATTTTTTTTTATTCTTTTAAGTTTGACTTATTTTTGCTGTCTCACAAAATTGTTACCTTTCATATACCCTGTTCTAGTTCCTGGCTGATTTTCTTTGGTTATATTGTGTATCTCTTCTTCTATTTGATTTTTTCTATTTTTTAAGGATTTTTCTTCTTCAATTTTTATTTCTTTTCCAAACTGTTGACTACTTTATGCACATCTCTCATTTCTTTTATCATTTTTTCTTCTACCTCTCTTATTTATCTTTTGAAGTCTTTGCTGAGTATTTCCATGAAGCCTTTTTGTGCTTGAGAACAATTTATCTCACTTTTTTGAAATTTCTTCTGCAGACATTCTGTCTTCATCCGAGTTTTTGTTTTGGTCTGCCTTGTCATCATAATAGATTTCTATAGTCAAGATTCTTTTCTGTTTTTTGCTCATTTTCTTTCTTTTACTTTTGGTATTTCATTTTTTAAAGATGGAACCCTGCTGCTGTGGTAAAAGTGTCACTGTCCCAAGCTTCTTGTGCAGCTCTTAGCCTTAGCTTTGAACACAGGGGCTCCTTCTGTAATGCATAGCTGTGCATGCTCTGTTCCGGAAATAGCCTGGTTTCCCAGAGTTTGCCTTCTGAGTAGGGATTGGAAGCTGCCTCAATGATTTGCTCCTCTACTAAAGGTCTTATTTACTGTGATTAAGATCTTCTCACCAACTTCCCCAGAGGCTCTCTGACCCTGGGCTGAACACTCTTTTTATCCCAGTGAGACTGACATTTCTTGAAGTTTTTTTCGTTCTATCATGATCTGCAAAGTTATTTCATTCCATCAGACTCTGTTCAGAGGCTTGGTTTCATGTGGTTTTTGAGGGAAACTCCCAAATATAAATTCTATCTGAGGAATGGATATCTTGGGTATTGAACTTCTTATACAAGTTTCAAATAGATGAGAATTTGAATTGCTAAAAAGAATATAAAATGATAGAGGAGAACAATATTGAGATATGCTCATAGAGGAACATGAGATGCATATTTTTTCCCCCTCAAGTTTCTCACTATGGTATATTGTTATGTGTTTGTGTGTATGTGTGTGTATGTGTGTATGTATGTGTGTGTGCCTGCATGCACGTAGACCATAGTTCATACTGAGAAACTACGCCATATTAGAAAATGCGTCTGTACCCAAATTATATGTTGATTATTCATTACAATGTTTCTGAAGAAATAAAGCTACTCTTAAAAAGTTACAGTCAGAGGAGGAATACTCCCCAAATGAAGTTCCTAATTCTATTGTTTATTTAGGCACATTATGCAAATGAGCTTTCTATATTCAAATGATTGTTGGACTTGGCTTCAAACCAAAGAATGCTGACTGCATGATGCTGTTTTGCTTTCCCTATAAACTGACTACATCTTTGCTATTGCAGATATAAGCACACTTGTATCAGACCATCACCTGACCTGATAAATGACATGAAAGTGTTTTTTTTTTTTTTCCTTTAATCAGCTGGGAAAAGTCAGGTGACAGATGATTTCCATTAGTTCCAGCAGAATGGAAACAAAACAGATCAATACAAATGATTTGCAGCAAATTTATAACATCAATTTCCTTTTTGCCTAGTCCCCATCATTTTAATATAGAAATTCTCTCTCTCTCTCTCTTTCTCTCTCTCTCTCTCTCTCTCTCTCTCTCTCTCTCTCTCTCTCTCTCTCTCTCTCTCTCTCTCTGTCTCTCTCATTTTCTCTCTCTCCTATTCCTCACAGAATAAATAGTAGCAAAAATATCACAAGAAATTAGAAAATTTCTACAGTACTGTACTTTTCACATCACAGTAAACTGCATGATTTAAAGGTGAGAGTATGTTATTGTGTTTTTAATGTAATTCAATTGAATATTACAATGTTATTTTAAAAGATTAAAAACAATAAAAATGTTAATCAGCTACATTTCAGAACATTAATTTTACCTCTAAGTCATATAACAGGCATAATAATATCTCGGAATCTTGTAAGTATTCATGCTTTCTCTTATCTTTTAAAAATTTTTTTCATTTATGTGCTTTTGGTTATCTTTCTTCACTAGATTGTGATGTAGAATATTTTCTTACTGCTTTTCAAGGAAGGCACATTTTTTTTTGTTTTATGCAAGAAGATCAAAAATTGCAAGTTTCCAATCTGGTCTGGGTCTAGATGATGATGTTCTCTTCTATTGGAAGGAAATAAGGGATACTAGAATGATCTTGCCCAGAAACCACCAAAGGGTGTCTAAAATTGAATAAAGTATTTCATAAGGAGTCCATCTACAAGCTTTCAATAGATTGGAAAATGCTTTCATAGTACCCAAAAAATTGGTTAAGAAACTCTGAACATCAAAAATACTTTTAACTCTGCATCTATATCTCTGACTAGAGGAAAAAGAATAAGTGGATAAGAATGATTTGTTTCCACTCTTGCAAGATAGAGGATGAATCATTACCATGCATGGAAGACCAAGTATAAACTTATATTATCCTACCATTCTTCAAGCTTGGTATTATTCAAATGCATTTAACTAATCATTTAACAATGCAAGTTTGTGGCCTTTAAATGTCTTTCTATTTTTTTCTCTTCCAAATGAACCCTCCATTTGTATTTACAGATAGAAAAGTAAAATAATAAAATAATATAGCCTTATGATTAAATGCATTTACAGATCTATGGATTCCTTTTTTTTTTCCTTCCACAATGTTGTGGTCAGTTCTTGTATTCCATATTTTTCTCTTCCTTTCCTTACAAAACAGATACTTCCACTTTACCATGACCTCTCATTTATTGACCTCTCAATTCTCCCACAAGTCATTTCCCTTGAGCTTAAACATTTCTGCTGTATATAGAATCTCAACTGACTCCCCTTCCTTTCTGAGTTCAATACTTGGTACATAATTTTTTTCTGCTAACAACCTTTTGCCCTCATATGAGAAGACTTCAATATAAACATTGATTTGTCTCTCCAATATCTTAGACTCTTAGTTTTTCAACCTACTCACCTCCTATGAGCTACATCTTCATGTAAACAGAAATATGGTCATACCCTTAATCTTGCCATTTTACTCCTCTATGTTCAAGAATTATGAAACCCCCTTATCTAAAGATAATCTATTTACTTACCACCTTTCCCTCTGAATCCTTCCTCTTTCAAAAACATACTCTTCATTATTACTGTCACCACCCATTCTTTGACCTGTAAATTATCTCTCATAACATTTTCCCTGCACTAGCACTCATATATATATATACACTTCTCATTTTGGCCCTTTGGTGAACTACTTCAACTCCATACATCATTCTTGCTTCAGTACAAAGATTGAGAATTTCACACAATCATTATTTCTGGGTCCATTAAAAGTTTTTTTTTTCATAACCTCATTATTACTAAACAATCTTATTATATGTCCTTTATTAACTGGCTATCACATTTTCTGCGATGTTTTTCCATCCAAGCCTTTATATTCATCCCAATCTTTCCATGATTCTTCCATGCCATATCTCTCAGATGGGAATAGAAAAATATGAGCACTTGACATGACCTTCCCATTTAACTCTCTTCCTTATCTCCTATCATCCAAATACCTTCTTCCACTTTTTCTTCCTTTACTATTCTCACCAATAATAAAATAATCTTACTACTTACCAAGGGTAATTCCTCTACTTGTTCAAATGATCCCATCCTATGACATCTCTCCAAGGCTAATTCTTCTACTTGTTCAAATGATCCCATTCTATGTCATCTCTGTCAATAGATTTCCCTCTCTATTCTCCCCACTCACTTATTTTTAATTTCTTCCTTTCTACTGACATGTCCCCTATTATCTACAAACATGCCCATTCCTTCTCTATTCTAACAAAAACCCTTTGTTTATTCTTTCCCTCCCCACTATCATTTAATACCTGTCTCTGCCTTTTGTAGCTATCCTCATTGAAGAAATCATCTACAATAGGTACATCTGCTGTCTCTCCTCTTGCTCTCTTCTTAACCACTTATAATTTGGCTTCTGAATTTATCATTCTATCAAAACTGATCCTTCTACTAATGTAATTAATGAACTTTTAGTAGCCTTTTGTCAATCATTCTTCTCTTTGAGTTCTCTGCAGATTTTGACACTGTTGATCACTCCTGCATCATACTCTCTTCTGTCTCTCTTTTTAAAGGATGCCATTCTCTCCTGGTTCTTTTCCTACTTTTCTGATTATTATTCCATCTTTTTTTTTTTTTTGCTAGATCCTTGTAAAGACAATATCCTGTTGCAATAAATGTACTTAGGGTTCAGTGCTGGATTTTTTTTTCTCTTCTACTATATTAATTCACTTGTAAGTTTTATCATTTGCCAAGGATTTAATTGTCAACTTTATGTTAATGATACTCATTTCTTTCTTTTCTTTCTTCAGTGACCTCTAATATCACCTTTCTAAATACATTGCAAAAAGAATGTACAATAGAAATCTTAAATTCAATATTATATAGAATGAATCATTATCTTTCCCATCAAACTCATCCTCTCCCTTTCCTATAATTGTAATGGGAAACATAACTTCCAATTCACTCAGGCTCAAAACTTAGGAGTTGCCCTAGACTTCTTGCTATCTTTCATCTCTCCTCATATTAAATCTGTTGCCAAAGCCTGTCAATTTTACCTCCTCAGAAAGACACTTACACCATTATAGCAAGTCTCTCATCACCTCAAGCCTGGATTATCATTATGATCTGACAGATCTATTTAATTCAAGTCTCTTCCTATCCCAATCTATCCTCCATTCAGACAAGAAAGTAACATGATAGATCTAATTCTATCACCCTACTTCTAAATAAACTCCAATCACTTTCTATTGCCTCCAGGATTTAAGATACTGTTTGGCATTCAAAGTCCTTTATAACCTAGTCCATTCATATCTTTTTAATCTTCATAATCCTTATTCCTTGGCATGTACTCTTTGATCAAGTGACACTAGCTTCCTTGCTGATTCACAAACAAGATACTCCATCTCTTAACTCAAAGCATTTTCTCTGATTGTCACCTATGACTGGAATACTATCTTTCATAATCTCTAACTACAGACCATTAAGGCATCTGTACAGTTCCAAGCAGAATTCCATATTTTACTAAGCTCTCTCCAAATTCTCTTAATTATAATAACTTTTTTCCATTACTTATTTTCCATTTTTCCTATATGTATATATTTATTCATCATAAATATATATTTATATATAATTATATGTATATGTGTGTATGTATATAGATAGATATACACATTCTATATATAGATATATACATATACATCTATATATGTAAAGATATGAGTATAGTTGCATTTTGTCTCTTTCATTTCATGCTAAGTTCTTTAATGTTATCTGCCTTGTTTTGTTCTGTTCTGTTCTGCCAGAAGTTAGCATCATTTCTGAAACATGGAAGATGTTGAATACGTATTATTGATTAATACTATATTACTGGAGCTATCCTACATGCCAGGATAAAAAACCAAATGCCCATTCTTTCTCTATTTTAACAAAGTTTATATTCTCATTTTAATACATATATTTAGTTATTGTTCTGTCTATATAAACACATACACACATGTATATACATATGTATGTATACATATACATGCATATGTGTATTTGTGTGTGTGTAGATACACATATAGTATCTGTAGTAGGTAGCTCTTGGATCAGTGTCTTTTTTCTGTTATAAAAGCCTAATTTATTTTCTATTCTGAATATTTAATGAAATATTCTGTTATTGACAATAAATGAAAGAAAATAAAACAAAGACAAAACGTAAGTGATTTGAAGAAGCACAAAATTTACTTAGGGGTATACAAAAAGAGAAAAATAATATTTTTACTAATAGAAAAGAAAGTGGAAATAGTGAAGGTGATATGAAAGTATATCAAGGAAATCTTAATGGAGAATAATACACTTGAGTTGAACTTTAAAAGAAAGACACTGCATTCATGAAATAGGAGATCCAAGACATGTATTGGGGCCAGATCTTCCTTCAGGTTGTATATAATAAAAAGTTTATGGTATAAGACTAGAATGGCAGGAGATCAAGAAATTATAGTGTTTTCTGCTCAGAAAAATTTGAACTTTATTCTGTAGACAAAAGGGGACCACTGATATTTTTTTTAAATAGTAGACACATGATTGCATCAATGTGCAATAAATGATATTATAATACTTGACTAGGATGAATTGAAAAAGAGAAAAATATTGAGATAGGAAGTCAGGTTAGAAAACCATTCTAATAGACTACTGTTTGGCCATCAAAGCTTTGTACTTTCATAGTAGCATTGGAAGAGTTAAAAAAAAATGAACAGGGTAGGAATGTTATAAAAATGAAATTGATAGAAATTTGATTTGATTAAAATGACAAATTGACAAAAATGAGATTCACATTCATTTCTATTAATAGATCTACGTTAAAAATGTGGGATGTTTTTCTTCCTTCAGGATAGTACCTTCTGTGATCCATGTATTGAACATTTATGTTACTCATGTGATGTGTAAAGCTCCTCATCTCACAAGTAATTAAAGTATGGAGTTAAAGGTGAGGGAAACAAGGATATTCCATAGATGTTTTGGTTTTTCAGTTGCTGAGAAGAGTTAGTGTGATTCACCAAAAAAATCACTGAAAACTCTTTACACATAGAGTCTTTATTTCTCACATTTGTTTCCAAATGACTCAGTAGAAGAAGGACTAAGTGTGTGAATTTAACAAACAAACTAAAAAAAAGGACTATATAACATATAAGGAATCGTATGGTGGCACATCTAGCAATGTGTTGTTTGATTAAGAATCCTTATTGCAGATTTAGTTAGGGGAGGTCATACTTAACTAGTCTTCTGGAATTTTTTGAAAACAGTACTTGTAAAATAGATGACAGGAATTCATTGATGTAGTTCAAGTGGATTTTTCCTGAAGGCAAATAACCATGCTTCTCATAAGAGATTTATAGTGGAGGTAACAATTTATTGAATAAGAGGTTAAAGGGAGTTTGGAATAGAAATCTGATGTTCAGTATCAAGTGGTATATTTAGTAAGTGTGACCACATATGTTCTATCAGAAGCACTGAACTTTGACTCATTTATCAAGAGAGCAATTGTCCTATTTACTTTGTCAATATTATCTGTGTTCCTTAACATAGAAAAAGCCAGGGGTCAACTGAGCAATCATTTTTTTTAATTCCCCCTTTCTATTTCCTTTCTCTCTTCCTGCTTTACTTCTGATAATCTGCTTTACTTCTGATATTCTTTCCCTCTCAAATGATTTTTCTCACTTTTCCCCCTTTTCCTCTATCCTTCTCTTCCTTTTTTTGTTCTTCCTATCTTCTCTTTCTCTTTCCCCTCTTTCTTCCTTTCTTTTCCTCCCTTCCTCTTTGCCCCATCTATTTCTCTTTCTTTCCTCTATCATTATCACATGATATCACAACATTATAATTAAAAAAAACATTCAATATCATCTAACTAAACTGATAATTCTCTAATGTTACAGGGAAAATTTCCATCCAGATTTTTTTAGATTGCATTAAGTGTTATAATGATGCACTGGACTAGACTAATAGGTGAACTGGTTATGCAAATGATTATCTCTAAAAATCATTCCTGGGAGGGCAAGTATTTTTCCATATTATAAAAAATCGTTTGCTTTTTTCAACTCTACAAAAGATTATTTATCTTAATGAAGTGTGCCAATTAAGTAGTCTAGATGACAATGACAAATAATATAGTAAGATGCCATACTTAAACCCTCAATGTAACTCTTTTGCAAATTGAAGGGACCTCAAAGTCAATTAGTCTCTCCCCTTCACTTTACAGATAAGGAAATTGAGACCCAAGAACTGATATAATTTAGCCAAGATCATGTTAAGTAGTAGCAGAGCCAACCAAAAGTTACCACACACTAATAAAAATAGAAGTAATGAATAATTACAAATTCTTTGAATTTTCATCTTAGCAATCTTCAAGGTCACATTTGTGTGCCTACATAGATATTGATTTTTAAAATACTTATAGGTTTGATAGTAATTGTCAAGAAGTAATTATAAAACTATTTGGTGCCTAGTTTAAAATTATAAACCTAGATCAAAACAAGTTGATTAATCAAGCCTAGACCTAGACAAAAGAGAGTCAGAAGTGAGCAGATGTCAATAGTCTATCATCAAATTTGCTCAAGAACACACAGCTCACATTTCTTATTTGATAAAGACATTTGAGGAAATGAAAAGCAGTTTGGCATAAAGTAGATAAAATGAAAAGGGGACCCAAATGTAAGTAGATGTTAAACCCCACCCCTTTTTTTAAACAGAGTACAGAAATAACTCTTTACAACTGTGGTTGGAGTTGTAGTAGTAATAGTAGTGGTAGTGGTGGTGGTAGTGGAGGTCGAGGAGAAGGAAAAAGAAGAAAGAAAGAGAAAGAGAGAGAGAGAGAGAGAGAGAGAGAGAGAGAGAGAAAGAAAGAAAGAAAGAAAGAAAGAAAGAAAGAAAGAAAGAAAGAAAGAAAGAAAGAAAGAAGAAAGAAAGAAAGGAAGGAAGGAAGGAAGGAAGGAAGGAAGGAAGGAAGAAGGAAGGAAGGAAGGAAGGAAGGAAGGAAGGAAGGAAGGAAGGAAGGAAGGAAGGAAGGAAGGAAGGAAGGAAGGAAGGAAGGAAGAAAGAAAGAAAGAAAGAAAGAAAGAAAGAAAGAAAGAAAGAAAGAAAGAAAGAAAGAAAGAAAGAAAGAAAGAAAAAGAAGAAGAGGCTGTAGAGGAGGAGGAGGAAGAGAAGGAGGAAGAGGAGGAGGATAAGGAGGAAAGAGGAGGAACAGAGGAGAAAAAGGAAGGAGGAGGAGGAGAGGAGGAGGAGGAGGTGGAAAGAGGAGGAGGAGAGGAGAAAAAGAAAGGAGGAAGAGGAGAGGAGGAGGAGGAGGAAGAGAAAAGAATAAAGAACAAAGAGAAACTTCTAAATAAATAAGAAAAATTTAAGTAGAATAAAATGAAAATTACTGAATGAGGAAAATATATAAAACCATCACTAAAATTTTTTCATACACAAAATTTATATGAAATTGTCACAGCATTGATTAGTTTTCATTTCTTCATAAATCAATGATCAAAAGATATAAATGGTTTGCCCCAAATGTATAAACTATTAATAGCCATATAAAAATTCAGATTGATGATCATTATTGAAATGTTAATTAAAACAATTCTGAGATTCCACTTCTTTGTCAAATTAAGTAATCAAGATGAGATTGGCTGTTGGAAAACAGAATAGCTAGCCCCAAAGAATATTCACTTTTCAAATCACCTTGGGAATAGGATTCCAAGGTAGTATGCCAAGTACCTATGGTCCTGTGCGGTTTATCCTCTTTTAATAAACAATTTGCATGAAGAAATATGCAACATGGTTATTATATTTCCAAATTAATAAAGTTGGGAAGGAAAAGCTGATACAATGAAGAACAGAATAGGGAAAAAGGTCTTGATTGTCTAGAAAACTGAGTCAAATGACTGAATGACTGATTGAAAAATTATTCCATTCAAGATACAGTGCTAAACCCTGGAAATACTCATCCAAGCAAGCAAGATAATCCATGCCCTTGAGGAACAAATGAGGGAAGATAACATAATTATGAGAGAGAATGGAAAGAGACAGAGTGAAATATTTTGGTTAAGGAAGCCAAAAAATTGTTAAGAGTATTGAGAAAATATACCCTTTCCAGAGATAGTATTGATTTCAATCCCATTCTTAGACCTTAAATTGGAAAGTGAAAGATGGATAGGTGAGAACTGGCATAGCATAACAATGATGAAGAAATAATATAATAATAAAATAAGGATAATAATAGCACCTATTTAATAGAGTTTTTGTTATGGTCTATTGGGCTGGAGCATGTAAAAGCACTTTGCAAACTTTAAAGTATTAGATAAATTTTATATATCATTATTCTTTTTATTGATAAATTTTTGACAGTTTAATAAACTAGAAAATTAATGTGAGCTAACAATTGTTCAATACACATTAAATACCTACTGTGTGCTAGAAACTTTGCTAAGTGTTGGGGATATAAGAGACAAAATTTAGTTCTTGCTCTCAAGGGCCTTACAATCTATTGGTGACATAAAAAAAAAAAACCCTAATTTGAATTAGGACAGTAAAAGAGAATTTTAACATCAAGCTGAAGAGACCTAGAATGATGAAAGTCCTAAGTTTTATATCTTCTGAGGAATATGGAAAAGCTCTTCTAGTTTCCCTCAAAAACCATGTGAAACCAAACCTCTGAACAAAGTCAAACAGAATGAAAAAATGCTACAACTCATAATAGATAGGAAAAACTTCAAGGAAGTTCAGTCTCAATGGGGCAAAAATGGTGTTCAGCCCAGCTGAAACAGACTCTGAGAAATCTGATGAGTCTTAATCAAAGCAAATAGCAACTGAAAACCTCAGTCTTGGTTAAGGAGAGGAGCAGATCAGTAAGGCAGCCTCCAGACCAATCTCAAAAGGCAAACTCTGGGAAATCAGACTATTTGCTGAAAAGAGCACACAAAGCTATACTCTGTAAACACAAGTGGTGACTATGCTCATAGCCAAGGCTCAGAGCTGCACAGGAAATCTGGAACAGTGACCACTTCACCTTAGGAGCAGAGCTTGATCAAAAGGAAAGAAAATGAACAAGAAACAGAAGAGAATTTTAACCATGAAACACCACTATGGTTACAATAAATACCAACTCAGACAAAGATAAAATGTCCACAGAGAAAAACTCAAAGAGTGATATGAACTCAACTCAAGCACAAAGAGGCTACTTGGAAGTGCTCATAAAAGATTGTAAAAGTCAAATAAGAGAGGTAGAAGAAAAATGAGAAAATAAATGAGAGGTATGCAAGAGAGGAGTGACAGCTTGGAATAGGAAGAAAAAAACTGATTGAAGAAAATAACTTCTTAAAAAATACAATTGGCAAATGCAAAAAAAAATGCACTGAAGAAAACAATAATTTCAAAAAGTAGAATTAACCATATGGAAAAAGAGATAAAAAAGCTAATAGGAAAAAATCAAACATTAAAAACTAATATGAGGCGAATAAAGCCAACGACTCTATGAGATAGCAAGAATCAGTTGCGAAAAAACTGGAAAAAAAATGAAATACCTCATTGGAAAAATAACCAACCTGGAAAATAGATCAAGAAGAGACAATTTAAAAATTATGGCCCACCATAAGGCCATGATGAAAAAAGAAGCCTGGATAGCATTATTCAAGAGATCATCAAGGAAAATTGCCCCTAAAAACATAGGAGGGAATACTCATTGAAAGAATCCATCAATCAAGTGGTCCCACAAGGAAAACTCAAGCAATATTATGAGAAGTTCCAGAACTACAATCACAAGGAAAAATAGTGTAAGCTGCCAGAAAAAAATTCAAATATCAAGGAGCAACAGTCAGGATTACCCATGATCTGACAGTTTTTACAATAAAAGACCAGAGGGCCTGGAATAAAGGTTAAATGCTTTACATTTAATGGGAAAATTAATGATGGGGAAATAACATCAATAATTCTTGAGAATTATATCAGTTACTGGGACAGACACAATGGGCATCACATGTAAGAAGGTATCTTTTTTAAAGGACTCTGGTGTGATGATATCAATGCAAAAACATTAAAGGATGGGAAAAGGTCTGTTCTAGAAGAAGAGGAAATAAGATGTATAATGGGACAAATTAGATCACATGAAGAGGCCTAAAAATCTATTTCAATCTAGGGAAAGAAGGAAGGGAGATGAGAATTGTGTGAAGTTTGATCCCATAAATTTTGGTTCTAAGAAGGAATAGCAATCATTCACTTGGGTATAGAAATTTATATTTTCCTAAAAGAAAGGTAGGGTAAGAAAGAGAAAAGAAAAGGAAGGAACAGAACATAAGGGAGGACAGAAACACTGGGGGGGAAAAGGAAATAGAAGAAGGAATGGTGATGGAAGATAATGGAGCAGATTGGGTGAGTTAATAAAACACTACTAAAGGACAGAATAGAAAGAGAGAACAAAAGTATATACACAAGAGAAAATAGGATGGAGGGAAATACAGGATTGGTAATCATATCTGTGAATGTGAATGGGATGAACACTCACATAAAATGGAAGTGAATAGCAAAGAGGATTAAAAATAACCATACAATATCTTGTTTACAAGAAATATATTTGACACAGAGACATACATACAGAATAAAGACAAAAGACTGGAACAGTTTGTTAGGGTCCAGCTGAAGTTAAAAAAAAGAAAGAAAAAAAGTTAAGGTAGCCATTCTGATCTTAGATAATACAAGAGTGAAAATATATCTTATTAAGAGATAAGGAAGGAAAATACATCTTGATAGAAGGTACCATAAAAATGAGATAGTCAGATAGTCATGATATTATATATAGATAGCTGATAGATAAACGTGGGCGCGCGCGCGCACACACACACACACACACCACCAAGTGGAAAAGGAACCCAATTCCTAGATTTTTAGCCAAATACACAAAGAAATAGAAAGCAAATCTATTTCTAGTGAGGGAACTCAACCTTCCACTTTCAGAAGAAGGCAAATATAATCAACCACAAAAATAAACAAGCAAGAAACTAGGAAGGTTAATAGAATCCTGTAAAACCTAGCTATGATAGACTTCTAAAGAAAACTGAATAGGGAAAGAAAGGAATACATTTTTTTCTTTGTAGTACATGGAACCTACACAAAACCTTGAGTATGTAATAGGGCATAAAAACCTCACAATCAAATGCAGAAAGAGAGAAATAGCAAATGCTTCCTTTTCAGAACACAATGCAATAAAAATTTAATGCAATAAAAATTTTATTCAATAAAGGGCCAAGGAAAGATAGACTAAAAACTAATTGAAACTTAAATAATCTAATTCTAAAAAAACAAATCGCAAAAATATCCCATAATTTCATCCAAGAGAATTATGAAAGGAGACAAAAAACAAAGCACATAGGATGCAGTCAAGCAATTCTTATGGGAAATTTAATAATTCTAAATAGTTACAAGAATAAAATAGAGAAAGAGGGGAACAATGAATTGGGCATGCAACTAAAAAGGTAGAAAAAGAACACATTAAAAACCCCAACTAAATAACAAATTAGAAATTCTGAAACTCAAAGGAGTGATTAATGAAACTGAAACTCAGAAAACTATTGAACTAATTAATAAAGCCTAATAGTTGGCTTTATGAAAAAAAAAACAAAAATCATAAACCTTTGATTAATTGGATTAGAAATAGGAAATAAAAAATGAAATAATTATTATCACAAATGAAAAGGGTGAACTTCATACCAATGAGAAAAAAATTAAAGCAATTATTAGGAACTATTTTTTCTCAGTTCTGATAATCTAACTGAAATGGATGAATATTTACAAAAATATAAATTACCAAGATTAACAGAAGAGGAAAAAATATTAAATAGTCCCATTTTGTAAAAAGAAATTGAACAAACCAATAATGAACTCCTTAAGTAAAAATTTCCAGGGCCAGATGGATTCACAAGTGAATTATACCAAAGAGATAAAGGACATTTAATAACAGTACTATATAATCTGCTTGGAAAAATAGTGTAAAGAAGGAGGCCTGTCAAATTCCTTCTATTATACAAAAATGTCTCCCTAATCCAGAAGAGCTAAAATGGAGAAAGAAAATTACAGACTAATCTCTCTAATGAATATTGATGCAAAAATTTTAAATATAATTTTAGCCAAGTGGTTATAACAACTTATCACAAGATAATACATTATGACCAAGTGGGATTTATACAAAGAATGCAGGGCTGGTTCAAATATCAAGAAAACTATTACCATAATCGACCATATCAAAAATAAAACCAACAGAAATCATATGATAATGTCAATAGAGGCAGAAAAAGCTTTTTATTAAAGTTTTTAATTTCAAAACATATGCATGAATAATTTTTCAACATTGATACTTGCAAAACTTTGTGTTCCAAATATTCCTCTTCCTTTCTCCCATCTCTCTCCTTGATGGCAAGTAATCCAATAAATGTTAAATATATTCAATTCTTCTATACATATTTCTACAATTATCATGGTGCACACAAAAAAAATCAGATAAAAAAATGGGGAAGTAAACAAAATACAAGCAAACAACAACAAAAAGTGAAAATACCAAGTTATGCTCTACATTCAATTTCCACAGTCCTCTTTTTGGATATAGATGACTCTCTTCATCACTAAAACCAGTGCAACTGGCCTGAATCCCTTCATTATTGAAAAGAGTCACATCCCCCAGAATTGATCATTGTACAATCTTCTTGTTGCCATGTACAATGATCTCCTGGTTCTGATCATTTCACTTAGCTTCAGTTCATGTAAGACTCTCCAGATCTCTCTGAAAGCATTCTGCTGATCCTTCCTTATAGAACAATAATATTCCATAACATTCACATAACATCATTTATTCAGCCATTCTCCAACTGATGAGCATACACACAGTTAGAAAAAAAAAAGCTTTTTGACAAAATTAAGCACTCTCATCTATTAAAATACTAGAAAGCATAGGGATAAAGGGAACTTTCCTTAAATTAATAAGCAGCATCTTTCTAAATCCAACAGCAAGCATTATTTTAATGGAGAAAAGCTGGACATCTTCCCAATTAAATGAGGTGTTAAACAAGATAACCATTATCACCATTATTATTCAACATTGTGCTGGAAATTTTGGCTTTAGTAATAAGAAAGGGAAGAAAAAATAAGGGAATTAGAGTAGGTAATGAGGAAATAAAACTATTACTCTTTGCAGATGATGTGATGATATACTTAGAGAATACTACAAAATTATTCAAAAACCTACTTGAAACAACAGCTTTTAGTCAAGCTGCAGGATATAAAATAAATACACAAAAATCATCAGCATTTCTATATATGTGACAGCAGCAAGAGAGAGAAAGAGTAATTCCATTTAAAATAATTCTAGGTAAAATAAAATATTTTGGTATCTACAACCAAGATAAATCCTGGGACTATATGACTACAATTACAAAACACTTCTCATCCAGATCTCAAATAAGATCTAAACAACTGGAAAAATATCAGTTGCTCATGGGTAGACGAAGCTTATATAATAAAAAATAATAATTCTGCCTAAATTGGTCTGCTTGTTCAGATCCATACCAATCAAACTGCCAAACATTATGTTATAGAACTAGAAAAAATAGTACCAAAATTCATCTGAAAGAAGAAAAGGTCAAGAATATTAATGGGTTAATGATAAAAAAAATGCAAAGGTTAGTGGCTTAACAGAAAAAGATCTAAAACATATTATATAATTTTGAATATATTTATTTTCAAAAAAATGGAAGGATATTTTTTTTACCATTGATTCTTGCATAATTTTGTGTTCCAATTTATCCCCTTCCTCCTACCCCCTTCTCCTAGATAACAAGTAATCCAATATATGTTAAACATGGTAAAAATATGCATAAATCAAATACAGGCATATATATTTATACCATTATCATGTTGCACAAGAAGAATTAGTTCAAAAAGGGAAAAAATGAGAAAAAATAAAATGCAAGCAAACAACAAAAAAGGTGAAAATGTGTATGCTTGATCCATACTCAGTTCCCACAATCTGTTCTCCAGGTGTAGATGGTTCTCATCATCACAAGATTATTGGAACTTGACTGAATAGTCTCATTGTTGAAAAAAGCCACTTCCATCAGAATTGATCATTGTATAATCTTGCCATTGCCAGAAATCCTGGTTCTGCTTATTTCACTTAACATCAGTTCATGTAATTTCTCCAGGCCTCTTCAAAATCATCCTGCGGATCATTTCTTATACAACAATAATATTCCATAGCATTCATACACAATAACTTTTTCAGCCATTCTCCAATTGATGAACATCCATTCAGTTTCCAGTTTGTGGTCATTACAAAAAGGGCTGCCACAAACATTTTTGGACATATGGGTTTCTTTCCCTCCTTTAAGATCTTTTTGGCATATAAGCGCAGTAGAAACACTGCCGGATCAAAGGGTATGCACAGTTTGATAACCTTTTCAGCATAGTTCCATATTGCTTTCCACAATGGCTGGATCCATTCACAATTCCACCAACAATATATTAATGTCCCACTTATTATCTTTTCCTGCTATTTTAGCCAACATTAGAAGTATCTAGTGGTATCTCAGCGTTGCTTAATTTGCATTTCTCTGATCAAGCATGACTTAGAGAACCTTTTCATATGATTAGAAAGTGTTTCAATTTCTTCATCTGGAAATTGTCTGTCCACATCCTTTGACCATTTGTCAATTGGAGAATGATTTGAATTCTTATAAATTTGAGTCAATTCTCCATGTATTTTAGAAATGAGACCTTTATCAACACTCTTAAATGTAAAATATTTCCACAATTTATTGTTTCCCTTCTGATTTTGTCTGCATTAGTTTTGTTTGTACAAAACTTTTCAACTTAATATAATAAAAATTATCTATTTGATGTTTAATAATGAATTCCAGTATTACTTTGGTACAAACTCCTTTCTTCACCACAGATCTGAGAGGTTAAATATCCTATGTTCTTCTAATTTAATTATATTACTGTTTATGTCTAAATCAAGAACAGTTTTCAATATTATCTTGGTATATGGTGTTAAGTGTGGGTCAATGCCTAGTTTCTGCCATACTAGTTTCCAATTTTCCCAGCAGATTTTGTCAAATAGTGAGTTCTCATTCCAAAACTTGGGGGCTCTGGGTTTGTCAAACACTAGATTGCTATAATCATTGACTATTTTGTCCTAACCTATTCCAGTGATTGACTACTCTATTTCTTAGCCACTACCAAATGGTCCTGATGATAAGTGCTTGTATGATATGGTTTTAGATCTGGCCCTGTTAGGCCACCTTCACTGACATTTTTCATTAATTCTCTTTAAATTCTTGACCTTCTGTTCTTCCAAATGAACTTTGTGATTGTTTCTTTCTATATTGCTAAAATAATTTCTTGGGATTTTGATTGGTATGGCATTAAGTAGATTAATTTAGGTAGCATCGTCATTTTTATTATACTCACATGGCCAATCCATGAGCATTTGATTTTTTTTAAGTATTAGATCTGACTTTATTTGTGTGGAAAGTGTTTTGTATTTGTGTTCATATAGTTCCTGATTTCCTTTGGCAGATAGACTATCAAATATTTTATATTATCAACAGTTCATTTGAAGGGAATTTCTCTTTGTAGCTCTTGCTACTGGACTTTGTTGGTAACATATAAAAATGCTCTTGATTTATGTGGATTTGGTATCCTGAAATTCTTCTAATGGTGTAAATTGGTTTTAGTAGTTATTTAGTTGATTTTCTAGGATTCTCTAAGTATACCATCATTATCTGCAAAGTTTGATAATTTGCTTTCCTCATTAACTACTCCAATTTTTAAATTTATTTTTCTTCTCTTATTGCCAAAGCTAACTTTTCTAATGCAATAAGAAATAGTAATAGTGATAGTGGGAAAATTTTTTCAACCCTTATATTACTGGGAATGGTTCTAATTTATCCACATTAAATATGATATTGGCTAATGGTTTCAAATAGATGCTACTGATCATTTTAAGGAAAACTCCATTTACTACTATACTCACTAATGTTTTTAATAAGAATGGATATTACATTTTGTCAAATTCTTTTTCTGCATCTATAGAGATAATCACATGATTTTGGTTAGATTTCTTATTGATGTAGTCAGTTATAGTAATAGTTTTCTTTATTATAGCTTTTTATTTAAAAGACATATGCATGGGTAATTTTTCAGCATTGACAATTGCAAAACCTTCTGTTCCAAGTTTTCCCCTCCTTCCCGCCATCCCACCCCAAGATGGAAGGTAGATCAATACATGTTAAACACATTAAAGTATTTGTTAAATACAATATATGTATACATATCCATATAATTATTTTGCTGCAAAATAAGAATTGGATTTTGAAATAAAGTAAAATTAATCTGAGAAGGAAATCAAAAATGCAACCGGATAAAAACAGAGGGATTGGAAATGCTACATTCTTTTGCTGGGTATAGCTGGTTCTATTCATTATTGAACAAATAGAACTGATTTGATACATCTTATTGTTGAAGAGAACCATGTTCATCATAATTGATTATCATATAGTATACTTGTTGAAGTATATAATGATCTCCTGGTCCTGTTCATTTCACTCAGCATCAGTTCATGTAAGTCTCCCCATACTTATCTGAAATCTACCTGCTTGTCATTTCTTACAGAACAATAATATTCCATATCATTCATATACCATGATTTATTCAATCATTGTCCAATTGATGAGCATCCATTCAATTCCCAGTTTCTAGCCACTAAAAAAAGGGTTATCACAAATATTTTTGCACATACATGTGCCTTTCCTTTCTTTTTTTTTAATTTAATATTTATTTAATAATTACTTTATATTGACACTCGTTTCTGTTCCGATTTTTTTTCCCTCCCTCCCTCCACCCCCTCCCCTAGATGGCAAGCAGTCCTTTATATGTTGGATATGTTGCAGTATATCCTAGATATAATATATGTTCGCAGAACCAAACAGTTCTCTTGTTGCATAGGGAGAATTGGATTCAGAAGGTATAAATAACCCGGGAAGAAAAACAAAAATGCAGATACTTCACATTCGTTTCCCAGTGTTCTTTCTTTGGGTGTAGCTGCTTTTGTCCGTCATTTATCAATTGAAACTCAGGTCTCTTTGTCAAAGAGATCCACTTCCATCAAAATATGTCCTCATACAATATCGTTGTCGAAGTGTATAATGATCTCCTGGTTCTGCTCATTTCACTTAGCATCAGTTCATGTAAGTCTCACCAGTCCTCTCTGTATTCATCCTGCTGGTCATTTCTTACAGAACAATAATATTCCATAACATTCATATACCACAATTTACCCAGCCATTCTCCAATTGATGGGCATCCATTCATTTTCCAGTTTCTAGCCACTACAAACAGGGCTGCTACAAACATTTTGGCACATACAGGTCCCTTTCCCTTCTTTAGTATTTCTTTGGGATATAAGCCCAATAGAAACACTGCTGGATCAAAGGGTATGCACAATTTGATAATTTTTGGGGCATAATTCCAGATTGCTCTCCAGAATGGTTGGATTCGTTCACAACTCCACCAACAATGAATTAGTGTCCCAGTTTTCCCGCATCCCCTCCAACATTCATCATTATTTTTTCCTGTCATCTTAGCCAATCTGACAGGTGTGTAGTGGTATCTCAGAGTTGTCTTAATTTGCATTTCTCTGATCAATAATGATTTGGAACACTCTTTCATGTGAGTGGTAATAGTTTCAATTTCATCCTCTGAAAATTGTCTGTTCATATCCTTTGACCATTTATCAATTGGAGAATGGCTTGATTTCTTATAAATTTGAGTCAGTTCTCTATATATTTTGGAAATGAGACCTTTATCAGAACCTTTAACTGTGAAAATGTTTTCCCAGTTTGTTGCTTCCCTTCTAATCTTGTTTGCATTAGTTTTATTTGTACAAAGGCTTTTTAATTTGATGTAATCAAAATTTTCTATTTTGTGATCAGTAATGGTCTCTAGCTCATCTTTGGACACAAATTTCTTTCTCCTCCACAAGTCTGAGAGATAAACTATTCTATGTTCCTCTAATTTATTTATAATCTCGTTCTTTATGCCTAGGTCATAGACCCATTTTGATCTTATCTTGGTATATGGTGTTAAGTGTGGGTCCATGCCTAATTTCTGCCGTACTAATTTCCAATTATCCCAGCAGTTTTTATCAAATAATGAATTATTTTCCCAGAAGTTAGGGGCTTTGGGTTTGTCAAACACTAGATTGCTATAGTTGACTATTCTGTCTTGTGAACCTAGCCTTTTCCCCTGATCCACTAATCTATTTCTTAGCCAATACCAAATGGTTTTGGTGACTGCTGCTTTATAATATAATTTTAGATCAGGTACAGCTAGGCCACCTTCATTTGATTTTTTTTTCATTAATTCCCTTGAGATTCTTGACTTTTTATTGTTCCATATGAATTTTGTTGTTATTTTTTCTAGATCAATAAAATATTTTCTTGGAAGTCTGATTGGTATAGCACTAAATAAATAGATTAGTTTAGGGAGTATTGTCATCTTTATTATGTTTGCTCGACCGATCCAAGAGCACTTAATATTTTTCCAATTATTTAAGTCTGACTTTATTTGTGTGGAGACTTTTTTATAATTTTGCTCATATAATTCCTGACTTTCCTTTGGTAGATAGATTCCCAAATATTTTATGGTATCAACAGTTATTCTGAATGGAATTTCTCTTTGTATCTCTTGCTGTTGGGTTTTGTTGGTGATGTATAAAAATGCTGAGGATTTATGGGGATTTATTTTGTAGCCAGCTACTTTGCTAAAATTATGAATTATTTCCAATAGCTTTTTAGTAGAATCTCGGGGGTTCTCTAGGTATACCATCATATCATCTGCAAAGAGTGATAGTTTGGTTTCCTCATTGCCTACTCTAATTCCTTTAATATCTTTCTCGACTCTTATTGCCGAGGCTAGTGTTTCTAATACGATATTAAATAATAATGGTGATAGTGGGCAACCTTGCTTCACTCCAGATCTTACTGGGAAAGGTTCCAGTTTTTCCCCATTGCATATGATGCTTACTGATGGTTTTAAATATATGCTCCTGACTATTTTAAGGAAAAGTCCATTTATTCCTATGTTCTCAAGTGTTTTTATTAGGAATGGATGTTGGATTTTATCAAATGCTTTTTCTGCATCTATTGAGATGATCATATGGTTTTTGTTTGTTTGGTTATTGATATAGTCAATTATGCTAATAGTTTTCCTAATATTGAACCAGCCCTGCATTCCTGCAATAAATCCTACTTGGTCATAGTGTATTATCCTGGTGACGATTTTCTATAATCTTTTTGCTAATATTTTATTTAAGATTTTAGCATCAATATTCATTAGGGAGATTGGTCTATAATTTTCTTTCTCTGTTTTCAGCCTACCTGGTTTAGGTATCAGTACCATGTCTGTGTCATAAAAGGAGTTTGGTAGGACTCCTTCAATCCCTATTTTTTCAAATAGTTTATATAACATTGGAGTTAATTGTTCTTTAAATGTTTGGTAGAATTCACATGTAAATCCATCTGGTCCTGGGGATTTTTTCTTAGGGAGTTGATTGATAGTTTGTTCTATTTCTTTTTCTGAGATGGCACTGTTTAGGATATTTACTTCTTCCTCTGTTAGTTTGGGCAAGCTATATTTTTGGAGGTATTTTTCTATTTCATTTAAGTTGTCGAATTTATTGGCATAAAGTTGGGCAAAGTAACTCCTAATTATTGCTCTAATTTCCTCTTCGTTAGTGGCGAGTTCTCCCTTTTCATTTTTAAGACTAACAATTTGATTTTCCTCTTTCCTTTTTTTAATCAGATTTACTAAGGGTTTTTCTATTTTGTTGGTTTTTTCATAGAACCAACTCTTAGTTTTATTAATCAATTCAATAGTTTTTTTACTTTCAATTTTATTGATCTCACCTTTTATTTTTAGAATTTCAAGTTTAGTGTTTGACTGGGGGTTTTTAATTTGTTCCTTTTCTAGCATTTTTAGTTGCAAACCCAATTCATTGACTTTCTCTTTCTCTATTTTATACAAATAGGCCTCTAGAGATATGAAATTCCCCTTATTACCACTTTGGCTGCATCTCATACATTTTGGTATGATGTCTCATTATTATCGTTTTCTTGGGTGAAGTTATTAATTATGTCTATGATTTGCTGTTTCACCCAATCATTCTTTAGTATGAGATTATTTAGTTTCCAATTATTTTTTGGTCTACTTCCCCCTGGTTTTTTGTTGAATGTAATTTTCATTGCATCGTGGTCTGAAAAGGATGCATTTACTATTTCTGCCTTACTGCATTTGAGTTTGAGGTTTTTATGTCCTAATATATGGTCAATTTTTGTATAGGTTCCATGAACTGCTGAAAAGAAAGTGTATTCCTTTCTGTTTCCATTACATTTTCTCCAGAGATCTATCATATCTAACTTTTCTAATATTCTATTTACCTCTTTGACTTCTTTCTTATTTATTTTTTGGTTTGATTTATCTAATTCTGAGAGTGCAAGGTTAAGATCTCCCACTATTATAGTTTTACTGTCTATTTCTTCTTGCAGCTCTCTTAGTTTCTCTTTTAAGAATTTAGATGCTACCCCACTTGGTGCATATATGTTTAATATAGATAGTGCTTCATTATCCATGCTACCCTTTAGCAAGATATAGTGCCCTTCCTTATCTCTTTTAATTAGATTTTTTAATTAATTTTTGCTTTAGCTTGATCTGAGATCAGGATGGCTACCCCTGCTTTTTTGACTTCACCTGAAGCATAGTAGATTTTGCTCCAACCTTTTACCTTTAACCTGCATGTATCTCCCCGCTTCAGGTGTGTTTCCTGTAAACAACATATTGTAGGATTCTGGCTTTTAATCCATTCTGCTAACCGCTTCCTCTTTATGGGGGAGTTTACCCCGTTCACGTTTATGGTTAGAATGACCAATTCTGTATTGCCATCTTGTTAACCCCGGTTTATGCTTTTCTCCCTTCTTTCCCCTTTCCCCCCCTTCCCAGTATTAAGCTTGTGAGCACCACTTGCTTCTCACAGCCCTCCCTTTTTAGTATCCCTCCCCCCGCCTTAGAGTTTCTCCCCCTATCTTACCCCTTTCCCTCCCAGTTCCCGTATTCCCTTCCGCTTAGCTTATTCCTTCCCTTTTCACTTTTCCCTTCTCACTTTTCAATGAGGTGGGAGAAGTTTCACCATAGATTGAATATGTCTTAAGATTTTTCACTTAAAGCCAATTCTGAAGGCAGTAAGATACCCACTATATTCATCCCCCTCCATTCTTTCTCTCAGATATAATAGGTTTCCTATGCCTCTTCATGAGATGTACTACCCCCACTTTACCCTTTTTCTGATACAATGTCCTTTCCACATCAATTTCTAGAACAAGGTATACATGTATTCTTTATACATCTATATAGTCAAAATATAGTTCCCAAGATTAATCTTTACCTTTTTAGATTTCTCTTGAGTTCTATATTTGTAGATCAAACTTTTTGTTAAGTTCTGGTTTTTTCATCAGAAATAGATGAAATTCGCTTACTTCGTTGAATGTCCATCTTCTTCCCTGGAAAAAGATGCTCATTCTTGCTGGGTAAGTTATTTTTGGTTGCATACCAAGTTCCTTAGCCTTTCGGAATATCATATTCCAGGCCCTTCGATCTTTTAATGTGGATGCTGCCAGATCCTGGGTAATCCTTATTGTGGCTCCTTGATACTTGAATTGGGTTTTTCTAGCCACTTGCAATATTTTTTCCTTCATCTGAGGGTTCTGGCATTTGGCCACTATATTCCTTGGTGTTTTGATTTTAGGATCCCTTTCAGTGGGTGATCGATGAATCCTTTCAATGTTTATTTTTTCCTCTGTTCCTATGACTTCTGGGCATTTCTCTTTGATAATTTCCTGGAAAATAGTGTCCAGGCTCTTTTTTTCATCATGTTTTTCTGGAAGTCCAATGATTCTCAGATTGTCTCTCCTGGATCTGTTTTCCAGGTCTGTTGTCTTCCCCAGAAGGTATTTCACATTCTTTTCCATTGTTTGATTTTTTTGGATTTGCTTGACTGATTCTTCTTGTCTCCTCAAGTCATTCAATTCCACTTGTTCAATTCTGATTTTCAGTGAAGTATTTTCTTCACTCACTTTTTTAAAATCTTTTTCTAATTGTCCAATTGAGTTCTTTTGTTCTGTGGAATTTTTTTCCATTTCACCAATTTTGTTTTTTAGAGAGCTGTTTTCTGTTTCCAGTACACTAATCCTATTTTTCAAGGATTTTACTTCTTTATCCACTCTCTCTTTAACTTTCTCCAGGCTCTTTTGCCAAGCCTCCCTCTCCTTTTCCCAAGCCTCACTCTGCTTTCCCCATTTTTCTTCTAGCTCCCTTGTGAGAGCCTTTTTAATCACTTCTATGAGGTTCATCTGTGCTGAGGAACAGATGATCTCCTCCTTTAGGGATTCACCTGGGGACTGTCTGTTTTTAGTCTCCTCAGGATTTAGAGTCTGCTCTCTATCTGTGTAGAAGCTGTCAAGGGTTAAAGTCCTCTTCACCTTCTTGCTCATTCTGTCTAATAATCAGAGACAAACTACCAAAGAAAAACAGAAAAAACTGGAGTCTTTCTTTGGGGGAGGGGCTGGGTATGTTATCGAGCTTCCTCTACAGACTGCAGGGGGCAGCAGTGAGGCACCAGCAGGACTGTGTGCGCCTGTGCACTGAGATCCCATAGCGTCCTGAGTCACTGTGGGGGGGGGGGGGGGGAAGGGGGGGAGCGGCCAGGTCCCGAGAGACTCCAGCTGTTTGGGGTTGTATTCTTCAGCCCCGGTGTTTTTAGCTTCTCTGCTGGGCTGCTGACTTGCTGCCAGAGCAAAGTATCCAAACCTGTAGCGAAGCTCTCCCCGCAGAGACGGCTGCGATCACTCCCCACCCCCTCTCCAGTCTGCTCCTGTGCCCTCACTGCCGCTGCCCTCAGCCTGCGCCCGATCTAAAACCGTCCCAGCCCTCCAGTAAAGACAAACCTTTCTTGGCGAGTCTCAAGGATGGCTTCTCTTGGTAACTATATGTGGGTTTTTTTCAGTCAAGCATTGATTCAGAGGCTTGTAATGAAGTGGATGGTGAGAGAAAGCGCGGAGCTTATGCAGCTGTGAGCCTCCTCTCCGCCATCTTAACCGGAAGTCCCCTTTCCTTTCTTTAAGATCTCTTTTAGATATAAGCCCAGTAGTAACACTGCTGGATAAAAGGATATGCAACGTTTGATAACTTTTTGAGCATAGTTCCAAATAGCTCTCCAGAATGGCTGGATATATTCACAATTCCACAAACAATGTATCAGTGTCCCAGTTTTCCCACATCCCCTCCAACATTCACCATTATCTTTTCCTGTCACACTATCTAGTCTGAAAGGTGTGTAGTGGTATCCCAAGGTAGTCTTTATTTGCATTTCTCTGATTAATATTAACTTGGAGCATCTTTTCATATGGCTAGAAATAGTTTCAATTTCTTCATCTGATAATTGTCTATTCATATCCTTTGACCATTTATCAATTGGAGAATGACTTGATTTCTTATATTTTGGAAATGAGGTCTTTATCATAACCTTTAACAGTAAAAATGTTTTCCAGTTTTTGTTTCCCTTCTAATCTTGTCTGCATTAATTTTGTTTGTAAAAAGCTTTTTTTAATTTGATATAATCAAAATTTTCTATTTTGTGATAAATAATGATCTCTAGTTCTTCTTTGGTCACAAATTCCTTCCTCTTCCACAGGTTTGAGAGGTAAACTATCCTATGTTCTTCTAATTTATTTATAATCTCATTCTTTATGCCTAGATCATGAACCCATTTTGACATTATCTTGGTGTACAGTGTTAAGTGTGGATGAGTACTTAGTTTCTGCCGTACTAATTTCCAATTTTCTCAGCAGTTTTTGTCAAACAGTGAATTCTTATCCCAAAAGCTGGGGTTTTTTGTTTTGTCAAATATTAAGTTGTCATAGTCATTGGCTATTTTATTTTGTGAACCTAACTTATTCCACTAATCAACTAATCTATTAGACAATACCAAAGGGTTTTGGTGACCACTGCTTTATAATATAGTTTTAGATCTGGTATAGCTAGGGCCACCTTCATTTAATTTATCTTTCATTAGTTCACTTGAAAGTCTTGACCTTTTGTTCTCCCAGTGAATTTTGTTATTTTTTTAGGTCATTAAAATAGTTTTTTGGGAGTCTGATTGGTATAGCATTAAATAAATAGATTAGTTTAGGTAGTATTGTCATCTTTATTATATTTGCTCCACCAATCCAAGAGGACTTAATATTTTTCCAATTGGTTAGATCTGTCTTTATTTGTGTGGAAAGTATTTTATAATTTTGCTCATATACTTCCTGACTTTCCCTTGACAGATACATTCCCAAATATTTTATAGAATCAGCAATTACTTTAAATGCAATTTCTCTTTGTATCTGTTGATGGTTTATGTGGGTTTATTTTGTATGCTGCAACTTTCTGAAGTTGTGAATTATTTCTAATAACTTTTTAGTAGAATCTCTGGTGTTCTCTAAGTATACCATCATATTATCTGCAAAGAGCGATAATTTGGTTTCCTCATTACCTACTCTAATTTATTTAATCTCTTCCTCAAATCTTATTGCCAAAGCTAACATTTCTAATAAAATATTGAATAGTAATGGTGATAGTGAGCAACCTTGTTTCACTCCTGATCTTATCAGGAATGGTTCCAGTTTATCCCCATTATATATGATGCTGATGGTTTTAAATACATGCTAATATTTTAAAGAAAAGCCCATTTATTCCTATACTTTCAATCTTTTTAATAGGAATGGATGTTGGATTTTATCAAATGCTTTTTCTGCATCTATTGAGATGATCACATGGTTTTTGTTAATTTGGTTATTAATATATTCAATTATGCTAATAGTTTTCCTAATATTGAACTAGCACTGCATTCCTGGTATAAATCCTACTTGGTCAAGGTGTATTATCCTGGGTATGATTTTCTGTAATCTTTTTTGCTACTATTTTATTTAAGATTTTTGCACCAATATTCTTTAGGGAGATTGGTCTATAATTTTCTTTCTCTGTTTTCAACCTACCTGGTTTAGGTCTCAGTACCATCTCTGTGTCATAGAAGGAATTTGTTAGGACTCCTTCATTCCCTATTTTTTCAAATAGGTTATATAACATTGGGGCTAATTGTTCTTTAAATATTTGGTAGAATTCACATGAAAATCCATCTAGTCCTGGGGATTTTTTCTTAGGGAGTTGATTAATAGCTTGTTTTGTTTCTTTTTCTGAAACTATTTAAGCAATTTACTTCCTCCTCTGTTAGTCTGGGAAGCCTATATTTTTTAAGGTACTCATACATTTCACTTAGGTTATCAAATTTATTGGCATGAAATTGAGCAAAGTAACTGCTAATTATTACTCTAATTTACTCTTCATTGGTGGAAAGTTCTCCCTTTTCATTTTTAAGATTAACAATTTAGTTTTCCTCTTTCCTTTTTCTAATCAGATTTACCAAAAGTTTATCTATTTTGTTAGTTGTTTTCATAAAACCAACTCAATTTTATTTATTAATTCTATAGTTTTTTTTTTCTTTCAATTTTATCAATTTCTCCTTTTATTTTTAGAATTTCAAGTTTGTTATTTGATTAGGGGTTTTTAATTTTTTCTAGTTTTTTTTTTTTTGGTTGCAAGCCCAATTCATTGATTTTCTTTCTCTATTTTATGCAAATAAGTATCTAGAGATATAAAATATTACTGCTTTGGCTGTATCCCACAGATTTTGATATGTTGTCTCATCATTATCATTTCCTTGGATAAAGTTATTGATTGTGTCTATTATTTGTTCTTTCATCCCTTCAATTCTTTAGGATTAGGTTACTTAGTTTCCAATTAATTTTTGTTCTCTTCACCCCTATCCTTTTATTGCACCTGATTTTCATTGCATCATAATCTGAAAAAAGATGCATTTACTATTTCTGCCTTTCAGCATTTGATTTTGAGGTTTTCATTCCCTAAGACATGGTACATTTTTGTATAGGTTCCATGAACCACAGAGAAAAAAGTAAACTTCTTTCTATCTCAATCCAATTTTCTCCAGATATATGGCATACCTATAATTCTACTTACCTGATTAACTTTTTTCTTATATTGTGGTTTGATTTCTCTAGTTCTGAGAGAGCAAGGTTTAGATGCCACACTAGTATAGTTTTGCTGTCTATTTCTTCTTGCATCCCTCTTAACTTTTCCTCTAGGAATTTGGATGCTATACCAATTGGTGCATATATGTTTACTATTGATATTGCTTCATTATCTATGGTATCCTTCAGCAAAACATAGTTTCCTTCCTTATCTCTTTCAATTAGGCCTATTTTCGCTTTTGCTTGATCTAAAATTAGAATATCTACCTCTTCTTTTTTACTTCACTTGAAGCATAATAGATTCTGCTCCAGCCTTTTATTTTTAATCTGTATGTATCACTCTGCTTGAAATGTGTTTCTTGTAAACAACTTATTGTAGGATTCTGGCTTTTAATCCAGTCTGCTATCTACTTCTGTTTATAGGAGAGTTCATCCCATTCACATCCATAGTTAAAATAACTTATTCTGTTTTTCTAGCCATCTTATTTATCACAATTTATGCTTCTGTTTTTCCTTTCCCCCTTCCCTCCTCTCCAGTATTTTGCTTCTGACTGCCAACTCCCTTAAGCAGTCGTCCCTCTTTAGAGGTCCTCCTCCTTTCTTACATGTTTCTCCTACTACTTCTGTTTTCCCTTCTATTAGCTTTCCTTTTTCTTTTCCCCTTTCCCTCCCCCTTCCCTATAAGATGAGACAAGTTTCTCTGTGAAAGCAAATATGTCTGATATTTTCTCTTTGAGTCAAATTTGATGAAAGTAAGATCCACATATTGTTCATCCCCTTCCCTTCTTTTCTTCCATTATAATAGATGTTCTTTGTCTCTTCATGAGTTGCAATTTCCTTCATTTTACTTCCATTTTTCTCTTTTTCCAGTACAATCCCCTTTCTATCTCTACTTTCTTTTTCATATTGTCACAAAATCAAATTATATCTGCATCTCTAAATATACCCATAACAGAAATATAGTTCTCAAAAGCCCTTTTCTTTTTACTTTTTTATGCTTCTCTTGAATTTTGTATTTAGAGATCAAGATTTTTGTTCAGCTCTGGCCTTTTCATCAGAAATAAATGAAATTCACATGTGTTATTGAATATCCATTTTCTTCCCTGAAAGATAATGTTCAATTTAGCTGGATAGTTGATTCTTGACTGCAATTCAAGTTCCTTTGCCTTTCAGGATATTAGATTCCAGGCCCTTCAATCCTTTTAGGTGGAAGCTTCTAGGTCCTAGATAATCTTGATTGTGACTCCTCAATGTATGAATTGTTTCTTTCTGACTGCTTGCAATACTTTTTACTTGATCTGATAATTGTGAGATTTAGCTACTATATTTCTTGGAGTTTGCATTTTGGGGTCTCTTTCATGAGGTAATTGGTGAATTCTTTTAATGTCTACTTTATCTTTTTGTTCTAGGACAACAGGGCAGTTTTCCTTGATTATTTTCTGAAAGATGATCTCTAAACTTTCTTTTTCATCATGGCTTTCAGAAAGTCCAATAATCCTTAGATTATCTCTCTTAAATCTATTTCTCAGGTCAGTTCTTTTTCCAATGTGGTATTTTTACATTTTCTTCTACTTTTTTTTTCTTTTTTTGGTTTTGTTTCACTGATTCTTGAAGTCTTATTGAATTATTTATTCCTATTTGATCAATTCTAAATTTTAGTATATTTTCTTTAGTTAACTTTTTAGCTCATTTTGTATTTGGCCTATTGAATTTTTAAGTGAGTAGTTTTGTTCATTGCATTTTTTGCTTTTCACAAATTGTTTTTCAATGAATTGATTTCTTTTTCATATCTATTTTGCAAGGAGTTATATGCTTTTTTTATATTTCATCAAATCTATTTTTTAGGGAGTTATATGCTTTTTCCATATCATCATATCTATTTTTAAGGAGTTTTCTTCAGATTTCTATTTTTCCTTTTCTATACCCTCTTGCAAAGATTTTATTTCTTTTTTCCATTTTTCTTCTAATTCTCTTTTAAGATCATTTTTGAAATCTTCCAAGCCTTGTGAAATGGGAAACTTAGTATCCTTACATGCTGTTAACTCATTAGAGTTGAGACAATAATTATCTAATTTAGCATGGTCTAGTAGGATTGATCTGATCTTACAAGGTGATGTTATAGGCCAGAACTTGAAACAAGGTACTAAGTGGAACAGATAGAAACAATGTTTGTGTTCACACCTTTAGAGAACTCATATAAGCAAGAAACTCTTAGGGCCAAAGACAGACACAGAGCACTCTGGGACAGACACAGAGGCACTCTGGGACAGACACAGAGCACTCTAACAGATTGAGAGCCAGAAGCCCTCTGTTGTAGGCAAGTCAGATTCATTCCAACTTTCACCTTGGTGCTGGCTGGAGACATTTGGAAGAAGAGAAGCCGAAGCTGGCAAAAGCAAAAGATTAGCAGCAAGAACTCTTGGAACCAAGAAGAGAGATAGGCCTCTAAGAAAGCTAACCGGGCCCAAGGAGAAGAGATAAGAAATAAACGTTTGGATTCTATCAGCTGGCTGTATTTGGAGTGATTACTACTTTTAACTGAAACTAAGGCTGCCTCCTAAAACCTCCCCAAGAAACCTGCTCAGAGAGAACCATTATATTATAAAAAAGAGAACTCCACAGGAAACAGCTCATCTCCCCCTTTGTGGGCTTCCTCTGAAGTCGATTTGCCTTTAGGAACCTCAAGGTTTGAGGTCTGTTCTCTCTACATAAAAGTTGTCTATGGTCAGAGTTCTTTTTGCTTTTTTGCTCATTTTTAAGGGCTGAGGAAAAGAGGTGACAGCCACTTTAGTTTGTCTTTGGGCAGTTCTCATAACTGTGTGCCAGGTAATCCTGCATTCTTCCCTGGGGTTAATGGCTTTACAATTTGCCTTTTCTTTTTCTTTCTGTGTGTTTTACAGCAATTCTTCTTAACCACTTGCAACCAGGACAGAGTAGCCTAAGGGCATCACTGAAGTTTCCCTGGTACGCAGATCCTGTAGTCCTCTGGCTACCTGCTTTAGGCTCTCTATGCTGTGTTCTGGGCTTGGCAGACTGTCTCCCTGCCCGACTGAAACAGAGCTGTTCCAAAGTTCTTCCAAAGAATCTTCTTCTGGAAATGTGTTGTACTCCAAATATTTGTGGGCTCTATCATCCTAAAACCAGTTCAGAGGCTTATTCTGTTCTTGATTTAAGAGATGGTCAGAGGAGGTTACAGAAAGTTGTGTTTACTCTCCATCTTAGCTACACTCCCCTAAAACTATATTATAAAACTGCAGTCATCAAAACCATTTGTTACTAGCTAAGAAGTGTGATGGAAAGAGGAAAATCCTCGGACTTCTGGGGCGGAGCCAAGATGGCGGAGCAGGCACACACGACTCTCTAAGCTCCTCTCATTACCCTCATAACCAAATATTTAATCCAGCCTCAAAAATAACTCTTCACTGCTTAAATTCATGAAGATAAGAAGCACTACAACTTACCAGCCGATCCAGAAGCTCGCCAGGAAAGGTTTGTCCTGGGGGGCCAGGAACAGACTAGCACAGGCAGCAAGAGGCTAGTGTCCTGAGCAGACCAGGGGCGGGGGTGATCTCTGTGGCTAGAGAAGTTATAGGGACCACTCTGCTATAGGCTAACTGCTCTGCCTTGATTACAAAGCAGTAAACTGGCAGAGAAGTTAAAGCCTAAAACAGAGGGTACTCTAAAAAACGCCAGAACCTAACGAGATCTGGCTGTAACCCCTCAAACCCGGAAGTGACTCAGGCAGACTTTACCACAGCCCTTCGGCCACATCCGGCAGTTCGGGGCTTTTGCGGGGGCAGTTACAAATCTGCACGGCAGGGGGGCACAGCCTGGGCAGCCTCTGATCTGCAGAGTGGGGGGCTCAGCCTGGGGCAATAGAACCTCCCCAGCTGACTGCGCTTCCCTGGCAGACACTTCCAGTCCCTGCAAATCCATTCACTGCTTAGCAGCTAATACCCATAGCCTCAGGGCAGGGTTTGGCTTGGGGCAGTGAAACTCTCACTGCTAAGTGTCTAGCCCCAGGGCAGTCATTATCTCACACAGCTGAGGTTCTTTGAAAGGCACTTTCCCAGCCTGGCCCTGCAGGCCTGAGTTACTTTCCGGTGGGGAACTCTTTCCCAGAGTACTCCAGTACCTCGCTGCTTTTTGTAGCCGGTCGACAGGACAGCTACCCATCCATATACCTTTCACTGCTCTGCAGAGGAAGCTGGTAACCTCCTGGCTCTGAAGGCAGACCTTACAGGCTTTAACAAAATGAGTAAAAAAATCAAAAGAATGATTGATAGTTTCTACCCAGAAAGAGAACAGCTTTTCAACCCTGAAGAGACTAATAGCAGACAGTCTCCAGACGATTGTTGGTCTCCAATACAAAAGGCTCTCCTAGAAGAGACTATCAAAAACCTTAAAAGAGAGCTAGAAGAAAAGTGGGGAAAGGAAAGAGAAGCTATGCAAAAGAGTATAGAAAAGGCACATAACTCATTAAAAGAAAAATTTGATAAAGTGGAAAAAGAAAACAACTTCCTGAAATGTGAATTGGAAAAGGTAAAAAACAGAGTTTGCGAATTGGAAAAAGAAAATGACTCACTAAAAAAAAAAAAAAAAAAAAAATTAGTGAAATGGAAAAAAATTCCATAGAGCAAAACAACTCAATTGGACATATACAAAAGGAAGTTAAAAAAAAAAGCTAATGAAGAAAATAACTCACTAAAAATTAGAACTGAACAAATAGAAATGACTGATTCATTGAGACATCAAGAATCAGTCAAGCAAAACCAAAAAAATGAAAGATTGGAAAAAAATGTCAAATATTTACTGGGAAAAACAACAGATCTGGAAAATAGATCTAGGAGAGATAACCTGAGGATCATCGGACTACCCGAAAATTATGATGAAAAAAAGAGCCTAGATACTATTTTACAGGAAATCATCAAAGAGAACTGCCCAGAAGTAATAGAACCAGAAGGGAAAATAGGCGTTCAAAGAATTCATCGAACACCTTCTGAAAAAGACCCTAAAATAAAGACTCCAAGGAATATTGTGGCCAAACTTCAGAATTTCCAAACTAAAGAAAAAATTTTACAAGCAGCCAGGAAAAAAACAGTTCAAATACCGAGATGCCACAATAAGGGTCACGCAAGATCTGGCTGCCTCAACATTAAAGGATCGAAGGGCCTAAAATCAGATATTCCGAAAGGCAAAAGAACTTGGAATGCAGCCAAGAATAAACTATCCAGCTAAGCTGAGTATTTTTTTCCGCGGAAGAAGATGGATATTTAATGAAATAGAGGAATTCCATCTGTTTCTAAGGAAAAAACCAGACTTAAACAAAAAATTTGATCTTCAACAACAGGAATCAAGAGAAGTAGAAAAAGGTAAAAGGAACTCTTGAGAACTGTATTTCTGTTGTGAATATACATAAAAATCATATGTATAATTTGATTTTACCGATATAACATAAAAAAAGGAAGTAGAAATGGAAAGGGGATAGTGCCAGAAAAAGGGAAGAAGGGAGATAAAAAGAGGGAAACTACATGCGACAATGAGGCAGAGGAAACCTATCATATATGAGGGAACTTAGAGAGGGGGAGGAACATTGTGTGAATCCTACTCTCATCAGAGTTGGCTCAAAGAGGAGACAATTGACATATTTGTTTTACACAGATTCTTCTCTCACTTCATTAAAAAGTGGGAGAGGAAAAGGAAGAAGGAAAAAGAGTAATAAGGGAAGGGTACAAGAAAGGGGAAGGGATTCCAAGGGAGGAGGGCGGGATACTAAAGAGGGAGAGCTGTGCGACGTTAGTGGGACTAATAGGGAAGAAGGGAAGGAGGGCAAGAAAAAGAAAAGTATAATCTGGGGATATTAGGATGGCAGGAAATGCAGAATTGGTTATTTTAACTGCAAATGTGAATGGGATGAACTCTCCCATAAAGAGGAGGCGGATAGCAGACTGGATCAAAAGTCAGAACCCTACAATCTGTTGTTTACAGGAAACACATTTAAAACAGGGAGAAACATATAGACTAAAGGTAAAAGGCTGGAGCAGAATCTATTATGCTTCAGGTGAAGTCAAAAAAGCAGGGGTAGCGATCCTTATCTCAGATCAAGCAAAAACAAAGATTGATCTAATTAAAAGAGATAAGGAAGGAAACTATATCTTGCTTAAGGGTACTATAGAGAATGAAGCAATATCAGTATTAAACATATATGCACCAAGTGGTATAGCATCTAACTTCCTTAAAGAGAAGCTAAGAGAGTTGCGAGAAGAAATAGACAGCAAAACTATAATAGTGGGAGATCTCAATCTTGCACTCTCAGATTTAGATAAATCAAATCACAAAACAAATAAGAAAGAAATTAAAGAGGTAAATAGAATATTAGAAAAATTAGGTATGATAGATCTCTGGAGAAAACTGAATGGTGACAGAAAGGAGTATACTTTCTTCTCAGCAGTTCATGGAACCTACACAAAAATTGACCATATAGTAGGACATAAAGACCTCAAAATTAAATGCAGGAAGGCAGAAATAGCAAATGCTTTTTTTTCAGATCACAACGCAATAAAAACTACATTTAACAAAAAGTTAGGTGTAAATAGACCAAAAAGTAATTGGAAACTAAATAATCTCATCTTAAAGAATGATTGGGTGAAACAGCAAATTATAGACACAATAATTTCACTCAAGATAATGACAACAATGAGACATCATATCAAAATTTATGGGATGCAGCCAAAGCAGTAATAAGGGGAAATTTTATATTCTTAGAGGCTTACTTGAATAAAATAGAAAAAGAGAAGATCAATGAATTGGGCCTGGAACTTAAAAGGTTAGAAAAAGACCAAATTAAAAACCCCCAATCAATTACTAAACTTGAAATTCTAAAATTAAAAGGAGAAATTAATAATATAGAAAGTAAAAAAAAAACTATTGAACTAATAAATAAAACTAAGAGTTGGTTTTATGAAAAAAACAATAAAACTGATAAACCTTTGGTAAATCTGATTAGAAAAAGGAGAGAGGGAAATCAAATTGGCAGTCTTAAAAATGAAAAAGGAGAACTTACCACTGATGAAGAGGAAATTAAAGAAATAATAAGGGGTTACTTTGCCCAACTTTATGCCAATAAATTTGATAACCTAAGTGAAATGGATGACTACCTCCAAAAGTATAGGCTTCCCAGATTATCAGAGGAGGAAGTAAATTGCTTAAATAGTCCCATTTCAGAAAAAGAAATAGAATAAGCTATTAATCAACTCCCTAAAAAAAAATCCCCTGGACCAGATGGATTTACATGTGAATTCTACCAAACATTCAAAGAATAATTAGCCCCAATGCTTTATAAACTATTTGAAAAAATAGGGAATGAAGGAGTCCTACCAAACTCCTTTTATGACACAGACATGGTACTGATACCTAAACCAGGTAGGTTGAAAACAGAGAAAGAAAATTATAGACCAATTTCCCTAATGAATATTGATGCTAAAATCTTAAATAAGATATTAGCAAAAAGATTACAGAAAATCATCCCCAGGATAATACATCATGATCAAGTAGGATTTATACCAGGAATGCAGGGCTGGTTCAATATTAGGAAAACTATCAATATAATTGGCCATATTAATAATCAAATTAACAAAAACCATATGATCATCTCAATAGATGCAGAAAAAGCATTTGATAAAATCCAACATCCATTCCTATTAAAAACTCTTGAGAGTATAGGAATAAATGGACTTTTCCTTAAAATAATCAGTAGCATCTATTTAAAACCAGCAGTAAGCATTATATGTAATGGGGACAAACTGCAACCATTCCCAATAAAATCAGGAGTAAAACAAGGTTGCCCACTATCATCGTTACTATTTAATATTGTATTAGAAATGCTAGCTTTGGCAATAAGAGTTGAGAAAGAGATTAAAGGAATAAGAATAGGCAATGAGGAAACCAAATTATCACTCTTTGCTGATGATATGATGGTATACTTAGAAAACCCTAGAGATTCTACCAAAAAGTTATTAGAAACAATCTACACCTTCAGCAAAGTTGCAGGATATAAAATAAACCCACATAAGTCATCAGCATTCTTATATATCATTAACAAAACCCAACAGTTAGAGATACAAAAAGAAATTCCATTTAAAGTAACTACTGATTGTATAAAATATTTACGAATCTATCTGCCAAGGGAAAATCAGAAACTTTATGAGCAAAACTACAAAACACTTTCCACACAAATTAAGTCTGATCTAACCAACTGGAAAAATATTAAATGCTCTTGGATTGGGCGAGTAAATATAATAAAGATGACAATACTACCTAAATTAATCTACTTATTTAGTACTATACCAATCAGACTCCCAAAAAACTACTTTGATGAATTAGAAAAAATAACAACAAAGTTCATGTGGAAAAACAAAAGGTCAAGAATTTCAAGGGAATTAATGAAAAAAAAAATCAAATGAAGGTGGCCTAGCTGTACCAGATCTAAAATTATATTATAAAGCAGCAGTTACTAAAACCATCTGGTATTGGCTAAGAAATAGACTAGTTGATCAATGGAATAGGTTAGGTTCAAAGGACAAAACAGCCAATAACTTTAATAATATAGTGTTTGACAAACCCAAACACACCAGTTTCTGGGATAAGAATGCATTATTTGACAAAAATTGCTGGGAAAATTGGAAATCAGTATGGCAGAAACTAGGCAGTGACCCACACTTAACACCGTACACCAAGATAAGGTCAAAATGGGTTCATGACTTAGGCATAAAGAATGAGATGATAAATAAATTGGAAGAGCATAGGATAGTTTACCTCGCAGACCTGTGGAAAAGGGAGGAATTTATGACCAAAGAAGAACTAGAGATCGCTATTGACCACAACATAGAAAATTTTGATTATATCAAATTGAAAAGTTTTTGTACAACCAAAACAAATGCAAACAAGATTAGAAGGGAAACAATAAACTGGGAAAACATTTTTACAATAAAAGGTTCTGATAAAGGCCTCATTTCCAAAATATATAGAGAATTGACCCTAATCTATAAGAAATCAAACCATTCTCCAATTGATAAATGGTCAAAGGATATGAACAGACAATTCTCAGATGAAGAAATTGAAACTATTTATAGACATATGAAAATATGCTCCAAATCATTATTAATCAGAGAAATGCAAATTAAGACAACTCTGAGATACCACTACATACCTGTCAGATTGGCTAGAATGACAGGGAAAGATAATGGGGAATGTTGGAGGGGATGTGGGAAAACAGGGACACTGATACATTGTTGGTGGAATTGTGAACTCATCCAGCCATTCTGGAGAGCAATTTGGAACTATGCTCAAAAAGTTATCAAGCTGTGCATACCCTTTGATCCAGCAGTGTTTCTACTGGGCTCATACCCCAAAGAGATACTAAAGAAAGGAAAGGGACCTGTATGTGCCAAAATGTTTGTGGCAGCCCTGTTTGTTGTGGCTAGAAGCTGGAAAATGAAAGGATGTCCATCAATTGGAGAATGGTTGAGTAAATTATGGTATATGAACGTTATGGAATATTATTGTTCTGTAAGGAACGACCAGCAGGATGAATACAGAGAGGACTGGCGAGACTTACATGAACTGATGCTGAGTGAAATGAGCAGAACCAGGAGATCATTATATACCTCAACAACGATAGTGTTTGAGGATGTATTCTGATGGAAGTGGACCTCTTTGATAAAGAGAGCCTTAATTGATCAAAGATGGACAGAAGCAGCTACACCCAGAGAAAGAACATTGGAAATGAATATAAACTGCTTGCATTTATGTTTTTCTTCCCAGGTTATTTATACCTTCTGAATTCAATTCTCCTTGTGCAACAAGAAAACTGTTTGGTTCTGCACACATATATTGTATCTAGGATATACTGCAACCCATTCAACATGTAAAGGACTCTTGTCATCTGGGGGAAGGGGTGGAGGGAGGGAGGGGAAAAATCAGAACAGAAGTGAATGCAAGGGATAATACTGTAAAAAATTACCCTGGCATGCATTCTATCAATAAAAAAATTATTAAAAAATTTAAAAAAAAAAAGAGGAAAATCCTCTGGGGACTAGAGTTTCCTCTACTGGAATCCTTCACACAGAGACAGAATAACTACTTATTGAATAAATTATAAATAACATTCTTATTAAAATATAGATTGGAATCACCAAAAGAAAAAAAAAAAGAAGTGTGATGGATCAGTGGAGTAGATTAGATACACAGGACACAATAATCAAGATCTATAGTAATCTAGTATTTATTCAATCCAACATCCTTATTGTGTTAAGTGATAAAAGGAAATGCAAAAATTGACATTTATATCTCAAATTTTGCACATTATTTTCCACATATCATTTTAATTAAGCCTTATAAAAGTACTATAAGATAGGTACAGTAGGTATAATTGATACAATTTTACAAATGAGGATATAGACCCTCTAGGATAATGCAGTGGAAATGAAATGAAATTTGACATCAAATCTTTGAATCTGAATTCTGGCTCTGCAACTTGCTTCCTGAGCAAGTCATCTAATTCTCATTTGAGGATAGGTCCAATGGTTCTTAAGTGTCTTTTTTTTAAATCAATTCCAAATATATCACTGTCCCACTTCTACCTCTGGATTCTAACAGTGAAGAAATACTTCCTAATGACTTGATGGACAAGAGCCTTTTATTTGAGAACACCCCTGAGCTAAAATAAATATGCTCCCCAAAGGATAATTATTTAGAAGAGAGTCATAGTAACTACTTAAATAAAATGTTCTTATCTAGAGAGATAATTGGGACATATCAAAGTCATCTTCCTTGGGAATCATATGAAAACTACTTCAAATAAATATACAGCATTTATCTAGGAGAGACTTGAGAGGCAAATCTGAATTCTATTGTATACAAGCAAATGTTTCAGAATTCTTGTGAGTGGGTGTAGTGTTTGTTTCTCTCTCTCTCTCTCTCTCTCTCTGTGTGTGTGTGTGTGTGTGTAGCTGGGTTAGAAAAAATGGGGGTGGAAGAAAGATTTCTGAAATTTCTTTTGTATTAGCAGATTCAGGTACTGTTAATGACTCACAAATAATTCTGAAAATTGATTTATCTTATTATATATTTTCTTATAGCAAGTAGATCTAGCTTATTAGAAGATTTTTATCATACCAGTAGCTGATTACACATTTTAACTAAAACTCACAAAAGGAGTTTATAACTAATCTAGTCGAATATAAATTGTTTCCTTCTGTGCTGTTTATATCAAATCATTGCTGGAAATGTTTGCTTTTTTTTAAAAAAAAAAGCTTTTTTTTTTTTAACGTTCAAAACATATGCATAGATAATTTCTAAAACTTTTGCTTTTTTACATTGATAAATACATAAATGAATAGGCACTTATTTTTAGCTAAATACTATTGGCTGTGATAGAAATAGAAGATCAAAGATAGTTTCTGCCCTCAAGGAGTTTACATTCCAATAAGGAAAGAGAAGGTATTTTGGCCTGAAGTTGGTGGGGGAGATGGGGAGTAATGGACAATAGATTGATCCATTCTTTTCCATTAGCAAAGGCAGACTTCATTTGATCACCATTCCAAAATGGAGCCAGGACAGGGAGGTAGGCAGGGTATGGTTGTAGCAGCAAGGAAATATAGTAAGGACAGTTAGAAGGTCTATGAAGAAGAGTGTGAGGGTCAAAATCTAATAGTGTGATTCAGGCCAAGCATCAATATAAAAAGCAGGAAGAGCAGTTAAAAATTCAGGACCTCAGGGATGTAGCATGGAAGTTCCAAGGGTAAAAGAATTAAAAGCACTACTCTATGGTTGCTGCTCCACAACAGGGCTAATAACTAGGCTATAGAGAAGAAGACCTGAGTTGAGAAAAGGGAATTCCTTGTTATGAAATATCTAGGCTTTAAAGAGCTGCCCAGAACACTATGAAAGAAGCTAAGGGACTTCTGTAAATTCACACAATCAATATATGCCAGAGGTAGGAAGAGACGGCATGTCTTTCTTCACTAAACTGCAGAATCCCTTCAATCTGCTGTAGACATCTTCCCTTCTGTTCTCAGTTAAGATCTTAAGCTTTTAAAAAAAATCTAATATGTCTCTATTTCTGACTTCTAGACCCTATATAATCTGGCATTAAATTTCACCTTTCAACTGAAACCACCCTCATCAGTTACCCTAGGTGTCCTCATTCCCAGATATTATCTTCTTTTATTACTCTTCATTATTCTTGACCTGTTCTCCTGCTGGATACTTTTTTTCTCTCTGAGTTTTTGTAATAATGAATTGTCCTGTTTTTTCTCTCCCCTGTGTGAACAATCCTTCTTTCTCATTTGCTGGCTCAGCATTCATCTTAGTGAACTGCTTAACTGAGGGTGTCCCCTTATTCTGATGTAGGAACTCTTTCTCTCTTTACTTTCTCTCCTGATGATCTCATCAGCTCCTATTGTTTTAATTATTATCTCTATCAGATGACTTTTGGATATATATATAACAATCAATTTCTTTCCAGCCTCTATATCTCCCCATGGTTTCAGTCCTTCAAGTATCTACCAGAAATTTATTTTTTAATATTTTATTTTTGCCAACTACATGTAAAAATTTAAATTTAGGGGGCATTTCAAATCAGAAGCAACTCAAATTCTATATAAAGAAACAAGAAATCATTATTTCTCCCCCCCCAAAAAAAAATCACCAAATTCCAAATTTAAAAATTTCTCTTAAAGGCACCATCATTCTTCCAGTTTGCCATGTTCAGAGTACTGACATCCTCAATTACATCTTTTTCAACCTATGTATCCATTCAGTTGTCAAATTAAATTATTTCTACTAATATAGTTTCTCTTCAGCGTGGTTTCTTCTCCCTAGCTCTACAGACATCAGTATAGATAACATAACATAATACCTGGATTTGTAATATCAATGTTTCTCCCTAATCCAATTGTCTCCCAATCCATCCTTTGCATAGGTGCCAAAGTGATTTTTCCTTAAGCACAGATATGACCAAATTATTCCCATACTTAATAAATTACAGTATCCCTTGATTGCCTCAAAGATCAAATATCAACTCCTTTGCTTGACTTCTATAGAATTGTTTTGAACTTGGTCTTTTTCTGCCAGTCTCATTGGACATTAATTCGATTCAATTTAATAGCCATTTATGTGTACACATATTGGATTTAACACATATTTTAACATATTTTACATGCATTGGATTACCTGCTATTTGGGGGAGGGATGGGGGAAAGGAGGGGAAAATTTGGACAAAAATTTGGCAAGAATCAATGTTGAAAATTTACCCATGCATATGTTTTGTAAATAAAAAGCTTTAAATAACAATAATAATCACTTATTAAGTATCTAGTTTGTGCCAAGAACTGTGCCAAAAACAGTGCTAAGTACTGAGGACACTAGAAGAAAAAGGAAGACAGACTCTTCTCTAAAGGATTGCACAATCCAATGGAAAAAGACAAAACACAAAAGGAAAATGGCAAGTGGGGAGGAGAGAGGAAGGATACCCTTGTGTGTCTCTTGTTGCTTGTAGTTCAATCCAAACAGAGTTGCAGGTGGAAACTAGAGTGAGTGGAAAATCCAGTTTCAGGGCCTGTATAAAAGAAAGGTTTGGATGGAGCACAGTGATCCACTTTCTGGCCCTCCAATCAAAGGGAAGAAAAGGCTGAATGAGTTGGGAAGTTGTTGAGTACCCACAGCTGATTCTTAAAATGTGATGAGATTTCAAGTGATCAGCTCCTCCTGAGAGTGGGATCTTATTTTATGGAGTTCAGATCAAGCATTTCAGTGGAAGAAAAATAAAACTATTATCTCCTTCTTGTTTTGCTTGGTCTATTAGGTATTATCCTTCTCCAACATTCATGACTTTGGAGTAACCACAAACCCATTCCATGAATATACTCACTGTACAGATTACCACATATTCTTAAAGATACAGCTGAAGACCTTTTACTACATGAAGACTTTACTGACCTATACTTTCTCAAATGGTAGTACCTTCCCTCCTAAATTAAATTTGCATTTTAATGAACTTTCATTTAACAAAATGTTATTTCATATATTTAATTATTTAAAACAAATAGAAATCAGAAGAAAAATAGAAAAAGAAAAAAAGTGAATTCAAAATATGAAACAATAAATTTCCATTAGCATATATTCAAAACTGTCCATCTTGGACACGGCTATTTTCAACAATGAGATGATCCAAACCAATTCCAATTGCTCAGTGATGAAGAAAGTCATCTACACCCAGAGAGAAGCCTGTGGGAACTGGGTGTGGATCACAACAAAATATTCTCACTCTTTCTGTTGTTATTTGCTTGCATTTTGTTTTTTGTTTTTTTTGTTTTTTCTCCATTTTTTTTTTCCTTCTTGATCCAGTGTTTCTTGTGCGGCAAGATAACTGTATAAATATGTATACATATACTGGATTTAATATATACTTTAACATATTTAGCATATATTGAACTACCTGCTATCTAGGGGAGGGAGTGAAGGCAAGGAGGAGATAATTTGCAACAGAAGGTTTTGCAAGGTCAACGTTGAAAATTACCCATGCATATGCTTTGTGAATCAAAAGCTTTAATAAAAATAAATTTTAAAATGTCCATCTTGCTTCCTTGTAGGTTTTCTTTTGTTTTCTCCTGTGTACTTTTAATTTTATTCTTTTTTCCCCTTTCCTCTCCCTTCTCTCTCTAAGAGTTAAGCATGGATGCACACACATACACACACACACACATGCATATAGACATGCATGTAAGGTTGTACTACTGCTATTCTCTATTTCTCTGAAGATGGGTAAAATCACTCTTATTAGGTCCAAGTCTTTTCATATTTTTCTAAATCCAACAACTCATCATTTTCTATGCCACAGTAATATTCCAATCTTATATTATCTAATTGTTTTAAATAGTCTTTAAAAAATATTAATATGGCTGACAGTAGTTTCCCTATTTTTCTCTTTTTATTGAAACTATTCTAATGTTTATTTTGTCTGAGATCAATGATCACTACTCCTACTTTTTTAAATTTTTTTAACAAATTCTACTCCTGATCATTATGCTTATTTGTATGTATCTCTTGCTTCTTATCCCTGCTACCTCCTTTATTTTACCCACTTACTTGCTTAGCTATCAAACTATCCCACCTCCAATTATCTTTCCATTATTCTTCGTGGAACCCTTTCTCTCCTCTTTTCCCTCTCTCTTTATCCCAATACTGTTAAACTGTACCCTTTACTAATTCCCATTAATCTACGCTTCCTTTTATATCTTCTTTTCCCCATTACCTCCCCCTCTTATTTCTCAATAAATTTAAATGACTTGTATGTCCTTCTAGATAGATAGAGATATTTATTGTGAGTAGGATTCCAGAATACCAGCCCTCTTCCCTCATCTAATTCTTCTCTGTCAGTTCTTACCCTGTCACCTCATATTGTAAATGACTTTTTTTTTCACATTTTCCTATATACTTTTGAATCACATCATACTGAGCTCTACCCCAATCTTTTTTTTTCAAGCTACACATTTACTAATGACAATCAGAAATATAGTTTATGTTTTCACATATAAAATATAGTTTGTTCTTATTGAGTCCCTTGAAATTAATCTTTGATATTTAACTGATATTTCTATTGGATCTTATATGTCAATATATATGTCTATGAAATTCAGGTCTTTTTGCAACAAAATCCTGAAAGTTTGACAATTCTTTGAATTTCCATGATTTTTCATTCAGGATTATATTCAATTTTTTTGGGTATGATATTTTCATTTGCAGCCTTACTTTTTTGTTTTTTAATATATTCCAAGACCTGTCCTTTCAATGTAACTACTTCCAGGGCTTGGTGAATCTAATGATGGTTCCATCATATTTGAATTGTTTATTTTGATTTTTGTTTGCTTCTTTGTTTGTTTAGCTATAGTGTTCCTGTAGGATTTTTCTCACAGTATTTCTTTCAGGTGGTTATTGGTGGATTTTTTTTTCTGTTTCCATTTTTCCCTCTTGCTCTCACACTTCAGGATATTTTTCTTTAATTATTTCTTGTATTATGATTTTAAAATTGCTTTGATTTTGCTTCTTGCTTCTCCAAATCTGTTGTTTTTCTTATGAGATGTCTCACATTCTCAACTATTTTTTCATTCTTTGCATTTTGTTTTATTATTTCTTGATCTCTTGTAACTGTTCTATCTTTGTCCAATTCTAGTTTTTAAGGAGTCAATTTTTTCTTAAGAGTCTGGATGTCCTAGTTTGCTGACTTTATATAATCTTGTTTTACTCAAATTTTTTTCTTTCTCAATTTTTTTTCTCAATCTCTCTCATTTTATTTTAAAAGTTTTTTTTAGGTTTTTCTATAATTTTTTTCAACATGTGACCATTTCATATTACTATTTTGAGGCAAACGGGCTTTTATTTTAATTTTAGTATCCTTCTCTAAGATGAACCCTTGTCTTTCCAATTTTCCTTTCTATGGTTGGATTCCTTCTCCCTTGTCTGCTCATTTAGTAGTATACTGTGGGTATAATAACCTCTTAATCCTGGGGTATGAAGAATATTGTCTCTGCCCACGGGCCCTCCTTCAATTTTCTCTTCCAGCTTGGAGTCAACATAGGTGGACTTAACATGCTTTATCAACAGAGGTTCCTTCAAAGTTTCTAGACTCAAAGGGCAAACTTCATACATAATGTGGAGGTGAACGTTCTTATGGCTGGAAACTAACGTAGGGATATCCTCCAACATTGTTTTAATGGAATTAGCCTGTAAAATATTCATACTTCACTGGGTTTAAACTTCAGTCCTGGTATGTTTCTTCTATTTTTTTTTCCAATTGGTCCAGGAGGACCAATGTTATGGCCCAACTCTTATTTGTTTCTAACTGTTAACTCTAAGACCCAATTGTGTCTTGTTTGTGGTAGTAATTTGGAAAGCTTGGAATTTTCTGTCCTACTATGTAACTTCCAAAATCCTCAAAAAAAAAAAATTCTGCATATGCATAGATATTTTGCCCTCTTCTCTGACTATAAATTCCTTGAAACTTCAGTTCAATAATTTCAGTTATGTCCAACTCTTTATGATCCTATAGGGCATTTTCTTAGCAAAGACACCAGAGTGATTTACCATTTCCTTCCTCAGGTCATTTTGCAAATAAGGAAACAAACTAAAAGGACTAAGTTACTTGCTAGGGTCACATAACTAGTTAAAGTCTGAGATTGGATTTGAACTCAGGAAAATTAGTCTTTTTGACTCCAGGTTCAGCATTTTCTCCAAAGTGGAGCTATAGAACTTAGCTGCCCCTTGATAGTAAGGAGTAGTTAATTTTGTGCTGCTACAATATCACTAGCAACTAGCAATAGCAACTGGTACTTCTTTGTGGAATGACAATACTGATTATTTCTTGGTTGAAAGCTCAAATTCTTCTTCACTACTATATTATTGCTTTCATATAAATCAATATGCATATATATGTAATCTAAATTTCCATAATTATATGTGTATAATATATGTACACATATGCATATATATAATTAATACAAGTAGACCCCCAATTTATTATTTCATTATAATTATATTCATAAAAGATGTGAAGGCTTGGGTCCTCTTTAAAGTAATAGGAATATTTCCTAGATAAGAAGATAAATATATTTTATTCTAATGAAGAATGTAAGGACTAAAAAGACTGAAAATTTGGCTTTATACCCATAAAACCTAGCTGTTTGGTTTGATCAAGTTTTGTTCTCTTGAGTCTGTGTTTCAAAAGCTTTTTAGAAGCAAAATCGTTTATACACACACACACACACACACACACAAAGCCAGAAAATCTAGGAGAATATTTGAGTAAACAATTCAGTAAAACATATTTCTTTTTTTAATGGAAAACATTTCTAGTTATTGCAAGAACACAAAAATGAAAGTCAGATAGATTATTAAGGCTGGGAGAAGGTGATTACTCTTTTAAGAAGTTGAGTTTCTCCCACTAAAAGTATTAAATTCTTCATAGACAAAACAAAGTCTTACTCTTTAGCCTTTAAAAGAATAAAGTCAGGTAATGTAGATGAAGTGGCATGTGAAAATGGCAAAATCACAATATGAGATTGTGTTTGCCTTCTCCTTCATCCTTCTCTCATCTTTTTATCCTATACCTGTTCAAACTTCTGATTTACCTCTATCCACTGACTCCCTTATATCCCCTCACATACCTTCATATTTCTTCATCTGTACACCATGCTAAGAGTTAATTCTTTAATTTATTGCCTCACCTCCCAATTTCTCTGTATAAGTACTTTTATACCTTTTAGATGTATATATTATTCACTTTTTTTTACCAAGTTCTGATGACAATAAAGTTCTACCAGTCTTCCATATGTTCCAGCATCTCTTCTAACAGTTTTTTCCCCCCATTTACATCTTAATTGTATGAAATAATTGCTATGTTTTACTTCTCCCTGTCCAATTTTATTTTTCAGAGAATCCTGTCATACTCAATCTTTTTCATATTGACTAGAATAGTAGAAGGGGAAAGTGGCAAATATAGGAGGGGATATAAAAAAAAAATTGGACACTAATTCACTGTTGGTGGAACTGCGATCTGTGAAGTGGATTAATTTGGAAATTATTCTCAAAGAGTTATGAAACTATGTATACTCTTTGACCCAGAAATGCTATTATTAGGTAATTTTCTCAGTATAGGCAGGATAAAAGAAGAGCATAAATATTTTAAAATATTTATAGCAGCTCTTTTTGTGGTAGATAAACCCTGGAAATTGAGAGCATGCCTGTTAATTCAGTATTAGCTAAACAAGTTGTGGTATATGATTGTAATGGAATATCACCTCATTGTAAGAAATCACTACCTGAATCTGCTTTTTATTTCATTAAATATTTCCCAATTACATGTAAAAGAATTTTCACATTTTTTTAATTTTGAAATTTAAATTTTTTGTCTCTCTCCTGTCTATTTCCTCATCTTGAGGAGGAAAGCAATTTCACTTCAATTATACATGTGAAATCGTGTCAAATATATTTCCTTTTTAGTCATCTTGCAAAAGAAAATAAAAACAAAATTAAACAATAAGAATAAAGATAGTTCTTTTTGTTATTGGTGGTGTTTCTTTTTTTGTTTATTTTGTTTTGTTTTGTTTTGTTTTTGGCGAGATGTTGTTTGTTTAATCTGCATTCAGAATTCAGCAGTTCTCTGGGAGTAATTTTTTTTTTTTTTACAATAGGTCCCTTGGAACTTTCTAGGATAATTGTATTGACCAGAGTAACTAACTCTCTTGAAATTGATATTATATTATAATATTGCTGTTATATTTATTGCACAATCTGATCCTGCTCAGTTCACTTTGCATGAGTTCAAAGAATTCTTCCCATTTATTCTGAAATCATCCTGCTTGTCATTTCTTTTCTTGTTTTTATTTATTTCATAGTATCTATCTGAAGTGGATTGCCATTCCATCCTCCAATTCCTTTTACAAAAGAGAAACTGAGGCAGACAGTTACCTTGCCTAGGATCACACAATTTATATGTGTCTTAAGGATACATTTATGCCACCTATTCACATTTCTTATAGCACAGTATATTATACTAAAACCATCACAGTTCTTTTTGTGACAGCAAGGAATTGGAAAATGGTACATGGCCATCAATTTTAGAATGGCTGAATAAGTTCTATATAATAATTCAATAAGAATTTTGTTGTATAAAAATGATAAACAAGCTAACTTTAGAAAGGCCTTGAAAGATTTACATGAACTACTCCTGAGCAAAAAAAGCAGAACCAGCAATACACTATAAACAGTAACAGCAAGAAAGCACAATGATCAACTGTGAAAGACTTGGTTTATTCTCAGTGGTTTAGTGATCAAAGGCGATCTCAATAAAATATGGATAGAAAATTACATCTGCATCCAGAGATTGAATTATGATGATTGAATGTAAACATATGCTGTGTTCACTTTTTGTTAAGGACCATGCCTAGGTGAAGGGACAGGTCAATTCTCTGAGAGCCTCCACATCTGTGAATCATAACATCTGAAGGAATTGCAAAGCAGCCTTTACTGACACAGATATTGCTTGTGGTCTGGGAATGAAATAAAATGGAAGCCAGGGGAAGAGGAGAGAGGTCAGAAAATTCAACTGCCTCTCAGTCTCCTTGTATCATCATTATCCTCTCAAATGAAGAAATCCATTCTACAGGTCTGAGTTGGACCTCCAGAAGCAACTGGCAGGTGGCTCCTGTATCCCAACACCTTTTTTTTTTTTTTCTACTGTTTTTTTCTCCAATTATTTTTCCCTTTTATTCTGATTTTTCTCTGCCAACATGATTCATAAAGAAATGTATACTAAAAAATCATATAGCTGTATAACCAGAAAAAATAAAACAATTTAAATCTTTAAAAAATATGCTGTAACTTGTTCAACCATTCCCCAGTTGATGGTCATTTTCTCAATTTCCAATGCCTTGGCTCCACAAAAAGGACTGCTATTCATATTTTTTCTGTGTCTACATAAGTATGTTTATATATTCTTTAGTCTTTTTGTAATACAGACCTAAAAGTGGTATTACTGGATCAAATTGTATGCAGTTTTATGTAATGGGCTGAAGCTCTTGAGTCGTTGCACTGAGGTCCTAAGCACATGAGGCTAAATAGCAATTGGACGATATTATTATATGCTTGGAGAAAGAATGACCCCACCCACTCTCTGTGCAAGTTTTGATGTGTTGTATAGGAGATGACATAGAGACAATTTGGTGGGTGGAGTGAGAGAGGCAGAAGCACTGCTGGCCGGATTCGTGTCATGACTGCTCTCACTTCGTTATCGCCATTCCCCTTCACCTCCGCAAAGAATAAAAATCAAGGATTTTCCCTTATTCTGACTCCAGCTGATTTTTATATACTCTAGGTGCTAAATGTGGTCATCACAGTTTTATAATCTTTTGCACATAATATAATTTGCACAGAATGGTTATGATAGTTTATAATTCCACTGATAGTGCATTAATGCCACAATTTTTTCACATCCCCTGTAGCTTTTGTAGTTGTCTTCTACTGTCATATTAATAAATCTTGATAATTATGAAGAGATCTCAGATTTTTTTTTTATTTAAGTACCCTAAGCAATACTGCTTTAGAATATTTTAAAATGTTATCTGATAATTTTGAGACGTGCTCATTATAATCCTTTGATGATTTAATAACTGGGGAACAGTGTTCATTTTTTTATGTTTGGTTCTATAGCCTCTGTATGTAGGAAATTAGACTTTTATCTTAGAAACTTCCTTTTTTTCTTGATTTTGCACCTTTGAAACAATGCAGTATTTCCATTTTGCACTAACTTTAAGATGTGAATTTTATCCTTTGTTTTTTTGTAATTTCTAAATATAATAAAAAAATTGTGATTACAAAAGAAACTTGCTTTAAAAGTTCCTCCAAGTTTTGCTTCCGTTTTAATTTTAGCTGCATTAGTTTTGCTTGTGAAGAAGCTTTTTAATGTTCTGTAATCAAAATGATCAATGTTTCATCCTTGATGTTGTCTAGCTCTCTCTGTGTCTCATTTTTGTTATAAATTATTTCCTTATCCTAGATTGTACTAGATTTGACAGTTACATTTTTTATGCTCCCCTAATTTATTTGATATCACCAGTTTTATGTAAATAATGAATCCATTTGATCTTATCTTGGTATGTGGTATGATATTTTGGTTTATACCTATTTTCTACCAAATTGCCTTCCACTTTCCTAGGCAATTTTTGTTAAAAGGGGAATTTCTACCTAAATTATTGGATCTTTGGATGTATCAAGTACAGATTATGGTGGACATTTACTACTTTTGTTTTGAACCTAGTCTATTTCAATCTACCACTGTCTTTCTTCATCAGTGCCAGGTTATTTTGATTATTATTACTTTGTAATATGGTTTGAAATCTGGAACTGTTAGACTGTTTTCTTTAACATTTTTTCACTATTTCCTTGATATTCTTGAACTTGCTTTCTTCCAGATGAATTTTGTAGCTATCTATTCTAGAGCCATAAAATAATTTTTTTGCAGTTTGATTGGCATACCTTTGAATAAGTAAGCTAAATTAGTTAAAAAGTCATTTTTATTATAAACATTCAAATTATCCATAAGCAATTAATATTTTCCAATTTAAAAAAAATCTGTCTCTATTTTTGCAAAAAAAAAAAAAGTGCTTTGTAATTGTAGTAATATAGTTCATGCCAGAGAACCAAGAGCCAAGTATTTAATATTGCCATTACGTATATATGTGCACGCACATGCATGTGTGTGTGTGTGTGTGTGTGTGTGTGTGTAAAACTTGCCATCTAGAAGAGGGAGTGGGAAAAGGCAGGGGGGGGATTGAAACACAAGGTTTTGCAAGGGTTAATGCTGAAATCATTTTTTAGCTCTTTTAGAAATTCTTATTTCCCTTATGTGTAATTTTTTTTTCTTTAAGGTTTTGCTTGTCTCTGTTTTAACCTCATTGTCTTCTGAGTTTGTCTTGATTTTTCTTATAACTATAATACAATTTTATGGTCACTTTCTTTTTTGAGTGGTTCCTTTTCCCACCCTATTTATTCAGCTGGAACTTTGTATTCCTGGCAGAGTTAGGGATGGGGTGAGAAATCCTATCTCAAATTTCAGGCTTATTCTCACTGCTCCTTTCAGAGCTGATTCTGTGGATTTGGAAGTTTTCAGTGCTTTTTGAGTGTTTGATAGTCTCTTAAGACTCCCAAAATTCTGCTGTTTCAATTACCATCACTTAATCCCATCACTGGAAGAAGTGATCCATACACTGGAAAAATCTCTTGGTCTGAACCTTCTTTGCCACTCCAGAATTTAAGTCAAAGCATTATTTTTAAATTGTTTGGAAGGAAATGTTGGGAAAACTCAGCTGAGTGCTTCTCAACTCTGTAATCTCAGCGATGCTCTAAAATCTGGCTTTTCTAAAATTTAATCTTTACCAATCTTATCTGGGAAACAAAAGTAACAAAACAAAACTAACATATTATCAGCATGGTTATCTTCCTCTACATGTTCATTTAAAGACCTCCAACTGTTAGAATCCTTACAAAGTGATAAGTCAGTTTCCTAATTTAGCATGTACTTAGCAAATTCTCTAGCTTACTAACGTATTTAAGTACTCATTGGAGTTCACACTTTTGGGAGATTCACAAGTCAGTATTCAATATGAGATTCACAAGTCAGAAACCCACAATCCCACTCTCTCAGAGGAGGAGTCAACCTTTGAGTTCACACCTCTAAAAGAACATAAAAAGGAGCTGAGTTAGTGGAGAGAGTCAGTTCAGAAGAAGCCCACTCTCAGAGGCAGAACCAGATTCATTCAATCCATCTCACACCACCATGGTGGCAGGCTCTCCTCCTTCGCTTCTCTACGGAAAGATAGGCCTTTAAGAAAGCTAATCAGGCCCAAGGAAAGAGACAAGACTTGGAAGGAGAAAAAAAAATGTTTGGATTTTATCAGCTGGCTGCATTTGAAGTGAGTATTGATCTGAACCGAAACTAAGGCTGCCTCCAGGAAACCTCGCCAAGAAACCTACATCCAGAGAACCATCATATATATTATACAAAAAGAAGAACACCACATCCAACTCTTAAGATTTCTATCCTAGTTCTTTATTCCAGCTTAATCAGACACGATTTCTTTTTTTGGTGTGTTTTTTTTTTATGGTTTGTTTTGTTTTGTTTTGTTTTCTGAGGCTATTAGAGTTAAATGATTTGCCCAGGGTCAGTGTCTGAGGTTAGATTTGAACACAGGTTCTTCTGATTTCATGAGGGCTGGTGCTCCATCCACTGCACCAACTATCTGTCCCAATCAAACATGACATAAAAGTTAGACATGCCAAACAAACTCTGACTTGCACTTCTGCCCTGTACAATGGCTCTTATCAAAAAAAAAAAAAAATGAAATCATGTGGGAAACCACAAAAAATATGTCAATATTTTCTCCTCTTAAGAAAAATTATACTGTCCCCAAAATTCTCTCTGACCCTACAATTAGCTAGTGAAATATATTTTGTATGTTTAATCTATGTTACAGTCTCTTACTAAGTTAACAATTATTTCTATGGCCAGAGCCCAACCTTTTTATATAGTAGTCATACATAAAATGTATATAGCCCTTAATGTTTGCAAAGCACTTTGTGTTATCTTATTTGATCCTTACTAGCGGTAGTTATTATGATGATGATGATGATGATGATGATGATGATGTCCATTTTGTAAATGAAGAAACTGAGGTTGAGAAAAATTTAGTGACTTGACCAAGGTCACATAGGTATTTAAAACAGGTTTAACTTGGTTCTTCCTCACTCCAAGTCCAACACTCCATAAGGTAAATATGCATATAGAATGAATGAAGAGATTGTGCCCCACAGAAGAACTCCATTATTGGGTGGTTAGGAATGAGAACTGAGGACTAAACAATGTTCCTTTCACAATTGGGGTAGCTTGTAAAATGTTTACAAAGCAAACCCAAGGGACACCAGTTTAGAGCTGTGCAGGTATTATTTCAACACTTTCTCTACTGAGATCCCATCTGTTCCTTTTTAACCTCTGTAGTATAAACTGGAAAAGCAAAGCTTTATGATTTTAAAAGTCCAAAATACTTTGTTTTCCTTTCTAACGAGGGCCATTTTTTGTCCATAAGTCCTAGAAAAAACAGTTAAACAAAAACTTCTAAGATCACACAAAATTGGACATCATAGCTTTCCTTCTGCTATTTCTCTCAAAGTCTGCTATGGACACATGCACTCTTTATGGAGTTCTCCTAATATCTTAGTGTTTGGCCTTTGTCCTCCAAATGCCCCTCTAATATAATTTCCAGAAGGAAGTTAATATCTACTTGGTTCTCTACTCATTCTGTCTTAAAATCTGGAAAATGTATACAAAAGTAAAATTTGGAAAATGTAAAGAACTGCAGATTTGGTCAAGAAGATCATTTCCATTGCCCCTCCCCCCCCCCAGCCCCACTCCTCCACAAACTTCTATAACAATAACTTCTTATCCTCATCTTTGAGCCCTGGACATATAAAATACTTTGGCTATTTTAACATGAGTATTTAACACACCTTTAGCCTACAAAGGAAGTTGGTGTCCCCTGTACCCAGATAACTCTCTTCTTCCTTGTTGAAACTAATATAATATTGCACACCATTATTCTCAATATGGGTAAATATTGCTTAATTATACATAAAGTAGCATGTAGGTGACATAGTGGATAAAGTGCTGGGCCTAGAGTCAAAAAGACTTTTATTAATGAATTCCACTCTAATCTCATACATTTTATAGTAATATGATCCAGGGCAAGTCACTTAACCTTGTTTGTCTCAATTCCTCATTCGTAAAAAGGAGCTAGAGAAAGCAATGACAAACTGTTCCAGTGTCTTTACCAAGAAAACCCAAAATGGAGTCATGAAGTATTAGACAAAACTGAAAAAGAATTAAGCAACAATAAGAAAAATCCTACATACAATTTTTTTGTTTGTTTTTTTCACATAGATTCCATTGTCCAATAGGTTCTGGTTGTTTGTTTGTTTGTTTTTTTTTTTTTTCTGCCCTTCAATTTCCAACTAATAAGTGAGCTCTATTTATGATTGTTAAGATTAAGCTTTTCTGTAAATGGGAAGGCCAGGAAGGATAGAAAAAAATCACACCCAACCCAAACTACATGCCCCGCTCAAACATAAAATTAATTGGCTCAAAATCTTCTTCAGTGTTTTTTAAGCTTCCTATATGTTTAAAATTTTTTCATCAGATATTAGCCTAAGTTACAGACTCACATAGATTTATATCTCATAGTGATGTCAAAAACTATATTAACACCTTCAGTTTACAGATAAGGAAACATCCACAGAAGGGAAAGTACTTGCCCTGAGTCACAGAGATAGTAAGTATAATAGTCAAGTTTTGAACATCCTTACTCTGACTCCAAACCCAATTCTAGGTTCTTTTCACTTTACAATGTTAAACCTAGAACTGGGCAGGAAAGGTAGGGAAAGTTATGAGAAGAAGATGGAGGTAAATACAATAGAATGATTACTCCTTAAATTTTAGCAGGGAGGAAGTATGTGCAGCACATGCCAGACATAACTGAAAGAAATGAAACCCATTATTACATTATAGTTCTTTTCTATAGTGGACAACTTCATGAGATAATAAGGTAAACAAATAATTCCAACAACAACAATAACAAACTAAAGAGATTTTTGAAAGTATAGTCTTGGTTCAAAAATCTAAGAATTTCCTTGGTCTATAACTTTCTCTTATAATGTGCTTTCAAATTTACAGCATCCCTTCCTCCCATCTCTGCATTAAAAAGAAAGATTGTTAAGATTTGGAGTGCTAAGTGATTAAGCCAAAGTTACACAATTAATTTTGAAACTTGAACCTAAACTGGGATCTTGCAAACCCATGATGTTTCTAACACTGTAAAATCTAAAAGAAGGGAAGCATAAACCTGATCCATGATCACAGCAAATGTGGAACCAATACAAGGAATTAGACTGTGCAGCATTTATCTAGTGACCAAGCATTCAAAGAGGGAAGTGACTTGCTTAGGATTACACAGTTAGACACCTAAAACCTTCTCTAAATCCTTGGGATTCCTCTTTAATTGCTTTAAAAAAGAAATCTGAAAAATGGAGGATGTTGACTGATTTGAGAAAAGTAAATGAGCAGATCAAAACTATGGGGACTCTTTAGCCTGAGCTTCCATCTCCTACTCAGTTGCCTAGAGAATGGCCTCTTTGGATTATAGACTTTAAGGATTGTTTCTATTCTATCCCTTTGAAGGAGGGTATAAAAAAAATTGCCTTTACAGTGCCCAATGCTAGCTTAGCTGAGCCTTATAAAAGATATGAATGGACAGTTTTGACACAGGGAATGAACAAAACAGCCCTACTATGTATCAAATGTATGTTGCCGCTGCTCTTACTCCAGTAAAAAAAGCATTTCTAAAAGTTACGTTGTTACATTACACGGATGGATGATATATTGGGATGTGCACTAGAAGAGCAAATGTTGGAAGCATGTCTACAAAAGACCATAGAAACACTAAGAAATTACAAATTGCACATAGTCCCAGAAAAAATTCAAAGGCATGCTCTTTTTCAATATTTAGGATATGAAGCATACCCTAAGGTGCTTACAGTACAAAAACTGTCCTTAAGAACAGAGAAGCTAAACACCTTAAATGACTTTCAGAAATTGATAGGAGATATCCAATGAATGCATCCAGTGTTAGGCTTTACTACCTATCAATTATAACCATTGTAGAAGAGACAATGCTTTAGACTCACCACACTAGCTTACAAAATAAGCTCAAGAAGCTTCTCTCAATCCCCTCGAATCATCATCCTCTCTCGTGAAGAGATCTATTCTACAAGTCTGAGTTAGACTTCCAGCAGCCACTGGCAGGTGGCTCCCATATCACAACAATAGACAGCATGAATTATGATTTATGAAATGTATTAGAACATTAAAAGTTTTGATTCAATTTTAGTTCCGTGTTTGTATAATCCCCTTTGGACAATTTTGCAATCACCTTCTAAATAAACAGTCTACATCAAGAGTTGTCTATACTCAACCGCTTTCAATTGCTTGTAAGTGCAATCATGGAATGTCGTACGTACTAAGTGTACATATCACTGTGAATAGTTTACAGTCATGTATTAGAGAAAGTTACATCAACAGGAAGCTGAGCAGCAAAAGTCTCTGGATTTTTAAAGGTCTTTAAATTGCTTGCTGATTACCTATTTCTGTAGAGGGCTGAAACTCTAAAAAGGTATGCTTAAATCAGATAATTGAGCACTAAGGCTAAGTGATTATCTGTGTGAGACAATGACTTTATTAGCATATGTATTTGGATAAATGGCTCTTCTAATAATTAGTGCTTGCTGAATGTTTGGTGTTAAGATAATTATAGGCAAGATTGGAAGGCTGAGAGAGAGAAACCAGAGTCACTTGGTGGCAGGACGAGGAGTCTAGTGACTCTGGACTCCAGAATCTAGGGTTTTGCTTGTCTGCCTCCACTTCTCCCCTTAAAGACCAAGGACTTTAATTTATCCTGACTCTGGCTGACCCTGAGGCCCTCCAGAGAACTAACCAATACACGACATATTTCTGAGAGAGCAAGGTTGAGATCCCCTATTAGTATAGTTTTGTTGTCTAATTCTTGCAGCTCTCTCAACTTCTCTTCTAGGAGAACAACTTTGTTACATGTATAATAAGGATTGAAATTATTTCATAACCCATGGTACCCTTTAGCAAGATGTAGCTTTCTTCATCTCATTTAATTAGATCTATTTTTGCTTTTGCTTATCAATTTATCTATTTTTGGTCAGGGTTATTACCCCTACTTCTTTTTTTTTTTTTTTATTTCAGTTGAAGTGTAATAGATTTTGCTCCAGCCTGTAAAGTCCAGGCTAGCTCTCTGGAAGGTCTCAGAACAAGCCTTGCTCTTTAGGTGGAGAAGTAATGAAGGCAGGAGAGCCACCATGAGGCCAGTCAAAGATGGAGTCCCAAATCTTCTATGTGTTTGTGTCTAAGACTCTCCTGTGTTTGTCAGCCCTTAAATACCTCAGTATGATCACATCACTACAGCACACTGAACATGAGCCAACTGTTAGGAGAGCTATTATATCACCATTAAGTATGTGCTTAACTAGATAATCATTGTTTTATCATTCGAACTGAGTAGGTGCTTAACTATAAGCACCATGCTGTCTGCATCTTAAATATACCTTTTCAGTTAAGAGGGAGAACTTTCCACCAATGAAGAGAAAATAAGAGCAATAATTAGGAGTGACTTTGCCCAACTTTATGCCAATAAATTTGAATACCTAAGTGAAATAGATGAATACCTATAAAAATTTAGCTTGCCCAGATTAATAGAGGAAGAAGTAAATTGCTTAAATAATGCCATTTTAGAAAAAGAAATAGAACAAGCTATTAATAAGATCCCTAAGAAAAAGTCCCCAGGACCAGATGGATTTACTTAAGAATTCTACCAAAAATTAAAAAAAAAAAAACAATTAACCCCTATACTACATAAACTATTTGAAAAAATAGGGAATGAAGGAGCTCTACCAAATTCCTTTTATAACACAGACATGATACTGATACCTAAACCAAGTAGGATGAAAACAAGAAAAAAAATTATAGACAAATCTCCCTAATGAATATTGATGCAAAAATCTTAAATAAAAGATTAGCAAAGAGATTATAGAAAATCATTCCTAGGGTAATACATGACCAAGTAGGATTTATACCAGAAATGCAGGGCTGGTTCAATATTAAGAAAACTATTAGCATAATTGTATATCAATAACCAAATTAACAAAAAACATAGGATTATCTCAATAGATGCAGAAAAAGCATTTGATATAATCTAACACCCATTTCTACTAAAAACACTAGAGAGTATAAGAATAAATGGAATTTTCCTTAAAATAGTCAGTAGGATCTATTTAAAATCATCAGCAAGCATCATATGTAATGGGGATAAACTAGAACCATTTCTAATAACATTAGAGGTGGAACAAGGTTGACCATTATCATCATTGCTATTCAATATTGAATTAGAAATGCTAGCCTTAGCAGTAAGAGAAGAAAAAGAGATTAAAGTAATTAGAGTAGGTAATAAGGAAACCAAATTACCACTCTTTCCAGATGATATGATGGTATACTTAGAGAACCTTAGAGAATCAACTAAAAAGCTGTTAGAAATAATCTACAACTTTAACCAAGTCACAGGATACAAAATAAATCCACACAAATCATCAGCAGTCTTATACATCAGTAACAAAATCCAACAGTAAAAGATACAGAGAAAAATTCCATTTAAAACAACTGTTGATAATATAAAATATTTGGGAATTTATTTGGCAAGGGAAAGTCAGGAACTATATAAACAAAACTACAAAATACTTTCTGTAAAGACTGGGCTAACTCTCTGGAGGGCCTCAGGATCAGTCAGAGTCCAGATCATTCAAAGTCCTTGATCTTTAGGGGGAGAAGTAAAGGAGGCAGGCAAGTGCCACATGGCTTGCCAAAGATGTATCCTGGATTATAAAGTCTAGATTCTCCAGCCTCTCTCCTCCTCATCCTGCAGCCCAGTGATCCTGACCCTTTCTCTGTCAGCCCTCCAGTCCTTGCACCACCACACATTCAGCAAGTGCCAATCATGAGGAAAGCCACATTACCATATCATCTAAATATATGTTTATACAGTCATTATCTCACATCCAATAGATAATTAGTCTTAAGTGTTCTGCTGTCTGATTCAAGTACACTTTTCAGAGTTTCAGCCCTCTACAACTATCCACACAAATAAAGTCAAATCTAAGCAATTGGAAAAATATCAAGTGCTCATGGATAGTCGAGCAAATATAATAAAGATGACAATACTCCCTAAAATAATCTATTTATTTAGTGCTATGCCAATCAAACTTCCAAGAAACTATTTTCCTGAACTAGAAAAAATAACAGCAAACAACAAAATTCATCTGGAAGAACAAAAGGTCAAGAATTTCAAAGGAATTAATGAAGAGAAAAGCAAATGAAGGTGGCCTACCTGTACCAGATCTAAAACTATATTATAAAGCAGTGGTCATCAAAACCATTTGGTATTGGCTAAGAAATAGACTAGTTGATCACTGGAATAGGTTTGGTTCACAGAAAAAAAATAGCCAATGACTTTAACAACCTCATATTTGAAAAACTGAAAGGCCCCACGTTTTGGGGTAAGAATTCACTATTTGACAAAAACTGTTGGGAAAATTGGAAACTAATATGGCAGAAAGTAGGCATAGACCCAAACCTAACATAATATACCAAGATAAGTTTGAAATAGGTTCATGATCTAGATATAAAGAATGATACCATAAATTAGAAGAACATAGGATAGTTTACATCTCAGATTTGTGGAGGAGGATGGAATTTGTGACCAAAGATGAATTATTGATTATAAAATTAATTATAAAATAGATAGCTTTGATTATATTGTTAAAAAGTGTTTATACAAACAAAACAAACGCAGACAAGATTAGAAGGGCAACAATAAACTGGGAAAACATTTTTACATCAAAAGGATATGATAAAGGCCTCATTTGTAAAATATATACAGAATTTACTCAAATTTATAATAGTTTAAGCCATTCTCCAATTGATAAATGGTCAAATGATATGAACAAACAATTTTCAGATGAAGAAATTGAAACTATGTGTAGCCACGTGAAAAGGTGCTATAAATCACTATTGATCAGAGAAATGCAAATTAAGATAACTACACACCTGTTAGATTGGCTAAGATGATAGGAAAAGATAATGACAAGTGGTGAAGGGGATGTGGGAAAACTGGGACACTGATACATTGATGGTAGAACTGTGAATAGATCCAACCATTCTGGAGAACAATTTGGAACTATGTTCAAAAAGTCATCAAACTGTGCATACCCTTTGACCCAGCAGTGTTTCTACTGGGATTATATCCCAAAGAGATCTTAAAGGAGGGAAAGGAACTTGTATGTGCAAAAATGTTTGTGGCAACCCTCTTTATGGTGGCAAGAAACTAGAAATTGGGTGGATGCCTATCAGTTGGGGAATGGCTGAATAAATTTTGGTATATGAATGCAATGGAATATTATTGTTCACTAAGAAACGACCAGCAGGAAGATTTCAGAGAGACTTGGAGAGACTTACATAAACTAATACTGAATGAAATGAGCAAAACCAGGAAATCATTATATATGGCAACAAGAAGACTATATGATGATCATTTTTGATGGACGTGGCTCTCTTCAACATTGAGATGATTCAAACCAGTTTTATTTGTGCAGTGACAAAGTGAACCATCTGTACCCAGAGAGAGAACCATGGGAACAGTGTGGAACACAACATAGCATTCTCACTCTCTCTGTTGTTATTTGCTTGCATTTTTTTCTCAGTTATTCTTTTTCTCTTACTTCTTTATCTTTTTTTTTTTTTTTGTGCAACAAGACGACTGTATAAATATGTATACACATATTGGATCTAACATGTATTTCAACATATTTAACATACATTAGACTATCTGCCAGATAGAGGAGGGGGTAGAGAGAAGAAGGGGAAAATTTGCAACAAAAGATTATGCAGGGGTCAATGTTGGAAAAATTACCCATGCATATGCTTTGTAAATAAAAAGTTTTAATAAAAATAAATAAATAAAATATATAAAGAACTGTCAAAAAAATACTTGTTGAATTGAATCAGATGCCTATATAAGTTTGCAAGTTACCAGCTGAAAAGAGCTCAAGATTTAGAATCAGAAAACCATGAAATCAGGAAGAAATTTAAAAATCTATCAAATGAACAGTGGAATACTTTGTTAAAATAATTGGTTCTATAGAGTAATTTTCATCATAAGTAAAAGAGAAATCATGTTTACTAGCTATATTGTTAAAAAGAGGGTTCTTTGTATCCTACAAAGTACTCTGTGTTCCCATTCTTCAAAGGATCTGTGATCTTGTTCGTGGGATCAACTTTACAATGCTGCACCCATATCATATTGTACAGTGATTCTTCCCTGTGTTCCAGGGCAAGGTACAACATACATTTGATTCTTTCTATGGGGCCAGCCATTTTGCTAAATAATAAAAATTCAAACATAAAGGAGAAAAAATGCAAGCAATTCCTTCCCTCAAGCAGCATATCCCAAATGGACTTAAACAACATATAAAAGGAAGTAGAAAAGGGGTGAGGGAGGATCAGGACAAGATTATTTTGTCAAAGAAAGTGAGCAGAAAACTCCAGATAAGAAAGGATGAAAACCTTGGTCTCTTCCAAAATGGAGGTTCTGAATGTAGCTCAACAATAGGAAAAGGAGACCAAGATGGCAGAATCATGATCCAAAGTGAAATAATTGCAGGAAATAATAGATTTTCCAGAATAAGGAGATCTAAATCTTTGAGACAACCAAGGCATACTGGCAAAAAATGGAAAATCAGAAGCAAAGCCAGAAGAGATTTTATTGCCATAAATTTTCCGTTAATATTTTACTCCACCTAGAAGAGATCCCCCTCCCTCCCAGGTATTTTGAATTAATTGACTAGCCCAGGGTCACACAGCTAAGAAATATTAAGTGTCTGAGATTAGATTTGAACTCAGGTCCTGCTGACTTCAGGGCTGGTGCTCTATCCACTGTGCCACCTAGCTGCCCTTCTTGGAAGAGTTCTTAATATGTTTTTTAAAGTATGCATTTTAATATATATGGTTTTAAATTTTTACTTTTTATCATAAATCTATTTGATGTCAATCAAAGTGTCAGCTAATATTAATAGTTCTTTTAATTTGTAAAAAGTTCTACATATTCTATTTTTAGGGAATTGATCCAGATACATTTTTTTATCTGGATTAGGTGGTTTCTTAGAATCACTTACACTCCAAATCCTATTATTTCACTGAATATCACTTTATTCATAATTTTATTCATTTTATTTTATAAAATAAGAGCGCTTCTTTTTTTAGTGGCAAGAAACTGGAAAGTGAGAGGAAGTCCATCTTTTGGGGAATGGTTGAACAAGTTATAGTATATGAAGGTTATGGAATATTATTATTCTATAAGAAAAGATTAGGAGAATGATTTCAGAAAGGCTGAAGAGACTTACATGAATTAATGCTAAGAGAATATTGTGCACAACAACAGTAAGATTATATGTTGATCAACTTTGATGGACATGGGTCTTTTCAACAATGAGGTGATTCCGGCCACTTTCAATAGATTTATGATGGAAAGAGCCATCTGCATCCAGAAAGAGGACCATGAGCACTTAATGTGGATCACAACATATGATTTTTCCCTTTTTTGTTTCCTTTTTTTTCTTTCTTATTTTTATTTCCTTTTTGATCTGATTTTTCTTGTGCATCATGATAAAAGTGAAAATATGTCTAGAAGAATTGCACATGTCTAACTTATATTAATTTTTTGTTGTCTAAGGAAGAGGGAAGGGAGGGATAAAACTTTGGAACATACAGGAGTGAATGTTGAAAACTATCTTTGCGTATATTTTTGAAAATAAAAAGCTATTGTAAAAAATAAGAAAATGAGAGGGTTGGACTAGATGACTTCTAAGGTCCCTTTCAAATCCAAATCTATAATTTTATACTTTATGAATAATTCTCTGTTTTAGTAATGTAGATAGGATTATTCCCGTTTTACAGATTAAGAAAGGAAAGCTCATACTTAACCTAGACTTAATATGCAACTATGAATTGCAAGAAGCACATTATCAATCCCTGTCCTCTTAACATCAAATCTAGCCACTATTTTATGTTGGTAATCTTTTTACAACCTCTTATTTAGAATTATCATTATTATGATTTTGCTGGCACATGATTGGGGAGAAAGAGAGACCTTCCTCTCTCATGGGTGAGAGTTTCAGATAAGTACTAGAAAGTATTTTTTTACATCAGAATTCTGCATTGGATACTTCTGAAAGCAAATTCTAGATTTCTGAGATTTCACAATAAAGAAATATATAAAACAATTCCCTGATTCCTCCCAACTCTTGAAGAAGTCAAATAATTGTTTCACAGAAATCCCTTTAAATATTTATGTCTTTGTCAAAATATGATATCCCCTCAAACTTCAAGTCTGGGCCTTCCAAATAGAAGATCTGTGGGCTGCTTCCTGCATTATTTTGGGGTGCATTTTCTTAAGCCTAGAACATAATAATGGACTTTGCTTTTCAGCATTATGATTTTTTTTTCAAATGTACTAGGTCTCTGGTACCCCCCTTTTCTTATACTCCCCCCTTCACTCTAAATATGTGGGAATGAGAGGGAGATATTTTATGTATTCATTATCATTTTAAGGCAAAATTTATTGATAAATTTAAAAAAATCACAAATTCATAAGTGTCTTTGACATCATCTACTCCAACTCCTACCCTAGTCTGAATCCTTTGAAGCTGAAAGATTTACTCAATAGGACTATGAACCTGATATGATTTTAGAATTCACTAGGGTTTACTGGCTCATTTTACAATCGGACAAACATATATTTGGAGCAGTTATCGGTCTTGTTGATTGCTTACAGTACAACAGGAATAGAAATTGGGGTTGCCTGATACAGTGTCCTTTCTTCTTTGATATGAATGAAGGACAAATTAATAAGGAGTATCTTTGCAATTTTTTTTTCTAAATGCCATTTCTAAGGAGATGTTGTACTTCTTCAGTATTTAGACTATGTCAATTTATAACAATCTATTTTACAATCATCTTTAAATGAACCCATTGATTCTGTAAATCAAAGTACACTTTGTAATTTGGAATTAATATCAGCATTCATCAAAATTACCTGCAGGTGAATGCCCTTTTATTGAGTTATTAACATTTTCCCTAAAGCAATCATGTAAAACTTTAATTATCAAAAAATATAATACTCAACCAATTTCCCATTATATGAAAAATCTTTCATAAAAGCAAAGTTTTAGAATTAGAAGGGATCATAGCCACCATCTAGGTTCCACTGTTTCATACTACAGAAAAAGAAACTAAACTCTATAATGAAAGGCCACCCAGTCAAATTAATAAATTGCAAAAAATAATAATAATAATAATAATAAATGGCCTTTATTTCCAAAGAAAACAAAAACAAAAAAAAAGGCAAGCATAGTCAAGAACCCAGGAATGCATTATTGATCTTCCTTGGATATATTTATGCCCCATCCCCCCAAAAAGTGACATTTTTACCCTCTTTTAAAATTATGACTAGTCTATATTTTATCATGAAATCATGAAAGTCATTTTCATTGCATTAAATTATTATAAGATCATGGGAATTCAAAGTCAGAAAGGACTTTAAAAATCATCTAGTTCAACCTTGTCATTTTTCACATGATAAAATTGAAGCCCATAGTGAGGATATGACTTATTCAAGCTCACCTAGCTTTTAAGTAGAAGAGTAAGATAGAGTTTCTGTCTCCAAATCCCATACTTTCCCCACTGAATCAGTCTGAATTCATTACTTAGAAAGAGAAATTATGACAGTTGATAAGAAATATATCTGTTCCTTTTGTAGACAAGAAACATAATTTCTCACTGGACAATTTAAAAATTCCCAGTGAGGCAGTTCAGCTTCATGTCCCTAAGCTCCTGGGGGAAAAGACATGATTGTTTTGACTTCGAAAAATTTTCAAGCCCTCCTGTGTTCAAGCAGATAAAATGTCTCTTTTTATGTCAACAAAGTATTTAACAAGACACAGTATGTGATAAATTCAACCAGAATTTAGAAGCAAGATTTATTTTGTGCTTGCAGGAAGATAAGTGAGGAATGACAGGATGTTCTTTGTGGTCTTGTATTATATTGGGGGAGGGGAAGGAAGGATTCTAATGACTGGTTTCCTCCTAAAATAACCATTTTATTATCAGGAAAAAAATAAAAATGAAATGAAAAATAGCACCTAGGATTGATTTTTTGATGCTATAAAAACAATCTATAATAATAGATTATATTTACAAGGCATTTTATAAGCATTATTTCTACCTGGACAAGTAAGCGTTAAAAAATATTATGATTCCCATTTGACAGGTGAGGAAGCCGAGTCTTGGAAAACAACTTTCCAAGAGTCACACTGCAAGGAAGTGACAGAAACAAGATTCAAAGTCAATCCAATTCAATGTGAGTTTTAAAAATTCATCTCACCTCCATGGACCTAATCTGTAAAATGGTGAATGTTCTAGATGACAATGCAAGTGCCTTTGAGATCCATATACTGCAGTCACACTGACTCCAGATCCTACACTCTATTCATTCTAGCAAAGATGTTCCAGTCTTTTGACAAGTAAAATGAAAAGGTGTGAAAAATCTGGTTTGACTCTACAGATTGTACTAGAGCTCTTGTGCTAGAGCTAAGTAATCCCCAGGAAGAAGTTCATATCTAGATATTTTCCCCCAAGGATTATGATAATAGGTATGTGTGTATTTAACAAAACACAAGAGGGACCAAGACAGGTTTAACTTTGAAATAGTAGAATTTTGGTCACTATCTGGAGGAGTAAAGGAGTCATTTGAAAATGGAGGAAATATATGGAAGAGGCCTACTATAGTTGTCAAGTACTGTTGAGCATTTGAGGATTCCGGTTGTCTTTTTAGCCATGTCCATGCTCAGGGACAGTATTAGGCAATGTGCTATGATTTGGTATGGCAGAAAGAGATTAAACCTAAAAATCAGACAACCTCATAAACCTATGAAGGAGCAATGGAACATGTTACAAGGATGTGTGTGATCCAAGGACCAAATGTTACCTGAATTCTTTATGTAAGGGTCCAGTCCAGTCAGAAGATCAATAGGAAAAGAAGGAAGGGAAAAACAAAAGGAAGAATGAAATAACAAAGAGGAGGGAGGAAAAGGAATAATGCCTTTGAAGAAGAATTTCTTTTTCTCAGCTGTATTCTAATAATCAATCATACTTTCATTAAAACTAATTTATTTTATTTAGTACCTATTATGTGCCAGAGACTATGATAAGAACTGGAGATATGAAAATCAAAATGAATAAATGAATGAATAATTTATTAAGTGCTTACTATCTAAAAACCACTGATACAGTGAATAAAAAATAGAAAAAAATAAGATGATCCCTTCACTACAGGTTGGAGAAAATTCTTAAGGAAGGTTTTAGGTGCAACTTGAGGTCCTTAAGAACGTAGTCCTTAAGGTACAGTTGCAAAGATGATCTTTTTTAATGTTATTATTTAACATCAAATTTCCCAAGGTTCTTGAGGGATCCTTGGCTGAAACAGATCTTGTTCTCAAGCTCATTATCTTCCCTTAGAGCAAGTAACACAAAAATATATGATATTATAGAAATACAAAATAATGTCTGGGAAGTAAATTCTATGTTGGCCATTAAATAAAAACTATGTGACTTTGAGCAATTGACAATCTCCACAGACCTTATTGGAAAATGAGAGGATTGATCTAGAACACTGTTTAGTTCCCTTCCAGATGTAGATTTCTGATCTTATGAGTCAGGAAAGGCCTCCATTTGGAAATGAGATGACCTGAACTTTGAAAGAATTTAAGGACATATAGATGCACGTATACTAACACACATAACAACCTGAATTAAATATATGGATTGGATTGGATTATGGATTGGAATAAGAGACTTTTAAGCTAAAAGAGGCCTCAGTAATCACCTATTACATCCCCTCATTTTATACTGATAGCCTCTGAGATCAAGAGCAGTTAAATGAATTACAAGTGTACATTGTATAGATAGTATAACTAAAGTTCAAATCTAGAACTTTCACAGGCTTTATAAATCCTTCCACAGTCTCATACATGTAGGTTCCAGCCATTCCTCTCACTTACTGGCTATGTGATCAAACTACTTATTTTCTCTGTTTCTCAACCTTCTGCCATATAAACATAATAATGTATCTTCCCTGCGTTACTAGGACCAAATGTGACTGTGTACAAAAAGGCTCTTTGTAAATTTAAAAGAAAATACAAATCACAAAGGTTTGCATTTAGAGCCTATGAGGAGAATGTTTTCAAAGGATTGCATACAAGTTAGTGTGCACATCAGCAATTGCACAGATGCAAAGATGTACCTCATTGCTATTACACTGAATTATTTTTCTTAGAAAAATAGATTTGAAAGGTCAGGAACTTTCTTTGTCCAGCTGAAGAGGTCACTTTGCCTTATCATAAAAAGAAGAATTCTGATTCATGACGAGATGGAGGAGGCAACACAAGGTGGTAGAAAGCATACTGGAATCAAAAGGTCTGGATTTTTGTCTTCCACTTATTACCCATTCGACTCATCACTTGATCTTGGTGATGACTGTTCTTCTTCATATATCAAAAAAGAAGAGTTAGATCATAATGTTTCTAAAGTCCCTTAAAAATCTTTCTTTGCCTCGTGGTCCTTTGATTTTATCCATCCTAAAAAGAAGTATGCCCTTTCTTCCTGTCTGTGTTATGAATCAAAATCCCATGGCCCCATGCCTTTTGGGGGGGAATATTGAAATTATACTTGATATTGACAGAAGACTTTCAGGTTTACAAAGACCTTACGAAATAAACTACATAGTAAACAATAAAGTCATCATGAAGTGTCTTTTCCATATGATGGTATCAATAGATAAGGATAATGGATTCCTTGAATATACAGAAACCTTCAAATATCCAGCTGAATTCTTCACCTTCTAGCCAAGTGTCTTATCATCTTGTTGATACTGCCTTAGCAATGCTATTCAAATCCCAAATCTGGCCTGAGACTCAGTTCCTTTATTTGTGAATTAGAAATAAGATAATTAATTTGTTAAATAAATTCCATACTTAATCACCATTAATTCATTGAGCAAGTATTAAGTACCTAGTCCATACCATAAATACACTCTATTAAGGATGAAGAATAAACAAATACAACTGGAATTCACCTAGAGTAATTGATCTGTGGTATTTGAATCCAAGACTTACAATTCAAGATATAGCCTTCTGTATACAAATGCACATATACATTATATGTACACACAGACACACATATATACATACAGAGACAACATATGTATATATGTACGTATGTATACAAGTATACATGCATACATACACACTGTGTACATATATACATGTATATATGCTTTGAGGCATTGTATATTATCTATGTGTGAATATATGTGTTTATATTTATGTCACATAAGTGCACATGCATGTGTATATCAGCATCCGTGTTCACAAGCTGCCTGTGCAAAGCCTGTGCCCTTTGAATGGTACCAAAAGAGAGAAAAATGATTTCAATTCAGACAATGAAAAGTCCCACTGGCAGGTCGTGATCGCCAAATTGGCATTTCCTCTACCTCATCATATTGTCATTCCCCACTGAGAGCTTCTGAAGGTCAATGGGCGACCCCATAAGGTGAGCTAGAGAGAAAGTACTCGAGTGTGGAGCTTGGCCCCTCACCATTCATAGACACTCACTACGGGAGCAGAAGTGTAATTTAATCATCATTCTAGAAATGAAATTTCCATACAAAAGACATAAGCTCTTTCTCCATGGAAATAAACAGGGATGATGAGTGGAAGAAATGAAAATTACAAGGTAGCCTGACCATTTGTTCCAACCTTCTGCCTTTCAAGTGCTTTGTCCAATTTTATGATTCCAAGGTGAATGAAGGGGTTGGGAGTAAGCTTAATTCCTCAGAAACCGGCTCCAGAGTCTCTCTCCCTTTGATTCTTGGATATAGTACTGATTGAGCAAAGCAATTGAAACCAACAGTGTGGCCTTAAGCACTATTTATTTTTCTCAATGATTCCATTGTTTCCTATGCTTTAAGTTTAATCAGCTTTCACTATTGGCATCTTCTTTGCTCCTTCATTAAACAGAAATTGGGCCAAATAGGATTTCCAGCACATAAATGTATAACTAGGAAAAGTGATTGGGGCTTTGCCCTAAATGCTGAAATTTATAGGCTGCCTACATTTTCTCTATGCTCCCTTCTGCAGGAAGAAACAATGGATCTTATCCAAGCCTACCACTCTCACAACTTCCAGGCCTGCCTAATGGGTATTGCAAACTATGTATCCTAAAGACAGCTCAAATTTGATATGTCCAAAAATAAACTTTCCACCTCTTCTCACAAGATTTTTTTCTTTCTAACTATCCTATTACTGCCAGGGTACGATCCCAGTTTTGTAGGCTTACCATCTTATTGTCATCCAGAAATGTGTTTTCTCTATCCCCATCTCACCATATCCAATCTTTTGCTAATTCCTTGTTTCTTCAAGGAATCTCTATCATAAGATCTCTTGTCTCCTCTGAGACTCCCACCCTGTTCTACAGTCTCTCATCACCTCACATCTGAGCCTCAATTCTCTCCCTGCTCCAGTCTTATACTCAATTATCAAATTAATCTTCTGAAAGCCCAGATTTGACTTTTATCTGTCTTTTCAGTAAATTCCAGTGATCAAATATAAATTCATATGTTTGTTATTCAGTGACTTTCATTACCTGGTCCTCTACTTTCCAGCATCCTTGTATTTTATTCACCTCCACATATTCAGCAATCCAATGACACCGGCCTCTTTGCAGTTCTTCACACAAGATACTATATTTTCTGATTATTGGCATTAGCTGATCACCATGATTAGAATTATCTTTGTTCTCATCTCCTGGCTTATCAAGCCTCTTTCAAAACCCACCTAAAGTCCCACTTTACTCAAGAAACTTTTAATTCTATTGACTTATTGATTATTTACAATATATTTCATAAATTTCTTTATATACACCGTTATTTGAAAGTTACCTTTCTAATTATATGGTGAGCTTTGGGAATAGTGATTGTCTTTTGCCTTTCTTTGTAGTGTACCTCCAGTGATGACAGTGCTTGGCATACGGTGGGTGCTTAATTAATGACAGTTAACTTGATTTTATTTGACTTGGACTTAACACAGTATGAGCATCCAATCAATCAAAAACAGTTATAAAGTGTCTACTATATGCCAAGAACTATGCTAGGCAAAAACCTGTTTCCAAATCTCACCTTAGGCCTATCTTTATGAAGCAAGAAAAAGTTAAAAGACAAAGGTAATGAAAGTGAATGAAGTATCAAGTTAAGGCTTAGGAGACTAGGTTGAAAGACCCATGTACAAATTCCACATTTACATGTATTGGTAGTATGACCATGAAAAGTCGCTTATCCTCTCAATGTCAATACCTGTAGACAATTCTCTAAGACTCTTAAGATGTGAAACAGATTTCTATCTTCATCACAGGGAGATACAATTTTCTCACCTGGATTTCCCCCTACCAGTGAAAACACAGGTCTAGCCCATGTCTCCATTCAAAAGAAAAAAAAAAAAGAAATTTATCAGCTTCCTTATTTCTACACTCTTTTCTCTTTACTATATTCTTATGGGTCCTTCTCTAGAAACACCCTCAACAAGTGGCTGATTTCAGATATCCTGGGGAATCTGTCTCTACCATCATGGACCCTGGAGTTTCTCTCCCTACAAGATCTTAAGCCAGAAGGAGTAATCTCACTACCTCAACAGAATTTGTCTGACACTTTGAATTATCTCACTAAATTTTGGGGCAAAACCCTTAAGTTTGAATCTGATACTTAATAGATGTAAAACCTAGACTACAACAACAATGACAAAAAGCATATGTGTATGTATGCATTTTGCTAAAGGGTACTGTAAATAATGAAGTAGTAACAATATTAAATGTGTATGCACCAAGTGGTAGAGCAGATAAATTCCTAGATTTTAAGGCAGTTGCAGGAAGAAATAGACAGCAAAACTATTCTAGTGAGGACCTCAACTGTCCCCTCTCAGAATCAGACCAATCTAACCATAAAATAAATAAGAAGGAAACTAAGGAGGTTAATGGGATCCTGGAAAACTAAATATGATAGATCTCTGGAGAAAAATTGAATAGGAACAGAAAGGAATATACCTTTTTCCAGGCAGTACATAGCAGCTACACAAAAACTGGTCATGTATTAGGGCATAAAATCCTCACAATCAAGTGCAAAAAGACAGAGGTAGTATATTCTTCCTTGTTCATCACATCTGGAAAGATTTACATGAACTGATGCTGAGCAAATAAGCAGAACCAGGAATATATTAGACATGTATAATAGCAAAAATACGTGATGATCAACTATGAAAGGCTGGGTTCTTTTCAGTAGCTCAGTAATCCAAAATAATCCCAATAGACTTTGGACAGAAAATGCTACCTGCATTCAGAAAAAAGAACTAAGGAGAGTGAATGTAAATCAAAATATGCTATATTCACTTCCTTTTTTTAAACATCTCCTCTGCATGGTTTTCCCCTTTTGCTCTGATTTTTCTGTACCAACATGATTGATAAAGCAATGTGTATTAAAATAAATAAAATTATAATTAAAAAGTGTAAATAATAGGTAAAACTATGTCCATGAAAAAGCATTTTAAAATTGCTAAATCACCTGAAAGCCATGGTAAAAATTACATAGATATTATCTTTCAAAAAATCATAGAAATCAATAAATCATATCCTGATATTCTAGAACAAAAGGGTAAAATAAAAATTGAAAAAAAAAAAAAACCCTACAGATCACTTACTGAAAGAAATCCCCAAAAGAAAACTTCTAGGAATAAAGGAGAGGATTCTGAGAAGATAGCAGAGAAGTTCAAAAAAGCTCTTCAGGTTTCCCTCACAAACAATCAAAAATTGTTTCTTAGCATAAACACTCTAGTTCCTCTAAAACAACAAACAGGATAAATTTACCTCTCAAACACATAGGAATTGAGAATCTACATCCAGGAAGATTAAGGGAACCTCTACTGATAAGAAAACAAGGAATTCCAGATCTAGATGTACTATTGAGACTCTGCCTGGGGTGTGAGAAGGAAGGAACCTGCACAAGCCCAGGAGAGTACAGAAGCAGTGGGATAGGAATGCTGCTACCTACATTAAACAAAGATAATGTTTTTGGGTTTGTGAGCCAGGTCAGAGTGAAGAACTGAAAGAAGACCTGATGTCAGAGGCACAATTCTCTTCCAACCTAGCACTAGAGGTGATTACACTAATGAGCTCTTATTATTTAACAAAAAAGAGCAACTAAAGAAAAAAAGAACCCAACTATAAAAAAATTACTATGGAAACAGGAAAGACCAGAGTACATCTTCAGAGGAGGATAGTGAAGTAAAAAATCTTTCTATTCCTGAAGTGTAATGTTAAATGGTTAACTATCCAAAAACAATTCATAAACAAGTAAAAAAATACTTTAAAAATAAAATGAGAGATGAGGGAAATTCTAAATAAAATCCAAGAAAAACAAGAAAATTATGAAAAGAAAGTCAACCAAGTAGAAAAGAAGATACCGAATCTTAAGGAAGAAAATGACTCAGAAAATTAGAATTTGGCCAAGGGGAAGCCTTGTCACAGGAGAAAGCCAGTGAAGTTACAAGAAATAAAGAAATAATAAAACAAATGTAAAAAAATGAAAAAAAATAGAAGAGAATGCAAGACATCTCATAAGAAAATTGATAGAGGTAGAGAATGGAGAAAAATATATGAATAATTGGATTACCTGAAAAAGCATAATATAGAAAGGAAGGAGATCTGGGGAGTAGTAATCAGAAGTGAAACACTTTTGAGGAAGGACAGGGTTAAAAAAGGGAGAGAATAGGAAAAAACAAGGGGATGGGGAAATAGGATGGAAAGAAATACAGACAGCAATAGTAACTATAGAAAACATTTTAAAGCAAGTTTCTCTGATAAAGATTTCATTAAATATATAGAAAACTGAGTCAAATTTATAAAAAATAAGAGCTATTATTTCTCTATTGATAAGTGATCAATAATATGAACGGTTTTCAGATGAAGCAATGAAAGCTATCTAAAGCTAATTGGAAAAAATACTCTATTGATTGGAGAAATGCATATTAAACAATACTGAGTTATAATCTCATACCAATTAGATTGGCTAATAAGACAAAAAAAGAAAAATGACAATTAGTAGAGGGGATATGGGAAAATAAGACATTAATTCACTGTTGGTAGAGTTGTGAATTGATTCAGGTATTCTGTAAAGTAATTTGGAACTACAGCCAAAGGTTTATAAACTATGCATATTCTTTGACATAGCAGTACCATTACTAATTCCATATCCAAAAAGAGATTTTAAAAATGAAGAAAAAAAGATCTATATTTGCAAATGTACAAAAATATTTTTAAGTATCTTTTCTGGTATCAAAGAATTGGAAGGAATGAATTGGGGAATAGATGAATAAATTATGGTATATGGTTATGATGGTACACAATCTTAAAAGAAATAATGAAAATCTAGAAAGACTTACATGAGTTGAAGCAAAGTGAAATGTACTCTATACAAATCAACAGCAATATTGTAATATGACCAGCTATAAATAATTAAGCTATTCTCAGCAATACAATGATCCAAGACAAATTTGAAAGAATATGATGAAAAATGGTATCCATACTCAAAGAAACAACTTATGGTAACTAAATACAGACTAGAGCATTTTTTAACTTTTTTTTGAGTTTTTTGTTTGTTTGTTTATGTTTTCTTTCATAATAGGATTATTCTGGAAAAGTTTTGCATGAATCAACACATATAAACTATATCAAATTACTTGTATTCTCAATCTGGGGTAAGGGTGGGAAGGAGAGAATTTGAACTCAAAATTTTAAAACTGAAAGTTAAAATTTGTTTTATATGTAAATGAAAGAAATATTAAATAAAATTAATTTAAAATACCGTAATAGGGAAGTTTGAAATAGGGAAGCATACAGGTAAAAACAGTAATAGCCAAGTCTTTTTACCTTTGCTTCCATTTCATTATCTGTAAAATGAGTGGCTTGATTAGATGGTTTCTAAATTCTCTTCAACACTGGAGCTATGGACCTATGAACTGATAGTTAAGCTTCTGCCTGAACTCCCACATATTATGATAATCCCTCCATAAATTCTCCTTATACTGGGACCAACTAATTACAACTTTCTAGTACCTTTTGACGGTGGCTAACAGTTTTTTTCTGGGGAATGATAGGCCAGTTTGGAAGCTTACATAAACCATCTCAGAACACCTGGGTAGCCATTCAATACACTCAAGAAATAATTTGACTGTCTTTTGGGACAGAATAAAAAAGCCTCAAGCTAAAGTACATTCTTGAAGACTTTTAATTGTATCATAAAAAAATGAAATTATTCTAAGAAGACTTGTTCTTCATAAGCCTATGCAATTATTGTCAGTATTCTCTTCTGGCATTTGTAGATTGAGATTTCAACAATCTGCTGATTAGCAAGATCAAAATTCCACTTTAAGAGTTTGGTCTGTGCTCGGTCTCACGTGATAGGGAGAGTTTGACATGAACAATTTAATTGGTAAATCAACATTGTCTTGGATTGCCCACATTTCAAATATGAGGCAGAATCAGTTAAGAATTCAGTTAATTTCTGATTTATTGGAAGGCAAAGAAATTTCTACAGATGATCCCCTTTAATATTCCATCATGAACTCCAGGTGAATTAATTCTTTGGGTTTATTCATTCATCAACTAATTATGAATTTTAGAGCTATACTCATAGAGCATCAGGAAATCAAAAAACAATAATGGAGTAAGATCAAATGAGGTGATGTGATATTCTGTGCACTTAAAAAACAGGGTGAAAAACCCACAAGAGAAAACAAATCAAGAATTCATTAACACAAAAGCATTCAGGCGAGAGCTGTTGAGAAAGAGTCAGTTGCATTTTTTTTTTAAATAGAGATTTGGAGTTTTTGTAGAGGTTTAAATTATTCTCAAGCTTCTTCCTCAAGTGCTCTTTAAGGATGGCCCTAGAAAGTCCTGACAAAATCCACTTTCTTTTATATTGTTACTACTCACCTCCCAAAAGCAGAAGGATAGAGGAAATATAAAAGGCTCTTTGTAGCTACCTAGTACTTAAACTGAACTGAACTTCTTGAGGTGGTCCAAGCAAAATCTCAACTGCCTCAAACCCTTTGAAAGAAGTATTATAGCCTTCTAGGGCCACAGATGTGGTGTGGGGCACAGTGGTCAGGAAGGGAAGATCTGTCCATCTGCATGAATGTGGATTAGAGCTAATCAGATTGCCCTGATGTTTTATAGTCCAACTGCAACAAATGGCCCCACACAAAATATACATTTAAAAAAAAATACACATGTAAGGGCAGTTAGATGGTGCAGTGGATAAAGCATCAGCTCTGAAGTCAGAGGACCTGAGTTCAAATCTAGATTCAGACACTTAACACTTTCTAGCTGTATGACTCTGGGCAAGTCACTTAATCCCAATTGCCTGAGGGTGGGAGGGCACATATATTTCTAAAGTTGCAAGTATCTCAGCATTGTGTTATAAGAGTGAAAAACAAACTTCATAGCTTTTATTAAGAAGAGTCATCTGCCATAATTCTTCCTCTCCATCACAATATTCAAGATAAAACTCCCCCAGTATGAATGTTTATGCCTCAGTATTCACTAACACTTCTCAGAAGAAAAAGATTTGCTGATGAACCAAACATTTGCCTTGGAATTTTCCACTTAGATTGAGAAGACACTTGAGTTTGATGGTTTGACAATATAACCATTGAAGATTCATAAGGAGAAGAAAGCCAAAGAGTCAATTTTATTTGTCTGAAGACATCTACTGGTCCAGTTAGCACACCTGGTAGAGAATATCTTATTTCACTGGGGCAGCTAGCTGGCACTTTAGATAGAATGTTGGATCTGAAATATGGAAGATTCACTTATCTGAGTTCAAACTTGGCCTCATTCACTTACTATCTGTGGTCACTTAACACAGTTTTCCTCAATTTTCTCATCTGTTATATGAGCTGGAAAAAGAAATGGCAAACCACTCTAGTGGCTTCTTTAGTAGGCATTGTTGGGGGAACAAGGTTATAAAAACTATTGAAAATATCACTATACCAAACAATAGCTATTAACTACTTATAATGTGTGAGGCACACTGTGTCAGGTGCTAGGGATGCAATTTAAAAAGTGATACACCCTCTGCCCTCAGAGAAGTTGTAGTCTCCTGGAAAGGACAGAATGTTTGCTGGTAAGTAAATATAATCTGCACAAAAAAGAAATAGGAAGTAGTTGGTAGGCAACAAATGAGGAAATCAAGAAATGCTTCATGAAACATGGTTTAATGAGGTAAAATTTAAAGGAGCTACCTGTTTATTGAGATGGTGGCAAGAAGAAAAGAAATATTATGTATAAGCAACAACCTCTGTAAAGGCAAGGAGTCAGGAAAATGAGTGTTGGGTTTGGGGAATATAGAATATTCAATATATCGCTTGACTTTAAAATATTTCTATAGTAGCAGATATAGGGTATATAGATACACAGGTTAATTATTTCTTTTCTTTTCTTTTTCTTTTTCCAAAGAAGAGGTTGGAAGGAAGGGTATGAGTAAAGTCATATTTTATGTTGATAATATGGTAGATGAGTAATAGTGCCACAAACATTTTGGCACATACATAGGGTTATTTCTTAACTTATATGTGAATTGGATTTAAGTGAGGCAGAGCTATACAAAGGCATGGGTCACTCTCTCCTAGAGTATTCCTTTTACACATAAAGATTCTATCACCTTATCATCATGTGGAATCTCCAACTACATAATCTCAATTACGCTTGAGACTTCTCTTATATTATTTAATTAATATTGAGTACTAACATACCATTTAGATTGTTCAGTCCTTACTTTTCTTTCTTACAACGTTACTGTCTCTGTCTCTGTTTCTCTGCCTCTCTCTCTCTCTCTCTCTCTCTCTCTCTCTCTCTCTCACTCACACACACACACACACACACACACACACACACGCGGGCGTGCGCGATCTTTCATTCGTTTTTTATGCTGCAGTCATCATCAATAGCATATTGTAGCACATTGACCTCCATAACGTTAATTTTCTGACAACTTGATGTTCCAGGATCTGACTTAAAGGAGCATTGATGTTCAAGAGATGGGACTGAACAAAAATGGCCAGTTGGGCATCCTTGAAATCAGTGGGAAAATTTGGAAATATCTCAAATGACCTTCTTCCTTTTCCTCAAATCTAGCCCAATGTCACCGCCCATTTGTAAAAAACTGTTTTTCTTCCTTTATTTTTGAAGAGAATCAGTGGTGTCATAGGGTTATTTCTTAACTTATATGTGAATTGGATTTAAGTAAGGCAGAGCTATACAAAGTCATGGGTCTCACTCTCTCTTCCAGAGTCATCCAGGTTCAGGGGCAAGACTACATGCAATGGCCTGAGATGCAGTAGATAACCATGGCAAGCTCTAAGTTCTTGCTTTAGCTGTGTTCCTGGCTACTGAAACAAATTGTTCTCATCCACCTATTCTACTGGGAGAAACCTTCACATTCTTGGAATAAGCAGACAGATTTGAGACTTAATGTTTGTTTTCAGCTTTGTCAAGTTCATCCACAAAGTCGTTTTTACCTAGATATGACTGCTACACATGAGCTGGGTAACAAGTGGATGAGCAGTCCTCACACCAGAGATACCAATCCTCCTAAATATCCCATACACCCCAACAACTATCTCAGATGAATCCAAAATTTAGATTCAAAACATTGCATGTCAAACTCTAGTTAATTGGCTTTTTATTGTAAATGTAATGAGAAAAGATTCCCATTTTTAGTATCCAGTGATCATCAGCAATGATCAGTGAACAACCACAGCATTTGTAGTCTACCATTTAAGCCAATGAAATAATAATCATTAGAATTATCAGAGGGGTTCTAAGAGAAAATGTTTTTAGCTTCTCTTCCCTTCTTCATTAGTTCCTCTGTCTCAGAGTTTCTAAAGTTTCTTTTCACACACAATCCCTTTTTGCCCCATAACTTTTTACATAACTCTGAATATAAAAGCACATAAATTAGGTATACAAAGCAAAAATTCACTGATAATTAATTAATAATTTCATAACTCCCACATTCAGCTATGGAGGTCAAATTTCAAAGGTTAAGAAGCTTTACTCTTCCAAATTACTAGAATGAGCAAGATATGGTGGGGGAAGGACAAAGTATCCTTGTTCCCAGGTAATTTCTTTGCTGGGCAGTCTATTGAGATAAGAGTAATGGAGTCAGGAAGACCTGAGTTCTTATCAGGATTCAAGTACTTCCTAACTGTGTGACATTGGGCAATCCACTTAACCTTTTTTGCTACCTCAGTTTCCTCAACTGTAAAAAGCAACAGATAATGGCACCTATCCCCATGATAGTTTTGAGAATCAGATAAAATAATATTTATAAATTCCTTTGCACAGTGCCTGGCACATAGTAGGTATTATTATGATTACTGTTAAATAAATCTTACCTTTGTCACTTATTTCCTATGTGAACTGGGGAAATGACTTAACCTCTTCCCGGTATACTTTCTGCATCTTTAAAAGAGAAGAGATTAAAGAAGAATTAATGAACTTTCTTTTTCTTTCTTCTTTCCCTCTACTTCCCTCTGAGCACAGAGGGTATTATACCCTTAACTGTGGGTGCTTGGTCCAAGGAATTGTAAATTTTGATTCCTGAAAACTGCCAAAATACCTGCCAGCTAGATTTCATTCTTAACACCAAGCCTCAAACCCAAATCACTCTGGCTCTCTTTGGGTGGCCACACATGGTCACTGATTGGGCCCTGGTTGGCTCAGAGTGAATGTAAAGATCATTGGTTTCTCTTTTGTCCAGAAACCATGAGATTTCCAAATTGATTTCTTTTTATTTTTACTAGATAAAAGAAACCATTCTCTGCCACATCCTAACCTTAATCACTGATTGAGTATTGTCTCCCATCAAACTAAGACCTATAAAAGATTTCAATATAAAAAAGATCCCCCACTATATCCAGGGCCATTTTCTCTATTCCTAATCTGTATCATGTCAATGGATTAGATGGCTATAGAGGAGAGGATGAGGCTGTAACTTTGCACAGCCTTCTCTCATTTAAATCCAATTCACTTCCACATTATGACATCACTACCCTTTGAGAATTAAAGATTTCTTTAAAGACAAACAATAACAACAGCAAGACAAATACTTTTTGCTATTTTGGAACAGGTAAGGCGAGAGGAAAATAATAAAAGCCACAATCTGTGATATTTTTCTGATCTTTTAGAATCTCCTCCAAACCACCAAGATCACCACCACATCCTCCACTTCCCATTAATACTTGAAAGGCTGAGATGATAAAAATCCAAATGTTGAATCCAGAATCCCAATGACTGAATATTATTTTTATTAAGAATTACGCCCCTCACCAAATAAGGAAATCTGTTTCATCTATACCAATATTCCAATTGCTTCTACAAATACGTTCTTAAGTAATTGATTTAAATATATTTATGAAACTTGTCCCAGGCCTACTGTATTATATCCTTTTAACTGTTTTCTTCTATTCTTCAGGTTATATTGCTTCTAGTCTTTAATAATCTTTTCCCATCCATTTTGTACATGAACTACATCTCTCAGATAGTGTTGCCCTTAGAATGCATGCCCCTCAATTTGGCAGGGAAAAAAAATGATCAAATTGCTTTTTTGAGTTTCTTGTTATTTCCTCAATGCAACTATTATACTGTTGTGTGTCCCAAAATAATGCGTTAACATTTATCTGATCCCACCTTCCAGAATCAATGACCTCAAATGGATAGTTGTGCATTTTTATCTAATGTCATTTCCTATTCCTATCTTTTTCCTTTTCCTATTTCATATTTCATTTGAGCTTTTCCACAATTGACTAATAATCTGACTGCATAAAGCTTACTTACTCTAAAATAAAACAAAAATCCAAAATAGTAACAGCAAATTCAAGTTATCAACAAAATTCATGACAACTTACAAGTGTATCTAAGTGAGTTATTTAAATTTTTCCCATTTAAACATTACACAAAAAATACCGCCTGTGTATTATGCATATTGATGGAGACAACAAAGGTCAATATGCTATGGTTAGAACAGTATATAAGAGGATCTACAAAATATAAATAAGGATGTGGACTGCCCCTCTGATTTTATCAATAAAAAGAACTAGGAGATTAGGAAAATGGCTCACTCAATATAAATCATTGCCTTCTATGAAATATTTTGTCAGAGATTTTCTAACAAAAGTGATAAAGAAACATGCCCAGAACACAAAGCCAATTTATTGCAGAAGCAACACTTAAATCCAATTTTTTAAGACTCTAAAGCCAGCTTTCTATCAAATGTGTTACTACAACACAAACACACACACACACACACACACACGTAATTACAGAATCTACATATACATATCAATATATAAATATGTGTATATACAAAATAAAATACAAAAGCTATTGTATATATAATAAAAATAAACACAAAGTAAAATTCTGGGACACTAATAATAATAATGGCTAAAATATTGGATTTTAGCTTTGTATAATATTTTACAAATATAACCATATTTGAACTTCAATCCTGAAAAAATAGCTATGTTATTATTATACCTATTTCCATAAAAAGAAACTGAGGCTGAAAAATTAAATGATTTGCCCAGGACCACAGTACTCAGATCTTTTTGATACCAAGTGCAGAATTCTCTCCACTGGAACACAAGTAGAAGATAGCATTCAAAGCAAAACAAAGTAATTCTAAAGGGTGAAGGTTGGAAGTATAATGATAAGCCAGTATACAACAACAAAGCTGGGAGGTGGAATGCTATATCCTGATGGTAAGGTTCAGAAGCAAAATTTGAATAGTTCCTGAAAGTAAGTCCAGATTTTTGCCAGCTACTTCTAGAAATAGTTGATTCATTTTCATTAAGACATAGTCAATTTCATTTTTGTGTCATTAGACACTGGCATTTTTAATGAATATTTTGTCCTTCATGTGGATTCAGAATCAGGATCCACTAGTAAATATTTAACAACTAAACTAAAATGTTTAAATGAATACTTAATTTATTCCTCCAGTGGAAAAAAAAATACACTCAAAATTTTTCACTTTAATCTGCATTATTAACATTCTCTCCATTACTTTCTTAAATCTAGACAATATGCAAAACAATAAACCAAGATCTTATTTGTAACTCTTTTTATGATTTCAGAGGTGTAAATGATCTCTCTGAAAATTTAAAAATTAATTCTCAGGGACAATACACTCCTGCTTCAGAGGAACACTAAAAGGTGTTATTTTGTTTTATATTTTGATGTTTTTATTTTGAATTATATTTTCACTTTTTATTAGTATTTCATCTTTCTGAGACAGAGAAACAGAGGAAGACCGATAAACAGACAGAAAGACAGAGTCAGACACAGATTGAGAGAAAAAATGTTTAGAACTAATCAAAATGACAACAAATATTGATAGACTATAACTGATCCCTTCAACATTCATATAATTTAAAAACATATAAAATCACAGAATCTCACAGCAGAAAGGATATTGAGAGATTAGTTAATCTAACTTGAACCTGAATAAGAATGCCCTCAATAGGGGATAAGGGCTTATTCAGTCTTGCCTTGAAGACTTCTGGGATAGGAGAACTCACTAGTTGTGGAGGCAAGCCCACTTTATATTAGAACAGCTCCAATTTTTAGTATGTATTTCATAACATCAAGCCCAAGGAAATGCTGGTGAAGAGAATAAGAAATGATAGTATAGTCAAACTTGCTCATTTTATTAATGAGGCAGCTGAGATCCACAAATTAGAAGTGATAGGAGTAAAGTCAAACAGGTATATTCTGCTAAAGAAACACGATGATTCAGTGACTAAAGGACTGGATTGGAGTCAAAAAGAAATGAGATTGCCTCAGTCACTTATGAGATGTATGACCATGGGATAAGTCATAACCTACCTCAGGATCACTTTCCTTATCTGTAAAATGAGAATAATTCTTCTTCTTCTTCATCATCATTATATCAATCCTCTACTTCTTACTACATACCAGTCAATACACTGTGGTTTACAAATATTTCATTTGATCATCACAACAATCCTTTGAGAGAGGTGCTATTGCTATTCCTATTTTATACGTGAGAAAAGTAAGGCAAACAAGATGAGTGAATTTTCCAAGATCACACAGTTGAATCTGTCTCTGAGCCTGAATTTGAACTCATGTCTTTGTGACTAGAGGCTCGACGCTTTATTCATTGTACCACTTAGTTGCCTCATGTATTAGCTATTGTTAAATAGCTAATAAGAAAAAAAATTCAGATTACTTTAAAGTGTGCAAAACAATTTTACAAATATCATGTCACTTGATTGTCATTCATTACTCAGGAAGAGATACTACCATTCCCATTTTACAGATGAAGAAATTTGTCCAAGATCACACAATTAATGTCTAAAATCAAATCTAAATCTTTCTGACTCAAAGTCTGATATTCTACCCTCTAGGCCACATAAATAAATAATAAGAGCCTGTTCTTCACTAAGTTGTTATAAGGATAAAATGCCATAATATTTATAAGGTGGCTTGCAAATTTTAAAACTCTTTATAAAATTTATAATTATCCTGATTACAAATTCAACAATATTTTCAAATTACCCTACTGCCTTTTTAGTTATGGCAACTATATAGTTATTTCTATTTCATGAATACTTTGTTGGTAGTCTTTAATATTCCCTGAAATTATCTATACATACATACTCCAAAGCAGTGGACAATTCCAGGACTAGAGTTAGGAAGTCCTGAATTCAAATGTGGCCTCAGACACTTATTAATTGTATGACCTTGGGCAAATCACTTCACTCTATTTGCCTCCATTTATTCATCTTTAAAAAGAGCTGGTGAAGGAAATGCCAAACCATTCCAGTCTCTTCCAAGAAAACCCTTGCAAAAAGGCTCATGAAGAGTCAGTCCCTATTGAAATAATTAATCATAAACTTTTTATTATATTTAATATTAACTTATCTATGTATTTATAGACCCCTCACCTGTACCTCAAGGTAAGATGAATATAAATTTCTTCACAAAAGATTATTTCCATTTATAATAATCTTGAAACCAAGCATAGAATCTGAGTTATAGTAGTTGTTTAATCAGTACTTGTGGAACAGAATAGAAGGGGAAAAAAAGGACAGACCTGAACATAAATAAATTTAATATATAATGTACCAAAGAATCAAGGCCCTGGTGCCTTTTGTGCCATAGTGGATTGGTCACAGAGCTAGACCTGGAAAGTTGTACCCCTAATTAATTGCCAGCCACAACCTCAGTCTATTCTCAGGTTGTATTAGAAATATTTTCATTAAAAGAAATTGAGTTTTCTTCACACAAAGGGGAAAAATGTAAAGAAAATGATGGTAATAAGATATTGGTGATAAGGGGATACAGATTTTTTAGGGAAAATTATGGATGGATCTTTAGGGAAGGAAATCATCTCTCTGAAGTCAAATTCAAAACCTGAAAGAGGGAATGAGAAAGCTCACCCCAAACCACTCCAGTTAAAAATAAATCTGTCTTCTACACACCATTGAACTTGTTACAAAATATGCTCAGGGAGATGTTCAGTGTCTCCGGGAGACACTGCCTACCTAAAAGACAGATGATTTATCCTTTCAGCTCGTCAAGGCCCCAGCACACATGAAATGTTAGCCTTAGCCAAAGAAGGCCCAATTAAAATTTGCAAACCTATTGATCTTTCATCTGCTCCACTGAACTCTCCTGTGAATCTAGCTCATAAACAAGATGGCACAGCAAAGGAACTATAGATTTTTGTATGATCTTTTTCTGAAATTTCTCTCCTCAGCAAAGCAAAATGGAATGAAGTATTCTCCCCACCTCAGCTCCAGTATTGGCCCAATGGTTGACAAAAGTTAGAAAAATAACAGAAACTAGAAAATGAGTCCCAGCCACTTCATCAAAGTAAACCTTAAAAATTTCTCTTCTGTTCTAAACTAGATTATTTTCTTCAAAGTAAAGAGGTATGTGATTTCATTGAGCATTCTGTTCACTGATACAGACAACTGCCCCTTCCATATCTGATTTAGATCAAAATGATCCATCAACTGTAGGTGAATTTTCCAGTGATGAACCTTTTCATATTTACCTGGAATGGTCCAGCAACTCCACACAAATTATCTATTGCCTGGCCAATATTCAAAAGCTTTGTAAAATCATCCTTCCCACTTTTGTTTTCGTGGAATCTTCTCTTCCAGTTCAAGATGCCCTCTGCAGCAAGCTCATTAATGTGGCAAAGCAAAGATTTAGTGAAGGCAAGCACAGGACCAAGCTATAATAAGGAGCATTGGGATTATCCTCTATCAATAGAACAGACCCTGAGCAAAGGTTATTTCTAGTTTCATCTCACTCAATTATTGCAAGGAACTTACCTTGGGCCTGAAGTCTATTGAGCTGAAGGAAAGTTTCCCCAGAGATAGATTCTATTCTGGAGACAGCATGGAATCGTACCTAGTGTGCTGGATTTAGGATCAGTAAGACTTGCCTGCAGCACTGCCATAATGGATAGAGTGATTCATGGAGAGTTAGGAATATCTTGTTTTAGATTCCACTGTACATACATCATACTTTCTATTTAACCCCAAGTCAATTAAATCTTTCTGTACTTCAGTTTCCTCATATGTAAAAAGAAGGGAATTAGAACTCAAATGGTTTTGTGATCTTTCCTGCTCTAAATCTGATCAAGTCATATAACTCTATGAAACTCCTTTTCCTAATTTTAATTAATAATAATCCTCTAAAACAACTCTCAGGGATGTTGTGAATCTCTGATGAGATTAGGCACAAAATGTTCTTAGCAAACATTAAATCGTAATAAAATTTTTAACTATTTAAAAAGTTTTTCTTGGTATTCTAAGCCTAGTAATATTGAATATCAGGACTTCCTGGAAGCCTTAATGATGGGAATCCTTTCAAGGAAATATTCCTTCAAAGCATTTTTTTTTAATTGGTGGTTAGGCAGCTGAGTCAATGAACTGATCAAACTTATGTGACAGTTGGGAGTCACCAATTCTTCAGACCTTTTCATTCCATAAGATCATAGATAAAAATAGATAACTGATCTTAATGGTTATCTGGATCAATATCCATAGTTCACCATTTCACAAGAACAAAAAGATTTTTAAAGAAAGAAACCTGGATTTCCAGGAGGATAGGAGATCAGCTCAAGATCATATGTGTAGTAAGTATCAGAAGTAGAGGTGAAACTCAAGTCTTTAAGATAATATGCATGAATCCTACAGAAAATTGAAGACCTGAGGATTGTGTAGTATATGGAAAGCTTGATTTAGGATAGAGAAGACAAAGATTCCATTTCAACCCAGACACATACTGGACAAGCAGTTTCAACACCTCAGTATCATAGGTGACGCTGCAGCATAGGTACTAATATATATTAGTGGATAGAAGTCTCTCACAGGCAGTTTTCTCCATGAATAAAAACCATGAGTCTAGAAAAAAATAAACTAATAAATGAATAGATAAATAAAAGATGTGACAGATGATCATGATAAAAAGATAATTAGATTGATACATGGATAAATGAATGGACATAATAGATGAAGGATAGAGGCAGAAAGATAGATAATAGATATAACAACTGATCAATCGATAGATGGATGGATGAATGAATAGATAAACAGATGGATGAATGAATAGATAAAATGGAAGGATAGGTAGAGAGAGAGTAAGAGAAAGAGAGAGAGAGCAAAAGAGAGATGGATGGATACATATATGCATACATGGGTGTATAGATGGAATATGTGTGAGAGAAACAGAGACAGAAAGAGAAAAAGAGAGGGTAGAATGGAGAAACAGAGAGAGGCAGAGAACTCAGGGTTCCAAATGAATCATTGATTTATTGAGAGATACTAAAAATACCCCCCTACCAGAACAAAGGTAATTTTGAAAGAATGATGGCACACATCTAGTTTAATAAGTTGAGAAGGAACATTCTTGGGGCAGGCCTGATTAAGGAAAACCTGAGTAACCTAAAACCCCAAATTCCAGGGAGCCAACTTTTTTTTTTAAATCTCTTCCTCTGACCTCGTCCTCTGTTCATTAGCAAAGCTTAACTTCTTATGGCTACCTTTCTGGTAAAGATCCCTGACTGGTACCTAGCCCCAGGTCCATGACTATTCTAGGATTCTCCTCATATCAAATCCTACCTTTGCATTAAACTACAGATGCTGGCTTCTACTCCTATCCCCATAGATCCAGTTCATTACCAGTTATAGCAAAATGTGGCAGTTAGGCTGTAATTTCTATAATGACCTCAAGGAAGACCCCCATGAGACAAAAGTAGCCAAATATTTTCAGATAATTAGAAAAATAACTCTTGGAAAAAGCAAAAAGTCACAACTGATCTAAAATGGGATTTAGTAGCAGATTTAATGCTATACTCAGGATGTGTCAGCAAAAAGGCATATTTCAGTAACTGAAGAAACATAATTGTACAAGAAATTATATTGTGATAGGAGGTCCCTAAGCTCATGAAAACAAATATTCAGAAATATTTAATGCCTGTTTTTATGTGTTGTAAAAATTCAGTTAAATGTTATTCAATAAACATTTACTGAACATTTACTATGTTCAAGACTACACTCTGCACTTGGATAAAAAAAATGAAAAAATATTTCTTGCCCTCAGGGAGGGTATATTCTCTTAAGGAAGGCAATGCACGTATTCTTTCAAGTAAATATGAACTTTACTTCAAATTTATCCTCTATGAACATTTCTAGTCAATTTATATATTACTCTTCTTCAATCCCTGTGAGATCCACTTATAATTCTCCAATTTCAATTGATATGTTTTTATAGTGGTTGTTCTTCATTCCTACAATACCATCCTTCCTTACCTTAACCTCTTGGAATCTCTAGCTTCCTTAAATACTCAGTTCAAGTAGCATCTTCCATATAAAATATTTTCTGATTGCTCGCAGGAAAAAAAAAATCCTCCCCCCCAAAAAAAATTGTCTTGCATTTGTTTGGCTGTATGCATGTATATATCATCTCTGGTGGAATAGTGTAAGTTCCTTGACAGCAGATACTGCTTCACTTCTATGTTTGTATTTCCTGTGCAAGGCAAAGCAAGTGCTACCATATTGTTGTTGCTTAGCTGTCTTGTGTCTGATTTTTTGGGACCTCTTTTGGAGTTTTCTTGGCAAAGAGAATGGAATCATTTGCTATTCCCTTCTCCAATGCCATTTTTTTCTTCCATTTCCCTCTCCAGGCTTGAAGTATAGTAGGTGCTTAATACATGCTTGTTGATTGATTGGTTGTGGTGGGAAATAATGATGAGAAAAGCTTCTGGAAGCAGATGGAGTCTCAGCTGTGTATTCAAGGAATTTAAGGTCTCAAAGAGTCAGAAATGAGGAAAGATTGTTTCCAGCCAAAGCGAAAGAGCCTGCAACTCCATAGAGAGGGAGATGGGGTGCCAACCTGGAAGAACAACCTGGAGGCCAGTTTGAGGAGAGCATAGCATCCCTACAGAGAAGTGATATACAAAGCCTGAAAAGGTGATCTCCAATCACAGTGTGAAGGGCTCTGAGTTTGTATTTTATCCTGGGGACAGAAGGAAACAGAGAACAATGAAGTTTTCCAGCCTGACATCTGAAGCAGCAAATGGCAATACCAACTCAATCATTGGGCAAATTTAACTCTGCCAGGATTGAAACCCTGTGGCACAGTAAGTGCTTTTAGGAATCTCCTCTTAGTCAAAACTAAAAACATGCAAAAAAAAAAAAAGAGAGAGAGAGAGAGAGAGCAGTGATCCAAGCTGGAAGAGGTCTTCTGCACTATATTTTCTGTTTTCAAATAACACATTAATATGTACTTTTAAGGCTGAATCATTGAGCTTCATTTAACTCTTGTGAAAAGGCAATGAGACTTAGGGCTGGACTTGTACCCAAGCCTTTGCTCTACCATAATGTGATTATTGGTATTTCCTATAGTATCAATGAGCTTCCATTTTCTCATCTTTAATCAAATTTGAAATATCTTCCAGCTCCAAGTTTTATAACCTCTTTAGATTTCTGTGTTTGCCCAGAGTACAATTCTTGGGATGATTTGCCACATGACTAGTATCAATAGTGTAATAGGACCTTATCTCCCAAGTTTGTTGTGAGAATCAAATGAAATCTTAGTAGAAAACATTTAGCATGCTGTCTGGCATATAAAAAATACTACATAAATCTTAGGTATTACTAAAATACTAGTTAAGTCATTATTTTTAATACACAGTACTTTTTGATTCAGGCCCTTTTCTCTAATCTTTCTATGGAGTGCAAATCTAACTGTATCATTCCCCTACTCAATAAACTTCAGTGGCTCCCTTATTCCTTCATTCACATTAACCTACAACCAAAGTAAAATAACATTTAAAAGCTCCTCTGATTATTTTCTTAAATCACTTCACAATCTAATTTTAATCTAACTTTCCACTTTCTTAGAGTCCCAGGATATTCTCTGAGATTATGAGTTTATCTTCAGTGAGGCAGGAAGTGATTAAGATGGAGCTATTTTTCATATGTTAATTATTATTATTGGCAATAGCATTTGTAGCAATAGTAATAATAACTACATTAACAAAGATTTCTCATTTTCCTGTGATGACTGGGTATTTTAAAATCAGCGGGAGTCAGGAATTCAAGTTAGGGGAAAATCATCGATCTTTATTCTTAGTAAAGGTGAAGAAGGATCAAAGGTGAAGGAGAATTGGAGGTGAAGAGGGGGCCGCAATAGCAATGTGTGCAGCTGCAACAAGATGTCAGCCAGCAGTCTCTCTTTCCGCTTCCTTTTCCACTCCCCTGCCTTCACCCACCAAAATCATCATTTCCTATATAACACATCAGGACTTGCACAAAGAGTGGGCAGGGGCCATTCTTTCTCCAAGTATATATATTAATAGAGTATGGTCCAATTACTATTTAGCTCAGGTGCTTGGGACCTCAGTGCATCAACTTGAGCCTCAGCCCATTACATTTTCCAAATACTTTACACATGTTGTTACTTTTTTCTTCACAATATTTAATCCTGGGAGGTAGTTTATTC